>NC_139013.1:10901074-11573713 GCF_964374135.1 Grampus griseus
CTCAACCTCACCTCCAATCCCGTCCCCAACTTCCTTTTATCCTCAACACGCTCCAACTCAAACCCATCCTCCTTCCAAAGACATCTCTCATCCTATCACCTAATCAACCCCACCTCATCTCAACTGTCCCCAATCCCACTGCCATCTACAAACGCATCCCATCCCTAATCCTATCCCATCTCATATGTGTTTGTGGGGGTGTGTGTATGTGTGTGTGTGTGGTTGTTATTTATAAGATGCAACACCTGCCTTTAAGAAGCCACACACACACACACCCACTTGAGAGGTACGTGAGGTATCTCACTGATGTTTTCGCCATGTAACTTTTTTCATGGGACAGGAGATGATTCAAGCAATAGATGCTCAGCAAGGGATACAAAGACCAGAGATACCAAAGACTCAGAGTTCTTAAAGGAAGTCAGAATAGGAGGGAATCAGACAGGCTGCCGTGGGCTTGGAAATTTCCCTAGAATCGATGATTCTTAAGTTGGGCAACAAATAAGAATGTGAAGAAACTTGCATAAGGCTTTTTGTTGAGTTTCATGCCTTTAGGCTCTGGTCAGCATAAGAAAAAGACTTAGAAAGGCTCAAATTCCCCAAGTTCTCACAGCAGAGGAAGGTTGGGGAGCGAATGGACCCATGGTGCACAGTCAGACAGATTCCTCTTTCTGGCCCTGGTGAGGAAGGAAATGGGTTCAGGCCAGTCTAGTCACAATGATGTCAGGAAGCAGAGCACCTGCCTCTGCACTGGGTTTTTTCCCTTGTTCTTCATCCATCCCGATTACACTAGATTTTCATTTATCCTGACCTTGAACTTTCATCTGTTGGTGGGGACTGAATCAGAGATTTATTTTCAAGGAAATGACAAGAGAGGATGCTGGCTTCCTCTCTCTGTTAGATGGCTTCCTCTCTCTGTTAGATGTGCTGAAGGAAAGCACTTGTAATTGAGTCTAAATAATACTCGTAATCAGAGATAATAGTCAAAATATTTAACCATATTGGTCAGTGCCGCAGAATAATATTGACCAGTCAGAACTGGAGGCCACTTGCTGGGCCTGGTGTCACCCCTTTAGTGGATCTTGAGGACATGAGAGTTCTAAAGCCAGGTTTGCAGGGAGTTCCCTGGTGGCCGAGTGGTTAGGATTCTGGGCTTTTACTGCCGTGACCCAGGTTCAATCCCTGGTCGGGGAACTGAGATCCCACAAGCTGTGCAGCGTGGCCAAAAAAATAAAGTACAGAGAGGGTTGGGAGCGGTCAGGGGTCCTCTTGGGCAGCAGCTGTCAATTCAGTAATTTAATAACTAATATATCTATATCAGCTTCCCCCCTTTTATCTTTTTGGCCGTGCCACGCAGCATGTAGGATCTTAGTTCCCTGACCAGGGATCGAACCCATGCCACCTGCATTGGAAGTGCTCAATCTTAACCACTAGACCGCCAGGGAAGTCCCTATCAGCCCCATATCTAACACCATTTTACCCTGTTTGTGATGACTAGAATAGTTGGTTAAACCACATCCTGTTCTTCTGTGATACTGGGGACACAGGAGTGACCAAGATAGCCTTGGGCCCTGCCCCTATGGGGCTCATAGTCTAGCGTGTATGTGTATGTGGGCGGGGCTGGGGGGAGGCGGACGGACCCATCACCTGACGGTGACTGCCCTGATTAGTCGCAGCTGGGATGCGGAAGCACATGCAAGGGAGTCAGGACCATGATAGGGGAAACAGAGACCAGAGAGGTCAGAGCTGTAATAGGGAAGCACAGTCCAGAATTGTCAGGGCTGAGACAGGGGAAACAGAGGCCAGAGTGATCAGGGCTGAGATAACTAAGAATCAAGAGATACTTGACTCAGGTCAGGGAAGGTTTCCTATACAGGAAGCAACAGCTAAGCTGGATCTTGAGGGATGAAAAGGAGTCAGACTGTTAAAAAGACAGTAGAAAGGCTTTTCCAGACAGAGGGAGCAACAGATATAAAGGCCCAGAGGAGGGTGAGAGTAGCATGGCTGGAGGAAGGGCGAGATGGGGCAAGAGGAACTGCTGAAATTGGCAAGGTCACATTATACAGGGCCTTCTAGGCTATGGTGGGGCATATAGACTTCATCTGGGAAACACTGGGAGGTCATGAAAGCGTTTCAAGTACAGAGCATCACTATCAGATTTTTTTTTTTTTTTCCTGTACGCGGGCCTCTCACTGTTGTGGCCTCTCCCATTGTGGAGCACAGGCTCCAGACGCGCAGGCTCAGCGGCCATGGCTGACGGGCCCAGCCGCTCCGTGGCATGTGGGATCTTCCAGGACCAGGGCACGAACCCATGTCCCCTGCATCGGCAGGCGGACTCTCAACCACTGCGCCACCAGGGAAGCCCTCAGATTTGTGTTTTTTGACATGTTATTCTGACCTCAGAGTGGAAGAGAGATAGGAGGGAAGGAAGGATGGAGGGAAGGTAGATGAGGTGAGACCAACTTGGAGGTGCGTGAGGTTGTCCAGATAAAGAAGAGAGTGTAGGGATTTCCCTGGCGGTCCAGTGGTTAGACTCCGTGCTTCCACTGCAGGGGACGCGGGTTCATTCCCTGGTGGGGGAACTAAGATCCCACATGCCGCGTGGTGCAGCCGAAAAAAAAAAAAAAAAAAAGAAGAAGAAGAAGAGAGTGTCTGCTGTGCAAATGGAGAGAAGTGGTTGGAGTTACGAGCTATTTAGCAGGTAGATGAGCAGAGTGTGATAATGGATTAGATGTAGGGGTGGTTATGCAGTTCTGGTCATGTGGAGTCACCTGTATCAGACCAACCCCCCTGCCAATGACAGTTATAAAAGCTGGACAAATTATAAACAATGATTAAAGTCACTCAAGAGCAAGCAAATGAAGAGAGGAAGTTGAGGTGCTCCAATCTTCGAAATAAGGGGAGCACAGAAGTCGAATTCCACAGACAAGCTGGCTTTTTCCTTGAATGCACTTGCCAATTCACTGCTCTGGAAGGGAACTAGAACGCAAATAGAAAAGAGATCGTCGCTAGACTGACAAGGCAGAGGTTGGAGTCTGGGGTTGCCAGAGTGTCTGGAAAATGAGAAGTAAAATCCTGGAATGCATGGAACTACAGAAAAGGGAGTCCCCAAATCTGCAAATTTCCTTCAAGTCATTGGCAAGCCGTGCATGCATAGGGTGAGACTCCAAGGAACTCTACAGAAAATAGTATCTGGGAAGCTACAGCACTGAGCAGGAATTCCAGCAGGCATATGACGCTGGGGGACCGAAGTTGCCACGCTGGAAAGAGAGGTCTCAGGCTTTCCCCTGGGACCACATCCTAGGAGTAAGGGCAAAACTGAAATAGACCAGCCCTAAAAATGCATACGTCGGATCTTAGACAGAAAGAAAACCTAATCCTCTCTGGCAGAATATAACATCATTTAGAGCTTTTACAAATAGCCGTCTGTGTCTGGCATCTAGTCAAAACGTACAAGGTACCCTGAAGAGAACAGAAAGGACCAACTGACCGGAAACCAAGAGAAAAATCCCACAATAGAAACAGACTTGTCATGAATCATATTTTTTTTTTTTTTTTTTTTGCGGTACGCGAGCCTCTCACTGTTGTGGCCTCTCCCGTTGCGGAGCACAGGCTCCGGACGCACAGGCTCAGCGGCTATGGCTCACGGGCCCAACCGCTCCGTGGCATGTGGGATCTTCCTGGACTGGGGCACGAACCCGTGTCCCCTGCATCGGCAGGCGGACCCTCAACCACTGCGCCACCAGGGAAGCCCATGAATCAGATATTGGAGTTACTAGACAGGGGAACTTTAAAAGAGCTATGATCAATATATTCAAGAAAATAGAGGAAAGGTTACTTTTTAGCAGAAATCTGGAAACCAATTTTTAAATGATTCCAACAGAAATAAAGAACAGGCACTAAATAAAACCAAAAAAAGAACAGGAACTAAAATTAAGAACTCAATAGATGTACTTACTGGATATCAGAAACAGTAGAGCAAAAGGATTACAGAACCAGAAGACAGGGCAGTGGAAGTATCAGATGGGTGCCTAGATATGGAGGATCAAGGAGTCTGCCAGGATTCTACCCTAGGGGACCAGATGGGGCCATCTCAGAGATGTGGAATTCAGGAGAAGGAGCAGTTTGGAGAAGATGGAGAGTCTTGTTGGGGGCAGGTAGAGATTCAGGTGTTTGAAGGGCCTCCAGGAGGCCCTTGGGTATACAGCTATGGAGCTGGGAGAGAAGTCTTACCTGGAGAGAGATTTCTGAGTTCCCAGCAGATAGGTGGAGATAAAACTCTGTCAATGGATAACATCCCATGGGAGAGAGTGTGTACCATGAGAAATGAAAAAAGGGCCTAAGACAGAGCCTGAGGATCACCCACATTTAGAAGAGTGACATAAGAAGAAGAGCTCACAGAGGAGACCCACGCGTGGTATGAGCTATTTTGACAGTGATGGCAGCTCGTGTTTTCATTTTCATGGTGGTTCATATTAGAAGATGTGGGCTGTCAGCCTTCTAGTTATTTTTCTTTTGGGAGAGGGTGGGAAAGATCTGGCTTTGGAGGTAGGTGATTCGCCTAATTACAGCTGCTGGCCTGCCCGTGGAGAGCCTTGGCTCAGAGAGCCCTCTCATTTCTCTAAGACTTGGCCCAAACTCAAACTCGGGTATCTGGGGTCACGAAGGGAAGGGCATGCCAGGCTTGGGAATGGTGTGAGCCAAGGCCTAGGCAGAGGGATGACTCTGGTGTTTCCAGGGAAAAGTAACTCATCCACTTGGCCTGGACTGGAAGGTCCGTGTGAGAGGCCAGTTTATCACAGATCGATCAGATGAGGCTTTGACCTCTGACATGATTGGGTAGTGTATTAAATATCTATCGCCGCATTAAAGATTGCCCCAAAGCTTAAAACAAAAGTAAGCATGTATTCTTTCACAAAGTTTTTGAAGGTCATGATTCTGGGAGTGGCTTAGCTAGGCGGTTCTGCGTCTTTCATCATGTCGTAGTCAAGATGACAGTGGACTGCAGTCATCAGAAGGCGCCCAAGGTAGCTTCATTCACACGGATGACCAGCTCCCATGGCTTTGGCAAAAGTCTCAGCTCCTCACCATGTAGACCTCGCGGTGGGGCTGCTTGAGTGTCCTTACAACATGGCAGCTGGCTTCCCCCAGAGCAAGTGGTCCAAGAGAGAGCCGGGAAGAGATCTCAATGTCTTGTGTGATCTAACACAGAAGTCACACACCATCATTTCCACAGTATCCTACTGGTTCCACAGGTCAGCTCTATTCTTTATGGGAAGGGACTACACAAGGGACAAATACCAGGAAGCAGGGATCACTGGGGGCCATCTTGGAAGCTGGCTACCACAGGGAACAATAGAAGGGTTTTAAGTAATTGTTCATTCATTCATTCATTTAACAAATATTTATTGAATATCTTCTCGGGCCCCAGCCTTGTGCTGGGTTGTGTTGGGACATAATAATGACCAAGATAACCCTGGCCCTACCCTCCTGGGACTGAATCCATAGAAGGAAACAAACAAGCAAACAAACAAAAAGAGTGAAAAAAAGAAAAAACAGGGAATTCCCTGGCAGTCCAGTGGTTAGGACTCCATGCTTCCCTGCAGGGGGCACGGATTCCATCCCTGGTGGGGGTACTAAGATCTCAGAAGCCATGTGGCATGACCAAAAGCAAACAAACAGTGAGGGAAACAGACTTGTCACCAGACGGGGATGACCCAGAGTGGGCAGGGCTGGGATTAGGGAGCCCCGAGAGGCACCTAATCCAGCCTGGGAGGTCAAGGAAGGCTTCTCGGAGGAGGCAAAATTGGAGAAGATGGCCTCTGAAGAATGAGTAGGAGATAGGGAAAATAGGGAGCAGGGATAGGGTTCTAGGCAAAGACCACAGCAGATGCAAAGGCTGGGCAGGAGTCAGCATGTATACTCAGGGACTGAGGAAAACCGGTGTAGAGTCTGAGTGGCTGGTGGAGGGAGATGAGGCAGGAAAGGTGACCAGGACCCAGTCTTTGATGGAACTTGAAAGCCACGCTGAGTTTCTTGGATTTTATTCTGAAGGCACTGGGGACCCATGGAAGAGTGTTGAGCAGAGGAGAGGCAGGGTCAGATTTGCGTATTAGGAACATACTTCTAGGGCTATGTGGGATGCACTGGGGTGGGAAGGGCAAGAATGGAAACCAGGAGGCCAGAGAGGAAGCTGGTATTGAAGGAGGTCTGACCTGGTCATGGAGCTGGAAAGGAGGGGATGGATTCTAGAAAGATTCAGGCGGTGGGATGGACAGCACTTGATGATTGGCTGAAGGGTGGGATAAGGAAGAATTGATGCTGAAGTGAGTCCTCAAGGAAGCTGGGTCTCCAGGACTCTCCCCATGGAGTCTCACCCTCCTAATCCTCCCTAAACAGGCCAGGTTTCTAACTTTCCCCGAAGCCGTTACCTCGAATGTGCTTCCTGTGCCTCGTCAGATCTGAGCTGTGAGATGGGCCGGGACAAGACCCTGCAATGCCGCAACCCTGGAGAACAGTGCCTGGATGTGGTAACCCACCAGAGCCTGGAAGGTGAGCCCCAACCTGCCAGCAACTCCCCCTCCCTGCTTTGCTCCTCCCCAAGGCTGCACTTAACAACAACCCCCAAATAACCAGGATTTAAGCAAGGTAGAAAGTTAGTACTCACACAGAAAGTCCAGTGATGGGAAGTCCAGGGCCACTAGGACAGTTCCACAGTCACCAGGAACCCAAATGTCTTCTCATTTCTTACATATTGCTTCCATTCTCAAGATTGCCTCATAGTCCAGGATGGCTGCCTGAGCTCCAGACCTCATGTCCAAGTTCCAGGAAGAAGGAGGGGAGAAAAGAAGGGGCAAAAGGGGGGCACCCCTCCTTCTGTAAATGTTCTCCTTTCTAGAAGTCCCATAAAATCTTTCTACTTAGATCACGTTGACCAGAACTTAGCCACTTGACTCTACCTATGGAGGCTGGAAATTGTGTCTTTTGGCTAGATATATGGTTGCTTCCAATAAAATGAGGGTCCTATAATGAAGGATGAAGCAGAGGATGGACAGAGGACTGCTACCATGGGCAAATCCAATCTCAGCCCCTCATCAACAATCTGACCTCCTCCTCTGCCCCCACAGAGAGTCCAAGGGATGAGCGCCACTCCCGAGGCTGTGGCAACCTTCCTGGCTGCCCAGGCCCCACTGGCTTCCACAACAACCACACCTTCCACTTCCTGCGGTGCTGCAACACCACCAAATGCAATGGGGGCCCAGGTAAGGGGCAGGGGACCTGACGTGAGGACTGGGATTGGGGTGGGGAGGTGCACTCAGGCTGACTGCTGCTTGCTTGAAGGGAAACCCTCCTCTCTGTTTCCTTCTCTGAAAAGTGGACCTATCAAGCCCTTTCTCAAAGAAGGATTTTGTGGGAATTCAATGAAACTAGCAAAGCTTCACCAAGACCTGTGCTTTATGCTTCTATATCCTCTTGAATCCTTCCACTGCTCGCCATCCTGGTGCAAGCCACCATGGCTGCGCACCTAGATTCTTGCAATGACCTTGCTTGTCCTCCTGCTACCCTACAGCCAATGTTCAACACAGCAGCAAGAGTGATTTTTTTTTTTAATAGATCTTCATTGGAGTATAATTGCTTCACAATACCGTGTTAGTTTCTGTTGCACAACAAGGCGAATCAGCCATATGCATACACATGTCCCCATATCCCCTCCCTCTTGAGCCTCCCTCCCATCCTCCCTATCCCACCCCTCTAGGTCATCGCAAAGCACCGAGCCAATCTCCCTCTGCTGTGCTGCTGCTTCCCACCAGCCAACTATTTTACATTCGGTAGTGTATATACGTCGATGCTACTCTCACTTCGCCCCAGCTTCGCCCTCCCACCCCATGGCATCAAGTCCATTCTCTATGTCTACCTCTTTATTCCTGCCCTGCCACTAGGTTCATCAGTACCATTATTTTTTAATTCCATATAGATGCGTTAGCATATGGTATTTGTTTTTCTCTTTCTGACTTACTTCACTCTGTATGACAGACTCTAGGTCCATCTACCTCACTACAAATAACTCAGTTTCGTTTCTTTTTATGGCTGAGTAATATTCCATTGTATACATGTGCCACATCTTCTTTATCCATTCATCTGTCAATGGACATTTAGGTTGGTTCCATGACCTGGCTATTGTAAATAGTGCTGCAGTGAACATTGTGGTGCATGTCTCTTTTTTAATTATGGTTCTCTCAGGGTATATGCCCAGTAGTGGGATTGCTGGGTCATATGGTAGTTCTATTTTTAGTTTAAGGAACCTGCATACTGTTTTCCATAGTGGCTGTATCAATTTACATTCCCACCAACAGCTTACTGTAAATCAAATCATGTCACTCTTCCTCAACCACTTCAACGCCTTCCCCTTGCTTTTAGAATGCAATGCAAAGACTCTACTATGCCCTCTCTAATCCAGCATGTGTCTGTCTCATGGCCTTTGCACATGCAGTACCCTCCACCAGGAACACCTCTCCCCCAGGAGTTCACCTGGCTGGCTACTTCTGATTCGTTAGGTCTCAGCTTTAAAACATTGTCCTCAGGGAAAATTTCCCTAACTCTGCCCTTCAATATAATCTAGATCCTTTGTGTTATTCTGTCTCTATAAATCACTACTGTCCAACAGGACTTTCCATGGTGATGGAAATGTTCTGTATCTGTGCTGTCGGATATGGTAGCCTCTACTATATATGGCTTTTGAGCACTTGATACTTGGAAAATGTCTCCTTTTTATTTTTTAAAAATATGTCCACATGTCGTGAGTTTTCAAGTTTTCTTTTAAAATGAACTAATACATTTTTTTTTTTTTTTTTTTTGCGGTACGCGGGCCTCTCACTGTTGTGGCCTCTCCCGTTGTGGAGCACAGGCTCCGGATGCGCAGGTTCAGTGGCCATGGCTCACGGGCCCAGCTGCTCCGCGGCATGTGGGATCTTCCCGGACCGGGGCACGAACCCGTGTCCCCTGCATCGGCAGGCGGACTCTCAACCGCTGCGCCACCAGGGAAGCCCACCAATACATTTTTAAAAGTCTCTTGGTTTTCATTTCCAATGCAGTAAATATCCATAGATATGACTAGCATAAGCAATAATTTTTTATTATTTAATATTAATTTCAATGTCAATGTAAACAACCACATGTGGCTAGTGGCTACCATATGGGACAGTGTAGCTCTAAATCGTAAGTTCTCTGAGGGCAAGGACTGTTTCGTCTTACCCTGTGTCTAGGCAGGTGGGGGCTCGTGGGGAGCTGAGGGTTGGAATTTCTCTCGCAGACCCTAGAGAACCCCCCCAAAAGAGGATGCTGTTCCAATTCCTGACCACAAGAGGGCTCCACGACATCTAGGGCTGAGAGTTGGGAGTCCTGGGGATGTAATGCTGTGAACCGCTCATGCTAATTTCTTTGGTGTCTGTGTCACTTGGTCTTCTTCCAAGTCCTGGAGCTTCAAAACCTGCCACTGAACGGCTTCCAGTGTTACAGCTGTGAGGGGAACAGCACCCATGGATGTTCCTCTAAAGAGACTTCCCTCACTGACTGCCGAGGCCCCATGAATCAATGTCTGGAAGCCACTGGCACTAATGGTGAGCCATTAGGAGGCTGGGAGAGGATACTTATGGGGGGGATGGGGGGTTCTGCAAGAAGTAACTTCCCATGAAGCTGGACTTAATTGAGGTGGATCATCCTGTTGGAGAAGGTGGGACTTCCTTCAGGAGAGTGCAGAGTGCAGTAAGAAATTAGGACTTGTTCATTAGGAAATGTATACTTGGGCCACAGAAATGTGGATTTCTTTGGGGGTGGGACTTCCGTGGGTGGGTGGGACTTCCGGTGGACCTCCCAGGATCCTATCCTGTGAAGTTCTGGGCAGGTTCCTTTATTCCAGAGGTTCTCAAACTTTGGGCTCTCAAAATTCCTTCTCGCTCTGAAAAATTATTGCTTACATCAGTCATATCTATAGTATTTGTTCATTTTAAAAGAACAATTGAAAACGCACGACATGTGGACATATTTTTATGAAAGAAAAAAAGGAGATGTTGTCCAAAATGAAAAAATTGAACGAGAAGACTGGCATTGTTCTACCATTTTGCAATCTTTTTAATATCTGGCTTAATAGAAGACAGCTGGACCCTCATATCTGCTTCTGCGTTCAGTCTGTTGCAAGATCACATGTCCTAGGGTTTCTAGGAAACCCCTTGTGAGAGCACAACATATTTGTGAGAGCATGAAAAGGCAAGTGAGGTTTTAGCATTATTACAAAAATAAGCTTGACTTCACAGATCCCCTGGAAGGGTCTGAGGGAAGGAGCCCCAGGGGTCCCAGGACCACACTTAGACCTGCTGCTTTCTCTGGGGGTACCCACCACGAGGTAGTATTCTACCTGGGCAATTCTCACTGGGTACCAGTATTCTCACTGGTACCCAGTGAGAATTCCAGTCCCAGGCCCGAGAGCTGGGAGTCTCACATGGTCTTCTCTCTCCTCAGGACTGGGGAACCCAAGCTACACCATAAGAGGCTGTGCCACCCCCTCCTGGTGCCAACGCCTCCCTGTGGCTGAAGCTTTCAGCCTCACCCATCTCAACGTCTCTTGCTGTACTGGAAATGGCTGTAACCATCCAGACCTGGTTACCCAGCCCCACACGGGGGGTGCCCCCCTGCCTGGCCCTGCCCACCTCAGCCTCTTTGTCACCCTGCTTATAACTGCCAGACTGTGGGGAGGTACTTTCCTCTGCACCTGAACCCCAAAATCCCACTGCCCTGGCTGGATTCAGGAGACCCCTTTGCCCTTCCCTTAGCTCCCAGACCTACTGACTTGCTGTGTGACCTCAGACCAGTGTGCTCCCCTCTCTGGGCCTTAGTTTTCCCAGCTGCCGAAACACCTATCTCAGAGAACTGTGAGAATCAGAGGAGAAAAACTAGAGGAAGGCTACGGGCCAGCAGGCGAGAGCTCTTGTGATATTAATATTGTTGCCGCTGTTATTATTAATTAATATTTGTTTTATTTAATATTTTGTACTTAAATAAAGATTTTTGTATCAGTGAACAAAGCCAGATCTGCCCTTCTCCAGAGAGGACGATTGGGGGACACGTTTCCTCAGGCTCCTGGAATTAGGGGTCATATTGTAGGGCCCAAGCACTCGAGGTCCCAGCCTTGGGAGCTGTCCCATGCAGGCTTCCACCCTAAGCCACTTCCACATCTATTTCTGGGCTCCAAATGCAACCTTCCAACTCACTCACCCAAGCACTAACCTTCCAGTCTCTTCTCCCACATCCAAAGGTCCAGACTACTTTGTTGGTCTAAGGAGACATGTCTGCATTTCCTAGGGGGCTCTGAGATAGGAGATGACTAGGAGATGACCCCTGGATGCCCTGCAGTGAGGAGTAGAGACTGGACCTCATTCCCCTGCTGCCCTGGGGGCAGGAGATAAAGGCTGGGCTATATTTCCTAGGATACCCACAGACAAACTGAGAAAAAGACAGAACTACCATTTCAGTGGGACTGAGTACCATGGCAGAATTCATGTTTTCCATGGTTCGCTGAGGCAAGCCCACAGACACAAAATTACGTTCCCCTGGGGCCCTATGGCTGATGAAGAAAAAGGGCATTTTCTGTGGTATTTGGGGGCAGGTGAAGGACAGGGTTTCTTTTCTTTTCTTTTCTTTTTTTTTTTTTTGCGGTACGCGGGCCTCTCACTCTTGTGGCCTCTCCCGTTGCGGAGCACAGGCTCCGGACGCGCAGGCTCAGTGGCCATGGCTCACGGGCCCAGCCGCTCCACGGCATGTGGGATCTTCCCGGACCGGGTCACGAACCCGTGTCCCCTGCATCTGCAGGCGGACTCTCAACCACTGCGCCACCAGGGAAGCCCATCTTTTTAAAATATAGTAGTGTGTGTATGTCAATCCCAAACTCCCAGTTTTCCCTCCCCCCCTGAGGGACAGGATTTCTTTTTAGGATCTCCTCAAATCACATATCAGCAACTGTCTCTGTGGTTGCCTAAAGGGATGGGGTCAACGTCACCACCCCTTGAGCATGACTGGCTCCGTGACCGCTTTGGCCAAGAGAATGTGGTGGAAGTGACGCCATGCCATGCTCTGGGCCGGGGGTTTCAGAAACCGTCCAACCCTGGGGAAGCTCGTTGCTGGGTCAGAGTCCTCCTGCACTGAGACTGCCATGCTCTGAGGACACCCAAGCTACTCGTGCTTGGATGCCACTTGAAGACAGAGCCCCAGATGTTGCAGCCATCTCAGCCCACACACCAGCCAAGTGAGTGAAGGAGCTACCCTGGACACGGCAACTCCAGCAGATGTAATGTGCAGGAGACCTGAGAAACCCAGCTGTTTTCATTTCCTAGGGCTGCCATGATAAATTACTACAAAGTTACAAAGGCAGTGGCTTCAAACAACAGAAACTTATTATTCTCTCGACTTCTGGATACTAGAAACAAAAAAATCAAGGTGTTGGCAGAGCCATGCTTCTTCTAAAGTCTCTGGGGAAAAATCCTTCTGGGCCTCTTCCTAGCTTCTGAGGGTTGCCGACAATGCTCGGTAGTCCTTGGCTTGTGGCTGCATCACTCCAGTCCTTGCCTCTGTTGTCACGTGAACTTCTTTCCTGTGAATAGGACTGTGTGTCTCCAGATCTCTCTGTCCTTATAAGGATACCAGTCATTGGATTTAGGGGCCCACCCTAACGCAGTTTGACCTCATCTTAACTTATCACATCTACAAAGACCCTACTTCCTTATAAGGTCACATTCATGGAACCTGGGGGTTAGGATTTCAGCATATTCTGGGGGGACACAATTCAACCCACACCACCAGCCAACAGTCAGCACCAAGGTTTCAGATGTGAATCAGCCCATCCATCTCCAGCTGTTCAAGCCAGCCCACTTTGGCCCCGGTCCACTGTGGAGCAGATACGCACTGATCTCACTATGCCTTTTGCTCAAATTCCCAACCCACAGAAACATAAAATAAAGAGGTTGTGGTTTTACATAGCTGAGTTTTGGAGTATTCTGTTATGCTGCAGTGGTTGGCTGAAACAGTCACTTGTTTGTCTGTTTTTTTGCTCACTCTCCCCACTAGAATCTCCCTAAAAGGCAAGCCCTTCTATTTGCTCTCTACTGTATTCTCAGTACCTAGATTAGCGCCCAGGACATGGCAGGTGATGAAGAAAGGAGGGAGGGAAGGAAGGAAAGACTACATCTTCTGTGGTACCTTACGACAAAACCTGGGCTAGGGCTATATCTCCCATGATGCCCTAAGGCAGAGATGAGGCTAAGATGACATTTTCTAAGATGCTTCATAATTAAAATTGAGGCTAGTTTCACCTTTCCCGTGATGCCCTACAGCAGAAATTGTGTTACTGAATTAGATGGGAGGCCCCCCCATCGTGGGGCCCTAACGGAACCAAAGCCCCGCCTCCCACCCGACCTCAACCCCGTCCTTCAGGAAGTTCTTTCCCGCTCAGGTTCTGCCAATAACGAAATTGAGTTTGGCGCGAGCAAGACAGGTTTTTATTCAATGGCCCAAGAATGGAGAAGGGAAGCTCTGATTACAACCGGGGACAAGCTTTTTATAGAAAAAGGTGAAAAAGGTTATTGGGGGTGGAGGTCTTTTGTCATCCTGATTCATGGAAATGGGTGGTGATTTCCCAGAATGCAGTTCATGCCTTTTTATGCCCTTGTTCGGCCCTCGAGTGTCTGGGTGGGAATTGGGTTGAACCAATATGGCCCAGTGGGCAGAGATCTTATTGTTACAGTGAGATGGTAATGAGCTGTAGAGCAACCTTTATCCCAGTTTTGAAGTTCAGTCAGCTTATACCGATGTCTTATGGTTAACGCTCTCTTGTTCCTGTCTTGTAAACACAGCTAGAAAATACAGATACAGTCAGGTTTTTTGCAAGTTTGCCCAGAGTGAGGTTTTTATTAGAAATGGGAGGGGTGGGGGGTGGCTTCCTTACCTCCTTGTGTAAGATAGGTGTACATGTTTTATAGAGAGAGTTTAAGTGTGGGTTAGGGACCCTCGGATTGCTCCCCTGGGTGACAAGTGGAGGCTAGGATTGCATTCATCATGATACCCCACGGCAGAGATTGGAGGCTAAGGAATACATTTCCCGTGATGCCTTACAGCAGAAATTGAAGCTACGGCTGCATTTCCCAGGAGACCCTATGGCAGAGATTGGAGTCTAAGATTGCATCTCCCATGATGCCCTACTGTGGGGATCAAAGGTTGGAAATACATGTCCCATGGTGCAGATATTGAGGCTAGAGATAAATTTCTCAGAATGTTCTACACCAGACCTTGTGATCAGGACCTCATAGTAAATGGCTCCCAAGTTTTTGTTCAGGGATCTCTGTTGCAAGAAATAAAATCTGTTTAAGCTGACTCAAGCAAAAACGACAGCTTTATTGGAAGTTTAGATCCGAACAAGAGCTAGGTCTCTGGGCTGCACCAGGGACAAGAAACAGAATTGAAAAGCTGTGTGAAATCAATGTTGTCTCTGTTTTGCAAAATCTCTCTGTCCCTCTGTGTCACTCTCTCTCCTACCCTGAGTGTGTGGTTTCCCTCATGGGCTGGGCTTTCACTTTATTTTTGTCTCTTCACAGACTACCTTCTGCTTCAAGCATAGTAGCCAAATATGCCCTTGAAATGTCAAGAACTACTTTTGTCTGGTTCTAAAATTTTAACGGACAGACTCTTCTCTGGTGGGGTCCAGTTTGGGTGAGGGCTCTGCCTACGACCTCCACGGCTATGGCCAGGGAAGTTTACGTCAGAGCCACCACATACAGTTGTTCAGGTTGTAAACAGGCATCCACTGGTCAGGCAATTCTCATGATAAACAACCCACTTGGCCAGAGCTGAGAAAACCACCTCTGTGAGAGAGATCCTATCACAAGGATGGGGGAGCAATCGAAAAAGAAAACTACCACTTACAGTGTTTTAATCTGCAAGCAGGGCTGCCTCCATGTATTCTATGTGAATCGCAGGCAATATGGTAGCCAGGGCTGTATTTAAGAGTACACCCAACTCAAAAGGGTTGAAACAAAGAGGAAATTGATTATCTCACAGAACAAGAGCTCAGGAGTTAGGGCGGTTCTTGGGTTGACTTATTCAATGTTTCCATTATGTCCTGAAGGATCCATTCAAGCTTATCTACCTCATGGCCTTAAGATGGCCACTGCAGTTCCAGACATCACACCCACATTCAGAAGCAATAACAAAGGGCCATCTCTTCTTGGGTGTCTTTTTTTTTTTTTTTTTTTTTGCAGTACGCGGGCCTCTCACTGCTGTGGCCTCTCCCGTTGCGGAGCACAGGCTGCGGACGCGCAGGCTCAGCGACCATGGCTCACGGGCCCAGCCGCTCCGCGGCATGTGGGATCTTCCCGGATCGGGGCACGAACCCGTGTCCCCTGCATCGGCAGGCGGACTCTCAACCACTGCGCCACCAGGGAAGCCCTTGGGTGTCTTTTTTAAAGCAAAGAAAGCTTATCCCAAAACTTCCAGGCTGACTTGCTCTCCCCACATTTTATTCACCTGATTTGTTTCATACCCCCATGCCTATAGCATTCACAGAAAGGGGCATGGAACCACAATATTTGGTGATGTATATTCAGACCCTACTCCTAGGGCTTCCTACACATCATCTGGCTATTAAAGAAAGGTTGATGCCTGAACAAGATCAGGATTCTTTTAGGAAGCAACAAAGGAGGAGGGAATGTGTATTAGGAAAAAACACCTACCCAGTCTTCCTCCTGTATAGGGAACAACTCAGTTCTTCCCTACAGTGTCTTTCTCCTGTGTGTCTCCTTTATTCTCACACTACTACCACACTCACAACACTTCTGGTCACCAAATGTGGGGGTGGGGTTCCCCCCCCACACCAAGCAATTCTCTGTGACACCTTCTGGTCAATTCTGACACTACCTACCTGGAAATAGCATCAGATCCCACAGATTAAGGGCTCAGTCCCACAGTCCCCACTTCAGATGACAATTGAAAGTCCAGATTGTGCTCCTGACCAATCAGCTACAAATCAGAAGTTCTCATGACCCCCCTCTTCAGGTTTGATTAACCTGCTAGAGGGGCTCACAGGACTCAGGAAAACAATTACTTACATTTACCAGTTTATTATAAAAGGATACGATAAAGGATACAGAAGAACACCCAGATGGAAGAGATGAATAGGGCAAGGTATGTGTCAGGGGGCACACAGCTTCCATGCCCTCTCTGGGCATGTCATTCTCCCAGCACCTGCACGTGTTCACCAAACTAGAAGCTCCCTGAACCCCATACTATTGGGATTTTTATGGAGGCTTTATCATGTAGGCATCATGGATCATTAACTCCATTTTCAAGAGAATGGGGATCAGGGCTGAAAATTCCATGCTTGTAATCACAGTTCGGTCTTTTCGGTGACCAGCCCTCATCCAGAAGCCCACCAAATATCACCTATTAGAACAAGAGACACTCTTATCACCCAAGAAATGACAAGGATTTCAGGATCCTTGTGTGGGGAACTGGGGTCAAAGACTAAATATTAGAACAAAAGATTCTCCTGGTGTTCTTATCACTTAGGTAACTACGAGGGTTTCAGGAGCTCCGTGCCAGGAACCAGGGGCAGAGACCAATATATATTTTTATTATCTCGCAGAATAATGCTGAGAAAACAACTAACAAAATCCCTGGACCTCAAAAACTCAAGAATAGTCAACGCACGGTGTGCAGCCCATCCCCCCAGAAGAGCAGGCACAGCAGTTGTCTCCCCAATGTCTATTTCTGCTTGAGAAATCTAATTTCACCTCTGACCTCATGGTAGGGGGAGCCTGTGGCTCATATCTAATTTAACCAGCTTAATCTCATCCCCTGGCCAGTGATATTGGTTCAGTGATAGGCAGGTGGCATCATCTGGACCAATGAGACACAATGGAAGGTTTTTGGGGGGCTTCTAAGGAAAAATGTTTCCTCACTCTGCTGAGGGAGCTTCTTCAAGTCTCTCCTCTGCTCAGTCTCCCACAGTCTGACTCTCTCAGTCTGTCTTTTTCTCTCTCTATCCCTCTCCAAATGTGAGGGAAAAGTGTGGCCCCAGAGGTATTTGCCAGCCATCCTGCAACACGAAGGGACTATTTACCCTTAGGACAGACCATTTTGAAGCCAGTCATACCCAAGAATTTTTTTTAAATAAATTTATTTATTTTATTATTTTTATTTTATTCATTTAATTTTTTTGGCTGTGTTGTCTTCGTTGCTGTGCGCGGGCTTTTCTCTGGTTGCGGTGAGCGGGGGCTACTCTTCGTTGCAGTGCGCGGGCTTTTCATTGTGGTGGCTTCTCTTGTTGCGGAGCACGGGCTCTAGGTGTGTGGGCTTCAGTAGTTGTGGCACGTGGACTCAGTAGTTATGGCTCATGGGCTCTAGAGCACAGGCTCAGTAGTTATGGTGCACGGGCTTAGTTGCTCCGTGGTATGTGGGATCTTCCCGGACCAGGGCTCGAACCCGTGTCCCCTGCATTGGCAGGCGGATTCCCAACCACTGAGCCACCAGGGAAGCCCCCCAAGACTTTTTTATATGTGAAACAATCCTCTTTTTCTTAACCCAGTTGGGTTGGATTTTCTGTCACTGGCATGAAAACCCTAATGGATAAAGTACCCTGAAGTAGGATAAGGACAGGACCACCTCAGGTGGAAGAAAAGGTGGAACCAAAAAAGACAGATGAGGGCTTCCCTGGTGGCGCAGTGGTTGAGAGTCCGCCTGCAGATGCAGGGGACACGGGTTCGTGCCCCGATCCGGGAAGATCCCATATGCCGCGGGGCGGCTGGGCCCGTGAGCCATGGCCGCTGAGCCTGCGCGTCCGGAGCCTGTGCTCCGCAGCGGGAGAGGTCACAGCAGCGAGAGGCCCGCGTACTGCAAAAAAAGAAAGAAAAAAAAAAAAAAAAGACAGATGAGAACCAAACCAACATCCCACAGGGTGCCCTGCAGCTGCAGCAGGAGACATTGGTTAGAGCCATGAGCAGGGGACCTATAGGTTCTTGGGAGGAAAGATAACCCTTAGCTAACCCCTAACCCAGTATCCCAAATCCAGGTTGGACACCTCTTTCCCACTTATCTTAACACAGAGAACATGAGCCATGGGAAGATTAGAGATTATCCAGCACGACACCTCTTTCCCCAGTTTACAGAAAGGTAAACTGAGAATTGAAAAGGAAAGGAATCACTTGGAGCTGTGGCCCTGGGGACATAGAGGTTGATGGGAGCTTGGCTCCCAAGGACAGAAGGGATGCTGGGAGCCATGGTCCTGGCGATACAGAGGTTGACAGGAGCTTGGATCCTGAGAACTCGGCACTGAGGACAGAAGAGGTGCCGGGAGCTGAAGTCTGTTGGAGGACCTGGATATAGGAGTTTTTGGTAGTGATGGAGATAAAGAGCAAGGATTTTCATAGTTGGCATATCCCAGTTTCCCTGATTGTCAAATGGTGGTGGGAGAGGTTGAGGGCTCCTACCTTCCATGGTTTCTCGCTCTTCCTGGGTCCTAAGGGTGATATCCTGCACCAGGTCTACAAGGTCCCACAGAAGTGGGCTCAGGGAGACTAACGTCCCAGGAGGGAGAAGGGACTCAAGTCTGGAGAGGTGAGTCAGCACCAACAATGGAAGAGAAGCAGGGAGAGCACATAGAGAGACAGGGACACAAAGAGAGACTGGGGCTGGAAGAGCAGAGAAGCAGGTTGGGGAAGTTAGACGCTCGGGCCTGGGAGGGGTCCACCGGAGCCTCTCCCTCTGGGGAATGATGCAGAAACACGGAGTTTCTGGTGAGGACAGGAGGGAGGGTGAGACCTGACCCCAGGGCAGCCTAGCCCTGCCCTGGGAGATCCTGGACCTGCCCAGACAACAAGCTGCTGCCTCCCTCTCAGAGTGGCTCAGCTCACAGCCTGTCACATGACAGTTTCACCCTCACACTCACCTGTCCGCAGAATACCTCTCAGAGTCACCTTTCCCATAGCCCACTCCCGTTCCCTCTACGCTCACACCTTCACCTACACTCCCCCTCTGGAATATGTGCACGCCCCCGCCTTCACCTCCACCCACCTGTCCACGGAGCACCTCCACCTGCCCACTGAACACCTCTCACACTCACCTTTCCCACCAAACTCCCCCTCCCTGGACACTCAGCCTCACACACATCCTCACTCAACACTCTCCCCTCCACACACACCCGCACCGTGGCGCACCCTTCCAACAGCACCCTCACCTTTCACGTGACACACTCCCCCTCACACACCCCCTGCACGCGCTCCCCTCTTCTCCATCACCCACCCCCTCTGCCGTCACCCAGCCCCCGCACTTTCCGGCCACGAGTCGAGCTCGCACACGCCTCCTGCACGCCTCCGCCTGCGGACCCCCAGCTCTCCGGCGCCTCCCCTCAGTCCGGCTCCCCCAACCCTCTCGCGGCGCCCTCTCCCCCATTGTCTGGGGTCTCCCCGCGTCTCCCTGCCCCTCCCTGCGCCGGCCCCGCCCCGGCCTCGGCGCCCCGCCCCCCGGGCGGGCAGGGGGCGGGGCGAGGGGCGCGGGGGCGGGGCGGGGCGGGCTGCGCGGGAGGTGCAGGTGCCGGCCGGGAGCGAGCGGCGGCGGCGGCGGCGGCACCACCATGGGCCGGGCCCGGCGCTTCCAGTGGCCGCTGCTGCTGCTGTGGGCGGCCGCGGCGGGGCCAGGTAGGGTCAGGGGCCGGGGCGGGGGGCGCGCCGCAGTGACAGCCCGGCGGCCGCGGGGCCGCAGAGGCGGAACAATGCGCGCGGGGCCGGGCCGGGCCCCCTCCCCGGGACAAAGCGCAGCGCGGGCCGGGAGCCGCGAGCCGGGAGTCGCGAGCGGGGGAGGGGGCGCGGGCCCCGGCCGCCGTGCCGCAGCACCCCCCCACCCCGCACAGGCCCTGATCCCGGCGGGACAAAGGGCCCGAGACCCCCAGTCCAGCCCCAAGCCAGCCTTCTCGGGGCCGGCCCCGCTGTCCTTCTGTCCGGTCTCTGGGTCCCTCTGTCCGCCTATTTCTGAGTCCCTCAGTCTCTCTCCTTGTCCCCCTACCCTTGTCCTCTGTCCCTCAGTCTCCAAGGCTGTCCCTCTCTGTCTGTCCCCCTTTCTCCTTGCCTCCCTGTCCCCCAGCTCTCTATCCTGTCTTTGTCCCCTACATCTGTCCCTTGGTCTCTGTCCCTTTTTACTGGGTCACTCTGCCTGCCCCCCATCACCCTCTCGACTCCCTTCTCTGTCCCCCTGTATTTTTGCCCTCCCTCTCTGCCCCCATTCTCCTTCTCTGTCCCTGTCTTACTGTCACCTCTGGTTTTCTGTCCCCCATCTGTCCCATTCCCTTGTCTCTCTGTCCTCTTTCTGTCATTTCTGTTTCTCTAGCCCCCTCTATCACCTATCTCCCTCATTCCCCACTCTCTCCCCTCTCTCTGTCCCACTGTCTCCCTGTTCCCTGTCTCTCCGCCTCTCCTTTCTACCCTTGCCTCTCCTTTCTACCCTTACATCCTCCATCCTGGGCTCCCCCATTGCCATCTTTCGTTTCTCCATCTCTCTATCCCTCTGTGCCCCTGAAGAGGAATTGAGTCAGGGAGGGCATCCTGAAGGGCCCTGGAGGGAAAATGTGTATGGGGAACCTTGGCATGTGGACACACACGTGGATTCAGCAAATGCCTTCCAAACGCTGCCCCTCCCCACCCGTTCACACACCCAGGCCACGACCTACAGAGACGCCCCCTCCAGGACCTCCAGGGAGCCCTCCACATACCCTTATCACGCACAGTGAAAAGCTGGAGACCTCCAAGATAGGGTGACCCTGAGATCCAGGACAAGGTCAGGAAATGTCAGCCCCACACTCACACTCTCACACTGTGTGTGCCTGGTACCTGCCACAGGTCACCCTGTCCCCGGTGCGGGAAGCCACTCCTGGGGGGAATGGATGACTGGGAGGTGGCTGAGCAGAAGTGGGAGGGCCGTATGTCCTGTAGAAATTTGGGAGCTGTGACCAGATGGCACAGGGCTGGGGGCCTGCCTGGGTTTAAATCCTGCCTCTTGCCATTTGCCAGGGTAGCCAATGGCAAGCACCCTCCTCTCTTGGGGCCTCAGTTTCCCTTTCTGTAAAGTGGGGATGTTGAACTCGGTGACCTGAAAGGAAAGGAACTGCAACTTGGACCCCTGAAGGGGTTTCTGGCAAGCTGGGTGCAGTGACACCTTCCCCACTCGAGTCTGAGGCAAAGCCTCCCTCTCCTCTCCTCGGGGCAAGGTGAGGGGCAGAATGGACCTGTCACCCTCCACCTTGCTTTCTTTTATAGTCTTCTGCCATCGCTTCAAAACTTTCACCATTACCTCCTTTCTTTGTGGCGGACATGCCACAATTTCCCAGATGAGCACTTTGGTACCTTAGCTACATCTCCATCCAATTTTGTCTTTCTTTCTTTCTTTGTTAGGCACTAAAACCCAGGCTCATAGACTCCTAGAACCAACGAATCCAGTAAACAAAGAACCTGAGGGTATTTTAGAACCGTTGACATCTTTAGGCTTCCAGAATCCCAAAGTCTTTAGAATCTTGACACCTTTCAAGTTCCAGATCTTTGCTGGCATTAGCATTCTAGCCTCCTGATATCTTCACAATTCTGAAACCTTGACCTCTTGGAGATCCTGAATCTTGACACCTCTGACATCTAGAATCTTGACGGCTTAGAATCGTAGGAATTTGGATTCTCAGAATCAGAGTATAGCCTAAGATGACCACCTTCCCAGTTCGAAAATCCTTTCTCCAGCACTTCTTGTGGCTTGTCCGTTGTTTGGTTTTAAAGTCACTGCTTCCTGGTACACTAATCCCTTCTATAAACTTTCTCTAAATAAAATGGTGTGGGACTTAACAAGTTGGGAGAGAGCTAGGTGTCATGGGAAGCACTCTGGAACCAGGCCTCCCTGATGTAATTCTGGGTCAGCCCCTGCCCTTTCCCGCTCTGAACCTCACTTCCCCTTCTGTAAAGCATGGAGTAGGCAGCTGGAGTACCTGATCTCAGAGGACCCTTCATGCTTTCCTTTTCTCTGGTTATCTCTGAATGGCTTTGGCCCCCAGATTTTAGGAGTTGTCCATGGTCCCCACGTTTCCCTTTTAGTCGCTCCCCTTCCCCTCTCACCTTGCCCAGCCAGCAGGAGTAGGGATGGAAGATGGGGTTCATTTACACCCTTTCAAAACTGTATTCTCTTTTTCCTGGCTCCCTCATCTACCAAGAATACCAGCAGAGGCTGGTGAGATTTATGCCAAGAGAAAGAAGGGGTCCAGGGTGGGTGGGCGAGAGGAAGTGAGAGAGAGATGGGTTGCCTGCCCAAAGATACCCACGGGCAGAAACAGAGACCCACAGGCCAGGAACTGGATGGAATAGAAAGGAGCAGAGGAAACAGATCTCCAGATCCAAAGAAAAGGTAAAGAAGCTATGAAGAGTTGGGGGGCTTTGTGGAGGGAGCGTTTGTTGATCCCGAATCGTGTTTCCCTCCCAAGTGACTCAGTCTTCCCTCCCTCCTAAAGCTCTGCCCAGCCACTCTGAAAACAGGCTTCTGTCACTGATCCTTACCCACCCATGAGCCGAATGCCGGAGTCCCCAGAGTGGGGGTCAGGTTCCGTGATGGATTCCAAGACCTTAGACGCAGCGGGGCTGGGGCCTGGGGTGGGTTAATGTCGTGTGAGCCTGGCCTGTCCCCGTCTTGGGGAACACAAAGGCAGCTTTCTCTCTCTGGGTGGGGTGAGGGGCGGGGGGTGCCGGGAGACCGTTGGACTCGCCAGCACCCATTGGCCTGTGGCACCAGGACACAAGCACCCACTGGTTCCTGCCTGTGCAGACCCCGGGCCCGTAGGTCCTCTGGGAACCGGGCACCAAGGCTCCTCAGCCGGCACCCAGTGGGGCAAGAGGGCGGCTGCAGAGCCCGGGCTCCTCTGGAAGGGGGCAAATAGAGGGCGCTGGGGGTGGAGGAGAGGACAGTGGGTGCTCAGTGCAGGCTCACCCCCTTCCTGGAGCAGGAATTCTTCCCCTGACCCCACACCCAGGGGGAACCTCTGGAGGACTCCCTTACCCCCTGGCTGGGCTTGAGGCCCGGAATCCAGGGAGCTCTAAGTATCCCAGGAACGTGAGGACCACAGGGGGAACTTTGTGTGTGAGCTGCTGACTCACCCCTACGCCCCCACCTGATGCTTGCTTCGCAGACAGGAGGAGGACAAGCGCGCTGCGGAGCCGGGCTGTGTTCTAGGGGTTGAGGACTGTGGAGCTGGAGTCAGAAGTTCCCAGGAGGGAGCTGGGGGCCTGGACTCTGGGTCTGAGCGGGGAGGGGCGGGGGGCCTGGATCCGGAGTCTGAGGGGGGAGGGGCCGGGGGTCTGGACTCTGGGTCTGAGGGGGGAGGGGCCGGGGGCCTGGACTCTGGGTCTGAGGGGGGAGGGGCTGGCGGCCTGGATCCTGGGTCTGAGGGGGGAGGGGCCGGGGGCCTGGATCCTGGGTCTGAGGGGGGAGGGGCCGGGGGGCCTGGATCCTGGGTCTGAGGGGGGAGCGGCCGGGGTCTGGACTCTGAGGGGGGAGGGGCCGGGGGTCTGGACTCTGGGTCTGAGGGAGGAGGGCCTGGGGTCTTAGACTCCTGGATCTGAGGGAGGAATGGAGCTTGAACTCCCGTGTCCAGAGGGAGAAGGGGGCTGGGGTCCCAGACTCCTAGATCTTGATGGAGGGTGGGGTGGGTACAGACTCCTGAGTCCTGAGAGAGGAAGGGGCTGGGGGTCCCAGTCCACGTTTCTGAGGGAGGAGGGGCTGGGACCCTGATGCCTAGGTCCTTCGAATACAGGCGCCTTCACAAGGCTGAGTTGGGGAAGAATTGATGCTTTGTGCGAGGATGTTCGGACTCCGCCATTGATGGGGGGCTGAGGGGGGGTTCGGTCAGGACGCAGGGATGTACCACCTCCCTAGGGGAGGATGTGGGGGAAGGAGGCATGATGCCACGATCCCCCTGGGGAGAGGATATGGAGGTGGTGGCTGTGACCTTCCCGGAACTGTGACCTTGAGACTCCCTTGGGTATTCGCTGACTCAGGACCCAGGAAGTACTCCCCCCACTCGGCTTAGTCTCCGTGGAAACATCCACCAGCTGTGTAGTCTGGACCCCTGACTCCTGGGTCCTGAAGGAGGAGGGGGTTGGAGGCCCAGAATCCTGGATTTGAGGAGGGAGAAGGCTGAGGGCTTGGGGCTTCAGGATTCGAGGGAAGAAGATGCCGAGGACCCCGATTCCTGATCCTGATGGAGGAGGGCACTAGAAACCAGGGCTCCTGGATCCTGGGAGAGGAGGCAGCTGCGGGGGCCGGATTTCCAGGTCTAAAGGGGAAGAGTGCTGGATTCTGGGTCTCTACATGTCACCTGTTCAGCCACTCTTCCCCAAACCCCCCCCAGTCCCTTTTCCAGTCACCATCCCCATGACGACTCCAGGCTGTCAACACAGTTTAAAGGGCCAGTGCCCCAGTCCCCAAGCTCAGCCCCTCTCTGACCAGAAAGTCCTGCCTCACCACCCCCCAACCCCGAAACAAAAGCTCCTAGGACATTAATATTCCAGGCACAGACACTGTTGGTTACTGACTCCTCAGGAGGGGGAGGGAATAAGACAAAAGCCCCCCACCCTAACCCCATGTGCACCCTCAAGCAGAGAGCAGGGGACACATTTGAGGGGGGCAGACCCAGAGGTCCTGAGGGCTCCCAAGAGATGTTGAGTTTCTGCCACTGACTTGCCTGGGACCCCTGAGCCTCGTTTTCCACATCTATAAAATGGGGGCTAGCATTGGGCTAGTCCTGAGGTCTAGGATCCATGGATAGGCTTCAAGATGTTTTTTTTAAAAGTACCAGAATGTGCAGGCAGGCCAGTTCTCAGGTGGATGGGCATGTTTCCGGAGGTTATGATAACAGCAGCTTTGCACAGAGGGCTCCCTGAGCCTCAGGTCCTGGGCTAGTCCTTGTCAATCAGGCATTGGCATCATCCCCACTTTACAGACAGGGCATCTGAGGCTCAGAAAGGTTAAGCCAGTTGTCCCAGGTCACACAGATGGCAAGTGGTCCAGCTGGGATCCACCCAGGTGTTTAAGATGAGAATAATGTGATGTCACAAAGTTGTTGTGAGGATGAAATGAGATCCTGCCTGACACGTGCGATTCATGCATCAGTCTCCCCAGAGACATCCCCATGCATGTGCGTCCCCAGGCACACTTCCAGGCGCCAGGGTGCAGCAGTAAACCCAAGGGGATTACATCCCTGCCTTCATGGGGTGTATGTTCGAGTGATGAGGGACAAACAGACAACAAACAAGTATGCAAATTAATAAAATAAGTTCAGTGAAATTTCCATAGAGGAAATAAAACAGTAGTGATGAAATAGGAAGTGTTCTGGAGGGAAGGCCCAGGGAGTGAGCAAAGGCGTCTCTGATCTGAGGCACAGAGGCCTGAATGAGAACAGGAGGCAGTCCTGGGATGATCAAGGGGGAAGAACATTCCTGGCACATGGAAGAGCCAGTGCAAAGGCCCTGAGGTGGGAACAAGCTCAGCATGTTTGAGGGACATCAAGGCCAGTGGGCCCAGAGTGAAGGGAGTAGCAGGAAGGTGGTCAGAACTGTGGTCAGAGAAGGGCTACCACCAAGCACCTTGAAGACCCAGGGAAGGGGTCTAGATTTTATTCTAAGGACGGCCTTCGGAGTGTTGTAAACACTCTGGCTGTGTTGAGACTTGCCTGAGGGGAGGCAGGTGGGGAAGAAGGGAGACTCATGAATAGCTCTTGAAGGACCAGGTAACAGATGGTGTCCTTGGACTAGGTGATGGTAGGTGAGGTAGCCAAAGGTGAACAGGTTTGGGATATATTTTGGAGATAGAATGGATAGATCTTGCTGATGTTAGAGGTGAGGGAAAGGGTGAAAACTTGCATGACTTCTAGGTATTTTGGTCTGAGCCACCAGGTTGTGACATTTACCGAGACTGAGAAAACGTGGGAAGGAAAATATTTGGGGCAAGGATTGGACATGTTAAAATTGATATTCTGGGAAGGACTAGATAAACCCCTAGTAGTGGCTTAAATTCACGAAGCATTATATTCAAAGATAAAAGAAGCCAGAAGTAGGCATCCAGGCCTTTTATGGCAGCTCCACATCATCACCAGAGACCCAGGCACCTTCCAGCTCTGGGTTCCAGAATTCCATCACATCCTAATTCCATAAAGGTGACCTGGTGGAAAAAGGACTTAGCCCCTTTCTTTAGAAAGTCCTCAAAATTATCACATGACACTTTTCCTGATACCCAGTCGGACAAAATTTTGTCACATGGCCTCACTTAGCTGCAAAGGAGTCTGGGAAATTTCTCTTTCTGCTGGATATAGGGCAACCGTAAAATACAACCAGGGTTCTTTTTCTAAAGAGAAAGGGAAGAATGGATGCTGGGTAGGAAGCTTGCTGTCTCTGCCTCCTCTCCCCAGAATTAATCTTTTCCACCCCTCAGCCCCCAAAATCAGGTTACCTGTCCCTCTTACAGGGACCATAACACTTCTGATGGGATTTTACAGTGATCTGTGTCTACCTCCCCATAAATATTGAAGGCCTTCCAGGACAGGGACCTCATGTGACTCATCTCTGGGCACCCAGCCCCTGAAAACCTCCCCGCTGCTCAAATGAATGAATGAGACCGTATGTAAGAGACATGAAGCGATAGTTGTCCAGCATTTAAAGGTAAATAACCAGATCTGATCATGACTCCTTCCTGCTTCAGTTGCTCCACTGGCCTTCAGGATAAAAGCTAATCTCCTAGCCTGGCATTTGAGGCCCTTCATAAGCACATCCCACAACCCCTCACCAATGCTGGACACTTTTCACCCAGAGAACCAGGAGTGGATGTGGATGCAGGTTACGGAATCAGAAAGATTTGGAGGCAGACCCTGCCTCTGCCACTCTCAGGCTGTGACCTTGGCCAAGTCATTTTCTCTGGACCCATCTTCTCATCTATAAAATGGGAACCGGGAAAAAAACAACAACTGGAGATTGATAATAATGCCTCCCTTGTTCAGGTATTGTGATGATTAAACGGAAATTATATAGGTAATGCCCCTAGCACAAAGCCTGGAACAGGAAGTGCCTAATAAACAGAAGCTATTTGGTTATTGTTGTTTTGAAGATGACGGTGACAATGATGCTGTTGATGATTAATCTCAGCTTTGAGCTTTACGCTGTTTCCTTGGCTGGGAACACCCCCTTACTAACCCCTTACCTTGTCCCTCTGTTGGATTAATCAGGGTCAGTTAACTGCTATAACAACAGCCCTGAAATCTCAATGGCTTAACAAAAAAGTGTATTTCTCACTCATGCTACAGTCCTGTGCAGGCAGGTCACAGGGGGCAGGAAGTCAGGGCCCTGGGCTCCTTCCAGCTTGTGATCCTGTCCTCCTCTGGGTTTTTGGGAGTCCTCTCCATTCAGCCAGTATGAAGGATTGCAAGTGAGATGAGCCAGGCTGGAAGAGGGGTTTCTCTCTTCTGCCTACAGCCCATCGGCCAGAAATCAGTCACATGGCCCCACCTAAGCACAAGGGATCCTAGGAAATGTAGCCTAATAGAGTGTGGTACCAGTTAACTTTAGCGGTGTTCAGAGACCCTCCAAAACATAGGTCTTTAAACAGCAATTATGTTTTTTGCTCATGACTCTGGGGGTCAGCAGTTTGGACTGTATCAGTCGGGTATCTCTTCTCTTGGTCTCACCAGGAGTCACTCACGTAGCTACGGTCGCCTGGTGGTGCCACTGGGGCTGGGTGGTCTGGGATGGCCTCACTCACATGGCTGGCAGTTGGTGCTGGCTTCCGGCTGGGCTTCTCTCTCCATGTGGTCTCTCATCCTCAAGGAAGCTGGTTCGGGCATGTTCACCTGACAGTGTCAGGGCAGCAAGAGGGCATGCACGGAAGCTGCAAGGTCTCTTGAGACCTAGGCTCCAGAACTCATACAATATCACTTCTAGCAAAGTGATATTCACTTCAAAGCAAGTCACAAGGCCTCCCCAGATCCGCAGGGTCAGAGTGCTTCATTAATGGGAAGAGCAGCAAAGTCAGCTCACAAAGGGCACATACAGGGATGGGAAGAATATCGTGGCCGTCTCTACAGACGAGTTACCACATGTGCTCAGGTGTGAAAGACGGGGTTTGGTGAGCACATAGCAGTTTCCCGTAGCTGGTGAACTCCTGTGCATTCTTTAAAATGTGGATCCAATGGAGCTTTCTTGTAGAGCCTTCCCTGATCACCCCTCTCCCTGGGTGGTCTTAGTCTCCACTTCCTCTGGGCTCCCGGCGTGCCCTGTGCTACCCCCATTAGAGCATATTCCGCTGGATCTTGACTGCACCTCCTCTAGAGCAGGGGGCAGGTTTTCTCCATCTCCCGGACTCCAGCCTGCAGGAAGTGTTGGGTGGAGGGAATGAGAGGGAAAGGAGGGAACTGAATGAGAGGGAAAGGAGAGGGATTGGAGGTTTGGATGGGCGAGGAACAGAGGGAGAGAGCAAAGACTGAATTGCACCCCTCAATGAGTCTCCTATCCTGTCTCTCTGTCTGCTGGTCCAGGGGCAGGACAGGAAGTACAGACAGAGAATGTGACAGTGGCTGAGGGTGGGGTGGCCGAGATAACCTGCCGTCTGCACCAGTATGATGGATCTATAGTTGTCATTCAGAACCCCGCCCGGCAGACCCTCTTCTTCAATGGTACCCGTGGTGAGTGCTGGGGTCTGGAATCCTGAGTCTTGAAGGAGGAGAGGGCTGGGGCCTGACAGAGGACAGAGCTGAGACTCTGGACTCCAGGGTCTGAGGGAGGAGGGGGCTGGGGGCCTGGACTCCTGGTCCTGTGGGTGGGAGGGCATGAAACGTTCTGGGTACCCAAGGGAGTAACTAGGTGGGCACCTTAGACGCATGCGTATGGTTGGAGAAAAGAGGCAGAGGGCTGAACTCGAAGCTCCTGGAGAAAGGGTGGGACTTCTGAGGTCAGGATTCCCCAAGTTCACTCTTGTCGTTCACTCTCTAGCCCTGAAGGATGAGCGTTTCCAGCTTGAGGAGTTCTCCCCACGCCGGGTACGGATCCGGCTCTCAGATGCGCGCCTGGAGGACGAGGGGGGCTACTTCTGCCAGCTCTACACGGAGGATACCCACCACCAGATTGCCACGCTCACTGTACTGGGTAACGGCCTCCCCCTCCTCAGACCCATCCCTTCTCCTTTCTTCTCTGCTTATCCCTTATCCTGAGACCTGACCCTGGCTGTTTTTAACCTCCTGGACATCTGGTCCCAGTAAATAAGGCCGGCCTTCCTGACCTCTGGCCTCTGTGTTTGACCCCTGCCACCTGAGACCCTTGTTCCCTTTGGTCCCTGGAATCCCGCAGCCTGGTTACTTTGAGCCCACCTTGGTGCCTCCCTTGATCTCCTCCTTGCCCCCTTCTCCCTGCGGCAGTGGCCCCGGAGAATCCTGTAGTGGAGGTCCGGGAACAGGCGGTGGAGGGCGGCGAGGTGGAGCTCAGCTGCCTTGTTCCACGGTCCCGCCCGGCCGCCGTCCTGCGCTGGCACCGGGACCGAAAGGAGCTGAAAGGTACTACCTGGGATCAGGGATGCGGGTGGGCGGGGGAGGTGCCAGCGAAGGGCGGGACTTAAGAGGAGGCGGGGTTCCAGGAGGCATGGCTTGGGAAGGGCTGGTTTATACGTGGGCGGGGCCTGAAGAAGAGTGCACAGGTTTGGCAGACACTAGTCACTCAATATATAGCTATTGAATGAACTGATAGATGAGAGGGCGTGGGGTGAAAGAGGGGTGAGCTTTGGGAAGAGCCACGTGGGGTGGTGGGCCTCTTTCGAGGACGGCGTGGTTTGGAGAAGTAGAGGCGAGGGCTGTGGATGAGGGGCGGAGCTTGGCAAATAGCCTGCTTCGGGACTGGCTTGGGGGTGGGGTGCTCCTTCGGTGGGCGGAGCCATAACCCCGACCTGACAGTGTCTGGGCGGGTCTTGGCAGGAGTGAGCAGCAGCCAGGAAAATGGCAAGGTCTGGAGCGTGGCGAGCACAGTGCGGTTTCGTGTGGACCGCAAGGACGACGGCGGTATCGTCATCTGCGAGGCGCAGAACCAGGCGCTGCCCTCCGGACACAGCAAACAGACGCAGTACGTGCTGGATGTGCAGTGTAAGTGCCTGGCGGGCCAGCACCCGGGGGAGGGAGTGTACCACCCCGCACCGCCTGTCCCCGGGGGAGTTCCTAGTCTGCATGATGACCCGGACAACCACTCTCTCATCTCACTTCTGCCCACAGACTCCCCCACGGCCCGGATCCATGCCTCCCAAGCTGTGGTGAGGGAGGGAGACACGCTGGTGCTGACATGTGCTGTGACGGGGAACCCCAGGTGAGCTCTGGGGCCCGAGACTTCAGGGTCCTGAGGAGAATAGGGCTGGGAACCTGGACACCTGTGTCTCAGGAAAGAGGGGACTGGGCTAACAGAGGGGGCTACGGCCCAGACTTCTGAGTCCTGAGAAAGGAGGGGTCTGGAGCTAGATCGTGAGGAAGGAGGCCGTGGGGTCCCGGACTCCTGGATTCTCAGGGTGGAAGGGGCTGGGGGAAAGGCTGGGATTCCTGAGACCCTGGTGATGGGTGGAAGCTGGGTCCGGGACTGTTGGTTTTCTAGGAAGGAAAGGGCTAATAAGGACCCTCTTATTTGGAGATGCGGCATGTCTAGATTCCTGAAACGTCAGAATCGGGTGCTGACACCTGCGTCCCTAACTCTCATTATATACCCCCGCCCAGGCCAAACCAGATCCGCTGGAACCGCGGTAATGAGTCTTTGCCAGAGCGGGCCGAGGCAGTCGGGGAGACGCTTACGCTGCCCGGCCTGGTATCCGCGGATAATGGCACCTACACCTGCGAGGCGTCGAACAAGCACGGCCACGCGAGGGCGCTCTATGTGCTCGTGGTCTACGGTGAGGACGTGCGGCGGCAGGCCTGGGGGCAGGGCTCAGGGTAGGGGCGGGGCCTCCCGGGGTCTCCGCACTGTCCTGTGTGGGCAAAGAATGATTCCAGGGGGTCAAAAGCCCACAGAGTTCTTATAGTTCTGGGGCCAGACTGATCGTCTGGGTTCAGATTCAGTTCTGCAGCGTCCTGTTGCGGGTAACTTCGTGCCTTAGTTTCCTCATCGGTAAAGTGGAAATAAACAACAGCACCTACCTCATAGGGTTGTTGTGAAGACTACATGAGCTAAATATATAAAACGGTTGGAGGCCCCTAGCACAAAGTAAGTGTTATGTGTTCAGCTCCTATGACGGTGGGGCAGGAATTTTGGAGTGGTTGGGCCCTAGCTCAGCATTTTAAATACCTGGAGCGTTTCAGAAAAGATGGGGAGGGACTTGGACCTGAAGACAAAAGAAAAGGGATGTGTTCTTTCTGTTCTCTGGGGGGTGGGGTGGGGCGGGGGGGAGGAGGCAGGTAGATATTAGCGAAATGACTCGGGGGCCGGGTCGGGCATTGTACAAACCTACACGCATTCCTTGAGGAACCGGAGCATTAAGAATGGCACCAGGGGAAGGGGCCACCAGGTGGCAGTGATTTGAGGGGCGTGGCACATAAGGGGGTACGGTTGGACGTGGCGTGCAGAATGGTTTAAGAGATTGGCAGCGATTGGCCCGGGCTGGGACCGTCCTCTGATGACCTGGGCCTGCCCCCCTGTCCTTTTGGCAGACCCTGGTGCGGTGGTAGAGGCTCAGACGTCGGTGCCGTACGCCATTGTCGGCGGCATCCTGGCGCTACTGGTGTTTCTGATCATCTGTGTGCTGGTGGGCATGGTCTGGTGCTCAGTGCGGCAGAAGGGTGAGTGGGGGCGGGGTCTCAAATTCAGCGAGGGGTGTGGTTGGTTGTGGCGTTCGGAAAGGGGTGGGGCCTAAAACCCGATTCGAAAGAGGGCGGGCGTAGAGCCGGGAGGGGGAGGAACCTAGATCCAGGATTTGAAACCTGAGGCCCAGATCCCGAAAAGGGGCGGGTCTTTTGCTCCAGGACCCTAAAAGAGGTGAAGGGTTGAAGCTGAATTAAGACCATGCGTTTGAATTCCTAATTGCTGAGTTCGTTGGGAGCAGAGCAAGGGGATACTATCAAGAGAACGGATAAGGGTTGATCGTTCCGTGAACTTTGGGAGTCTTCCTAATTCTGCTTTTACCTCTTCCTCTGCCCCTGTTTTGCTCTTCCCTGGACTTGATTCCCTCTCCCTGTATGTTCCGTCTCTCTCTTCCTTCGTCTGGTATGTCTTGTCGGCCTCCCTGTCTGACTCTTGGGTCCACACATATCTGTTGCCTCTGCCCCGGGGTCTGTCACCCCTCAGGCTCCTATCTGACCCACGAGGCCAGTGGCCTGGATGAGCAGGGAGAAGCAAGAGAAGCCTTTCTCAATGGCAGCGATGGACACAAGAGGAAAGAAGAATTCTTTATCTGACCCCACCTCCACCCCAGGCATGGGCCTGGGCTGGGGTCCACCCCACTGCCAGCTGCAAAGACATTTACCGGAGTCTGGGATGGTGGGCTTCTCCCCCCACCACTAACACCTCAGACGCTTGGGCAGGGATGGGGGTGTCGGATGCCTGGGTCTCTGCAAGGGCCAGAAGCAAGGGCCCAGAGGTCTGGGTCCCCCAGGGGGGCAAGGGCCAAAGGTCCAGACCCCCAAGTCCAGGGAGGGCGGTAGGGATTGGGTTGGGGGAAGATAACTGGGGGAAGGCCAAGGCCCCTAGGCTGCAGAACCAGGTCTTGTGGGGAGGGGTCAGATTCTGGGAAGGGTGGGGTGGGCAGGGAAGGGGAACAGAGATATCTTTGGGGGTCCCAGACCCCATGCCAGCCATTGGAGGAGTTCCACAGAGCTCTGGGCACCTCTTTGCAAAGCCATGTTTGCACGGTGGGGGTAAGGGTGGGGGGAGGGTGTGGAAACAGGGATTCTGTGTCTTTGTGTCATAACTTTGATGGGGGCGATGAGGGAGACAGCCCCAACTTTTCTCCAATCTCCCCTTCCCCAGGCTCCTGGGCTCTCCTTCCCTCTACCTCCTTCCCCCACATCTGTCCCTTCCATATTTGTCTCTCTGTCCACCCACTCCTTGGGGGGCCTTCCCCATCTCTCCTCCAGGCCCCCCGGGGAGGGAGAAAGGAGTCTGGGGGGAGGGTGCGTTGCTCTCTATGGTTTTATATATAATATATTAAAAAAAATCAAAAATCTGTATGAAAATATCAGATTGCGCCCCCCTCCCCCCATTCCTGGCTTTTGCCCCCTTTTTCTTGTTTAAAAAAAAAAAAACACACATTTTGTACGGGGCAGGGAGGGGAACGGGGAGGGGGTTTGGCAATCCCACTAACCACCATTAAACTGAGGAGAGAACAAGTGTTTGGGGTGGCTGTGTGTCTGTCCCTCTGCCCAGAGCTGTACCATGTTGGGAGGGGTGCTGAACTGAGGGAGGAGGGAGGGAGGGTGATGGTTGCTGGTGGACAGTGTAGGCCAGTAGAGGGTCCTTACTTCTCCAAGGGCACCTCCACCCTTCCAAGAAACCTGTTTTTTTCCTGGTTAGTCTTTCAGCCAAAAGTCACCAAGTCTTGTCTCTTCAGTAGCCAGTGAGCTACCCCATCCCCACCCAATAGCCTGGATCCTTCCCCTGGCTTACCCCCACCCCTAACATCAATCTCCAGAGGAGCTTTCAATTACACCTTGCCCTGTCAAAACCTGTCCCTGCCCTGCCCAAAAATCTTTCCCTAGCTCCCCTTCATCTCTAGATCAAGTCAAAGCCCCTTAGCCTGGCATTCCAGGCCCCTCATTCATTCATCTAAATTTTAGACAAGTGATTCTAATTTTTGAGTCAAAAATATATTGACCTTACTTGAGTGCCAGTCACTGCTCAAAGGGCTGGAGATGCCATGGTGAATAAAACAGGCAAACGTTAGGGGTTCCAGACAGCTTAGCACTAAGCGCAAACTTGATCCTGTTCTAGGCACTGAGGACCCAAAGTGAAAAAGGTTGACTCCAGTCTTAGCTTCACAAAGCTTTCATGAGGAAACCAGACTACAGCAAGGACAGAAAAAACAAAACAAAACAAAAACTTAACTTCAGATTGCCATAAGTACTATTAATATAAAATACAGAGTAAGGGGATGTGGGTATTGTTTTCTTTTAACTTGTTATTATGGAAAACATCAAACATACAGAAGTAGACAGAACAGGACAATGAAGCCCCATGCTTCTGTCACCCCAGCTTCAACAACCATCACCTCATAGCCAATCCTGCTTTATCCCATAACCCTTTCACTTCTCTAAAGCCAATCTGGAGGTGCTATCTTAAAAAGATCAGAGGAAGCCTGTCACATTGACATCTGTGCCAAGATATGAATGATGAGCACAAGAGCAGCTACTCAAAGATCAGAGGGAAAAGCATTTTCAGGCAAAGGGAACGGCAAGGGCAAAGACCTGAGATGGTAAAGAGATTGGGGTGTTAGAGGGGAAGTGGAAGTAGATAGGATTGGATGGGGATGGGGGTTGAAGTCAGAGATGAGCAGGGTTAGACCATGTGTATAGCTCCTGGGCCATGATAAAGGGTTTGGATTTTTTTCTAAATGTAACGGGAGCTCATTGGAGAATCTTAAACTGGAATGTGAGTCACGTCCAGGAAGCCTGGAATTCTGCAATAGCTTCCTATACCTTCATCGTAAAGTCTGAGCTCCTAACGACGCTTGTAGGAGACTTTCCCCTCTCTGACTCTGTTCCAGGTACACTAAACTGCTTTCACTTCCTCCAACCAGGCAATTTTTTTTTGCCCCTAGGCCTTTGCCCTTGCTGTTCCCTCTGCCAGAAAGACTCCCTGGGGCAGGCGCCTCCTGTGGCTCCCACAGCTTCCTCTGCTTTATTCATCCCCAAGTCTGACCACTCCGGGTTGTGGTTCTGATTATGTGTGAATCTCCTTCCTTTGACTGGGGGGCCAGCAGGATAGAGGCCGGGTATGTTCACTACGGAAACCATAGTGCCCTCTAGCACAGGGCCTGACACACAAGAGAGCAATAAATATTTATCCTGGTTATGGGGAGAGGGTTGCGAGGGTTGGTAAGGTTCTTGTTCGTTGTGCCCCCTCTCCGGATGCAAACTGATTCCGACTGAACTGAGGATGCCCGCTTCGCGCTAGTCCGCAGTCCCTGTGCGCATGCGCTATTGCCCGGCGTTTTCCATCCCCCCCCCCAAGCCCCTCATATGCTAATCAATGCGCTCCGGAGTATGGCCCCTCCGGGGAATATGCAAATCAGCTCTTCCATCGCCCGAGGCCTCCCATTGTCCCGCGCTAAGGTTATGCAAATGACCAGGCCTCAGGTCCAGGATCCAGGCAGAGCTGGTACCCCCACCCCACCCCACCCCCAGCGCATCCCATTCTCTGTAAGGCGCGTTCACGATCGATCACGCACGCGCAAGCCTTGCAGTTTCTCGTTCAGTCCGGCTGCGGACTGTACCAAGTAAATCCGGACAGCGAGGGGCAAGGCCCGGAACCCCCTGCGCGAGCCTTGTCGATGGCCCGACTCAGCCCCTCTTCCCACTATGCTACAGGAATGGTCTATCTCGCCGCGCAAGCGCCCTAGGCTCTTCACGCCCCTCGCACTCCCTCCTACCCCACTTGCAGCGCAGGCGCAAAGCCGGGGCGTGCAGCCGCTGCCGCCGAGCCGCAGCTGGGGCCGCCAGCGCCGGTGAGTGTCCGGGATGGAGGTGCGCGGGGCATGCTGGGAAGCGGGCACTACGGCACCGCTGCATGATGGGAGTGACGGCTCCCGTCACGGAGGAGCCGGCAGCAGTCTTGGGCCGTGACGGCTTGAGCGCGAAATCCAGGCTCCCTTTTCTCCCCCAACTCATCTCCGTGCCGTCCTGGGGCATCCTGGGAAAATGGGACGCCGTGCCCTAAAGCATTGTGGGAGTCTGTCAGCTAGTCGTTATGAGCCTGCTGAATTCTGGGATTATCCTAGCTTCTTGTGGGGAACCGTGCCTTTTGTCATACACCTTCCGCTGAGCATCCTGGAAGCTTGGAGTGCTTCGACGAAGAGCGCCTTGGAAGGTGGTCATTATAGGCCCGAGGCATCCTGGGGAAAACTGCAGGAGCAGGGGGGACTGGGCCTTATGGTCCTGTCTAAGGTTTTGTTCTTGCCTCCTCTCCCTAGCGTTGTGGGAATGGGTGCCTATTATGTTCGCGCATGGCATCTTGGGAGTTGGTTGCTGTAGGCTCATGACACTGTGGGGTCTCCGGCACGGTTTGCGTTATGGTAGTGAGAGAACCTCATTTATGCCCCTCTCAGATCGTAGAAGCCTGTCTGGCCGCCATGTTCACTGTAGGTATGGGACTTGGGCACCAAGGACTACCTCCATTCCTGACATCTGGAATACTCTGGAAGGGGCTTTGTGTGATGTGGGCTTGGGGAAGGGTAGGCTGCATTGGTGAGCAATGTCTCCTGCTAATCCCATAGGAAGTTCTGATTGTCCCTGGTGTATGGTTGCCAGTTACAATATAGAACGCCCAGTTAAATTTGAATTTCAGGTTAACAACAAAGAACTATTTAATATACCCATGTTCCATGCAGTATTTGAGGTGTACATTTCTAAAAGACTCGATCTGGAATTCAAATTTAACTGGGTATTGTATACTTTTATTTACTAAATCTGGCAACCTATCGTGGCATAAAGTAGAGTTCCCAACTTAAATGGAGCCCTATAGGCAATAGGGTATTATGAGAACTCTCCTCTGCCAGTTATGAATCCTCTCTGTCCTTAAAGCCCAATCCAAGTGTCTTTAGAAAGCTCACCTGCCATTGATGCCAGCTTTCCCGTGCCCCAGCCTCCTCCAGGCTTCAATCCTAATCTTTTTCTCTTTAGTCCCCGGCATTAAACTCGACACCTAGAGTTTGAAGGGAATCATGCGTTTTCCACCATATTAGCCAGTGCCCAGCACAGGCATAAGAAGTGCAGCTGAGGCTGCCAGCCCCTTCATAACTTGCTCTGCCTGGCTCTCTACTCTCAGGGAGCACAGTGGGAGAAAAAGAAGTGCTGTGTGTGTGTGTGTGTGTGTGTGTGTGTGTGTGTGTCTGTGTGTGTGTGTAGGGAGTATTGATGAAGAGGGAAAGAAAGGAGAGGAGTCAGAAAAGGCTTCTTGGAAGAGGCAGAGGTGGTGTTTGGCTGAGGAGAAGTATAGAGGTTCTTGTGTTTGAGGTGGGCTTTGGAGAGAGAGTAAGAGTTCTCCAGGCAGACATGGGGGAAGGAGCACATTCTAGACAGCAGTTGTAGGATTTACTAAGACCCACAGATGTGAAAAGTCCTGTTGTGCACAGGGAGAGGTGAGAAGTCTGGAATGGTGGGGGTTTATAGAGGGTTGGGGTTGCGGGTAGTAATAGCCACTGCTAATGGAGTACCTGCCACATACCACCAATTTATATCAACGAGCCTACTGAATCTTCAAAAAATCTTTTCCACTGAAGGATCATTTTATGAGAGGTAGGATGACATGGCTTCAAATCCTAGTTCACCCACCTACCAGTTGGTATGATAATTCTCTTTGTGCCTCAATTTCCTCATCTGTGCAAAGGAGATAATAATGTCTCAATGTGGTTACAAGTATGTAAGTTAAGCCCTAGAAGCCCTTTTTGTACCTAGAAGGAAACAGGCTAGAGAAGAAAGGTCCTTTGTTTGAAGCTACGCAGCTAGAATGTGGCAGATTTAGGATTCAAACCTAGGCATCATCTTGCCAAGGTGTAAATTGATGAAGAATTAGGGCAGGGGCTTCCCTGGTGGCGCAGTGGTTAAGAATCTGCCTGCCAACGCAGGGGACACGGGTTCGGGCCCTGGTCCAGGAAGATCCCACATGCTGTGGAGCGACTAAGCCCATGTGTCACAACTACTGCGCTCTAGAGCCTGCGAGTCACAACTACTGAGCCCGCGCGCCTAGAGCCTGCGCTCCGCAACAGGAGAAGCCACCACAATGAGAAGCCCGCGCACCACAATGAAGAGTAGCCCCCGCTCGCCGCAGTTAGAGAAAGCCTGTGTGCAGCAACAAAGACCCAATGCAGCCAAAAATAAATAAAAACTAAATTAAAAGAAAAAAAAGAGGGCTCACATTCACAAATCAGTGCAACCGTACTAGTTTTTAAAATATAGAACTACTTCTAGACTGGTTGGTATATCACCACTCTTCCAAGTAATCCCCACCCCCAGCTGCCATTTTGGACTCTTCCCCCCGCCCCAGGCTTTCCCACAGCCTAGCAAGCAAAGGGTTCATGCCTGGCATGGGCCCACGTTCCCCTCTCAGTTCTGACTGGTGCCCATGTTGGTGCTCGCTGTCAAATATTTGGAATATCACCCTTCCCCACCCCATTGAATGAGAACCAGATGGGGAAATTAAGGCCTGCGGCGGGGCAGAGCCTGCAGTGAAGGCTCTGTAGGCAGTCAAGGCCCTTCAGGCAGTCAAGGACAGGGTTGGGGTCTGAGCACACTGAGTCCCGGGGAGGCAGATGCTATGTAAAAGTTTATTGAGTCATCACAGGCCTTTCCTTCCCCTGTCCAGCATCCCTCTCTACCTGCTGACATCCTGCATCAGAGGACTCGTGGCCGACGTGTGGCTGTGGAAAGCTGGCCAGGGAGGGACACTGCCCAGCTGCTGCTCTGCTCCTGTCTCCTGTCCCCTCCCCTGGCCATGACAGAAACCCGTGAGCCAGCTGAGACTGGGGGCTACGCCAGCCTGGAGGAAGACGATGAGGACCTCTCTCCAGGTGAGATGGCCTTCGAGGTGGTGGTGTTGGCTTGACGATCTTCCTGGTTTGGGATTGGGGCTCCGCTGAGAAATCTTGATGGGGAGTGGCTCCTTATCTCGCTAGGTTTTCTGTTCTGATTAGGACTCTGTGCCCTGCTAGGGGATCCCTTCCTGCTGAGACTTCTGGGGGTTCTAGATTGGCTGGGATCTTTCTCTTTTCTGAGGGTTCTAGATTGGCTGTGATCTCTTTCCTTGCTGGAGGTTCTGAATCGGCTGTGATCTCTTTCCTTGCTGGAGATTCTAGTTCGGCTGTAATCTCTCTCCGTGCTGGGGGTTCTGGAGTGGCTGCGACCGCTCTCCTTACTGGGGGTTCTAGATCGGCTGTGGACTCTCTCCTTGCTGGGGCTTCTAGACCATCTGCAACCTCTCTCCTTGCTGTGGGTTCTAGATCGTCTGTGACTTCTCTCCCTGCTGGGGCTTCTAGACTGGCTGTAACGTCTTTCCCTTTTGGGGGTTCTAAATTGGTTATAAGTTTTCCCCTTGCTGCAGATTCTAGAGTGGCTGTGTCTTCCCATCTGACTGGGAGTTCCCTTCCGGGTACGACTTCTTGCCCTGCTATGATTTCTCTTCCAGCTGTGACCTCTCACCCTGCCGTGGGCCCTCTCCCTACCGCGACTTCTTGCCCTTCTAGGCATTCTAGACCAGCTGCGACTTCGGGGCTGGCTGGGGTGCTAGACTGGCTGTGACTTTGGGGCCTGCTGGGTGCACTACCTTGGTTGTAACTCTCGACCCTGCTGAACACTTCAGTAGGGCTGTAACTCCATCCCCTGCTGGGGGTGATCTTCTGACTATAACCCTTCACCCTCCTCGATGATGCTGGAGACGGGCAGTGACCTTTCTCCTCGAAGGGAGTTCTAGCGGGGCGATAACTCTTTGCCCTACTGGGGGTTCCAGCCAGGCTGGAGCTCTTCCCCACATCCAAGGCTCCTGGGGGGCTGCAGCTCCTCTTTCTGATCACATTTCTAGGCTGGCTGTCACTCCTTTCCCGGTTGTTGGTTCTCAGCTGGCTGTAACTCTTCCCCCAACTCTGTTTTCGCTGGGAAGTAGGAGTTCTCACCCTGCTGGGCACACCTGGTCTGGCACCATTAGTTCTTCTCCTGCTGGGAGTGCTGGCCCTGTTGGCTGACCTCTTGGAGCTGCGGCTTCCGCTTCTGCCGGGAGTTCTGCCTCGGCCGTGGGTGCCTCTGCGCCGGGGGTGTCTTACCCTGCTGGCCTTGCTGGCTTTGCTGGTCCTGGCGTCAGTGCTGGCTTTGCTAGGCGTTCGGGCCGTGCCGTGGGCTCGGGACTTGTTGCTGGGCTGGTTAGAAGGGGCTGCCTTTGTACTTGCCCATTTGGGAGATTCGGACATGCTTGGGCTCGTGACCGAGTTAGGGGCGGTCACAGGTTTGGTGGACACAGAGGGGCTGTTGGGCATGGCCGATTTGGTGGTCTTCAAGGAGGCAGGAGGATTGGGAGACGCTGCGGGCATCAAGGGTCCCACGGACGCCGGAGACATGCTGGGCTTCCAGGCTCTCGCAGGTGGAGAAGGCAGGGTGGCTGCAAAATGGCCTATGGTCCAGGAAGTCACGGTGGACACAAAAGGCCTGGTGGCCGTGGGTGACCACCTGATTGCCTTTCCCAGGCCAACTTCATGAAGTCGCAGTGGGCAGTGAAGACTCCGGAGGGGAGGTGGTGTGAAGTCAGAGATGGGAGGAGAAAGAGGGGTGGAGCCCCAGCTCAAAGCTGGAGGTGCTTCGTCTGTGGTTTGCAGCCATTCAGCAAATGCCTCCCCAGGCTGCCTTATGCTCAGCATTGCTAGGGACACAGAGATGGGTCAGACCCAGGTCCTGCCTTCCAGGAGTCTCCAGACCCAGACCCAGACCGTCACCGTCCAGGCTGTCAGGGTGTGTTAGGGGGCAGGGCGACCCCAGACGAGAGAGGCACTGACCGCCTGGGCAGTCAGGGAGGACCTCACAGAGGAGGTGACGTGGAGCTGGCACCTTAAAGAGGAGCAGGAGTTTGCTAGTCGAGAAGGAGAGGGTCGCTCCAGGTGGGAGAAGAGCAGACGCGAAGGCCTGGAGGAGGGAGAGCAGGGCCACCCTTGTTCATTCAATCCACACATCCCGTTGGAGACCCCAGATGAGTCAGAGCTGCCCCTGAGGGGTTTCTAGCCTGAAGGAGGAGACATTCTGGGGCCCAGATGGCTACAGCCTTTAGAACAGTGACAGGGGAGATGGAGCCAGGGTGGAGGGAACAGGGGAGAGACCTTCTGCCTGAAGTCATCGGGGGTGGTGACTTCATGGAGGACAGAGCCTGTGCCGGGCCCTGAAGGATGAGTAGGAGATCGCCAGGCAGATAGAGTGGGGAACAGCGTTCCAGGCAGAGGGACCAGCCCACGCCAAGGCCTCGGGAAACATTTGTTAAATGGCAGACAGACAGCAGGACAGAGGCAGGAACACGTAAGAGACAGAGAGAGCTGCAGGGAAGGACGGACCCTCAGCAAACATAACCTGTTCTCTGAGCTGGGTGATGCCGGGGACCCAGCGCTGAGTCAGACCAGGCCTGCCTGCTGGGCTGGTGGGGAAAGGACTGGAACACAGGTGACCACAGCCTTGCAGGCTCGGGGCTAGGACAGCCAGGGGGCAAGAGCAAGTGACCGGCTGCCTGGGATTAGGAGATCTGGGATGCTCTCACCAGGGAGGAAAGCCTCCTTCTGGGTCCTTAAAGGATAACGGGAGACATTCCCAGCAGAGGGAATGGCATGTGTGAAAGCCGCAGAAAAGCCTGTCAAATTGAATGCCAGGCACAAAGAAAGTGTTCTAGATGCTAGGGACGCAGTCATGAGCCAGACGAAGTCCCTGCTTTCAGGGACAGGCAGTAAACGTATAAGCAGGTGTTACATACAATACCTTGAGGAGAAAAATAAAGCAGAGTTAGGGGCGTAGAGAGTGCTAGGGAGGGACTGCTGGCTAGACGGACTGACCAGGGTTTCACCGAAGTGACACTTGAGCAGAGATGTGACAGAGGGGAGGGATCAAGCCTTAGTCCCTCTGCAGAAAGGGTGGCAAAGGCCCTGAGTTGGGTGCTGGCCCGGGGAGTTGAGGGACGTGAGGAGGCAGTGGGGCTGGCTCAGTGGTAACGGGGTCCCTGTACGCTGCCAGGGGAAACTGAGGAAGGGGGGCCAGTGGGTACAGGGCTAGGCTGTCACAGTCCTAGGAGATGCTTTGGGCAGGCTTCTGCCACCACGTCTGTAGAAGCCGGTATTTTGCTGCCGCCGTAGTGGGGGCTCCCCTCTCCACACCCCCCATAACAGTTGTTGCTGTCACCCTTCCTGTACAGTGACTTTCCATTTTTTTTTAAACCTAAACTTGTCCTAGGCATGTCCTTCATACCCATGAAATCACAGTAATATATCTATATTTACAAATAAATATTTTAACTCACTTAACTAGATATTTATATATATATATATTTATATATATATAAAAAACCACATATATCAGAGTATGGGTATGTGTATGTGTTTTAATTTGCTGAAGTACCTGTTCACGTGTTTGTCTCCCTAAAATGATCCAGTGTAGGCCATCACCCACATTTAGCTTTTTCCCCGTTTAACTGTGTGACTGGAGGCCAGTGAGTCACCTAACCTCTCTGTGCCTCAGTTTCCCCAGTTGTCACTTAGGGATAATAGTACCTCCCTCAGGGTTGTTGTAAGGATTAGTTGAGTTAATATATAAAAAACAAGGTTCTTGGGCTTCCCTGGTGGCGCAGTGGTTGAGAGTCCGCCTGCCGATGCAGAGGACACGGGTTCGTGCCCCGGTCCGGGAAGATCCCACATGCCGCGGAGCGGCTGGGCCCATGAGCCATGGCCGCTGGGCCTGCGTGTCTGGAGACTGTGCTCCGCAACAGAAGAGGCCACAACAGTGAGAGGCCCGCGCACCGCAAAAAAAAATAAAAATTAAAAAAAAAAATAAAAAACAAGGTTCTTAAAACAGTAGTGGACACTGTCATTGTTGTTTTTATTACTCCTACATCTCCTCCTTTGTTCTCTTTAAACCCCTAAGATGCAGTTCTTGCAAGACGTTCATTTGCTTGACACACAGATGCTGCCTGTTCTGCACGATGGGGATCCATCTGTGGGGAGCGCAGGGTCGGGCCCGGGCTGCCCTCTCCATACTGTGGCGAGTCTGAACAGGGCTCAGGGAGGGGACAGCCGGGCACAGCGCTCTGTCCCCTGATGCCGCCGTCTTTCCTCTTCTGCCCCCTTTAGGCCCGGAGCATTCCTCTGACTCCGAATATACTCTCTCAGAGCCGGACTCCGAAGAGGAAGAAGATGAGGAGGAGGAGGAAGAGGAGACCACTGATGACCCCGAATATGACCCTGGCTACAAGGTGAAGCAGCGCCTGGGGGGGGGCCGGGGGGGCCCATCCCGTCGGGCCCCCCGTGCAGCCCAGCTCCCGGGCCCCCCAGCCCAGCCCTGCCAGCTCTGTGGCCGCTCCGCCCTTGGGGAGGCCCCACCGGGCACCCCACCTTGCCGGCTCTGCTGCCCCGCTACAGCCCCCCAGGAAGCGCCAGCTCCTGAAAGCAGGGCCCTCGGGGAGGAAGAGGAGGAGCCGCCTCGGGCTGGGGAGGGCCGACCAGCTGGGAGGGGGGAGGAGGGGGAGGGGGAGGAGGGGGAGGAGGAGGAGGAGGAGGAGGGCGGCGCCTACCACTGTACCGAGTGCGAGGATTCCTTTGACAACCTCGGGGAGCTGCACGGGCACTTCATGCTGCATGCCCGGGGTGAGGTGTAGGGAGCGCCCAGACCTAGGGAGCTTGGCAGAGGGGTGGGGCGGGTGGGGTGGGAGGAGGGGGCTGAGGACATCGGGGTGGTCGCGGTGGTCACGGGGATGGGGTCCCACTGATCTGTGTCGTCTTAGCAGTAGTTGTGTGAAAGCCAGAATAAAAGCCAAATTCTGTGTGTCGGCCGAGTGTGCATTTGAGGTCTGTGTGTGTGTGTGTGTGTGTGTGTGTGTGTGTGTAAGCTCGAGTGTATAAGGCATGCGCCTGGGCGTTTACCTCACCATCCCTGGGCTCCTTGGGGAGAGCTAAGGATCGTTGTTGCTGAGATAATTAACGTTTACTAAGTGCATATGTTCAGTGTGGTTCCCATTATTTCATCATGGACCCCGTGATGCACAGGCTCACACACAACAGAATTTTTTGCTCACGTCATAGTCCAGGATGGGTGTTTCAGGTTGGCAGGTAACCTCCATATGGTGATTTGGAGACCCAGGCCATCCTGTAAGCCTTTTGGCATTCACATGGTCATGGCTGGGTGTCCATGGCCTGGGTTCTGCCAGAGGACAAGGAAAGAGAGCCTGGACAGGTACACATGTTCTCTTAGAAGCCCCAGCCTGGAGGGGGCACATAGTGCTTCCACTTACGTCCCTTTGCTGAGAGATTAGTCACATGGCCACAGCCTGCTGCAAGGGAGTCTGGGAAAGGCGGTCTAACCAAGTGCCCAGAAAATGGTTTGTGGAAGACAGCCCGTGCTCTCTGCCACTTCATCCAAGAACCTTCACAAAGAGGACTTTAATTATAATCACAGCTCCGCTTCCTGAGTGCTTCCTGGGTGCCAAGTGCCAGTCCAAGAGCTTTATGTATATTGACTTAGAGAAGTTGTGCATCTAGGAACTTACAAAAATAGAACTTTAATTATAATTACAGCTGCCATTTTCCCAGCACTTACAGAGTGCTGCATTTTATTTACATGAGATCATCGGGTCCTTAGAATAACTGCGAGGTAGGGACTGTGATCCATTAATTCACTTCACAAATATCTTTTGAATACTTGCTGTGTGCTAAGCATTGGGAACACACCAGTGAATAAAATAAAATCCTTGTCCTCGTGGAGCTTACGTGGAGGTGGGAGGGGGCCACCGGTGGGGACAGATAGTAAACAAAAAGTAAGCAAGAAGGATGTGACATATGCTGGATGTAAGTGCTGTGGAGAAAAATAGAGCAGAGAAGGGGGACCAGTTCTGGAAGAGGGTGCAGTTTTAAATAGTGTAGTCCTCCCTGAGGAGGTGACAGAGACCTAAGCAGAGACCTGAGAAAGGGAGGGAGGGAGCCTGGCACACGGGTGGGAAGAGCGATCTAGGCGAGGGGGGGTGGGGCAGGAGCCTGCCCCACGTGTCAATTAGGCAAGAGTGGCTGGAGGGGATAAGGGATGGCAGAGCTGGAGGGATGAGGTCAGAGGGGAACAGAGGGTCAGCTTATTACAGCCTTGTGGAAACACAGGCTCTTGCTCTGAGATGGGAAGTACTAATTCACAGAAGCTTGGCACTGAAGCTCCTTTGAAAATAGAAGCCTAATTATAATAATAGCTACCATTTACTGAGCATTTACTGTGTGCCAAGCTCTGTTCTAAGGCGCTTTACATGTGTTAACTCATAGAAGCTTGGCAACTAAGAACCTTCAAGAATAGAACCTGAATTACCATAATGGCTCACAGCGGACCAGGCCCTGGGCTAAGCGCTTTATATGGACGATCACATCGGATCCTTATGAGGTAGGGACTGTTACTTATTACTCATTCATTCAGCAGTGATTTATTGAATACCTAGGAGATGCAGGCACTATTTGGGGAGCTGGGAGTAGAGTGGTGAACACAATGAACAAAAATCCCTGCCTTTGTGGAGGTTATATTATAAAGGGGAAAACAGATACTTGAATATTTAAGTAAAATGTTTAGAATGTTAGAAGGTTATAAGTGCTGTGGAGGAAAAGAGAAGGGGGACGGGGAGGCTTGTGTGTGTGTGTGTGAAGCAGTTTCAAATGGGGTAGCCAGGAAAGGCTTCACTAAAAAGGTGACATCAAAGCAGAGATCTAGAGGAGGAGGAACGGGCCATGTGGCTGTGGGAACAGCAAGTGCAAAGGCCCTGAGGTGGAACCTGCTTGGGATGTTTGTTGAAGAGCACTTGGGGCCACAAGGCTGTTGCTGAGGAAGGCAGGGGGAAGACTGGTGGGAACACAAGAGCAGAGACGGGCAGAGAAAAGCAGAGGGGAAGAGGACCGGGTCACACAGGCCATTAATACCGACTCTGACTTTCTCTCCGAGTGTGTCGTCATCATCATAATTCTTAGAGGCGTAGGGGCTGCTATCACGACCATTTTACAACTGCTACAGCCAGGGCACAGAGAGGTTGAGTAATCTTCTAGAGGTCACACAGCTGGGAAGAAGCAGAGGCAAGGTTTGAATCCAGACAACTAGGGCTAAGGCACCCATTCTTAGCCATTAAGCCACACACCAGAAATGGCTGTCCACAGCCACCATCTGACTTGCAGGAGTGTATTTGGTCTCCAGAGTTATTGAGGTTTTTTTAATCACGTTGGTTACCAACATTTAAAAATGGGCAGGTTTGACACAAAAATGGAAGTTTCTGGCTTCCTTGTGAGATTGATTGCTGAACCCACAATCCCATGGGGCAGTAGTTTGCTGGAGCTGAGTAGGGGTCACCTCCTATTAATGGGGCATTCCCTCCCGCATGCCCAGTCCCCACTGCCTGGCATCTGGGCCCCTTACACCCTGCTTGCCTCACTGATTTATGGTACCTGCCTGGCCCCAAAGAGCATTCACACTGACGCCTGTTACAGGACCTTGACCAAAGCATCTTTCAAAACCCATACTTTTCATCCTAGAAGCTCAGAATCTTATACTTATGCACTCTTTGAGACTTTCATAACCACTATAGCTTAGCATCACTGAATCTCAGAATCATCACAGCAGAAATCCACAGCTCCTTAAAACCACATGGATGCATCTTTTTTCCTGGAGCAGCATGCCTAAGCCCTCTTCTGCCCTCAGACGGGGCTTTCTAAGCACAGAAGTAGCAGATTATCCATTCATCATCAGAAGTTCCTAAGGATCTCGAGAGACTGGGAATCAAGAGACCTAGTCTCCTGCCAGTGGGGTCATTCAGTTCTTCAGGGCCCAGGCAGGGTATGGAGACCAAGCTAGGAATTCCAGAGGATTCAGTACCGGGAATTGGTTACACAGGTACTAAAACACTGAGAGCACAAACATGGAAAAGTGAGGTAACTGAGAAATTAGTGTCTGCAAGAAGGTCCCACCTCTAGGACTGGGATGCAGAAGGAGAAGCGCAATGACCAGAACCCAGTGGGAGCTTGGTGGGCAGGCCACGCCACGTGTATGGCTGGTGCAGGGGCTGGCTGCCACACGGCTGCTGCTTAAACCCCAGGAGGGGCACGGTGCCTTGTGCTGAGAGTGTAGACAGGTATTGGAGCCTGAACTGCTGCTGGAGGGGTTCCAGCAGGAGCCTAAGGCAAGGTGAGTCCCTTCTCCCCTCTTCCGACCTTCCTTCTTCCCATACCTCTTGTGGGATGAACTTAAGGAAGCCAGCTTTCCAGGGAGTCTGGGAAGCGTAGCTGCAGAAAGCCCAGCCTCATGGAGCAGCGTGGAAGGGCGGGCTGAGGCTGAGAAACAGGTAAACGACTGGGCGCAGTCAAGTTCTTTCTTGAGCCTCCACGGTAAGCGCTGTCCTAGGTGCTGGGGATGAAGCAATGAGGGAGACAACCCACTTGCCCTCAGAAGCTTGGCTTCTAGAGGAGGGACACAGATGATGACAGAAACACAGGTGTGATAATTCCAAGTGTTGAAGAGTGCTGGGAATAAACTAAATCAGGCTAAGGGTTGGAGGTGCTGTCCTCTGAAGTGGCAGGTATCGAGACCTGAATAATGAGGAGGAAGCCTTGCAAAGTTCTGGGTAAGAGGGAACAGCAAGTGCAAAGGCTCTGAGGCAGATGCCAGCCTGGCACGTGTGGCTAGAGTGTAGTGAAAAAGACAGAACCGGGAGGGAGTTGAGATTGCTTAGTGGGCTGGGATCTCGTCATTGTTGGGTTTTGTGGGCCTGGGTAAGGCCTTTGGATGTTACTTATGGGATGCTGTTGGAGGGTTTTGAATGAGGAGTGATGTAAGCTGACTTACATATACACAGGGGGTGGTCTGTCGTAGAGAGACTGGAAGGGTGGGGGAGCAGTCGTGGTAGCAGACCCAGCCCCCTGCTGTCTCCTTGCTCTGCCATCCTGTTGTCGCTCTCATGGTCCAAGATGGCTGGATACCATGTCCACGTTCCAGGCGGGAAGGTCGAGGAAGGGCAGGTTCCTTTCTGAAGCTTGAGGACTCTACCCAGGAATTTAGTCAGAGCTCAGTCACATGGCCACATCTAGCTGCAAGGAAATCTGGGAAAGGCTGTCTTTGTAGCCACCGTGTGCCTAGCTAATAAGTGGGAGATAGCTCACTCTCTACCATATCCATCTCACCTGTGGGCTTTCAAAATATCCCTCAATTCAAGCAGAGTCTGTGATTGTTGTATGCAGGGCTGTGATTATTGTATGCAGGGCATTGACCATCGTCTCTAGGGGCAGGGCAGGTAATGCAAGGGAGTAAAACTGGTCCAGTGGAACTCAGCCCAGGGTTGGGTCTTTCAAGAGCTGAAAATAGGATCTTAATGGAATATCTCCCTGTGTTGGCCAAATACAACAGGAAACAGAAGGTATCTCTGTTTGACTCCAAACCAGTTTCCCCATAGGGCCAGGCCAGGTCTGCCCTGAGCTCCCCACTCCCCATGCCCTTATGTTCTCTGGGAATTCCTGCTCAAAAGCCAGAGTTCCTTGTTTAGACATTTTATTATGGACCTTTTGTTTTCAGATACTACTTCTGTTAGTTTATTCATGCCATCTCACCTACACATACAAAAAATATTCCGTGACCAGAATGGTACATAAAATTATTTCAATGAACAATAAATTATCTGGGGGGGAGGAAGGCAGAGCCATCCAATGCCACGGCCCCACCTTGAGTGGGAAAGGCTGGCAGGGGGTGGGAAGAGACAAGGGCCCAGTTTGCAACCCTCACGTGACTCAGTGCCGCCTCCGACTTTGCTGTCCCATCCCCAAAGGCTCAAGTTGCTCCACGTGTGGGACCCATTCGGTGGCATTACAGGCAGGCAACACCTCACTTTCCCTCCCCGATTCAGGCCCAGATCCAGGCACTTGGCTCTTGCAGCCCCATTGCCTCCATCTGGGAAGAATTAATGGTGATAACACAATCTGCAGCTAGTTATGATTTCAAACTATTTCATTGGGAATGAGGAAGATACAAATAACAAATTTCTCTCTTTCTTTCTTTCTCACTATTGTTTGATTTTACTGTTTCCCTGAAGGCTTTTGTGTCCTCCAAAGACGGAAGCTCTAAATGAGCATCTTCTGGGTCCTATTGATCAGGAGTCCTTTGCCTTTCCAGGGAGGAAAGTAAATCCCTCCCATCCCATATCAGATGGGTGTCCCACCAGCCACAGAGCTTCCATTGCCCTAGGGAGGGCTGGAGCCACACTCAGAGCTCCCCCCGGGCATGCCGGATGTAGTGCTGATGCAGCCCTGCTTCCTGGGCAAAGTCCTGCCCGCACTCAGTGCAGGCGAAGGGGCCAGGAAGGGGGTGGGCCTCGTGCGCCTGGCGATGCCGCCTCAGAGAAGCGGCCTGCCCAAAGGTCTTGCCACAGTCGGGACAGGGGAAGGTGGGTGGCGTGGTGGTGGGCGCAGCCGGCTGGGAGGGCCTGGCCGCTGGACCGTGGCTGCGCTGGTGGGTGATCAGGGCCTTGGAGGAGGGGAAGGAGCGGGCGCACGTGAAGCAGATGAAGAGGACCCCCTGCAGCTTCTGGGCCACGAAGTCCGCTGGGTGCTCCCGCTTCATGTGACGCTCCTGGAACTTGGAGTCTGCGAAGGTGATGAGGCAGCGGGTGCACTGCAGGGCCCCCAAGTGGCCTGAGGGACATGAGGAGAGGTTGGGGGAGGCCAGCAGGAGTCTCGAGGGCCTCTCCCAGCCTCAGAATCGCACCAACAGTGAGCATGCAGGGCTTACTATGTGCCAGGTGCTATGCCGGGCCTGGACAGCAGACTTACTGGACCTGTTTTACGGATGAGCAGACTGAGGCTCAAAAAGGTTAGGTAACTTGCCGACAGTCATGAAGCTAGGAAATGAAATGGCGGAGTCGGGACTGGAACCCGGGGAGTCCGCCCTTCCTACAGAGCCATGTGATTAGAGCACAGCCTCGAGCCAGACCGCCTGGAACTGACTCCCGGTTCTACCACTTCCGAGGCAAGTAGAAACGGCGTTTTCATCTGGAAAATGGGGTAACGACCATATCAGTATCTACTTTACAGGGCTGTTGTAAGGAATAAACGAATTAACGTATAAAAAGTGCTTAGAACAGTGCTACACAATGGTTTGCAATAATTATCGTTGAGACAGAAAAGAAGCCCCACAGCTAGGAGCTGGCCTGGCACTCACAGCTAGGCCTCGGTGTTCTGTTCAGCATAAACAATTTCACAGAACATCGTCAGACAGGGCCATGCTGTGACTGAGACGAATCAAGACAAGACCATGCCATGATGCCTTCTACACACAGACAAAACGTGAACACTGTCCAAGCCACGAAGATGGCCAGACACCCTCCCCCGGCCCGTCATGGCTAATATGAGTGCCTGCTGCTGCTTTGCCAATTACACCTGGAGCCTTGCTTTGTTCCTCCCTCCTTCTAGGTATTGAGATAGCCAGCCATGTAACTGCCCCTGCTTCCTGGCACCATCCATCCACAGCAAAACCCCTTTCTTGAACCCTTCCCCAAATCACCTACCACAGCCTAAATCCTGTAATAAGTCCTTTCTTATTACTGAGATGCCCCACGGTATGTGTGCTTCCTCAGCGCAGTGAGCAATAAGCCCAACTTGGTCAACTCCAGGTGTGTTCCTGGTGGTCTCTGGCTGGAGAGCATTGACACTGTGGCTTTCATCGTTATAAATACTTAACCTCTCTTTGCCTCGGTTCCCTCATGTGAAAGTGATAATTACCAATTTCACAGAGTCTGTTAGGAGGACGGAATGAGATAACAAACGTTAAACTCTTAGAATGCACCTAGCACATAATAAGCATTCAGTAGAAGCTGTTGCTATTATCCTAGGTCAAGTTGGCTGCCTTCATTAACATTAAGCGTTCCCCTTTTCTGCCGCTAAACCCCATACCAGCCAGCCCCATGAGGTGAGTAGTGGCAAGCCCTTTTGACGGATAGGGAAACGGAGGCCCAAGTCACACTGAAAGTCTGGGGCAGAGTTGGGACTGGGGCTCTCTGCCCTTTCCCAGCCAGCTCTCCCACCCCAAGCCTCTCTGGATGCCACTCTGTGCCTCTGAACTGCATCCCATTCATGCTTATGTGGATAGAGCAGGATGGGTACGTCAGAGGGTAATAAGGGTAGGGGTAGGGAGTAGCAGGTCCTGGGAGAGCAGCTCAGGGACCATTAACAGCTCCTTCCCAACAGGCAAATCCCCGCAACGCCCTGGACACTGAAATGCTATAGAAATCCTTTTAGCATCATAGCTCCTGCACCCCACCCATCTCTGGTCAGCAGTACTCACAGATGTCACCTCCCGGACTTTGGGGACTTCTCTCCTTGGACGAATCCTCCTGCTCCATGGTCTCTTTGGGGTGCCGGTCCTCCATGGTGACTGAGACCCCTCTGGTCAAGAGAGGAGCACGCATGACAGAACAGTAAATCAAGTGAAGTCGCTTATCTACAGCGAGGCTTAGAGGGCCCGCCAATCCTATGACCTTTGACAGGCTTGGCTTTGCCAGCCTTTGGCCGACCCCCCACGAGATAACATCTCCTTGAATTCTAACCTGATAGAGCAGCTCGCTAGAGAAGGTTCAGTCCTCCCAGAAGATTCAACTACCCCGGTTTGTGACTCCCCTTAGAGCCTTCTCACTTGCGTGAGACCTCTGACCTATGCCTCCTACATCAAACTAACTCCCTGAACTCAGAGCGCGGGACCCTTGATCTTTGACACCAGCCTCATCCCCTTCTCTCCCACCTGTCTTGAGGCAGGTAGTGGTACCCACGCTTTAGCCTGCCTCCTTCCGGGAGACATCTTTCTCTGACATCCCGAAACTCTTATTGCACCTAGAACCCCCGCTTCCCACGCGCGCTTTCAGCCGCTGTGACCCGCTGCCCCAAACACTGCCCTCAGCTCCCTCCCGAGGCTGGTAGCCCAGGCCTCTGCTTTTCTCCAGACAGCAGAGGGCTGCCTTTCGTTGCGCCTGTCAGTTGCTCGTCACAGCGCCGTCACCCGAAGTGAAGCGGGGTAGGGCCCACCGAGTCTCAAAGTCCCGGTGGTTTCCACGGCCTTTCGCCTGATGAGCCTTTCGAAGCCCAGATCTCGGGTTGCCATCCGACTGCAGTGATTCAGTCGCGCCAACCCGGTCCTCAAAATAAGGGGAGGGGTCCTTCTCTGCACTGGGGTGCGTAATGATGACGTTGCAAGCCTCCTTTGCAGTGCAGACCTAAGCTTATTGCGCAAGTGTGTTAGGCGCTCCTGACGCGCACGCGCTTTGGCTCCCTCATTGTTCAAGGTTCGGCGACCGCCGAGGAGAGAGTGCCCTTCGGCCGTTCTGCGCAGGCGCTGCAAAGGGCCCTGTCCCCGAGGTTAAGCTTTCGAGACACACCCCCTCCTAAAAGGAATGACGTCAGGTTAGAGCCCCCGGAAAGGGTCTGGACATCCCCAAATCCCGGCGCTTTAGCCTCATGGGCCTCCGTCCTCGGACCCCAGAGGCAGAGCTTCTCAGCGGCTGACCGACTGCTACCGACTGCGCAGTCCCGTGTGCCGGCTGTTTGCTCGGTCGGTGATTTGGAAGGGAGGAGTGAGGGGTAAAAACATCTGTGTCCCTGAGGGAGGAGGGGGCTAGAGGGCGATTTCTGAGTTTCTGAAGCGTAAAGGGAAAGGCATCCAGAAAGAGGGCGGACAGGACTCCCAGGTCCCTGGGGAATAGGGCCTGGGCGCCAGATTTCTAGGTGCCTGTCAGTGATACCCGAGAAGGAAAGAAGTGGTCAGGGTAAAAGGCTGAAGTCTGAGACCAGAGTGGGGAAGCTACGAAAGAAAAAGGTTGGGTGCTGCGTGACCCGGGTCTTCCTCTCTCCCCACTTTCCAGCCATGCCTCCGCCGCGGGGTGACGTGACCGTCTTATTCCTGGGGCCTCCGGGCTCGGGAAAGTCTGCTGTGATCGCAGCGCTGTGCGACAAGGATGTGGAGACGGTAGAGATCCCCGACGGACGGCCGGATTCCGGGCTCCCCAGCCTGAGAGCTGCAGGCCCAGGCCTCTTCCTGGGCGAGCTGAGCTGCCCACCCGCAGCGCCGGGGCCCTGGGCGGCGGAAGCCAACGTGCTGGTATTGGTGCTGCCCGGCCCTGAGGGGAATGAGGAACCCCTGGCCCCAGCGCTGGGGGAGGCAGCGCGGGCCGCCCTGGCCCGAGGAACACCCCTGCTGGCTGTGCGGAACCTTCGTCCCGAGGAGTCACAGAATGTAGCCCAGGCTCGGGATCAGACCGCAGCCCGGCTGGACAGCGCCGGGTTGGGCGCCGCGACTCTCTTTGTGCTACAGACCGACTGCCGCAGCAGCGACGGCTGCGAGGAGCTGGAGCGCCTGCGGGCGACGCTGCGGAGTCAGGCGGAGGCGCTGCAGAGGTGAGCGCGGCGTTTCAGGGTGGGTTGAAGAGGACTGGTGCTTTATTTAGTCTGTACCTCCCACCCCTAAGGTGCTCTTTGAGGTCTGCGAGACCCCGCCCTCAGCGAGTTTGGGGCCAACCTTAACGGGATATCTGCTGAAAGCCCTGCTCCCTCGTCCAAATCCCGACCCTCAGCGCAGGTTTTGAGGTCCACGAGGTTCCACCTCAAACTAGCGCTCTGTGCTTGACCCTTTTCTATCATCTAGGCCAAGGGTCAGCTAGAAGTCTGGACCTGTCATTCCAGGTTCCGCCTCCTGCGAGCGCTCTGAGGTCCTGAGCCCCCGCTCCCTCGCGAGAATTCTAGGAGGGACCGGGACCTTGCGCCCAAACACTGCCCCCAGGCCAACGTGTGAACGAGGGCTCACTCTCTCCAGGCAAGCTGGTGGTCCCCGCGAAGCTTTTACCCGAAGACTCCACTCTCCAGTCTTAACCCTCTTGCTCACCATCTGCTTGGTTCTCAAGCGACCCCAGTCTCCGGAGAGCCACACCCTAAGCGAGCTTTGTCGTTTCGGGGGCCCTCCCCCACTTCCTTTTTCTAATCCCCTTTCGCTTCTGTGTCCACTTGCTGGCTACCTCGTGAATTTTCTCCCCCAACCCCAAGCGGCCTCCTTTTATAGACGTCAAAACGAGGCTCAGGGAGGGGCAGCCTCTTCCCCAGGCCCACCACTCGTCTTTCTTCCTTAGCCACACACCCTTGGTAAGAACTAGTAGATGAGGGTTCTCCCCTCACCTGTCTTTACAGCCCTCCTAACTCCTAGTCTCAGGAAAGAGCGCCCTTGGTGACCTTGCCCTTGTCGAATAGGGCTCGATTTTCGTTTAGTCCTCAATACAGTCGCCATTCTTTCTTTGCTCTAAACTCCACTCTCTATGAGTTTTGCCCCGCCCAGCAGGGCTTTTTCTTAATCCTGCAGGTCTCTCCGAAAGACCCGCTCCCGCAGAGTGTAACCCCGGGGAAGGCTTAGCCGGGTCCCCATTTTCGACTCTGTTGGCAACCTGATTTCTGATTTCAATCCAGCCGTCCCACCCCTTCTTTAAGCCCCTCCCTTTTCTTCATAGCCTCAGATTCTGTTTCTGTGCCATTAGTCTGGCCCCTCCCTTTCCTGATTATTCAGAAAGCTCCGCCTTGTCATCATAGCCCAGTCCTGTCCCCGTAGCCCAGCTCGCCAGCATTTAGCCCCTCTTCTGCCCTTGACCCCATCCCTCCCTTTCCCCGCAGGCTCCTGCCACCGGCTCAGGATGGCTTCGAGGTGCTGGGCGCTGCAGAGTTGGAGGCTGTGCGCGAGGCCTTCGAGACGGGTGGCCTGGAGGCGGCGCTGTCATGGGTTCGGGCCGGCCTGGAGCGACTGGGCAGCGCGCGCCTGGACCTGGCCGTGGCCGGTAGGGCTGACGTGAGCCTTGTGCTGAACATGCTACTCGGGTTAGATCCTGACGACCCAGGTGCGGTGCCTGCTTCGGCGCCCGCGGAGCCCATGCCCTACCCGGCCCCAGAGCGCCCCAATGTGGTGCTCTGGACCGTGCCTCTGGGCTCCGCGGGCACTGCTGCCGCCCCCCACCCAACCCACTACGACGCTCTCATCCTCGTCACCCCTGGGGCCCCCACTGAGAAGGACTGGGCCCAAGTCCGGCCCTTGGTGCTACCAGATACGCCGCTGGTCTGCGTGCGAACAGACGGCGAGGGCGAGGATCCGGAGTCCCTGGACGAAGAGGAAAAGAGCGGCGAGAGCTTAGAGAACGCAGGCGGAGGGGGGTTTGAGAATGCACGCAGTGAGGGGAGGGAGAAACGTGGCCCTGGATCGCAGAAAGCAGGCAGTGGGGAAGGTTCAGAGGATACAGGCAGCGAGAGTTTGCAGCCGGTTGGCGTCGGCGTGAAGAAACCGGGTAGCGGGGACTCAGAGCGCGCGGCCGCACTGAGCCCAGAAGATGAGACGTGGGAGGTGCTGGAGGAGGCGCCGCCGCCGGTGTTCCCGCTGCGGCCGGGCGGCCTCCCGGGGCTGTGCGAGTGGCTGCGGCGTGCGCTACCCCCGGCCCAGGCCGGGGCGCTGCTTCTGGCTCTGCCACCCGCGTCTCCCCGCGCGGCCCGGACCAAGGCTGCGGCGCTGCGGGCCGGGGCGTGGCGGCCGGCCCTGTTGGCTAGCCTGGCGGCGGCGGCGGCCCCAGTACCGGGGCTGGGCTGGGCCTGCGACGTGGCGCTCCTGCGAGGTCAGCTGGCCGAGTGGCGGCGGGCGCTGGGGCTCGAACCCGCGGCGCTGGCACGACGCGAGCGCGCGCTGGGCCTGACGCCGGGGGAGCTGGCCGAGCGGACACGCTTCCCGGGTCCGGTGACGCGCGCCGAAGTGGAGGCGAGGCTGGGCTCGTGGGCGGGCGAGGGCACCGCCGGGGGCGCGGCGCTGGGCGCGCTCTCCTTCCTGTGGCCGGCGGGCGGCGCGGCGGCCACCGGGGGCCTGGGCTACCGCGCGGCGCACGGCGTCCTGCTGCAGGCGCTCGATGAGATGCGGGCCGACGCTGAAGCAGTGCTGGCACCGCAGGTGCCCACGCAGTGAGGGGATGGGTTGAGGGCCGGGGCTTCCGGGGTGCCCCGTGTCCCGGCTGCTCGGCTTGGTCAGGGGTTGAGGACTGCAAGTTGCCGTAAGAGGGAGAGGGCGTGGTGATCCAGACTCTGGCATGCTAGTATGGGATGTCTGGGTTTGTGAGGTCACAGAGCGGGAGGCGGGGGGCGGGGGGCGGGGGGGGGGTGGGGCGCGGGGGCCGCCACTCAGAATCCTGGATGCTTGAAGGCGATGAGGGTCTGACCACCGATTGGAATGTGTGACTTCTCGTCACCAGGATTCCTGGGTCCTGAAGGGGAATAGAGTTCGGGGGACATGACTCCTGATTTCTCTGGGGGACCAGAGGGTGTGACCCTCAGACTCCTAGACTCCTGAACTCCTGAAGGGAGTTGAGGGTTTGGGACTCCTCTAAGGGGATATATCTTGGTCTCCAAAGAGTAGAAACTGGATCTATTAGGTGTCTAGTCCTCCACGGGGAGAGGAGGTGGAAGCCCTGATTCCTGATGAAGGGGGTCTGCATCACACCGGGGACTCTAGCATGGAGGAGGGGGTCTGGGTTCCCCAGGGAGCTGGAATCCTTGGGCTTCTGAGCCACAAAGGGGTATAAGGTCTGGGTTTCTGCGGGGTGGGGGGATAGGCCTGCATATAAAGGGGGCTTTGAATTTTCATTGGGGGGAGGAAGGATCTCTGGAGTCTCAGAACTCCTGTCTCCCAAGAGGGCTGTGGACCTTGGTTCCTAATTCATGGGTGGTGGAAGGTCTCCATCTAGAGGGGGGAATAGAGGGCTGTGTAAGAGAGCTGGAGACCTTTGGTTCCTCTTGGGGAATAGAGGGGTCTCTAAAAGTTGCTCCACCAGGGGCCTGGTGACCCAGATTTCTTTCCCAGTTGTTGTGGGGAGAATGGTACCACAAAAATGAGAGGAAATAAGCGTTCTGGGCATGGTGGGCTCTGGGGGGTAGCCAGGGACCGGGAATGAGGCCTTCTGGGTGTGGAAGGACAGAAACGCCTCCCTCAGAGGTATCTCCCCAAAGTCCCTAATGGGTTTGGATCCTGGTAACTAGCTACCTTTCTCTGAGTTGGACTGGAAAGGGATATGACAGCCCCCATTTTATAGGTGCTGAGCGACTATGGGGCTCTCTGGGGACTCTGTTCGTCTGTCCCTCTCTCCTTTAGGGGTTTCTATCTTTTTTTGGTCTTGGCTTTGGTCTTGGTCATTAAACCTTAACCCTTTCTGACCTTGGTATTATATACACCTGCCTTTTGGGAAAAGCAACCGTACTGCTGCACTGATCCCAACGCTTCTGTGTTGGCTACCTCAGGTATCCCCGAGAGAGACACAGAGAATGCCACAGTGAGCAAGGGACCCACGGAGCAGCTGGGCAGGTGTTCCAGACCGTGGGAATGTGCCACAGTGGGGCAAAGGCAGAAACCACAGTGCCTGGAATGTTCTAAGCTGCCAGCTACAAGTAGAGGAGAAGCCACAGGTCACAGAACTCTTCAATGCCGAAAACAGAAAGGGAGAACCTGAGAGGCCATCCAGCAGAATCTCTGTTATGTTAGATGGAGAGAGCAAAGCCCAGAGAGGGCAGGCTCTAGGCCCAACAGCACGCAGCAAGGCCCCTGCCTGTTCTTATTTCCTGCCCCCTCCCGTCCCCCCAATCAACCTGATCTTCCTTCTGATGCTTGAGTGGGCCACCTGGGATCCTGCCTCAGGACCTTTGCACTTTCTGTTATTTCTACCTAGAATGCTCTGCTCCCAGATCTTCCCACGACTGGCTCCTTCTTGTCAATCAAGTCTCAGCTCAAGTGTCCCCTCAGAGAAGCCTTCCCTGACCTCTGTAACTGAAGTAGCTCACACCCCCACCCCTATTATTTGTCTTGGCCGGTTATTTTTCCTTGTAGCAATTATTACTGTAGAAAATTACCTTATTTATTTATTTACCTATTTATTGGCTATTATCCCCATACCTGTCCTGTTCTCTGCTGTACCCGCAGCACGTAGAATAGTGCTTGACATACAGAAGGTGCTCAGTAAATATTTAATTCATTAATCAGTGGCAGAATTAGGGCTGGAATTTAGGTCATCAGCCTCTTGCCACAAGACAGGGAAAAGGTGTGAGATGGGGGAGAAACAAGTATCTCGTGGGAGAGGAAGCTTCTGTCTGAGGTCGGGGGACCTGGGAAGCAAACACAGCTTTGCCACTGTCACTCCAGGTGACTTGGGCCAGTGCCTTTTTTTGCCTTTTCCCACCTGTGAAATGAAAGGGCTGGACAAGAACAATAAACACTTCCGAGATCCTGTTTCCTTGGACAGCTGAAGGCAAGGGTGACCAATCCGAGGGGCGGTTCCACCATGTCTACCTTGAACTCCTACCACCGGCACAATCTGTCCCATCAAAGTTGAGATGGCCAAGATGGGGAAAAGCATTTGGCTCTATACTGAATGGCTCCAAGCATCGTCCTCAAAGCTCTTCTGGCCTTAGGAGAATGTCCCTCATCCATATCTGTAATACCCAGTACAACACTGTCCCCTCCTCAAGTCCAGCGTTCAAGCATCTGCATTAAGCCTGCCTGCCGCGTGCAGAAGCAGGAGACGCGCAGAGCAGCGCTGTCCAATAGAAACAGGATGTGAGCCACACGGGTAGTTTCACATTTTCTAGTAGCCACGTTAAAAAAGGAAAAGGAAACAGGTGAAACTAATTCTAGTATGTTTTACCTCAGTATATCCAAAATATTATCATTGCAGCATGTACTCAGTACAGGAAACTACTAATGAGATATTTCACATTCTTTTGATGCTAAGTCTTTGAAATCTGCTGTGTATTTCTCACAGCACATCTCAATTCAGATGATAGATTTTCATCAGAAATATCTGACCTCAATTTAGATTTCAGAAAACTCATATTTGGAGAAGTCGATTCATATACCCAAGTTGTCCTAATTATATTGGATAGTTTTCCAATAACTGAGATGAGTAGCAATTTTTTAATCAATCAGAAGTAACTAAAATGTAAACTGCAGTTTCCCCGTTGCACCAGGCACACGTGGTGAGTAGCACTGCCCTAGAACACTTCCCATTATCAAAGAGAACTCTGTGCACACTGCTCTAGGGTCAGACAGCCCTTTGACTGACCATGGGGGTGACCTTGGGCAAGTCACTCAGCAAATGGCATCTACCTCACAGGGTTATGGTGAGAATTCAGTGCATGCACGTATGTGCATGCATTCTCTCTCGTGCACAGCAACGAACTTGCAGCCCCTCCTGGAAGCCGGCACACTGGGAGCCCGAACGGTCGCCTCACCCCCATGCCTTTGCTCGGAGTGCCCTCCTCTCTTCGTGCTGCTTTGCCACCATCTCTAACTTGGTCCCGTCTGATATCTCTGCTCTCTACGTGCCTCTGTTCCAAATTCCCTCTTCCCTCATGCCAATGGGAATCATGCCTGAGATCAAATCTGAGAAAGCAAGACCCAGTTTTGTTTTTGCGTGTTGCTGTCCGTTGTGGAGTGTGCTGATTGTGTTTATGTAGTTGTATATTGGCGCCCTTGGGTGTCACGACTATCTTTTAGAGTGGTTGCCTTTTAAATCATGACTTTTAAAGGGATTGAATTTTAGGCTCTGTAGAGGCAGCAAGTTGCTAGTGAGGCATCTGTCTCTGGGAGCATCCAAGCAGAAAAGACTAAGGCTCCCTTTTGGATGGATTGCTGACTGCCATCAGGGTGTGTCTACAAGGCACCTGCAGGCTGGAAGGCCCTTGAAGGCAGAAATTCAAGGAAAAGTATGGTGAATCTTGGCGTTGCCATCGCCAGAAGCAGAAGAGGCACAAAAGCCTCATTACCTTAGCTGAGTTTCATACTTGTCTGCATAATGATGGAGAGACGTGTATCCACTGAGGTAGGAAACCATGAAGGCGGGTGAATCAAGGGTGGGTTGGCCTGTGGTGCTTTTTGGAGGAGTGAATAAAAAGGTAGAAATTCCATTGTGTGTCTGTTCTTTCGGGGTTTAAAGGGAAAAAAAGATACTTGGGATTTTGACTGGAGCTGGAAACCTAGACTCCTGGGTCCCCGGAGAGGAGGGACAGTGGGAGTCTGTGCAGCGTAGAATCCATTGGGCTGGAATTGAGAGACTTTGAGTCTTGCCACCCTGGAGGGGCTGGAGCGGACTATTAATTGTTTACACCTTGGGGGCTGTGATGGTAAACATCTTAGCTCCGGAACCAGCTTGGCCCATGCATGCCCCCAGTCTGTTCAGCTTCTCTGCAGCCCTGCCCTTGGTTTGTCCCTTCTCATCCTGACTCTAGACCTGGTCATGGGATCTGCTTGGCTACTGAGACAACAGCAAAGATGATGGGCAGAGGCTTGAAAAGTGCTCATGCATTGGGACTTCCTCTCTTGCTACCCGGGGGACCCCTGTCACTGCCACCACATCAAGAAGTCCAGGCTAGGGAATTCCCTGGTTGTGCAGTGGTTAGGACTCGGCGCTTTCATTTCTGGGGCACGGGTTCCATTCCCGGCTGGGGAACTAAGATCACACAAACCCCACAGTGTGGCCAAAAAAAAAAAAAAAAAAAGAAGTCCAGGCTAACCTGCTGGTGATAAGAGACATGTGGCCCAGTCAGCCCTGACACCCCAATCAGTGTCAACCCTCTGGAAGAGAGCTGCCTAGCTGACCAGCAGCTGAACCCAGCAGACACCAGAAGAACCATCACCCAGCTGATCCCAGACCACATTGCCAACCGATTATTCTAAGCCTCTGAGGTTTGGAGGGGCTTGTTACGTAGCAAAGGATAACTGATACAGGCTTGTCCGCTCTCTCTGTGATGTGGTCTCTTTCTCCCCTCAATGTGACCCAATGACTAAACTCTTAAGCTCTGCCACTTTTTAGCTGCTACGACCACCAATGTGACATTCCTTCTCTGAGCCTCAGATTCTTCTGAAAACAGGGATGAGAATACTAGCGCCTATCACGTGGAGTAGTTGTGAAGACAAAATGAGACCCTGCCCCAAAGGTCATGGTGGCCATTCGTGCTGGTTATGAAATGTGTCTGGCCAGGCGGGGGCTCAGGTGGGGCATTTGGGGCCCAGACTGTGCTTCCTCCTCCTCTCCCGGTGGGGTTTGGTAGGGTCCTGTGACCAGCTCCACCCAGTGAATTGTGTCAGGTCACTTCTGGGTGGGCAGCATTTAATCATCCACGTGAAACCTTCCTGGGCTCTCTCCTGTGTGCAGAAATCGGCATTAAGTTGGTGACTGCTCCACGATTATGATGAGCAGAACGCCCTGTGGACGGTGCTAGACATGGAAGGTCAAGGATAAATCAACCTTTTTTTTTTTTTTTAAAGATTTTTGGGATGTGGACCATTTTTAAAGTCTTCATTGAATTTGTTACAATATTGCTTCTGTTTTATGTTTTGGTTTTTTGGCTGCGAGGCGTGTGGGATCTTAGTTCCCCGACCAGGGATCGAACCTGCACCCCCTGCACTGGAAGGCAAAGTCTTAACCACTGGACCACCAGGGAGGTCCCTTAAATCAACCTTTTGTGAATGGGTACTTCTTCAGCAAATACCACTCCTCTCCCTCCCACTGGAGGGGGAGTATACGTCCCTGCTCCACTGCTGTGGGCTTTGACCATATGATTTACTTTACTCCATGGAACGTCAGCACCCCCGACCTCAGCCGAGGACCCCGTGATCTGCCATGAGAAAGACATCAGCCAGGGAGCCGCTGATCCCAGAAGACTGTGAAATGTCATGGAGGAGAACTTGAATCCCCTCCCAAACGGGACCCAAACCCATCAAAGCACAGCCAGAAGGAGAGCTCCTCCAGCCACCTACAAACCCTTAGAAGAATGATTGTTGTTACAATCTTGGCTTGGGGGTGGTTTGTTACACAAGCATTACTACAGCATGAATCGACTGATACAACTTCGTTGCTTTAAACCACGGAGATTAGGGACTTGTTTGTTACTGTAGCATAATCGATTCTGTCCTGACGGATGCCAGGGTCCAGCACCTGCCAACTAATGGCCGCTCAGTAAGTGGCAGCTATTAGGACGATAACTATTTGGCCAGACACATTGTCTCCAGAACCAACATTGTCTTAAAGGTGCTGGGCACTGCACTAAGTGCTTTTTCAGTTTTCTTTCATTTGACTCTTAAGACAGCCCTTTGAGGTTATGGCTATTAATAGCCACAGTTTACACACGTGAAAACGGAGGCAAAAGAGGGAGAGGTTAACCAGGAGAGGTGATCACGGACTCTGGAGTCTGATCTTCCCTAGCTGTTTGACCCAAGCCAAGTGACACCGCAACCTGTGCCTCAGTTTGTTCCTCTGTAAAATGGGGACAATACTTTCAACTTCACAAAGTTGTTGTGACTATGCAATGAGGTACCGCAGGAAAACACTTAGCATGGGGACCCAGCAGGGAGTAATCCCTTAACAAAAGGTAGGGTCTTCCCGCTCTTCCTTCCAAAGAGGGGGTTCCCAAAGGTTGAGACCCCTGCTTTTTGCATCCCACCTCCCTGAAATGCATCACGTCACCAGGACTCAGGCTTGTTCTGGTAAGTTGTTTAATAATATATTGGCCCATGGGAAGCTGTAGCTGAGAACAAGTCAAGACCAAACGTGGCATACGCCTCGGTTCTTCACTTAGTCTTGCCAGGAGGCTGGGGGCCTGGAAGACAGTCGGCCTGGGTGATGGTGTAGACACGAGAGGCCGCGGGCACCAGGGTCCCAGGCTTGGTGTGGCAGGCATTCTCCGTAGCGCAGCCCCGAGTAGCAAATATGACACCTGTTGGGGGAGGGGTTTCAGCCTGGAGTCAGGACTTCCAACCCCTCCCTCCTCATGACCCGGGGTCATGCCCCTGCCACCTCCTCACCCAGTTCTCTGGACCCACTCTCTCCCCTAGAATCTGGAAGTATGAGCCTCCCGTTCTGGGAACCTCCCTGTCCCCTCCCCCAGAAATCTAGGTGCCCCTCACCAGTCTGCACTTTGCCAGCGCAGGTGATACAGTGGCTTTCCTGGCCAACACAGAGTACTTTCTTAGTTGAAGAGCATGTTTCCTTGAAGTGGGTGATGCAGGTAGGGCACTGGAGGCCATTCTCCGTACGATTGTTCTCAGGAGCTGGGGAGGAGGGTGGAGTGTAAGGTGTAAGGGACGTTAAACCCTTTCCCAACCTCACAGCAACGCTGGGGACGCCGGTTGCTAATGGACACTGCATTTTACAGGCGAGGACCTGAGGCTCAGAGCAAGGAGGATGCTTGCCAAAGGTTACAGCGCGGGTCAGTGGCGGGTGCTCACAGCAGGCTCTCAGGCGGGGCAGGAAGGGACTCCAGTTGTGGGGCTGAGCTGGCCCTTACCGGGCAGGGGATCGTGGTTGCAGACGTCACTCTGGCAGCAGCGTGTGTTGGACACCATGTAGTTCTCAGGGTCCATGGTGATGGAGACGAATCCTGAGCTGCAGGCGCTGGATTTCATGCACCCCTTATAGGTGTTCACCGACTGGTGGCCCTCTGCAGGATGGCGAGGGAGGGGAGGGCTCAGGGGCCCTGGCCTGGACCCTGGCTTCCAGGTCTCTCCCAACCTTACAGCTGCCCCAGCCCGCTGCTGTCTAGGGAGTTCTCTTCCAGCCCCCCAGAGTCATACCCCCTTATCTGCCTGGGGCATGGTCTGGACTGTTTATTAGGTCCGCTCCACCCCACCCCCTCCAGACTTTGGTGGTCTCTTGCAGTTCCCATCGGCAAGCCCTGGTGCCTGCCTGAGTGGTCCCTTCCGCCCCACGCCACCCCACTGCCATCCTCTAAGGGTCACACCTGTAGTGGTCTTTTTCAGGCCGCCTATGGCTATCTCCATGGCGGTGTGAAATGGTCTCTTCCAGCCTTTCGCCCTCCCCTGACCCTTGGAATCCCTTCCACCAAATACTGGAATGCCACCCTCGCCGCCCCCCCCCCCCACCCCGCACCCTGTAACACCCATATCCTTCTCTGTCTAACGTGGTCTCTTCCAGATTTCCCCAGGGTCACTCCCCAGACCTCCCACCGATGGTCTCTTGCTGCCCTCCTTGGGTACTCTCAGGTCTTGCCTGAAGTGGTCTCGTCCAACCTCCACAGCCTTCCCCCTCCCCCTCCCCACAGTACGGTGGTCTCTTCCAACCCTAGGGTTTCCCCTCTTTACCCCACAGAAAGGTGTTTTTTTCCCCCCAACTTCCTCCTGCGGTCCCAGGGTCCCATCTCCCTCCCATATACTCCTGGGTGGCCTCTGCAAGACTTTCAGGTCCTTCCCCCACCTGCCCACTCTTGCTAGGTGAGTAGGGCAGCGTGCAATCTTCTATCCCACTTACCTTACACATCCCCTCCGGTCGGAATGGTTCCTTCCGTACTCAACATTGGCCTTACCTCCCGTCACATCCTTCCTTCTCCAGTCTCACGCCGTGCCCCACCATGTTCCTTTAACTAAGGGTTTCTGGGTCTCTTTCAGCTTTGAATGAACACCCCACCCCCCGTGGTTTCTTCCTTTGCGCCCCTTCTCCCCCATCCTCCCTCAGGCCTGGGAGAGTCCCTTCCATTTAAGTCTTGCCTCTCCTCTCCCATTTTACTCATATGTCTCCCCATTGCCGCAGCTCCACTTCTTTGTGATAACTTGCTCCATGCTTCAGGAATATCTTCCCTCTCCTGTCTGTTCTTTTATATCTCTCCCTCTACCCCAATATCATCTCTCCTCTTCTTGTCAGGAATGGTCTCTTCCAACCTGCATCCCTAGGGGATCCCTCCCACCCCAAATGGTCAACCTGGTCACATTCCTTCCAACCCACCCCAGCCCCTTCCTTCTCCTCTACACGCCCCCCTCCACCTCTTGCATATTAGATTTTCCCCCTCTCGCGATTTCTCTCTTCCCCCTTGTCCTTTCCTTCCCTAATCCCCTCCTGCCTAAGAAAGTCTCTATATCTGCCCCCCCCACCCCCACCCCATCAACTCTTTGGAGTCTAATTTTCAGAAATCCCTGACAACAGTGGTTTCTGTCGTTCCATCGGATTCCCTCCCCTCCATCCACCTCGAGATTGCCTTTCCCTCTTTCCTGCCTGCTCACCACTGGAAGGTTCCTCCCCGCGTGCTGGTATCTGCTACCCCGAAAGCACAGCCCCCTCCCCAGGATCTGACGCCACGCCCTGAGCTCTTACTCCTGTTGGTGTGAGCCACGATGACCACGCAGGAGTCCTGGTCGGGGTCACAAGTTTGCACATTTCCACTGCACGTGGGTCCGGAGCCTGTACACACCTCACAGCTCAGTGGGTACCCTGCAGTGTAGAGAGCAGGGCTCTAGTCAAGGGTGGTGTGGTCTGCGGACCAAGACTTCGGACGGAGTCCAGAGGGGGATGGGGGGGGCGGTCTGAGGGAGGAGGGAAAGGTATCTCCCTGATTGTTCTTGGGCGGGGCATTGGCGCCTGTCCAGGGAACTGTCCAAAGCTCCCGCAGAGACGCGGTGGTGCTCCAGCAAAGCTGCTTTCAGGGGTGGGAAGCGACTCCACCAGGGAGCAAGTTTACCTAATTACAAGGCTGGGGACTTTGGATGCTAGGGTCCTCTGAGAAAGTTTGGGGACAGGGAGGGGTCCTGGTGAAGGTTTCCATGGACTTTTGTGAAGCTTCAGGTCGAGCTGGTTCTCGGAAGTGAGATCCTCTTCCTTGTAGGTACCACGCGTAGGTCTTGTAGACAGTAGGAGCCCAGGCAGGGGTACCTGAGGCTGGGATCTGCATCCCAGGTCAAGAAGGGAGAGCACGGACCAGGAGGGCAAGCGCATGGACCCCTTGGTACTGAGAGAGGAGGCAACTGGGGGCCCAGACACTGGGCAACTGCATCCTGGGGAAGGTGGGGCTTGCCTGAATTCCTGCATCTAGGGGAGGACACCAGGGGTCTGAACTCCCTAGAGTTCTGGGAGAAAGAAAATCTCTCCCCCGCCCCATCATTTTTTTAAAAAAAATTTCCCTTTCTAATCATACTCTGATTTTCTAGAATTCAGACGTCTTTTTTTTTGGCCGAGCTGCATGGCATGCGGAATCTTAGTTCCCCAACCAGGAGTCGAACCCCCACCCCCTGCGCTTCCCCCAGTGGAAGCGCAGAGTCTTAACAACTGGACCGCCAGGGAAATCCCCAGATGGCTTATTTTGAGACCTTGCCTGGGGGACAGGGGATTCAAACCTCATCAAATCCCCTTCTTTCTCAGGGATTCACACACACACAAGTTTCTGAGCTATTCTTCCCTTGGGGCCCCAGTCTTTCTGTCCTTTATCCTCTGCCTTTGCCATGAATCTGAATTCCCAGGACACCTCCTCTTTCCCCCTCCCCGCTGAAGGACCTTGCTGAATGCCCCTCTCATACAGTCCTCTTTCCGAAGGTCCCAGGATTCCAGGCCCCTAGTCACTTACCCAAACCCAGGAGGGTGCAGAGCAGCAGGGAAGCCAGCAGGAAGGTCTGGGGTTTCGTGGAAAGCCTCATGATGGATGAGTGAGTGAACCTGCAGTCCCAGGTCCCCAGCTCTTCTTATAGGAAGCTGAGGAGGGGTGGGTCTGGACCCACCCTACCCCTAGGGTGAGAAAGAAGTGACGTAAGATCTGGGGGCAGGTCTCTGTAGCTCTGGGGTGGGGAGGCAGAACCAGAATCCGAATGCGACATGGGCATCTTGTGCCCAGCCCCCTCCTCCACGGGGACCCCAGGTGGACTTCCAGCCTTCTCTTCCGTCAGGACCCAGAAGATCACTTCCCTATTTTCTCACATTCCCAACCCCACCCCCCCACCCACCACCCCCCCATCCCCGCTTTTCTTTTTTTTCTGACCTGAGGCCCAAGATCAGAATCTCAGAATCGGGTCATTTGATTCCCTGCAGGGTAGGGCGGCTGCTAGGACTGAGATACCCTTCTTTCTCTTCCCAAGGAGGTGCCCAGCGTGGGTGGGCCCCTACCTGGGAGTGTCAGCATGTTCTGTAGGGGCACGCTTGGTTCATACTCACTTTTCCGTGTTTGGGTTGTCTCTAGCTCCGACCCCACCCCAAGATGCCCTTCTGGGTCTCTCGGGGACGGAACAGAGGGGTGCTTGTCACCGGGCAGGGGTGGGCGTGGTACGAGACAGATGCCCATAGGTCACATTGGAAAACTGAGGCATGGTTGGAAGAACTCAAGGCTGGATGTGTGTTTGGGCACATGCATTGTGTTTTATTTAGGTTCTTTACCCACTCTCTCTGCCGCAGGCATAAGCTTGAGAGATCAGAGATTGTGTGTGCGTGTGTGTGTGTGTGTGTGTGTGTGTGTGTGTGTGTGTGTTGGTGGCGGTCATGGGGAGGGTAGCCAGCAACCGGTGGAGGAGATCCTGTTGCGGTAGGCTCCAGGCTCTCTGCAAAAATCCACTCAGATTTGCTGGCCTCTTGCTTTCCAACTGAAGTTGGGGTGGTGAGGATGGCGAATTTCTTCTGGGGACCAGTCCTGGAGGCCACGCCGGTTGCTAGGCGCCCGGAAAACCTAGTGTGAAAGTCACCGGAAGGGGGAGCTAGAGAGCGGTTTGGCCAGAGGGAGGCGGGAGAAGCTCGTTACTAGGCAACTCAGCCCCTCTCGCCTCTCTCGGGAGAGACGCACTGGGCTTGCGCAGTGTTGACGCGACCTCCGGCGCGCCGCTGTTTGAAAGGCCCGAGCCTCGTGCGCTTGCGCAGTTAAGCCCGCGCAGGGCCCCCCAGCTGTCTGCACCCTAAACTCAGACCCTCCAGCATCTTCTTGGTCAGGCGAAGCCCACGACGTTGACATGCCGGAGATCCGCCTCCGCCATGTGGTATCCTGCAGTAGCCAGGACTCGGTGAGGGACTGGCGTGGAGGAGGTTGGAAGAAGTAAAGGAATTCTTGAGGGGGCTCTAGGAGAACTTTTGGAGCCCAAAAGGGGTTGAACAATAATCAGTTTCCGGGCTGCGAAGAAAAAAGAACTTTATTTGGGGTTTTAGGAACTGATATTAGAGAGACACAGATTTCCGTAAAACCGAAAGTGTGTTGGGAGAGAGAGTCAGGGGCTTATGAGGACAAAGGTCACCAGGTGGTTAAAGTTGCCTAGAGAGAATTGTAATTGCCTCTGATACAAGAAATATTTGGCTTTAAAGAATAGGGTGTCATGGGTTACTTTACGGTAAGTGTCCGATAAGTATCGAGTTTCTGGTAGATGTCTTGGATGCCTGTGTTGAATGCAATAAGTGGTCAAAAGGTCACATTCCATCCAGGCTGAGACCTGCGTGGTCCCAATTCCTCGGTGGCCACCCAGCTCCATTTTAGAGAGCCCTTTTAGCAATACCGACTTCATTTTGATTTTCCTTTCACAAAAGGGACTTTATGGAATTCTAAGGAGGGTCCTGGGAGAATTTCTCAGAGGTCATAAGGGAATTCTACAGAGATGTGGGATAGAGGAACTTTCAGAGAGAAAAGGAGGCATAGGGGAGCTTCCTTCGAAGGCCCAGGGGAGAATTTCCAGGGGAAAATGCTGTAGGGGACTCAAGGCAGAGTGTGTGGGGATTAATAGGGAAACTTAAATCTGGGGGATCTCAATGGAATAATCTGAGAGCTGGGGACCTAGCTGTCATCTCTGTACCCTAACTTGCCCTTTCCCACTCTTCTCTCCAGACCTACTGTGCAGAAAACCTTCTCAAGGCAGACACTTACCGAAAGTGGCGCGCGGCCAAGGCGGGCGAGAAGACCATCTCTGTGGTGCTCCAGGTGATTCTGCCCTCCCCCCATCTCCTTAATAGGAGTCTGGAGTTAACTGGCAGTGAGTTGAGGCACTTTCCCTAGGGGCCTCAGCTTCCTCACCTGGAAAATGGGCAGTGTGATCCCTGTGCCCCCTAACAGGGGAGAAATGTGATCCAGGCACTAGGCCAGGGGTGAATCAGTGTGTGGCCTAGTTAGGTTGCTGCTACTGTCGGGGCCTCAGTTTTCTCAGCTGGAACAGAGTGAATCATTGCCATGTATCCTGCCTTCTAAAGTCTCTGGGCTCAGGGCTGGAAGTTGTCTCATATCATCTAAGCCAATCAACCTCATTTTATTTTTTTTATTTAAAAAAATATTTATGTATTTGGCTGCGCTGGTCTTAGTTGTGGCATGCGGGATCTAGTTCCCTGACCGGGGATCCAACCCGGGCTGATCTGCGTTGAGAGTGTGGAGTCTTAACCACTGGACCACCAGGGAAGTCCACAGTCAACCTCATTTTAAAGATGAGGCAACTGGGGCATAGGGCAGGGCGAAGTGAAGTGGCCAGTCTAAGCTACCATGTCTGGAATGCTGAGCGCGTTGGTACATTCTCTGTGAAGTTGGAGGGAGGCAAAGACGAAAGGGTAGTTTGACCCAAGATGGTTACAGAATTCCAAACAGGCTGTTCCTCTCCGGCATAAGAAGCTGGTGGGAGAAGCGAGCTAGGTGTGTTGCCAAGCATCTGCTCTTTGCCTGGTGCCGCCGGCCTGGGTGTTTTACCTGTGTGACCCGACTCTTCATGGAGTTGGATAATGTAGGGGCTGTTATCACCACTAATAAATGGCGGTGCTAAGACCTGAACCTACTGTGGGTGTTCTTAGCCACTTTGTCCTGCTGCTCTGTGTTCATACCTTGGCTTTCTTGATTTTGGCCACATTCCTCCCTTCTGAATGTAGGGGGTGTTTGGGGAGGGATGTTGGGGGCAAGGCTTACCTGATTGTGTTAAAACATATTATTGTCTCTCTCTTGCCCAGTGGTTCTGAAAAAGTTTTGGTTCACAGAACCTTTTGAGAATTAGGGAGAATCTGAGAATTCTCTTCCCAGGAAAAATACACAGACCCACAAGATTTTCTGAATGATTTTAGGAATTTAAATATCTCCTAGGTCCCTAACATAGTAAGAATAATGAGAGCTAACATTTATTCAACGTTATAGCTGCCTGGGAATTCCCTGGTGGTTCAGTGGTTAGGACTCTATGCTCCGAGGGCCCGGGTTCAATCCCTGGTCAGGGAACTAAAAGGAAAAAAAATTACAACTTCCGGTCACCATTCTAAACACCTCACGTGGGTTAATTCATTGAATCCTCATAAAAACCCCATGACCTCGAGTCCTTTATTATCCCCTTTTACAAGGAAGAAACTAGGCCCAGAGAGGTTATACAACTTGCCTAGAGCCAATGTTTTTTTTAGTTAGTCTTGGGACATGGATTTAAGACCCCACATGTCCCTCTTACTCACCCTGTGACCTCAGGCAAATGGTTTCTTTTCTCTGAACCTGTTTTCTCATCTGCCCATTGGGAATAATGTGATCTGAGCCCAGGGTGCTGTGAAAATCCGGAGATGTAATGTTTGCAAAAGTGCCCTGTCAGCAGGCAGGTGTTTGTGTAAAGGGAGGGATTCATGTGTTAATTACTGGGCGCTGAGTCTGCTGGGCTCTCTGGTCAGGAGATGATCAGGAACATCCCATTTGGGTCTGCACCCCGGTTGCACTGGGAACAAGAAGAAACTGGATATGGGGAGCGAGGGAGCCAGACAAGCCACAGGATTCTCCGCCCTGGGAGACCAAAGGGGGTATTGCACCTGTCACCAAAGTGGGAAACCTCGACAAGGGGCAGCTTGAGAAGGTGACACATTGGTTGGGATGTCCGGGTTTGCTACGACTTCGGGACATCCAGGGGACAGCTAGCGATTGGACACGGAGCTGGAGATAGGGCTGTAGGAGTTGTCAGCACAGGGACAGGCCCTGGAGACTTGGGAGTGGATGGATTCATTTGGTCATTCATTCATAGAAGCGCCTTGAAGCTTCTATGAAGCTTCAAGCACTGTTGTACATACTGGGGCATAGTGCAGTGGACGGCACAAGACAAACGTACGTCAGTCCTGTGGAGATTTTACGTTGGCAAGGAAGGACTGACCGATTAATAAGTAAAACGTACGTATGTCAGGTGATGAGTGCTAGGGAGGAAATTACATGGTTAAGAGAAGTGGGGAGGGACTTCCCTGGTGGCACAGTGGTTAAGGCTCTGCGCTCCCAATGCAGGGGGCTGGGGTTCGATCCCTGGTCAGGGAACTAGATCTCACATGCGTGCCGTGACTAAGAGTTCGCATGCCACAGCTAAGGAGCCCACGGGCCACAACTAAGGAGCTGGCGAGCCGCAAGTAAGGAGCCCGCCTACCGCAACTAAGACCGAGTGCAACCAAATAAATAAATAAATGTTAAAAAAAGAAAAAAAGAGGAATGAGAAATGCCTCCAGTGGAAGATGAGGCAGTGGCAAGAGGTTTTTTTCTAAATAGGGGGTTAGGGAAGGCCTTCCTGAGTTATGCAGGTACCTGGGAAAGAAACAGAGTCCAAGGCAGGCTGGCGTCTGGTAGGCCGGTGCCTGGTAGGCCGGTGCCTGGCTGGTGTCTGGCGGGCTGGAGGGACAGCAGCAAGCCCTGTGTGTGGGTGGAGCGGAGTTGACAGGGGAGAGGGGTAGGTGCTGATAGGGTGGGGGTAGAGGACCCCTAACCTACGTAAGGCCTAAAAGCCATTGTAAGGATTTAAGCATTTACTCTGCATGAGATGGGAGCCGTGGAAGGCCTCTGAGCAGAGGAGGAATAGAATGTGACTTAGGTTCTCACAGAATCTTTTATTGATTGATTGATTGGCTGTGTTGGGTCTTCGTTGCTGCGTGCGGGCTTTCTCTAGTTGCGGGGAGCAGGGGCTACTCTTCGTTGCAGCGCGAGGGCTTCTTATTGCGGTGGCTTCTCTTGTTGCAGAGCACGGGCTCTAGGCGCACGGGCTTCAGTAGTCGTGGCTCGCGGGCTCAGTAGTTGTGGCTCGCGGGCTTAGTTGCTCCGCGGCATGTGGGATCTTCCCGGTCCAGGGCTCGAACCCGTGTCCCCTGCGTTGGCAGGTGGATTCTTAACCACTGAGCCACCAGGGAAGCCCCCTCTCCCAGAATCTTCTGTGAGGTTTCCAGGTTGAGAATAAACTGCAGGGGAAAAGTGCTGGAGCAGGCAGCACTGTCACAGCGGTTGTCGATTTATTTCGCGTTGGAGACCCTTCGGAAAATCTGATGGCGTTTGCCAGCTGCCAGCGTGCAGGGTGACTCCAGCCTCACCGAGTGCTAATTTCGGTTCTTTTCAAGCAAGTGATGAGAGGAAACTTCAGGACACCAAGACACGTAGATTGATCTGTGGATTTTCCTACTACTGGGTATTTTTTTCCCCTCAAATAGCACCTCACAATATCTCTGTATTACCATCTGGGGTTCAGCCCTCTGCTTGTGGTGACAGCCCCACACGCCTTTTTCATTTGCGGTGGCCGAAAGAGGCTCTATCGCCAACCCATCACCTGCCCCCAGGAGGGCAGTTCCAGCCTCTTTGCTAACCGCTCCTGGGCCAGTGGGAATGGCTGAGAGGCAGCCCAGGTGTAACTCCTCCCGTCCCCCGCCCCCCCACCCCATGCTGAGGCGTGTTCTTTAGAAAAAATGTTCAGTAGCAAGGTGGACACGTTCTGTTTCTGTTTTTCAGTGGTTTTCTCATCACCCAGTTTGCCATTGTGATGTTTTGAAATTTTTTACCTTCTTTTGACATGACACGTGCGTACAGCAAAGCATACAGTCCAGTGAATCATCACCAACTGCAGCCCGTGTACTGCCAACCAGATCAAAGAACAGAACACACCCCCCTCCCACGCCCCCTTGTGCTCCTTCCTGTCACTGCTCCCCCGCAAGGGTAACCATGGCGTAGATTTTTAACAGCATTGATTAGCTTTGGCTGGCTTTGAATTGTTCATAAATGGAATCACAGAGTATATAGTACTTTCACCTCTGGCTGCTCTTTTCTTTCCCAGCATTGTTTGTTAGTTTCATTTTGTTAGTTTCATCCTCCTTGCTGGGTGGGGCTGCCTAGTATTCCATTGTTGGAGATAACCACTGAGATTTTATTAACTTTACTTATCAAATGGCTGTTATATGCGTATGGTGGTTAACTCAAAAGGCACAAAAGGGAGGGTATACAGTGAAAAGGAAAACTCCTCCCCACCACCTGCTTCCATTCCCTACCCCCGCCCTCCCGATTTCTGCTGCCCAGGTCTTCCCTCCTGTGGCAGCCACTGTGAGCTGTTTCTCATGTTACCCCCTGGTCACTCTGTCCATGTACAAGCGTATATATCCACCCCTCCCGGCCTTTTAAAAAGTACACTGTATGTAAACAGTCCTCGCCCTTGTTTTCTTCCAAGAAACTGTATCTTGGAGATCCATTGTCATGGCATCAAGTTCTACCTTATTCTCGTTAATGGTGCATCAAGTTCTATCTTATTCTTTTTAACGGCGCATCAAGTTCTACCTTATTCTTTCATGGATGTGGAACAGTTTTTTTGTTGTTGTTATATTGGAGTAGAGTTTATTAACAATGTTGTGTTAGTTTCAAGCGTACAGCAAAGTGATTCAGTTATACAAATACGTGTACCTATTCTTTTTCAAATTCTTTTCCCATTCAGGTTATTACAGAGTATTGAGCAGCGTTTCCTGTGCTGTACAGTAGGTCCTTGTTGGTTATCTATTTTATATATAGCAGTGTGTACATGTCAATCCCAAACTCCCAGTCGGTGCCTCCTCCCAACCCTTCCCCCTGGTAACCATAAGTTCGTTCTCTAAGTCTGTGAGTCTCTTTCTGTTTTGTAGGTAAGTTCGTTTGTATCTTTTTTTTTCTTTTTTTTATAGACTCGGCATATGAGCAATAAAATATGATGTTTGTCTTGGAACAGTTTTTTTAATAAGATGTCTCTGGGACTTTGCAAACGTTCCATGTCTCATTTCTTCCACTGTCGTGAATTCTGTCTTCCTGGGAAAGGCGCACACAAACCCGGGCCACAGATGACTCATCCTGTGCTTAAGCCTTTCTCCTCACAGCTGATACTTACTGAACACTCACGTCTTTTTTCTTGAGGTAAAATTCACGTAATGTAAGGGTCTTAACCATTTAAAGTGTACAATTCAGGGTTTTTTAGAATATTGACAATGTTCTGCATTCATTACTGCTGTCTAATCCAGAGCATTTTCATCACCCCAAAAAGAAACCGAAAACCGTTAAGCGATCACTCCCTATTCCCCTTTCCCCAGGTTGCTGCTGGCAACCACCGATGTACTTTTGTTAAAATAGGGAATTCAATTGTTTATTTTATTTTAATTTTTTTCACTCAAGTGAATTTACTGAATTAATCTGCATTTAACACTGCTGATGTACATTTAAATCAACACTTGATATTAATCTTATTTTTAATTTTTAAATCTTCAAGAAAAAATATATTACTATTTTAGTTTAAACTTAAAAAAAAATTCATTTATTTATTTTTATTTGGTTGTGGCAGGCGGGCTCCTCAGTTGCAGCTCGCCGGCTCCCCATTTGCAGCACGTGGACTCCTTAGTTGAGGCCAGTGAGCTCCTTAGATGTGGCTTGAGGGCTCCTTAGTTGTGGCATGTGAACTCTTAGTTGTGGCATGCACACGTGATCTAGTTCCCTGACCAGGGATCAAACCCAGGCCCCCCGCATTGGGATCATGGAGTATGAACCACTGCGCCACCAGGAAAGTCCCTCCAATTTTTTTAAATTGAAGTAGAGTTGATTTATAATGTTGTGTTAGTTTTAGATTTTTTTTCAGATTCTCTTCCATTATAGGTTATTACAAAATAGGAAGTATAGTTCCCTGTGCAATGCAGTAGGTCCTTGTTGGTTCTCTGCTTTATATATACTAGTGTGTACATGAATCACTGCTATACCTTTTGTCTCTATGGATTTGTCTATACTGGACATTCATATAAATAAGACCATCCAACATGTGGCCTTTTGTCTGGCTCCTTTCACTTAGCATTAGGTTTTCGGGGTTCCTACATGTTGTAGCTTAGATCAGTGCTTCGTTCCTTTTTACAGCTGAATACTGTTCCATTGTAGGGAATGTCATACAGTGTGTATCCATTCATAAACTGATGGGCATTTAGGTTGTTTCCATGTTTTTATAAGAGATTTTTTATTTATCAAAAGAAAGACAGGGGAGTATATGTGTGTGTTTAAAGTAGAAGTAGTCGTATATGAAATAAGAACCATTCATTAAAAAATATACATATATACATCCTACTAGATGGAGGGCCCCATACTTTAAATGTGGGAGAGGCAGAGGTTTTTTTTGTTTTTTTTTTTCAGCCACGCCCCACGGCATGCAGGATCTTAGTTCCCCGACCAGGGATCGAACCCTTGCTCGCTGCAGTGGAAGCTCGGAGTCTGAACCACTGGGCCACCAGGGAATTCCCAAGCTGTTGAGTTTTTATGTCAAGGATTGAAACTGGGGAATTGGGAAGCAGTGTTGGCTTGTCATCAGGCAGTTGGGTCTGAATTTCTCTTCCAGTCACTAGCTATGTGTGACATGTGAGCCATTTATTTACCTGTCTGAGCCTCCGTTTCCCCATCTGTGAAGCTGGGAGAGTTACAGACCCTTCCTTCCAAGGTGGTTGTGAGGATTCAGTGATGCCTGGCCCAGGAAGAGCTTAGCTAAGTGTGGTAGACAGAATAATGCCCCCAGTAGATATCCACATCCTAATCCCAGAACCTGTGAATATGTCCTTTACGTGGCAAAAGGGACTTTGTGGATGTGATGAACTGAGTATCTTGAGATGGTGAGATTGGCCTGGATGATTGGGGTGGGGGTGTGTGTGTGCAGCGTAATCACAAGGGTCCTTATAAGGGAAGGAGGGAGGCAGGAGAACCAGAGTCAGAGGAGATGTGAAGACGGAAGCAGAGGTTGGAGCAATGCCATTGCTGGCTCCAAAGATGGAGGAAGGGGCCACAGCCGAGGAATGCAGGGGCCTCTAGAAGCTGGAAACAAGACAAGGAAACGGGCTTCCCTGGTGGCGCAGTGGTTAAGAATCCCCCTGCCAATGCAGGGGACACAGGCCCTGGTGGCGCAGTGGTTAAGAATCCCCCTGCCAATGCAGGGGACACAGGTTCGAGCCCTGGTCCTGGAAGATCCCACATCCCACATGCCACGGAGCAACTAAGCCCGTGTGCCACAACTACTGAGTCCGCGAGCTTAGAGCCCGTGCTCCGCAGCAAGAGAAGCCACTGCAGTGAGAAGCCCGCGCACCGCAATGAAGACCCAACGCAGCCAAAAATAAATAAAATAAAATAATTTTTTAAAAAAGCTTTAATAATAATTAAAAAAAAAGACAAGGAAACGATTCTCCCCCAGAACTTCTAGAAGGAATGCAGCCCTGCTGACACCTTTATTTTAGCCCAGCCAGGCTGCCTGGGCGCCAGCTGTGTGACCTCAGGGAAGTGACGCAACCGCTTCCTGCCTCCATTTGCTTACGTGTGAAATAGAGATAATAACATCTCCTGTCTCTCGAAGAGCTGTGGGGCGGAGAGAAGATACAGCTATTATGGGTCTGCCACGTCTGAGCACTTAGACGTCCGCTGCAGTGGCTGTGGGCTGCAGTGGTTAGTATGTGTCATCTAGACTCCCCTCGGAAGGAGGACTGTTACGATGACCCTCCCCTTCCACTTGTGAGGAAACTGCAGCTCAGAGAGGTTATACGCCCCCCAGGGCTGCACCGCTTGGCAGTGGCAGGGCTGGATTTGAAGTCAGGCTGACCTCCCCACAAGCCCAGGCTCCTTCCTTTCCCGGAGGGATGTTCCTTCCTGCTGCAGGGTGCAGTCAGTGTCCGGGCCACCTCCCGACAGGGAGGTGACAGGGCAGATCGGACCGTCGGATGATCCTGGTGTAGGGTGGCAGACTAGGTACCTTTGGGGGTCGTAGTAACGTGTCATTCTAGGAGCCAAATAAAAGCTCCCCAGAGTGGAAAGCAGGAGACTTGCTTCAGCCATTCTTAACTGCCTTCCACCCCGACGTGGCCTTTACTGTCAGACAGGAATGGCAGAAACTTTGGGGGCAAAAGCCACCCTACAGTCTGCTCTTTCCTTCTTTTGACAAACGGTCATCGAGCAGTGACTAATACTGCCTCCTGACTGGCAGTGGCAGGGTGCCTGCTACATGCCAGGCCCTGAGGCCGTAGTATTTATGCGCATAATCCTAGATAGGGTGACCATCCCCACTTTACAGATGAGGAAACTGAGGCTCCAAGAGGTGAGCTGACAAGGCCACATAGCTAGCGTGTGGCAGAGCCGGGACTCAAACCCAGGAATCAGTGGTGAGCCAAACCAGACTAGGCCCCTCCCCTCAGGGAGCTTCCCCGGAGCCCTGTGTGATTGGGGTCGGGGGTGACAGATGTGCCGTTTGTCTGCATAGCGCCACCAAGGAGAGCTCCGTGGTGGCGGGTTAGCGGCCCATCCGGCAGAGTCTGGCAGTCAGGGAAGTGGGTGTGGGAGCTTATGCAGTCGGTCGGTGAACATTTTCGAGCTCTGACTCTACACCCTGTGCTGCGTGCAGGGGACGCAGTGGCCCCACTCAGCCCTGTCTTCACTGTCACCGAGTTGACTTTGCAAGGAGACGAGGGGGCCCGGATGGGGGTCATCCCTCTTCCGAGGTCCACAGAGAGCTGAGGGAGGGGGGCAGAGCGGCACTGACAGTGCGCTTTCCCTCCCCTGCAGTTAGAGAAGGAAGAACAGATACACAGCGTGGACATCGGGAACGACGGCTCGGCCTTCGTGGAGGTGCTGGTGGGCAGCTCAGCCGGAGGGGCCGGAGAGCAGGACTACGAGGTAAGCCCCCTGCTGATCCCTGCCCCAGCTGCCCCCGTTGAGGCCTCAGGCCTCCCAGGCGCCAGGCCAGGGTGGAGGCGAGTCACACTGACGGTGGCCCTCCGGAGGAGCCCAGCGTTCCCGGAGACAAAGAGCAGACCCAGGTGATAAGCTGTGTGCAGCAGGGATTTGGCTGAAATTACAACATGGTTGCAGAAACAACCAGAGGCACCTGTTCGTTTTACGATTCAGTCGCTGCTTGAGAGCAAAACTCCTTTGCTTCTGGTCCCAGAACTTCTCAGAGATGTCGCAGCCAGTTGAGATTCCGAATTGCTTGGGGTGCCTCTCTTAGTTACTTTATTTGTGACAAATGTTTACAAGCCTTTTGCTCTATTACAAATACAGTAAGTCCCTTACATATGAATGAGTTCCGTTCCGAGAGCCTGTTCGTAAGTCCAGTTTGTTCGTAAGTCCAACAAAGTTAGCCTAGGTACCCAACTAACACAGTAGTATAGTACGGTACTGTAATAGGTTTGTAATACTTTTCACACAAATAATACATAAAAAACAAACACAGAAAATAAAACATTTTTAATCTTCCAGTAGAGTACCTTGAAAAGTACAGTAGTACAGTACAACAGCTGGCATACAGGGGCACATTCGCATCTTTGAAAGTTCGCAACTTGAAAGTTTGTATGTAGGGGACTTACTGAATTTTAAAAATCGGCCCAATCCTTTTTTTAACCAGTTGAATGAATTCAAGCCAGAGTGGTGAGATCATAACGAGCCAGCTGGTCAATCAGCAAAATGATTTGGGGTAAAAATAAACCTACTGTGAAAAAGAGAGGTTACAATTTTAAGTGAACAAATCAGTTTTCTACAAATCAGTTTTCTTGCAGTGAAAAATTTTTTTCAGTTGAGGTATATTTCTCATATAATAAAATGCACAGGTCAGCGTTTTGACAGATGTACACACCTGCGTAACTGTCCCCCAGATCAAGACGTAGAGCATCGCTGGCCTTCCTGAAAGTTCCCTCGTGTCCCTTTGCAGTCACTCCTCCCACCCTCATCTCAGGCTGCCACTGATCTCTTTTCTTGCCTGTCCTAGAATTTCACATAAGTGGAATTTTATAGCATGTGTTCTTTTTTTGTGGCTGGCTTTACTCAACGTACTGTTTTTTTGGTGTTCTAACATATCCTATACATGTCAGCGGTCTGTTCCACCTTATTGTTGAGCCGGATCACTGTAAGCGTAGATCCCAATTTGTTCATCCATTCTCTTGTTGACGGGCATCTGGGCTGTTGCCACTTTTTTTTTGGCCATGCTGTGCAGCCTGCAGGATCTTAGTTCCCCAACCAGGGATTGAACCCAGGCCCCAGCAGTGAAAGTGCTGAGTCCTAACCACTGGACCGCCAGGGAACTCCCCACCACTTTTTTTTTTTTTAAATAAATTTATGTATTTTATTTATTTATTTTGGGCTGCATTGGGTCTTTGTTGCTGCGCGCGGGCTTTCTCTAGTTGCAGCAAGTGGGGGCTACTCTTCGTTGCGGTGTGTGGGCTTCTCACTGTGGTGGCTTCTCTTGTTGCAGATCACGGGCTCTAGGCGCGTGGGCTTTAGTAGTTGTGGCACGCGGGCTCCGTAGTTGTGGCTCGTGGGCTCTAGAGCGCAGGCTCAGTAGTTGTGGCGCACGGGCTTAGTTGCTCCACGGCATGTGGGATCTTCCCAGACCAGGGCTCGAACTCGTGTCCCCTGCATTGGCAGGCGGATTCTTAACCACTGCACCACCAGGGAAGTCCACCACTTTTTGACTATTATGAAAAAAGCTGCTGTGAACATTCTTGTACAAGCCTCTGTATAGAGATCTCTTTTAGGTAAATACGTAAGAGTCGAATTGCAGGGTCTTCAGGTAGATATATGTTTTAACCTTATTAGAAATGGACAGTTTTCCAAAATGGTTGTACCAGTTTATATTCCCTTCAGCAGTATATGAGTTCTTTTTGCTTCCCATCCTTACTTATACTTGATATTGCCAGTCTTTTAAATGCATATGTGTTGAATTTTATCAAGTGCTTTTTCCACCTTACAAGGTACATTTTAACCAGTGAGGTTTTCCTTGAACACACATTCTTATTCTAAAGGTTCTAGGGAATTCCCTGGAGATCCAGTGGTTAGGATGCCACACTCTCATTGCCGAGGGTCCAGATTCCATCCCTGGTCGGGGAACTAAAATCCCACAAGCCATGTGTTGTGGCCAAAAAACTAATAATAATAAAATAAAAGTTCTATAAGTTGTAAAAAGGCAAACTAAGGCACATTATGTTTTGAAGAGTTTATTTGAGCAAACAATTCAAATCAGGCAGCCCAAACTGAAAAATTATTAGGGGTGCTGTGTCAATGGGCTAGGACAGAGATTTTTAGAGAGAAAACAGGGAAGCAAAGCAAAGCAATTATTTAATTGGCTAGAGCTTAAATGGTTCCCTTACTTGGGAAAATCTAGTGACTTGGCTATTCACGATTAGTTGATTTCATTTTCTTAGATTCGAGTACACCAACTCTGGCTTAGATTTTGGTTGGTTTACTTAGGCTACCTAAAGCACTAGAGTCACTGAGTCTAATGGCCTCCTTGTTTAAAATTTTAAATAAAATCAACCATCTTTGGGACTATAAAAAAAAAAGTTTTCTTTTCTTCTTGGCAAACAGATTTAGATCAAAATTCTACTTTATAATTATGGAAACAGGGTAAGTGCATTGTTAGCTAAAACTTTATCTAATCGGGCATGTGACTCTTTATTATTCTTATCTTATCTACCTAGAAAGGTGGAGTGGTTAGCTTAGGGCTTGATCTTTTCAGAGTCTGAAAACCCCTCTGTCAATAGTCTCCCATTCTCTCAAGGTTTTTTTTTTTTTTTTTTTTTTTTTTTGCGGTACGCGGGCCTCTCACTGCTGTGGCCTCTCCCGTTGTGGAGCACAGGCTCCGGACGCTCAGGCTCAGCGGCCATGGCTCACGGGCCCAGCCGCTCCGCGGCATGTGGGATCTTCCCGGGCCGGGGCACGAACCCGTGTCCCCCGCACTGGCAGGCGGACTCTCAACCACTGCGCCACCAGGGAAGCCCCTGTCAAGGTTTTTAATTAAACTTCTGCTGGAAGTTTTGTTATAACTGCTAGCCAAGACTGAATTAAAGACTCTGGGACTTATAAGGTCTGGCTTCTGCCCAGAGACTAGATACGGTTGGAAGAGTCAAGAAAGAAAAGGAAAAAGGGCCGAGCAGGGCTGGTCCGTGTTGATGTCACCCATACAAACGAAGCCAAAGGCACGTATTTTAATAACTAGTGACATTTTCTACAAAATCATCAACATTAAAAATATATATTTGTTTATTTATTTGTTTGTTTATTTGGCTGTGCTGGGTCTTGGTTACGGCATGCGGACTTCTCAGTTGCGACATGTGGTATCTAGTTCCCTGACCAGGGATCAAACCTGGGCCCCCTGCCTTGGGAGCACGGAGTCTTAACCACTGGATCACCAGGGGAGTCCCAACATTTTTTTTTTTTAACCCCTCCAAGTTCTGCAAAGGGGATATCTAAGCTTGCAAGGTTAGCACAGTCTAGAGAATAAAGGTTTAATCCTAGAACCTTAAAGACAGTATTGGATAATAAAACAACTGGAGTTGTTTTCTCTTCACAATGAGTGGGAGGAGAGTATATTCAGAGGGAGGCTCCCCCTTAGTGTGGGTGGCAGCTGCCAACCACAGCTTGTGTTGCCCCTTCATTTAGTCACTAGATGGTAATTCAGCTCTCCCATCGGCTCAGAATCAGCCCTTTTATAAACAAGTGTAGTCAAGGCCAGGGAGCTGGCTTCCCTTCTGTATAATTTTTGTCATCTTTGCTGTTTCCTTTTCATAATCAAGAGCTGAGCACAAAGAGATATCTAGTTACAGTCTCTGTTTTTCCCAGCAAAAAGCTTTCGTTTTCTAATTTCACAGCATGTCAGTTAGAAAAGAGACTAAGTAACAGATTACACCCAACTAAAGTTGGCTTACTGCCTAAGAATATATATTGTTTCCTTAGGAGGGAAGTCCAGCATTAGGCAGACCCAGAGTTGATTGGGCAACTGAACAAAGTCAGGGTGCTTGGTTGGGCACCTCTTGATTCTTTTGGGCTTTGCCCACATGGTCACAAGGTGGTTGCTGTGGCTCCATCCATCACCTAGTAGCATCCAAAGCAGAAAGCGGAGGAGTGGAATGGCAGAAAAGCAGTGGTTTTCTTCCATCCTCTGTTTCTCTTTAATGAAGAAGGAAAATCTTTCCCAAAAGCTTCCAGCAGCCTTCCTCTTAACATCAAATTGCCCATCCTTGGACCAGCCACTGGCAGAGGAAACCGGACCACTTGGACCAATCATGGTTCATCCCTTAGTGTTGGGCACGCAGCTCTTCCACTGCTTTTCAAAACTGCCTGGTCAGTTTTTGTTCCTTCGTCATACTGTTAATAGCTCCATTTATTTCTTTAGACTGTTAAACACAATTACTTTTATATTGTGTGTTTGATAATGTCAATATGTGCAGTCTTTGTGGGTCTGAGTCTGCAGTTTATAGTTTCTGCTGACCCTAAATCATGGCAGCCTGTTTCCTTATGCCTCATGGGGGTGTGTGTGTGTGTGTGTGTGTGTGTGTGTGTGTGTGTGTGTGTGTGTGTGTGTGTGTGTGTGTGTGTGTGTGTGTGAGATTGTTGATTCTGCTTTTGGGGAATGTATCTGTGGGAATTCTTTGAGGGCCTGGTTTGAAGTACGTTCCTCCGAAGAGGATTTGCCCCGGCACCAGGTGATACTACATACATGGGACCACTTAAAATTTTCACCTTGGGTTTTTCCACGCAGATAACTAGTGTGGATTTTTACTGCAAATCCTTGAGAGTACAGACCTGCGGTTAGGAGTCTCCAGAGAGAATTTTTCAGCTTTTCTCTGCTGTCCCCCCAGAGCTAAAGCCTCCCACTGACTCTTCCCACAAGGCACATTCCTCCCTAATTTACCCACGGAGGGTGTTGCCCTTTGGAGAGGCCCAGCTCTCTGCTCTGTGGCACGGTCCCCAAGATGCCTTTCTTCCTGACTTGGAGCACAGGCTTTCTTTCTTGGTCTCTCCTGCTACCACCACCTAGAGCCCTTTAAAATCAAGCTCTGTGCCACCGGGAATCACCAACATCAGTGCCACCCACTGTATCAGTCAGGGTCCCACCAGGAGACTGAAACCACACCAGTTAGTTTAACAGAGAGAATTAACGTAAAGAATTAGTAACAAGGTATTGAATTGAAGAGGCCAGAAGACTAAGGCAGGACGCGGAAGCAACTGCAGGGGGCAGTCACCGCCCTTAGGGTTGGAGGAACAAAAGGAAGAGGTTGGCATGACTGAAGGGTAGATGTTTCCAAGCTTGGAGGTGGGGCCCTTGGAGCTGAAACTCAGACCCTGAGGAAGGGGAGCTCCCTGGCTGGTTCTGGTATGTCCCTGAGAGGGTGCAGTGAGGCCAGTTCTGCAGGTGTTGGGAAGCTGCAAACTGGATTCATCTGCCGCCCCGGGGGAAGAACAACAGCTGCAGACGCAGGAGCGAAGCACACCTGGGTGCTGCTCGGGGGATCTGCAAGAAGGCTCAGGTCCCGCCTCCCTCCTCCAGCCTGTCTCTCTAGCTCCCCCTGCTGGCAGAGCCTGACAAGGAGCAGCTGGAGATTAGAAACGTCCCCAGCATCCCAGAGCTGAGCTACCAAGGGTGGGGTGTTTTCTTTTCTTTTCTTTTCTTTTCTTTTTAAAATATTTTTTGTTTTTTCTTCTTTTGTATTTTTTCTATTTTATTTTATTATTTATTTATTTATTTTGTTTGTTTTTTGAGGGCGGGTTTGAACTGAGAGACAGCCACTTAGTAATGGGTGCAGCTCCCCTACCTCTTTGGATTCTGCACTGTAATTTCTGGCCTCGAATAATTCCCTTCTGCTGACTCAGCTGTGCATTTCAAAAAGGTGTTTGAGGGAATTCACTGGAGGTCCAGTGGTTAGGACTCCACGCTTTCACTGCCAAGGGCACAGGTTCAGTCCCCGGTCAAGAAACTAAGATCCCACAAGCTGTGTGGTACGGCCAAAAAAAAAAAAAAAATACAATAAGGTGTATGACTATTGTGCCAGTCATTGTGAATATCCTCTGCTGGTGAGGGTTCCTGAAGCTCCCTGTCCTGAGGGTTCCCGCCATGTGGCCAGATATGGAAGACTCTGGAAGAATTTAGAGAAGGGTGGTTCAGATCTGGCACTAGAAGGACCCCTCTGGGGCCTGTGTCAGGGAAGGACTGACTGGAGGCCCAGAAGTGAGAAGGGTCTAGAGGCCCTGAGGCAGATTGAGGTACAGCTAGATCTGGCGACTCCCTGGTCCCTGCTCAGGCCCCTGCCCTCTTCCAGCCCCCAGGAGGTGTCACTGAAACCAGCCAGGCCTGGTTCTCATCCTCTGTGCCTTTCCCCAGGTCCTTCTGGTCACTTCGTCTTTCATGTCCCCTTCCGAGAGTCGCAGTGGCTCAAATTCCAACCGCGTTCGCATCTTTGGGCCCGACAAGTTGGTCCGGGCAGCAGCAGAGAAGCGCTGGGACCGCGTCAAAATTGTCTGCAGCCAGCCCTACAGCAAGGTACCCAGGGTGGGAGTGGGGTCCTTGGTCCCAAGCCACGAGAGAGACGAGAGGCCGATGTTGAGTCCCAGAGGGCTGGGAGGACCGGACAGTTGGTCTCCCCGTGGGATTCCAAGGAGGCTGGGTCCCTGCGTTCTCTGAAATTTGTTTGAGGTCCTCCCCATATAGGAATCTTCGCTTCCTGGAGGGAGATGAGGAAGGATGACCTGCAAGACCTCAGGGGAATTGGGAGAGGGAGCTGCTGACTTGTTGGAGATGGGGCCTCGTAGAATTGGGCCTCAGAGTTAATATCACGAGATCTGGAGTCAGAACGCTGGTTTAAAACCTGGCTTCTCCACTCCTTAGCTGTGTGACCTCTGGCTTCAGTTTGCTGATCCTTATGGGGTTGCTGTAAGTTAGGGATGCTAAGCTGTGGTGACGAGACCCGAGTATGTAATGACAGCACACAGTAAAGGTATACTTCTTATACCTCTGGATCTGTCCCGGGAGGTGTTTGGCCAGTCATCCCGGACCCAGTCTCCTTCCATCTCATGGCTCTGCATCCACCCAGCAGAAGGGGAAAGAGTCTGGAGCATTTCTGAGTTCCAGAAGTGATACCCAGGCCTCCCTCCCATTCCACAGGCAGGAGTTTGGTACGCAGAGTGGATTTGCTTAGACACCCAGCAGCCTTTGCCAATTGGTCTGAGGCTTAAGGAGCTGGTGCATGTAAAGGGCTTTGCACCGAGCCTGACCCCAAGTTAGGGCTCAATGACAGCTTGCTGTTATCATCCTTGTCATTATCATGCGGTCACTTCCCCGCATGTGTGTGTCCATAGGAGGGAAAGAGCCAGAAAGGGGTTTCTGTAAATAAAAGGGATTGGGGCCAAGCCTTAGTCCTTGGCCACACTCCCTGATTCCCACCCCTCCTCTCCCAGGATGCCCCCTATGGCCTGAGTTTTGTAAGGTTTCACAGCCCCCCAGACAAAGAGGAGGCCGAGGCCTCATCCCAGGTAAGCTCTACCTGCCACCGCCCAGAGCCTTCTCCCCACCTCTTCACCCCACCCTGCTGACAGCCCTCCCACTGCGCTGACCTTGTGGGACCTTAGAAAGTGACCAAGCTCGGCCAGTTCCGCGTGAAGGAGGAGGATGAGAGCGCCAGTTCCCTGAGACCCGGGGCTCTCTTCTTCAGCCGGATCAACAAGACCCCTCCAGGTGAGTGCGGGAAACCTGGGTCCTGAATGAGTAAAGGCCGGGGGCCTGGACTCCTGGGTCACTCTCAGGTCTTGGGAACAACACTCTGTGTCCCATGGATAGGAGCCGAAGGATCTGAGGGTCTAGCCCTCTCGACCTGGCTCCACTTTCTCCCTCTGCAGTCGCAGCCAGTGACCCAGCAGGACCCAGCTATGCAGCTGCTACACTGCAGGCCTCCAGTGCCGCCTCCTCTGCCTCTCCGGCCTCCAAGACAGTAGGCAGCACCTCCAAGGTGAGATCATCGGACCTGGTGGGGTGGAAAGGGAGGAGGTGAGCTGGAGGCCTCGGCCCATCCTACCCCCTCATCCTCAGGAGTCCCCCAGAGGCAAGAGGAAGCTGGATTTGAGCCACGAAGAAAAGAAGACCCCCAGCAAACCATCCGCCCAGCCCTCACCACCCGCCCTCAAGAGAACCAAATGTGAGCAAACTGGATTCCTTGTTCCCACAGGGGCCTGGATACTGGGTCTGAGGGGGAGGGGCCGGGGGTCTGGATCCTGGGTCTGAGGTGGGAGGGGCCGGGGGCCTGGATCCTGGGTCTGAGGGAGGAGGGGCGGGGTGTCTGGATCCTGGGTCTGAGGGAGGAGGGGCCGGGGGTCTGGATCCTGGGTCTGAGGTGGGAGGGGCCGGAGGTCTGGATCTTGGGTCTGAGGGGAGAGGGGTGTGTCTGGATTCTGGGTCTGAGGGAGGAGGGGCCGGGGGCCTGGATACTGGGTCTGAGGGGGGAGGGACCGGGGGTCTGGATCCTGGGTCTGAGGTGGGAGGGGCCGGGGGTCTGGATCTTGGGTCTGAGGGAGGAGGGGCCTGGGGCCTGGATCCTGGGTCTGAGGGAGGAGGGGCGGGGTGTCTGGATCCTGGGTCTGAGGAGGGAGGGCCCGGGGGCCTGGATCCTGGGTCTGAGGTGGGGGGGGGGTGTCTGGATCCTGGGTCTGAGGGGGAGGGGCCGGGGGCCTGGATCCTGGGTCTGAGGGGAGAGGGGCCGGGGGCCTGGATCCTGGGTCTGAGGTGGGAGGGGGGGGTGTCTGGATCCTGGGTCTGAGGGAGGAGGGGCCGGGGGCCTGGATCCTGGGTCTGAGGGGAGAGGGGCCGGGGGCCTGGATCCTGGGTCTGAGGGGAGAGGGGCCGGGGGCCTGGATCCTGGGTCTGAGGGGGGAGGGGCCGGGGGTCTGGATCCTGGGTCTGAGGGGGGAGGGGCCGGGGGTCTGGATCCTGGGTCTGAGGAGGAGGGGCCGGGGGTCTGGATCCTGGGTCTGAGGGGGGAGGGGCCGGGGGTCTGGATTCTGGGTCTGAGGGGGGAGGGGCAGGAGGTCTGGATCCTGGGTCTGAGGGGGGAGGGGCCGGGGGTCTGGATCCTGGGTCTGAGGGAGGAAGAGCCAGGGGCCTGGATCCTGGGTCTGGGTAGGGAAGGGCTGGGGGTGTAGCCCTACAGCTACTGACTGAATCCACTCCTTGGCCTCCCCAGTGTCAGCTCCCACCCCTACCCCAGCCACTGCCCCTGTCCCTGCCGCAGCACGGGGGGCGGCGCCAGGGAAGCCCCGAGGAGAAGTTGCCGAGCCCAGGGCCCCCCGCGCCGGCCCGCAGGAGCTGGGGAAGATCCTCCAGGGTGTGGTGGTGGTGCTGAGCGGCTTCCAGAACCCCTTCCGCTCGGAGCTCCGGGACAAGGCCCTGGAGCTGGGGGCCAAGTATCGGCCAGACTGGACTCCAGACAGCACCCACCTCATGTAGGCCTGCGACCCCTCCCCACGCTCCCTGCTGCCTCTCCTCTGCCTCCCTTCGTCTCCTCTGTGTTGCCTTCTCTCTGTTACTTCGCCTCTCTGTATCCTCTGCCTCTTGTTCTCTTTCTCTTCTTCCCTCTGATTCTTAAAGTCTTCCTTCCCCTTGGCCTCCCTGTGTCTTTTCTGCTTCTCCCACATCTGCCCCGTGTCTCTCCCTGTCTCTCTCTTTCTGTGCCCCTTGTCCCTCTTTGCCCTTCACCTCTCAGATCACACCGGGCTGACACCCTCCATTCCGCTCTCTGCCAGCTGCGCCTTTGCCAACACCCCCAAGTACAGCCAGGTCCTAGGCCTCGGAGGCCGAATCGTGCGGAAAGAGTGGGTGCTGGACTGTCACCGCATGCGGCGGCGGCTGCCCTCTCGGAGGTGAGGCCTCGCTGCGCGCATGTGGTTTACACACGCACACCCCGACCCTGCCCCTTGTCCCCATGCTGGGCAGTGTCAGGGATCTGGAGAGAAATCAGGCCAGGCCCTTCTGGCCCAGAGTCAGCAGACTTCCCAGAGGAGGAGGGGCAGGGTGGGGAGACACAGTGGGGGGCAGGGGGGGCGGTCCGTGCAGGGCTCTGGGAAGTCTGCTTAGCGAAGGAAAAGGACACTGCAGGCTGGAGACACAGCATTCCCAAGCCTCAGGGCAGAGAGCGCCCGCCCGTTCACATTCCTTCACCCGAAGCCCCTGCTTGGCGCGAGGCTGGGCTGTGCAATGCTGGCCCCCGACGTCGGGTCCTGCCCTCGAAGGCCTCTGACTTTGATGAGGGGCCGGACTTAGCTCTAAAATAGTTTGGAGGCAGGCCCAAGGGGAGGACCGCAGTGAGCTAGGGGTCTTCAAGGAAGAGAACAGGTTTGCCAGGCTGAACAGAGGCGGAGAGCATGCCTGGGCGGAGGAGCCGGGGTTGGAGTCAGCCTGGTGTCTGCCCAGAGGAGCTGCAGGGGCACTCAGCGCCTAATGAGAAACTGACTTTGATTCTCAAAGGGGAGAATTATTTCTGATTTTTTTTGTTGTTCCTTTTCTGAAATGAGTCATTTCTTCCCAAAGAGGGAAGGGAAGCCAGGAAGTGCTCTGGTCTCCGGTGTGGGTGGCTGGGGGTCTCTGGGGCCCTTCCGGAGCTGGGAGGAGGGTGGGCTAGGAGAGGAGCCATGATTGCCACCCTGAGTATTTAGTAAATACTGAATGAACAGCCAGTGCCTGTTGCTTCCTAAGCCCCCTCCCCACCTCCCCCGGAGGACACATCTGCTGTTTGTCTGAGGCCTGATTCCTCCCCCAGGTACCTCATGGCTGGGCCAGACTCGAGCAGCGAGGACGAGGGGGGCTCTCATGGCGGCAGCAGTGAGGATGAAGCCCCCAAGCCTCCCGGAAAGGTCTGATGCCCCCGGCCCGGGCGGGGGAGGGTGGAGTGGGGGGGGGACATGGGTGTGTCATGGTACCCAAACTCTCCACTCCTGCCTCCTGCAGGCGCCCCCCACGCTCACACCCGCGCTGCCCCTTCCGTCCTTGCTGACCCACCCTCCCTCCTCAGCGGCTCCAGACCAAAGCCAAGCCCTCTCAGGCAGCAGGACCTAGCTCACCGCAGAGACCCCCAACCCCAGAAGAGACCAAACCACCCTCACCAGGGCCCCAGGAAGATACTGACACCAAGGGGGAGCAGTCAGGTCAGAGCCTGAGGGAGGAGGGGCCGGGGGTCTGGATCCTGGGTCTGAGGGGGGAGGAGCTGGGGGCCTGGACTCTGGGTCTGAGGGAGGAGGGGCCGGGGGTCTGGATCCTGGGTCTGAGGGAGGAGGGGCCGGGGGTCTGGATCCTGGGTCTGAGGTGGGAGGGGCCGGGGGCCTGGATCCTGGGTCTGAGGGGGGAGGGGCCGGGGGTCTGGATCCTGGGTCTGAGGGGGGAGGGGCTGGGGGCCTGGACTCTGGGTCTGAGGGAGGAGGGGCCGGGGGTCTGGATCCTGGGTCTGAGGGAGGAGGGGCCGGGGGTCTGGATCCTGGGTCTGAGGGGGGAGGGGCTGGGGGCCCGGACTCTGGGTCTGAGGGAGGAGGGGCCGGGGGTCTGGATCCTGGGTCTGAGGGGGGAGGGGCCGGGGGTCTGGATCCTGGGTCTGAGGGGGGAGGGGCCGGGGGTCTGGATCCTGGGTCTGAGGGGGGAGGGGCTGGGGGCCTGGACTCTGGGTCTGAGGGAGGAGGGGCTGGATTCCAGGCAATGGATCTGGGGTAGAGGGTGGCTGTCCCACCCCCCACAACCCCTAACTGGATTTGGAGGGCCACTGAGCCTGCGGGTTGGAATGCCTGCATCTGTGCTCAGGCATGAGACTGGGAGGGAAGGTTACCGGTCTTCCCAGACGAGAAGGCATGGGCCTTGCATTGACTAAGCTTCCATTCGCAGAAGGACAGGACAATGGGGCAGAAGATTCTGGGGACACCGAGGACGAGCTGAGAAGGTAGGGTTTGGGCTGGGGGTCAGGGTGGCCCTGGCCTTGCGGGGAGGGGCATCTGGTCTGCATGCTCCTACCCCACCCCTCTTGGCCTCTCCAGGGTGGCTGAGCAGAAGGAACAAAGGCCGCCCTCTGGCGAGGAGAATGGCAAGGACCCGTACGCAGGATCCACGGATGAGAACACGGACAATGAAGGTCCCCCGGAGTCTCCCAATCTGCCGATTCCCGAGCTCCCAGGTGGGAAATCCTCCCTCCTGATGTGGGATTTGGCCCTGTTACTTCTCTGCCGTGACTTGCCCCAGCCGGTCCTGGGCTGGCTGCTGCCCCCTGTGACTTGTCTTTCAGGCTCCTCACCCCCAGTCCCTGGCCTTTGCTACCTCCTTGTCCTCTTAGGCCTGTTCCCTTCCTTTCAGCATCCTCTCCTGACTTCCCTCTCCGTCCCTGTCCTGACTTCTGCTGTGACCGCTTGCATCACAGCCCAGCCCCAGGCGAGACCCCCTTTGGCTTTCCGCTCCCTCACGCCGGGGGCCTCCCACTCCCTAGGCTTCAGGATCACCCAGGGGCTTTTAAAATCTGCAGGTGCCCAGGCTCCACCCCCCAGGTTCAGCTTTGTCACTGTGTGGTGGGGCCTGGGGAACACAGGTGCTGTGGGCGTGGGCGCTGATCTCTGTTGGGACCTACATGATGCCAGCATTGTTATTCGTCACCCCAGACATGATTGCGGGGGGCGTGGGTCAGGGCCAGGTCAAGAATGAAAGGAGAGGGGAACTGCCCTGGCGGCCCAGTGGTTAAGACTCTGGAGTCTGTGCTTCCATTGCAGGGGGCGCAGGTTCGATCCCTGGTTAGGGAACTAAGATCCCACATACTGCGCGGTGAGGCCAAAAAAAACAGAGAGAATGAAGGGAGAGCCGGGCAGTCAGAGGGTCTGAGCAGAGGTGAGGGTCAGTGGCCACTGGAAGAAGCCGTTTCTGCTCGGTTCCTCATGGGTGATGGGCAGGAAAGTACTTTGATCCTCCAAAGCCCCAAACACGGCATTGGCAACTTGATGGCAAATCATGTCAAACTGGAACGAAGAACCACCCTGAAGGTCAGAGCCAGAGAAGGCGCTGATTAAAAAGGAGTGGGACAGCCATGGCGAGGAAGCGGCAGGATGTGAAATTTCCAAGCCAGGCCAAGCTAATGAAGTGATTGACCTGGTGTAAGAAACATGTTGCAATAATAATAATTGTGTCTTTTATCATTCTTGCAACAAAACAAAGCAAAACTCCCCAGAGGCTCAGATGGGCCTGGCCGGGAACCACTGCTTGTCATGGATTATTCCCATGCCAGGCTGTACACGGACACCCCTTTCCCCCTCCGGTGGCTGCGCCGGCCTTGCTGTCCTGCCTCTGCGTGTTCTGTGGCTCCTGGCTGGTGCCCTGGGACTCCAGGGGCCTCACGCTCGGCTCTCCTGCCATCTCCCCTGCAGACTTTTTCCAGGGCAAACACTTCTTCCTGTACGGGGAGTTCCCGGGGGATGAGCGGCGGACGCTCAGCCGTTACGTCACAGCCTTCAACGGGTCAGTCTCCGGGGACAGGGGAGGTAGGGGAGGAGGTGTGGTAGGTCGTGGGGAGAAAGGCCTTCGGGAGGATGGAGAAGGTCGTACCCCCAGGCTGGGCACAGGCTGTGGAGTTCTGTGCCAGACCTGCTCACGCCGCTGGGCAGCCCTGGATGCGTAGCTTCCCCTCGGGTTCCTCTTCTCTAAAGCGAGGCCGCACAGTGCCCTTCTGAAAGGATTGGCGCCTGCGGGAGCTGTTGGCTTCGGGGCTGTGGCGAGCCTGGCACGTGGGAGAGTGGGGGACCCAAAGGCGGCCTATAGGGGACACAGGTGGGGATGGAGAACGGCCTCTGAGGATGGCTGGGGAGTAGGGTGTCAAGAGAGGGGACACCAGTTCTCTGCCCCTTTTCTTCTCCTGCCAGGGAGCTTGAGGACTATATGAGCGACCGGGTCCAGTTTGTGATCACGGCACAGGAGTGGGACCCCAGCTTTGAGGAGGTGAGTCCTGAAGGGGCAGGGAGAGGGAGCCCAACCTGCCCTCGCATCCCCCGACCCCTCCTGGCTCACATGCTCCTGCACGCCCCCCGCCCCCCCCTGCAGGCCCTGATGGACAACCCCTCCCTGGTGTTCGTCCGGCCCCGGTGGATCTACAGTTGCAACGAGAAGCAGAAGTTGCTTCCCCACCAGCTCTACGGGGTGGTGCCCCAGGCATGAAGTACGTGCTCTCACACACGAGTTTATTAATAAAGGTGACGTGGTCTGGAGCAGCTGCCCCTCTCACCTGTGTCTCCCAGAACCCACAGCAGGTTCCCAGCTTTCTGTCTTATGTTTGGTTTTGCTTCCCCTCTGAAGGCCGGGTCTTTGGGCTGCCTAATGACCCCTGTGCTGGGGTCCCGGAAAGAACGAAGGGCTCTCTATCTGGGGTCTGGTAGGGAAGGAGCTCTTTGTCACTTCTTTGGGGCCCCTCCCCCCTTTGGTGGCAGGTGGCAGGGAATTAGGAATCTGATAGCACCACCCTCAGCTGGTTCTGACCCCCCTGGAGCCCATTCCTGTGTCTCGGTTGTCCCTCTGGGGGTCCTGGACTGGGGACTGGCATATTCATGGGATAGGCCTCTCTCTCTCTCTAAGTCTCAGCTCTCTGGGCCAGGGACATCTCCCTTTCTCCAGGGCTCTCAGAAGTAGCTGTGAAACTGTCACCAGCCTGGTTTGATATCACCTCATTTGGGAGGTAGAATTGGGGGAAGGGGCATTTTAATCACCCCCCCCAAATCCTGAACCCCCTTCAAGGATCCACCACATTTAAGGTGGGAACTGAACTGGGCGTTAGAGAATCAGGGTAGAAGTTGGGATGGGGCCATGGTGTGGGTGAAGGCCGGGAAGTGGGAGCCAGCCTGGTGCCCAGGGGGCAGTTGAAGGAGCACGGCCCCTCTGGTGACGAGGCTTTAGGGGCAGACCTAGCTGGAAAGGTGGGCACAGTCCTGGCAGCTGTGCCGTCTAGTGCAGTAGCCACTGGACACAGGTGGCTATTTAACCTTAACAACAGGGACTTCCCTGGTGGTCCAGTGGTCAGGCCTCTGTGTTTCCACTGCAGGGGCCCCGGGTTTGATCCCTGGTTGTGGAACTAAGATCCCACATGCCTCGCGGTGCGGCCATAAATAAATAAATAAATGAATGAATGAATAAATGAATAAAATAAACTTAAGGACAGTGAAACAAAAGGAAAAATTCACTTCCTCAGTTACACTGGCCACAGTTCAAGTGCTCACTGGCTCCTGGGCTGGACAGCACCGATGGAGAGCCTTTCCCTCGCTGTAGAAAGCAGGACAGGACGGTCCAGAAGCACTGTGAACGGCAGGCTGAGAAGCTTGGACTTCATCCTGGGGAGGTCAGGAAGGGGTCGAAGGGCAAAGGGCAGGGTCAGAGCTGGGTAGCAAATGACCACAAACTTAGTGTCTTAAAACAAAAGAAAGGTGTAACCTTCTAGGTCTGGAGGTCTGAAGTCCAAAATGGGTCTCGCTGGGCTAAACATAAAGGTGTAGGCAGGGGGACTTCCCTGGCGGCGCAGTGGTTAAGAGTCTGCCTGCCAGTGCAGGGGACACAGGTTCAATCCCTGGTCCAGGAAGATCCCACATGCCGCAGAGCACCTAAGCCCGTGCGCCACAACTACTGAGCCTGCGCTCTAGAGCCCGCGAGCCACAACTACTGAGCCTGCGAGTCACAACTGCTGAAGCCCATGTGCCTAGAGCCCGTGCTCCGCAACAAGAGAAGCCACTGCAGTGAGAAGCCCGCACACCACGACAAAGAGTAGCCTCCACTCTCCACAACTAGAGAAAGCCCACACGCGGCAACGAAGACCCAACGCAGCTAAAAACAAATAAATAAATTTTTTTAAAAAAAAGGTGTAGGCAGGGATGCGCTCCTTTTGGAGGCTCTGGGAGAGAATCCGTGTTCTTGTCTTTTCCAGCTTCTAGCAGCTGCCCACGACCCACGCCCCTTCCATCTTCAAAGCCAGCAACGGCCAGTCGAGTCTTCTCACGCTGTGTCACTCTGACACTGACTCTTCCTGTGATTACACTGAGCCCAGCTGGATAACCTGGGATAATCTTCCTGTTTTAAAGCCAGCCACTTAGGAACCTTCATTCCTTATGCTGCCTTAATTCAACCTTTGCCACATAACATATCTGTAGGTTCCAGGGATTAAGATGTGGGCATCTTTGGGAGGCCGTTTTTCTGCCAACCACACCCACCATGTGTGAGACAGTGGGGCTGCAGAGTGAAAAAACAGACACGAGTCTCCTGCTCTTACGGGGCTGACATTCTGCTGGGGGAGAGAGAGGCAAGTGTCCCGCATTGTGGGGTGGCGATAAATGCTGTGTGAGCAGATAAAGCCAGGCAGTGTTACACAGTGATGAGAGTGATCGGGTCATCAGGGAAGGTGTCTCAGAGGACTCGCCTGTCTGCAGGGACTTGGGAGAAGTAAGGGAGGTTCCAGGGGAACCATTCCAGGCAGAGGAAAAGCAAGTGCAGAGGTCTTCAGGCAGGACAAGTGCGAGGAGTAGCAGGGTGTTGGGCGGGGTACCAGGAAAACCCAGGATCCACCCTGACTCAGCACTGTCCCTTGCTTGGTTGCGGGCAAATCCCATCCCTCCTGCACCCAGCGTTCCCATCTGGACAAAGTAAGGTTGGGCCGGATGGACACCCCCAAGATGAGTTTGTGTCCTTGAAACGTTGATGGTGGTGGGGTCGCTTTGGAGGAAATCTTCCGGGGCAGCTCCACGGTAAATATGGACACAAGCCATACTGCTGGCTTTGGGGGAGGGAGCCTGCCCCTCCGCTGCCTCTCCCCCTCCCCCGAGGGCCTTGCTGAGCAGCCTGCAGTCCTGCGGCCCCCTGATTTCCATTTGTCTGCTTGGTTCCAGCCTCATGCTGGAGATTCCACAAACCATCTCTCATTCCATCCTCCACAGCTTTCAGATCTGAGCTCTGAACAATAGCTCCTCAAGAAGGCCTTTCCTCACCCTCTATATCTAACCGTATTTGCCAGGTCTACCCTCATAATACTGTCTCTCTATCATCGTTGTATCTTGGTTTGCTTATGATCAAATTTACCAGTCTTTTCCTCTACGATCTGTACTTTTTGTGTCTTAAAGATACTTTCTCTGCCTCTGAGGTTACTAAGGGATTCTCCTTTATTTCCATCTAAATGCTCTAGAGTTTTGTGTTTCAGACTTAGATCTTAAATCACTAGAAACTTCCGTGTATGCTGTGAGGTAGAGAGCCTCATTAGTTTCTATGTTGCTGTAACACATTACCAAAATCATAGGCTTTAAACAACACAAATTTATTTTATAGTCCTGGAGGTCGGTAGTCCAAAATCAGTCTGAGTGGGCTAAAATCATGGTGCTGGCCAGGCTGTGTTCCTTCTGTCTTTTAAAATTATTTTAATGTTATTTTTTATTTTATTTATCTACTTATTTAAATTTTTATTTTGCTGTGTTCCTTCTGGAAGCTCTAGGGGAGAACCCATTTCCTTGCCTTTTTTAGCCTCTAGAAGCTGACTGCATTCCTTGACCCGTGGTCCCACATCACTCCAGTCTCTGCTTCCATTGGCACACCTCCTCTGACTCCTCTGCTTCCCTCTTTCCCATGTAAGGACTCTTGTGATTACACTGGGCCCACTGGAATAATCAGGATAACCTCCCATTTTAAGAGCTGATCCTTCATCACATAAGCAAAGTCCCTTCTGCTGTGTGGAAGCCAACACACTCACAGGTTCTGGGGATTAGGATGTGGACATCTTTGGGGGACCATTATTCTGCCTACCACAGGGTCTCATTTAATTTTCTTCCCTATCTCTCAGCTCATTCACAGATTAGCTATCCTTTCCCCACTTATCTATAGCTGGGGCTGGCGAACTACACTCCATAGGCAGAATCCAGCCCACCTACTGTTTGTTTGTTTTTGCATTACGAGGGCCTTTCACTGTTGTGGCCTCTTCCATTGCGGAGCACAGGCTCCGGACACGCAGGCTCGGCAGCCATGGCTCACGGGCCTAGCCACTCCGCAGCATGTGGTATCTTCCCGGACCGGGGCACGAACTCGTGCCCCCTGCATCGGCAGGCGGACTCTCAGCCACTGCGCCCACCAGGGAAGCCCTCACTTACTGTTTTTGTAAATAAAGTTTTATCGGAACACGGCCACGCTCGTCCACATATCACAATGGATGTGTCTGCCTTTGCGCTACAACAGCAGTGCCGGGTAGTTGTGGCAGACGCAGTATGGCCTGCAAAATCTAAACAGATCTACTGTCTGGCCCTTTATAGGAAAAGCTTGCCAACCTGTGATCTACAGGTGGGGACCACCTCCTATTAGCACCTCGTAAGCGCAGGTCTGTTCCTGAGCTCTCAGTGCCCTCCCACTAGCCTATTCCCAAGCCAGCACCACCGTCCTATTACTACAGCTTTGTAATAATTCTTGGTATGAAGGGAGGCAAGGCTCCCCTACTTGTTGTTCAAAGTGGACTTGGCTTCTTTACTTTGTGTTTGCCACTACTTGGTTGGTGTCCACCTCCCTCACTAGACCAGGTCTGTCTTGTTCACTGCTGTGTTCCTAACACCCTGTGCAGGGCCCGGCACACGGTACCTGCTTAATTCCTATCTGTAGAACGAAGAGCAGTCCCATGTTCGCTCAGTCATCCTTGTTTTATAGCTGGAGAAACAGGCTCCAAGAGGGGAACCATCTTTGCCTGAGAAGTTGCTTGTAAAGGGCTTATAATACTCCCATTTGGGAATTCCCTGGCGATCCAGTGGTTAGGACTTGGTGCTTTCACTTCCGAGGCCCTGGTTCGATCCCTGGTCGGGGAACTAAGATGCCGCAAGCCACAGCCAAATTTAAAAACCCGCCGCATCAAACAAAAAACCTCCCATTTTATAGATAAGGCATCTGAGTTCAGAGAAGCGACAAGCTCGTCCAAGGCCATGCGGCTTTTTAGTGGGTCAGGGCTGGCTCCAAAGCTTGGCCTTCAAATTGTTTTTACTCTACTGGTATACACCCCTTGTTCTTGCCTTTATGATTTAGCTTATCTTGGGAATACTTCCACATCAGTGCATGTAGAGCTGACTTTTTTCCCCTACAGCTACATCTTCCATTCTCTGGCTGTACTGTAAATTCGTTAGCTGGTCCCCTATTGATGGGCACTCGGGTTGTTTCCCATCTTTGGCCACTGCCGTCGCACTGCAGTGAACATCCTTAATCTTATACCTTTTTTCACGTGCTTATCTATAGGATAAATTCCTAGAAGTGGAATCGTTGACACGAGCATGCGTGCATTTAAAATTTTTTATACATACACTCAATGGCCAAAGTGGAGGCACTAGTTTAAACTCACAACATTGAGGAGAGCCTGTCTCGCCACACTCCTCAGCAGCACAGGATGCTAGCAGATGTTTAACCTTTGCCATATGAAGAGGTGTGAAAAACCAGAGCCAGGGCTTTCAAACCACACCTCCAGGTCCATGGTTTGGGGCCCCGTGCTAACTCTGTGGGTGATGTTTTCCCCTCCCAGAAACGAGTTCCTCCTGCTAAGTCTGAGTCCAGCGCGGGGGCCAACCTCCCTTCCGGCTACCTGGAAGAGGCAAGTCCATACAGCCTGGCTCAGAGATGCCACCTCTTTATTGACTGGGGCTGGCAGCACAGGGAGACAGTGAGCCAAAGGGAGGGTTCACTCCCGCTCCCCTGGGCTCTCGGCCTGGTGGCGGCTGCGTTGGTGAAGGAGTAGGAGGCGTCTCTGGCCAAACGCCTGGCCGCAGCTGGAGCAGCGATGCCGGGCAGTGACCTGGCTACCCGGTGCCGTCGGGGGGTCGTGACATAGGCGATGGGCGGCCAGTTTGGAGGGGAATGAAAAAGCCTTGGGGCAGTGCGGGCAAGGATAGGGACGGGCGTCGGTGGCATGGTGCGTATGGCGGTGGGCCGCCAGCTTGGAGGGGTAGCAGAAGGACTTGGGGCAGTCGGGGCACGGGTAGGGGCGGGTGGGCGCGTGGGTCCAGAGGTGGGCTGCCAGCTTGGAGCGGTGGCCGAAGGCCTTTGGGCAGTGCGGGCACGGGTGTGGACGGGCGCCGCTGTGCGTGAGGCGGTGGGCTGCCAGCTTGGAGGGGTAGGAGAAGGCCTTGGGGCAGTCGGGGCATGGGTGGGGGCGGGCGCCGCCGTGTGCCAACCGGTGCGTGGCCAGCTTGGACGGGTACGAGAAGGCCTTGTCACAGTCGGGGCAGCGGTGCGGGCGCTGGGGCGGGGGCCGCCGGCGGGGTCGGGAAGGCGCCCCCGCAGACGTGGCGGGCCCTGGAACCAACTGGCTGGGCTTCTGCGGCGAGCCCTGGTAGGGAGCTAGGGGACAGGAGGGTTGGTGGGCTCCAGGAAGCAGCCAACGCCCTGAGTCTACACCAGGCTCCCCTTCGACCTTGACATTCTAGTGTGTCTGGACACCTGAAGGGTCATACTGAGATTCCCCAAATGGCGTGTTCCTGCTTCTCACCCCTGCCATGCATCATCCTAAGGGGCTCCAAAGGGTTACCTCGCTGGAACCCCAGAGCTAAGGCTTCCCCAAAGCTACTAAACTGTCCGTTTCTAGTATCTTCCCAAGTGATCACCCTGAAATCCCGCATGTCATCTCCCCTAGAAATGAGGGGTCCCTCCAAGACAACCTGGAGGATTCCCCAGAACTTGGCGCTCTTGGGGATCCGAAATGGTTATCACCCTGGGCTTTCAAAACTTCACCCTGAGATTCCCTCAACATACGATTCTCTTGGCCCCAGTTCCTGGAGAATGCCCCCTACTCACCGGTGGAGCCGCCCTCACCTTCTCCTTTGGTCACAGGCTCCTTGCCAGTGGGACTAGGATCGGTGCCCCGGGCCACAGACTCAGCGTCCCGCTCCAGCATCTTGCTGGCCCAGAAACCTAACGGGAGGGCCTAGGGTGGGAGAGGGGGCGACGCCGGTGTTTATCAGGCTGTTGGGGGAAGGGCTGAGAGCCTAACAATCAAGGCTCAGTATGTTTAGGAGCAGGGTCTATTTAATTCTGGGGTCCTATAAGGCGAGGGTGGGCGGAGCCTAAGGGCACAATGGGCGGGGTTATGCAAACCCGACCCGACGCAGTCTATTTGGAACCTAGCCTCAGCGTTTGAGCCTTCGAGCGGAGTGGGCGGGGCCTCTATAACTAACTCCCAGCCGCCCCAGAGCGCGGAGCAGGCGGGGCCTATGTCCAGAGTGGGCGGAACCGGCCGAGGAACCTAAGACGGGGATGGGTGGAGCTATACTAATAAGACCCAAAGTCGGTTGCTCAGCAACTCTGTCCCAGGGGAGGGGCCTACGAGCTCAGTGGGCGGGATTCACATTGACGCCGCTTGAACTGCCTTCTTCTTGTCACTAAATTTCAACCCCTGCGTGGAGTTGGAACCGTGGAGGGTAGAGGGGAGACCTGGAGGAAGACACAGAAAGAGCGTGGCTCGTGTGTTGCGATTCTGAGACCCCCTAATGGACTTCTCCCTCGAGGTCCCAAGCCTCCGAGCCTCCACGCACCCCTTGGGATCATGGCATTCGGGCACCAATGCACCCTCCCAAGGTTCAGGCGCCCATGCAGCCCCTCCAGAACCTATGCATCAGGACCCTCCCCCGTTCCGGGAGTTCTGGCGATCAGCACCCCCAGTCTACTTCCCGAAGACCCTGGCGTCTGTGCCCAGACCGCTGACCCCTCACCTGCGGGCGGCTCCTCCCTGGGGGCGGGGCTCCGGGCCCCTCCCTCGGGGGCCGCGGCCACTGCGGCGCTGCCTTCGGACTCTGCACCGCCCGGCGCGCGCCCTGAGATGGGAGGGCAGGGGAGGGAGCGCGCGCTAGCTGCTGGGCCCAGCCTCATTTCCATTCCCTCCTCCTCCGCCGGGCCGGTGGGGGCGTTAGTTCGCATGCGCGGTCCGGCCCGCGGAGGCTGCAGCGGGGGAGACGGGATGGAAGGAGGGGGTGGGTGCGCAAGGCAAGCCAATTGGTGAGCAATACCGGCTGAGGGACCGGAGGAAAGTGTGCCGAGGCTTGCAGGGCCTACGGTGGCTGACTGGAGTCAAGCACGTGCAGGAGTTAACACGGGGAAACCTAACTCAAGAGATTTCTTGAGACAACTTCCCTTTTGTATGTCCCCGTTCTTTTCGAGAATTCCGCTCGGAGCTTGAGTTCCGTCTCCCGAATCAGTTTCAAGAGCCCGCTGCCTATTCTACCCCTCCAGGCACTGGCAAGTAAAGGCTAGCTTTTTCCTCGAGAGAGGGAGGGAGCGGGACGGGTTCAGAGCGAGCTGATGCCCAGTAAAAGTCACGTTATTTGCACAGCGCCCGGCACTCTTCGCTGCTGGGTGATTCTGGATTCTCCGCCCCTCCCACCCTAATACTACGACCCTGGGGCCGGGAGGGCGGCGGTCTCCAGGTACCCGGGCCCCCTTGTTCCCCGCTGGAGCTCCTGGTGCCAGGCCCGGGGTGGCTTGCTTGGCACCCTTCCCCCGGGAAGTGATGGTGCACCGTCCCGCCCCGTACAGGAATGACCGTGAAGTGCCCATAAACCACCCCCGCATGGGTGGGTCTTCAGTCTGATAGTCCACAAGGTCTGGCGAACCCTGGGAGCCGTGGGAGTTATACGGAAGGATTATTTGGGCTCATTTCCCCACTCACTCCTCCCAGATGATTTTGAAGCTATATACCAGACCTCATATCCCATAAAAATCTTTTTATTACACTTGGTTTGTTTCAGTCAGTACTTAAACAAGACCCACAAGTTGAATTTGTTTGCTTTGACTTTTCAGTGTCTTCATTGACATTTTAAAAGGTTCACTGGTTGCTGCGTGGAAAATGGATTACAGGGAGGTAGAGTGGAAGACAGAAGCCAGTGAGGCGGCTGTTATATATTAATTATATTAGTAATTATTAAAAAGTACTATTATAATTATATTATTATATGATATCGATAATTATATTATATGATAATTATGTTATTAATTACAGCATCTGATATATGTCAGAAGCTGTCTTGAGTGTTTTATGTATGTTCATTCATTTAATGCTGACAGCAGTTTTTCAAGAGGAGGCGCTACTATCATCTCCATTGTACAGAGATAAAAATGAGGCACTAAAACTTATCCAAGGTCACTCAGCCAGGAAATAGCAGGGCCAGGATTTGAACACTTGCAGCCTGACCCTGGAATCCATGTAATTTGCATCTATGCTTTGCTGCCTCTTTGACTGGGGCAGAGGGCGTGATGAGGGAAAAGTGGTCTGGTTGGAGAGGTTAATTCATCAGGGCTTAGTAATGAATTGGGAGGAAGTAGCAAGAGGAGGAAGGAGTCACGGATGACGATGAAATAGTGATAGCCACCTCCCTGAGAGCACAACACCTGAGCAATTGTTCTGTGCCAGGTCCTCTCCCAAACTCTTTGTATGTGTGAACTCATTGGATCTTTTCTTTTTTAAATTGAAGTATAGTTGCTGACAATACTATATAAATCACACGTGTAAAATCTAGTGACTCACAATTTATAAAGGTTATACTCCTTTATAGTTATTATAAAATGTTGGCTATGTTCCCCTGTTGTAAGATATATCCTTGTAGCTTATTTTATACCTAGTAGTTTGTACCTCTTAACCTCTTACCCCTATCTTGCCCTCCCTCCCCACACTGGACCCACTAGTTTGTTCTCTATATCTGTGAGTCTGCTTCTTTTTTTGTTATATTCACTCGTTTGTTGTATTTTTCAGATTCCACGTATAAGTGATATCATACAGTATTTGTCTTTCTTTGTCTGACTTATTTCACTTAGCATAATGCCCTCCAAGTCCATCCATGTTGCTGCAAATGGAAAAATTTCATTCTTTTTTTATGGCTGAGTAGTATTCCATTGTATATATATACCACCTCTTCTTTACCCATTCATGTGATGGACACTTAGGTTGCTTCCGTATTTTGGCAATTGTAAATAATGCTGCTATGAACATTGGGGTGTGTGTATCTTTTTTTTTTTTTTTTTTCTTTTTTGGCTGTGCGGCATGTGGGATCTTAATTCCCCGACCAGGGATTGAACCCGTGTCCCCTTCAGTGGAAGCTCAGAGTCTTAACCACTGGACCGCCAGGGAAGTCCCCACATGTATCTTTTCTTAGATCTTCACAGTGAGGGAGGAACTATTTTCAACCACAATCTACAGATGAAAAAAGAGAAGCCCAGAAGAGTTTAGTTTTGAGCCTGAGGTCACACATTTGGGAAGGGTGATACCAGTTTCTAACTCTTAGGGTAACTCGCAGCTGACTCTACAAAATCCCCAGAGGGTGTGCACGCCTTCAAGGGACAAGTAAGCGTCTACCAATCCTGCAGAAACAATTAGAAATGGGCCCCAGGGTGGAGAGGTCTTATTTGGGGGACCCTCAGAGTGAAGTGTGCCTCAGAGTCCCTGTTTTCCTGGCTTCTCTCTCCCCTGAGCTCCAGGCAATCCCTGTACCTCTCCTTGTTTTAGCCCTGATGTCTGCACCTCTTTCCCCCACCAACCAGACCAACCAGACTGAGGACTCACCTCTGGGCGTCCAGTTTCGCTCAGCTTGAGCCAGACGTTCAGGAGACCTCAGTGTGAGGAATAACTGAACCAAGTTCTCTCCTTGAGTCTGAGCTTTTCTTTCTGCCTGTTTCTCCCCTCTCTTGGTGTTTCCCTGTTCTGAGAGATTCTGTCCTTCTCCCTGTACATTTCTCCCCTCTCTAATGCTCCCTGCTCCCCACATCTCTTCCCACCTCCACGATCTCCTAGAATCTTCGAGTGTATCTAAGTGACCATATTTCTTTGACAGACACCCCATTTCAATTCTGTATCTCCCAATGTATCTCTGAAAGTCTCTCCAGATCTCTCTCTCTCTCTCTTTGTTATCACTGAGTCTCAGCATCTTCCTTGTCTCTGAGTGGCTCCCTGAGTCTCTCCCCTGATAAAGCCCACCAGGAATATACTAGAAGTCTGGCAAAGTTGGGATTTATTGATTTGCTGTAGCTAAGGGTAGAGGACTGCAGAGGGAGTACGGGCTGTCTCCCCAAACACAGGGAGAGTCACAGTCTTCCCTTGGTATCCACAGGGGGTTAGTTCCGGGACCCCCATGGATACCAAAATTGGCAAATGTGCAAGTCCCTTATATCGAATGGTGTGGTACAGTTGGCCTTCTGTATCTGTGACAAAGTGACTTAGATCCTCCAGACAAGAGTGGGATGCCCTATTCTCACTACTGATATGATTCCAAAGAGCAAGCTTTCAGACAGCCCATGACTAGACATTGTCTCAACTCTAGGTCCTTGGTGTAAATGAACAAAAGCCATTTTTAGAGGTTCACATTCCAAGAGAAGCCAAATGATCCCCAACCTGATTTTACAAGACATTGTGGAAAATTTTTTTTTTTTAATGATTTCTTCCTGGGAAGACATAAACATTCCTGGTAAAATACTTAAGTGATTTTTAAATAAAGTTTAATGGGATAATCTCTTCTTCTGGGACCAGGCACTCAACCAACAGCCCCTCAAGACACTAATGACATTGAACCAAACTTTTTTTCTTTGTAACAATGAAGGTCCAACCACCTGCTTTTCCTATAAAATGGCCCTGGGGCTATGAGTGTATTGGGGTCTCTTGTTGGGTTTCTCCTTCTCCAGGGAGAGAAGTCTGTGCTTCTCCCAGTGTGTCTCCCTTGCCCTTTGAATGTCTCCCTGTTCTTTGTTTCTCTGGTTTTTTAAAAAATTAATTTTTATTTTATATTGGAGTATAGTTGATTTACAATGTGGTATTAGTTTCAGGTGCACAGCAAAGGGATTCAGTTATACATATGCACACATCCATTCTTTTTCAGATTCTTCTCCCATATAGGTTTTTACAAAATATTGAGTAGAGTTCCCTGTGCTATGTAGTAGGACCTTGTTGTTTATCTATTTGATATATAGTAGTGTGCGTATGTTAATCCCAAACTCCTAATTTATCCCACCCCACCCCCACCTTTCCCCTTTGGTAACCATGAATTTGTTTTTGAAGTCTGCTTCTGTTTTGTAAATAAGTTCATCTGTATCATTTTTTAAGAGTCCACATATAAGTGATGTCATATGATATTTGTCTTTCTCTGTCTGACTTCCTTCGCTTAGTATGATAATCTCTAGGTCCATCCATGTTGCTGCAAATGGCATTATTTCATTCTTTTTTATGGCTGAGTAATATTCCATTGTGTATATATATCACATCTTATTTATCCGTTCCTCCATCGATGAACATTTAGGTTGCTTCCATGTCCTGTCTACTGTAAATAGTGCTGCTATGAACATTGGGGGGTGCATGTATCTTTTCAAATTATAGTTTTGTCCAGATATATGCCCAGGAGTGGGATTGCTGGATCATATGGTAGCTCTACTTTTAGTTTTTAAAGGAACCTCCATGCTGTTCTCCATAGTGACTGTACCAGTTTACATTCCCACCAGCCTTTAGGAGGGTTCCCTTTTCTCCACACTCTCTCCAGCATTGTTTGTAGACCTCTGGATGATGACCATTCTGACTGGTGTGAGGTGATTGTTCTTTGTTCCTCTGGGTCTTCCTGTCTTCTCCGTCTCTAAAGTCTCCCCATCGGTCCTCAGCCTGGTTCCGTTCCGCTCCGCTCCGCCCCTCCCTCGGCCCCAGGCACTTGTGGCCCCTTTAAGGCGGGCCCCGCCCATGCCCCCGCCCCGCCCCGCCCCTCCGGGGTTCAGCTTTGGGTGCGCTCGGTTTCCGCTGGCACCGCTCCGTCTCCAGCCTCGGGCGCTATGGCGGGGTCTGCACTGAGGGTCGCTGGGCGGCAGCTCAGTCAATACAGCGAGTCTGGAGCCCCCATCCTCCTACGTCAGGTTCGCAGTGGCTGGACCGGGGAGCGAGATTACTGGATCCTGGGTGGCGGTAGGGGTGGAACGCCTGGGTCCTTTAAATCCGGAGAGATACCCGGGCCCTTACGCCTGGATCTTTGCGGAAAGGGGTGTAGGGCTAGACTCTTGCGTCCTTTAAAGGGGAGTGATCTGGGTCCCAGATCTGGGACCCCGATCTGGGCTTCGGTCTGAACTCTTGCTTCCATTACAGAAGAGGATGACGGGGACCCAGGTTTGGGGATGGATGAAAGTTGGGACTCATTGGTTCCGACGGAGTAAGGTGCTGGGGTCCCAGACTCCTGACTCCGGGCAGGGGGATTCCTGTAATGGCTGCTAACTTGAAGGCGCTGTCACGTGGAACCTCTTAAGCCTCAGCATCCTGAACTGATAGAATTAAACAAATACCGCTTTCTTTGAAACCTTTAGCCTTTAAGAACCAGTCACCTCAAGATCTCAACATCATGATCTTAGTTTCATCACAATTGTTCCCAGTCCTCTTTTCATTGCTTTTGGTGCTGCCTGTTGTTGAAGCAGTAGAAGCCAGAGATGCAATCGCTCTCGTTCTCAGTATTACAGGCATTTATGCTTGTTTGGGGGTATATGCACGAAGGAGAAATGGACAGATGTGACTTTGAAGGACCTCCTGAATCAAACCTTGTCCTGAAAACCTTTGTGCTGTTGAGGTTCAGAACTGAGTTTTGGTGTCTGAAAGTTCCCAAGAAACAGTAAATAGGGTAGTTTCATAGTCTTGGTTTCCCTATAAATAGGAACAAATTGGTATACTATATTAAATGGAAAACAAAACGTTTTCTTCACAACAAATAATGCACTGAAAAATGCCATCTGTAATTTGCATTTGCTAGTTAGAAAGAAGGTCAAAGAAGTGAGAAGGCTGAACTTTGCAAAAGTAATATTTCATAGTTTAAGAATTCTCAATAGGAAGAAGAAAACTCTTGCCCAGAATCCTAGGAAACTGCCACTGTTTAGTTATAATCACTGCCTTCTGCAACACTGAGGAGTCTTTTCTCCATATTTTTTTTTTCCATTTGATTTTCACGACAGTTTATTATTATTTTTTTTATTTATTTATTTTTTTTAACTCTCCATATTTTTAATGGATTTTTGTTTCGTTATCTCCCAAGTTAATATTGTACGTAGATATTAAATACAGTTGGTCAAAAATTAAAACTTATCTCTTGGTGGGGGAAAAAGTTTAGAAAATGTATTCGTTGTACCTAACGTTGAAATGGAGAAAAGATTTAATGTAAAAAAATACTTTATATTGACATTGAAATGGAGAAGAGATTTAATGTTTAACAAAAACAAAAAAATTTTTATATTAACGGGTAACATCTCCATGGTGAGAAGTACTATATTAAATATAAACCCATTAAGTAAAAAACAAAAAAGGGGGGGGGGACAGGGGCTTCTGCTTCTGGATCTTAGGAAGAGAATGGAGTTGAGGCCTGGACTCCTGGGTCCACAGTAAGGGGGGGTTCTGAATCTGTGCTCTCACTTGTCCCCACCCCCTTTCCAGATGTTTGAGCCCAAGAGCTGCACCTACACTTACCTCCTGGGTGACAAAGAGTCCAGAGAGGCCATTCTGATCGACCCGGTTCTGGAGACAGCGCATCGGGATGCCCAGTTGGTCAAGGAACTGGGGCTACAGCTGCTGTATGCTGGTCCGTTTGGGGGCCGGGCTCCTGGGCCTGAGGGAGGAGGGGGCTGGGGGCTGGGAATCCTGCGTCCTCTCTGTGCTCTCCTGAACCTGGCTCTCTCCTCTCTCTCCCAGTGAATACCCACTGCCATGCGGACCACATTACCGGCTCCGGGCTGCTCCGGTCCCTACTCCCCGGCTGCCAGTCTGTCATCTCCCGCCTTAGTGGGGCCCAGGCTGACATGCACATTGAAGATGGAGACCCCATCCGCTTCGGGCGCTTCGTGAGTTGGATGCTGGGTCCCCGAGAGGGTGGTGGCCTGGAGTTTTTGGACTAAAGGGAAGAGGGGCTTGGGGGCCTGGACTCCTGACTCCTGAGTTTCTGTCTCAGGGAGAAGGGCTCCATAAACCCAGGTGAAAAACTGAGCCAAGAGGCTCTGGGCAGGTGTGTCTCTGGCCCATCCCCTTAAGTCAACAACATCTATGGCGTTTCCTATAACCTGGGGGCAACTCCTTTGGCCTGGAGTCTCATAAAATTTGACTGGGAGCTGGAATTACAAGGTCATGGCTGAGGGAGAGACCCAGCCCTATCTTCCCAGAGCCACTGTTGGAGGAAGGCGCATGCAGTTGCCCAGAGCCCAGAGCCGGGACTAGGGTGAGGCAAGAGAGGAATCCAGGGTGCAACATTTAAGGGGGCGCTCATTCTCAGGGTGGTGCAAAGGCAGGGCTGGCACCTTCTAGTGGGCGCCTCCTTAAATGTTGCTCCCTATAGGAGCCTGCTTGCCTCACCCTAACCCCAGCCCTGCTATTGCCTCACACAGGAAAGGTCTGAAGGTTCCTACCTCCTCTCCTTTCTTTGCCCCAAGCAGAATCAGCAGGTTTCTGGCCAGAAGTTCAACCCAGGGAAATACGATGGGTGAGGAGGTGCTAGGGTTGCCCTCAGAGGGAGGGGAAACAGCTGGCAGGACTTTTTCCTGATCAAAGTTGCTAAAGACTTAGAGAGTTTGGCTGGCTTTGGGGACAGAATGTCACTTGGACTTGACCTCCAAGTTAGAGGGTTTTACTAAACGAGGCCAGTTAAACTGAGTCAGATGGTTTGGGGAAATAAAGGCTGTGGGTGGGATCAGAGGGTTTAGCTCCACTGGTTACAGCCTCTTTATTTCAAGCCTTTTTCTGGAAGCAGGTAAAAAAGAAAATGCATTGTACATTTAGGTACACTGTACATAATAAGCAGGTGCTAACAAGCATTTCTTGGGTTGAGAAGCCTTAGAGGTGTTAGAAATGGTTGGAGTTTTGTGTCAAGAAGAGCCCTTTGTTAAACTGGATGAGTGATGTTTTCAATGAATCAACATGGAAGGGCTTAGCTGTGGAAGATTTAGCTTTAGTGCTTGGCTTATTTATTTATTTATTTATTTTAAAATTTATTTATTTTTGGCTGCATTGGGTCGTTGGGTCTTCGTTGCTGCGCGTGGGCTTTCTCTTGTGGCGTCGGGCGGGGGCTTCTCTTGTCGCGGAGCACAGGCTCTAGGTGCGTGGGCTTCAGTAGTTGCAGCACGTGGGCACGTGGGCTACTAACCACTAAACTACTTTCTGTCTCTATAGATTTGTCTATTCTGTACATTGCATAGAAATATGGTATCATATGTGGTCTTTGTGACTGGCTTTTTTTTTTTTTTTTTTTTTTGCGGTACGCAGGCCTCTCACTGTTGTGGCCTCTCCCGTTGCGGAGCACAGGCTCCGGATGCGCAGGCTCAGCGGCCGTGGCTCACGGGCCCAGACGCTCCGCAGCACGTGGGATCCTCCCGGACCGGGGCACGAACACATGTCCCCTGCATCGGTAGGTAGACTCTCAACCACTGCGCCACCAGGGAAGCCCTTTGTGACTGGCTTTTGCCACTGACCATAACGTTTTCAAAGTTCATCCATGTTGTAACATGTATCAGTGTTTCATTTCTTTTTATTGCTGAATAATATTCCATTGTATGGATATATCACATTTTATTTATTCATTCATCGGTGGATGGACATTTGAATTGCTTCCACTTTTGGCTCTTATGAATTATGCCACTATGAATATTCATGTGCAAGTTTTTGTGTGGACGTATGTTTTCATCTCTCTTGGGTATATACTTAGGATGGAATTACTGGATCGTATGAACTCTGTTTAACAATTTGAGGAACTGCCAAACTGCTATCAAAAACTGTTATTCGGGGGCTTCCCTGGTGGCGCAGTGGTTGAGAGTCCGCCTGCCGATGCAGGGGACGCGGGTTCGTGCCCCGGTCCGGGAAGATCCCACATGCCGCGGAGCAGCTGGGCCTGTGAGCCATGGCCGCTGAGCCTGCGCGTCCGGAGCCTGTGCTCCGCAACGGGAGAGGCCACAACAGTGAGAGGCCCACGTACCGCAAAACAAAAACAAAAACAAAAACAAAAAAAACCTGTTATCCAAAGTGGCCATACCATTTTATGTTCCCATAACCAGTTGTGTGAGGGTTCCAGTCCCTCTACATCCTTGTTACCACTTGTATTATCTGTCTTGATGATTGTTCAGCATTTTGTTTGGTTTTCATCCGAGTTCTTTATAAACCTTTGGAGATGGGCACTTTTTTTCCTTCTCATTTTCCTCCTCCCACTTAAAAAATTTGAATTGTAACATGCATATTATACAGTAAAAGGGGCACATATTACACATGTACAGCTTTGTAAATTTTAACATATGTCTATACTTGAGTATCCACTGCCCAGATCGAGATCCAGAACGTGCCCATCGCCCCAGAAGTCTTCCTTGTCCCTCTTCCTGGCCATTGACAGCCCCACCAAGGGACCATTCTTCTGACTTACTTAATCGTAGATTAGTTCTGCCTGTTCTGGACCTTATAAACAGAAACCAGTGTGTACTCTTATGTCCACTTCTTTCACTCTACCTACTATTGTATATAATTGTAGTTCTTTCCTTTTTTGCTGTATAGAAGTGGTTGGCCACCTTTTTCTGTAAAGGACCAGATGGTAACTATTTTCAGTTTTGCAGGCCATATGGTCCCTGTTGTAACTACTTAATTTTCCTATTGGTGTGAAATCATCTACAGACAATGAATGCATGAATAAGCATGGCTGGGCTCCAGTAAAACTTTATTTATGGCCACTGAAAATTTAATTTTAATAATTTTCATGTGGCATGAAATGTCATTCTTATAAAAGCAGATGGCAGGCCAAATTTGGTGCACCGACCATAGTTTGCCAACCCCTGACGTAGAGCATTTCACTGTGTGAATTGATGACAATTTATATCCATTCTCCTTTTGATGGTTGATTCTAGTTTGGGGCTATTGTGAATAATGCTACTTTGAAGATTCTTGTACAAATCTCTTGGTGGACATTCCCCTCAATTCCAGGGAGTGGGCTTGCTGAGTCTTAGAACTGACACATATTTAACTTTAGCAGAAACTGCCACACAGCTTTTTTTTTTTTTTTAATATACAAATTTATTTATTTTATTTATTTATTTTTGGCTGTGTTGGGTCTTCGTTGCTGGGCGCGGGCTTTCTCTAGTTGCGGCGAGCGGGGGCTGCTCTGCATTGCGGTGCACGGGCTTCTCATTGCAGTGGCTTCTCTTGTTGCGGAGCACAGGCTCTAGGCACGCGGGCTTCCGTAGTTGTGGCATGTAGGCTCAGTAGTTGTGGCTCGCGGGCTCTAGAGCACAGGCTCAGTAGTTGTGGCTCGCGGGCTTAGTTGCTCCGCGGCATGTGGGATCTTCCCAGACCAGGGCTCAAACCCGTGTCCCCTGCATTGGCAGGTGGATTCTTAACCACTGTGCCACCAAGGAAGCCCCAAACATCTTTTTGAACTGGTTTTACATTTTATATTCACAGTGAGCCAAATTTGTACGGTTTCACTGTAGAATGGATTTACTGTTTTAATAAGCAATGATTGAGATTCGAACATTCTAACTCCCAAGAGGGTTGGCGGATTCCGAAAGTTAGTGTTGCCTGTTAAATACAGTGATATAGAGGGGGTGCTGCTCAAGATACTAATCCCAGGTCCCCAGGATTCCTTAACCCTCTTAAACATTATGGAGGGCCCTAAAAAGCTTTTGTTTACCTGGGTTCTATCAAGGAATAGTTACTGTATTAGTTACATGTCAATTATATCTCAATTTTAAAAAGAAATGGGAAATTCCCTGGTGATCCAGTGGTTAGGACTCTGTGCTTTCACTGTGGAGGGCCTGGGTTCAATCCCTTGTCAGGGAACTAAGATCCCACAAGCTGCGCGGTGAGGCTAAAAAAAAAAGAAATAAAAAATAAGTATTTAGATATGCAAAACATATTTACTGTATCAGAAGTTGAAACTGAGACTTTTTTTATTTTTTATTAATTTATTTTTTTACATCTTTATTGCAGTATAATTGCTTTACAATGGTGTGTTAGTTTCTGCTTTATAACAAAGTGAATCAGTTACACATACACATATGTTCCCATATCTCTTCCCTCTTGTGTCTCCCTCCCTCCCCCCCTCCCTATCCCACCCCTCCAGGCAGTCACAAAGCACTGAGCTGATCTCCCTGTGCTATGCGGCTGCTTCCCACTAGCTATCTACCTTACGTTTGGTAGTGTATATATGTCCATGCCTCTCTCTAGCTTTGTCACAGCTTACCCTTCCCCCTCTCCATATCCCCAAGTCCATTCTCTAGTAGGTCTGTGTCTTTATTCCTGTGAGACTTGTTTTAAAACACAAGAATACACAAGCACACATTCCATCAGCTGTCAGAGTGATGACATCATCACAAGTCATGGAGCTTCTGGGAAAACTGCACTGAACTCTCAGGGGAGAATGAGAGTGAGAAAGGGCAAAAGACCTCTTCACACTATTATGAAAATAGTTTTGATCTTGCAGACCCTCAGGGTTCCCTCGACTACACCACTTGGAGAACCATTCTTTTTACAAAATCTTTGTCACATCTAACGACATAGACAATAATTCTTAAATTGTTCTGAAATCCAGCCCATGTTCAAATTTCTCCAGGTGCTTAGGAATCATTTTTACAGCTGCTTATATGAACCAGGACCCGATGGAGGTTCACACATGGCATTTGGCTGTTAGGTCTATTTAGTCTCTTCTAATCTAGAACAGTTTCAGACCCTTTCTGCCCCATGACATTGACTTTTGAAGCTCCCAGCCTGTTGTCTTGCAGAATATCCCACTTTCTGGATGTGTCTGGTTGTTTCCTCCTGGTGTTACTTAACTTGTTCTTTGAAAACTTCTCTTTGCTGTTAACAGAAGTAGATTGCAGATATTTCTGTATTGGATGATAATAATAATAAATAACTTAATAATAGTTAAGAAATACTGAGTGTTTTGTTTCTCACTTAGCATTGTGAGAAAGTGCATTTTCTCAGCATGTATCTCACACAATTTTCAGAATCAAATATCACTTCCTGGGAGCAGGGAGAGGTGGGACCCGTGGCTAGTGGTGGGGTGTGTGCCCCATTTATGGAGGACACTCACTACATAATTCAAGTTGATTATTCATGCTTGGGAATGTAGTCTGTCTACTTTAAAGCCTTTTTTTTTTTTTTTAATTAGAAGCTGCAAATATACATTTTTTAAAAATCTTCCAAATGTTAAGGGTAAACAACAAATTCAGACTTTTAATAACTACCGAGCAGTCCAGACAAAACATTGCTATGGCTGAACCTGGTTCTTGAGCCTCCACTGTGTCTTTTCTGACAGATAGATCTCATTAAACCTTCCTAACCACATAGTGAGATCAGAAACATTTTCCCCATTTTACAGAGAAGGGGGTGCAGAGAGGGAAAGTGACTTGCCCAAAAGTTATACTGAGAAAGTGGCTGAGCGAGGAATTGAACCCAGGAGACCTGGTGGTTCCACGAGATCAGTGTTTTTAGAATTTTAAAACATTATTATTTTTATAATATAGGAATTATTGTGTTGGGCTTTTTTTTTTTTTTTTTTTTTGGCCGCATCACGCAGCTCATGGGATCTTAGTTCCCTGACCACGGATCGAACCTGGGCCTAAGGCAGTGAGAGCTTGGAGTCCTAACCACTGGACCTCCAGGGAATTCCCTGGGCATTTTTTAAATGCTTTACATACGTGAAATAATTTAATCTTTATAATAGCACTATGAAGTGGGGACAATTATTATGCCCATTTTACAAATGAGCAGAGAAGCCCAGAGAGGTGAAGTAACTTGCCCAAGGTCACACAGCCAGCAATAGCAGAGCCAAAATTCGAACCCATGTCACCCGGCTCCAGAAACTGCTCCTAACCACTAATCCATGTGTCCTCACCAAGAGAGAAATATTTTACATCTGGATTCAGCACTGAAACCTCAGCTGCGTGAAATACCACTTACCCTTCCTGTGTACCAGGCACACTGAGATTTCCCACTTTATCTCACTCCTCCCCACTCCACTCTTTATGTCTAGCCCACTTTTTTTTTTGCTCATGGTTACGTCTGTGAGAGTCATCCATATTGTCGCATATAGTTATAGTTTGTTCATTCTCATCCTGTGCCTCAGTTTCCTCATCCGTAGAATGGGGACAGGAGTGGTACTTACCTCATAAGGATGTGTGTGGCCTGAATGAGTTCAGTCATGTAAAGTGCTTAGAAGAGAGCCTGGTACAGGAAAAAGGGTAATCAATGCCAGGCTTCTAAAGAGTAGGTAGACAGGACTGATGGGAGAAGAGGAAATTGCAGGGGCAAAGAGGTGTGGAGAAGTGTGCTATTTTCTGGAAATGACTCTGGGGTTCAGAGTAGCTGGGGAAAGGAGGATGTTATAGGACATGGGGCTAGAAAAGTGAGCAGGCACCAGAGCAGGGGCTGAGGAGCTGGAACTCTGCCCTGGGGGCAGTGGAAGCTGGGGAAGGGTTTTGAGCAGAGAGGGACAAAATTGGATCTGGGTGATAGAAAACCCCCCCTCAGGGTCATGTAGGAGGTGGATTAGAAGCTGGTAGGCCAGGGAGGAGGCTGTCAGTTGGCCCAAGCAGGAGAGGCCTGAGATGGGCAGGATTATGGGGGTTGATAGAGGGTAAATTCTAGATATTCTAGAGAAGGGAAAGATAAACAGGGAGGCTGATAATCAGCAAAGCCACTTGAGACACAGACGCAGTCACTAAGGGCCTAGGGGATCTTGATCTATGTGGCAAGCTGGATTGTGTTCAATTGATATTAAAATTTTGTTCAATTTATACACATAAGACAATTATATATACCATATACCATTGACCCTTGAACAACCTAGGAAGTTAGGGGCACTGACCCTCCCCACATTCAAAAATTGGGGTATATTGGGCTTCCCTGGTGGCACAGTGGTTGAGAGTCCGCCTGCCGCTGCAGGGGACGGGGGTTCGTGCCCCAGTCCGGGAAGATCCCACATGCTGCGGAGCGGCTGGGCCTGTGAGCCATGGCTGCTGAGCCTGCGCGTCCGGAGCCTGTGCTCCGCAATGGGAGAGGCCACAACAGTGAGAGGCCCGCATACTACCAAAAAATAAATAAAAATTGCGGTATATCTTCCAGTTGGTCCTTCTGTCTGTGGTTCCTCTGCATCCACAGATTCACCAAACCAGATCGTGTAGTACAGTAGTATTTACTACTGAAAAAAATCTGTCTATATGTCGACTTGCACAGTTCAAACCTGTGTTACTCAAAGGTCAACTGTATATACTCTAACTACTGGTTGTTTACAACTGACGTCCTTCTGATTGGCCAATACCCATGCCATAACTATGGTTAAATATTTTGAACATTACTCCTGAATATCCATCCCCCTTTTTAGTTCAAAAGACTCCCATGCTTTTTGTTTTTAAAAAAAAAAATTCAGAGAGTATGGAAACATACAAAATAAAAAGTGAAAGATCATCCCTCTACTACAAAAAGGTAATGTTAATTTTGGGGGCCAGGGGATGTGATTTTTCCCACAAGATTTTGCAAGATTTGTGATTTTGCTTTGCACTTGTTTTGCATTGCCCATATATTTCTATTGTAGATGAGCTAGGAAGGTGTTTGGCAGAAAGTAACAGAAAAACCCATACAGTGGCTTAAATAAATAGTTTATTTTTCTCCTATAACAGGAAATTTGGAAGAATGTAGCTATTCTCTTAAATTTGGCAGCACCATCATTTGTGGGATTCTCTTGGCTTTTTTTTCTTCATGGTTGCAAGATGGCTGCTGCAGCTCCAGCCATCACACCTTGTGTTCAGAGCCAGATGAAGTGGAAAGGGCAGGTGCCAGTCCCTTTTATCAGGAAGGGAAAAGCTTTCCCAGAAATCCTCAGGAGACTTATCAAGATCTCATTGGCCAGAGGACTGTGCCAGAGGCCACCCAAGCTGTCAGGGAGGCTGGGAAAGTGCTCGGCGGGGCACACTGATGCCCCAGACCAAATTGGAGATCTGTGAGTGGGGAAGGTTAGAATGGATACTGGGTGTCGAAACAGAGTCTGCACATGGTGTCCTTCAACAATTAGCAGATGACTGACCTGGATGAGGATGCTAATTGGTGGGAGGGGCCTCTATTAAGAGAGGAGGAGTGATATGTGAGTGGGAACTAATCTTTTAAGTGATTGTTAGATTTTTCTGACAGTTGCTTCCCTGAACTGAGCATGGGAATTTAGATAATCGGGATTCCCTGGATGGTGTTTTTGTGTTCATGTGTCAGGCGTTCTTAACAGCAGAGTCTTTTTTTATATATATATAAATTTATTTATTATTTATTTATTTATGGCTGCATTGGGTCTTTGTTGCTGCTGCACGGGGCTTTCTCTAGTTGCGGCCAGCGGGGGCTGCTCTTCGTTGTGGAGCGCGGGCTTCTCACTGCGGTGGCTTCTCTTATTGTGGAGCACAGGCTCTAGACGTGGGCTTCAGTAGTTGTGGCACGCGGGCTCAGTAGTTGTGGCTCGCGGCCTCCAGAGCACAGGCTCAGTAGTTATGGCACACAGGCTTAGTTGCTCCATGGCATGTGGGAATTTTTCCAGACCAGGGCTCGAACCCGTGTCCCCCAGAGTTTTAGAAGTGACTTTGAGGGGTCAGGAAGTATGTGCATTTACGATGTTGCTAGACGCTGCTAAGCTGTCCTCTAAAATGGCTATACTGAGTTGTACTCACATCCCAGGGGATGAAAGGGTTTGCCTCAAGCACCCTAAGCAACTCTGACAACTGCCAATCTGTTAGGTGAAAAATAGGGCTTTTAGATATCTCCTTCCCTTCCTTTCTTTTAAGGAAGATCAAACATCTTATCAGATGTTTTTTGACTATTTGTTCCCTCTACCATGAATTGCCTGGTTTTTTCTTTTGCCCATTTTTCTTTGGGGGTTCTTATTGATACTTAGGGGCTGTTTATATATTATGACTATTCACACTTTTTAATACTCTCTTATACATGTGCTAATGTTGTCTCTTGAGTTTTTTCGTCTTGTCACTCTGATTTTTGTCTTTTTCTGTAATGAAGTTAAACTATGTGGTCACATCTGTTCCTGTTTTTCCTTGTGGCCTCTGAATTTCCTATCATGCTTAGAAAAACCATTTCTACCTCAAGATTTTATATATATAAATATATATGTATTTATAAATATATATATTCTTCTATATTTCCTTCTAGAATTTTTTGGGTTTTCTATGTTTAGATCTTTCATTTATTGTGAATTTTGTGTTTTATTTTTTATTATAAAATGACGTGTTTTAAAAATACATAAATAAATAAAATGACATGTTTACTGTAAAAAAAAAGATGATACAGGAAAAGCCTAAAGAAAAAAAATATTTTGAGTTAATGAGTAAAATTTTTTTTAAGAGATGACATTGTATAAGTTGCTTTGTAACCTGTTTTTTGCACTTACGGGATAGTAAATATCTTTTCCTGCCATTAAATGTTTGTGTATAGCATCATCGAATTTTATTTCATTGACAATTTGAAATGACTGTTTAGTATTCCATATTTATATTAGTGTGCTCATCTTTTTCTTACTGATTTATAAGATCTGTTTGTACATAAAGTGCACTGACTACTATGTGGTGTGTTTGTGTTACAAATATATTTGGCCACCATGATGATTCCCTTTAAATTTTGTTTATGATGTTGTTGCCATTCAGAAACATCAAATGTATTTAAATTCAAACCATTGATCTTTCCCTTAATGATTTATGACTTTTGGGATGGATGTTCTTCTCTAACCAGAGATCATATATTTATTTGTATTTTTGTTGTTGTCACTGTTTTATGATTTTATTTTCTTGCTTTAAGTTTTTAATTTTGGGGGAGTTTACTCTGGAGTGAGGTTTAAGTCCGGGATCTAACTTCAGTATTTTTTTTATCAAAAAGAGGTTATCTAGATGTGACCCTGGGATGGGATGGGGTGGGGGGCTTCTGAGGCCAGTTTCACCATGAGAGTGAAGCCACAGCCTTATTGGTGACTCTTTGTACTCTCCTTCTCTTCCAGGCCTTGGAGACCCGGGCCAGCCCGGGCCACACCCCAGGCTGTGTCACCTTCGTCTTGGATGACCACAGCATGGCCTTCACTGGAGATACCCTGCTTATCCGAGGGTGTGGGCGGACAGACTTCCAGCAAGGTCACAGGCCCCTTTCCCCAGCCCGAGGTCTTAGTATGGTTATGTGGGTGCCAGGGTTTTAAGTGTCAGTTGCAAGAATGAATGGATGAATGTTAGACTTTTAGGGGGTCAGGATTAGATTCAAGGAGTTTACTGCCGGAGTGGAGGAGAGTTGGGTTCAGAGGTTAGTGGTTGGGGGACAGTTAGAGTCAAGAGTGTGTGTTAGTTATCTATTGCTGTAAAGAACTTAGTGCCCAGAACTTAGTGCCTTAAAACAATGATTAACATCATCTCACACAGGTTTTGAGAGTTAGGACTCTGGGAGAAGCTTAACTGGATGGTTCTTGCTCAGGGTCTTGTGTGAGGTTGCAACCAAGCTGCTGGCCAGGGCTGACTGAAGGCTCGACTGGGGCTGGAGGATCCACTTCCAAGGTGGCTCACTGACGCTGGTTGTTGGCAGGAGGCCTCAGTTCCTCACAATGCAGACTTCTCCATAGGGCTGCTTGAGTGTCTTCATGACATGGCAGCTGGATTGTCCCAGAGGGAACAATCAGAGAGACAGGCAGACAGAAGACCTAATTTTTTTTTTTTTTAATGAGCTTGTCTCAGAAGTTAAACTCTGTTAGTTCTGCCATATCCTATTTATTAGATGCAAGTCACTTAGTCCAGACCACTAAGTCAAGGCAAGGGGAATTATGTGTCACATTTTCAAGAGAAGAGTTTCAAAGTGTTCATGGGCATATTTTTAACCCCCCATAAGGGGTTTAGCTGGTGCAGGGAGGGGTGTGGAGTTTGATTCAGGGGTTTAGCTGCTGGGGGAAGTTAGATTTGGCAATTTAGCTGCTAGAAGGTTGCTAGATTCAGTGGTTTAATTGCTAGGAGGTGGTGTTACATTTGGGGTTTAGCTGCTGGGGGCAATTAGATTGAGGGGTTTCGCTGCGGGAAGGGTGTTTACTTTCACAATATCAGGGTATGAGATTTGAGTATGTGTGTGAATGTGAGGTGGACACTAGATTGGGAGGATTTAGCTGCCTTGCAGGAGGCCAGCAAGGCTGGACGAGAGAGAAGAGACAGAGCCACAGCGAGCTGAGCTGGCCGTGGGTAACCAGATCCCCAGGCTGCCTCTTTCTGCCTCTTTCCTTATCTCTCCGTCTTGGTCTCTATCTTTTTCTCTCTGAGGCTCCTAATCTTCCATTTATCCATCCCCAACACAGTCATGAGATCGAAAGATTTAGGCTGAAAGGAAAGGTGGCAGAACGTTCCAGAGAGGTTTGTCCCTGTCCCAACTTAGGACTCAGAGCTTCTTGTCAGAACCATGGCTCTATCCTCCTCTTTGGCCTAATGTCTTCAGTTTCTTATCTTCCCATCCACTTTCCCTGCCCAGAATCCTTTCTTGGCATCCCCAGAGTGAGGGAATTTGGTGCTTCAGGGTCATATCCTAACCTTGTTTACAGTCATGCTGGATTCTCACCATTTCCCAATTCTTTGCACATGCTGTTCCACCTGCCTAGAATGCCCTTCCCTCTCCTTCTCTACCCAGTCAAAGGACTACTGGCAGAAAATGAGGGAGACGGTTTAGCTACAGTGATTTTTATCCTCTCCTTTTCCCGAAGGGAAGGGATTTGGGAGTTCCTCTCATCCTGTTGCTCCACTGACCTCTGAGTTTTCCCTCCCCAGGCTGTGCTAAGACCTTGTACCACTCAGTTCATGAAAAGATCTTCACACTTCCAGGAGACTGTCTGATCTACCCTGCTCATGATTACCATGGTGAGGGCTTCCTGGAGGAGGTGTGGGATTTACATAACCTACTATTTGAGAGGGAGCACCAAACTGCTGTGGCTTGCAGACTACAATTCCCAGGAACTCCTCTGGCCCAAAAGATCAAGTGCTTAGGTGTACTGAGTGTGGATGTAGAAACTACGATGCCTAGAATCTAGAAGGCATAGGCTTTCCTGGGACTTCCTTATAGAACTTAGGGAACTGTGGGAAACTACATTTCCCATAGTGCCCGTTGAGGAGGGAAAGCAATCTGTTAGTCCTGAGCCAGAAAGGTACCCTGAGGCCTCCTGGGAAATGTAGTTCTGGGAGGCCCAAGGCACTGGACGGCTCAACATTCCTCCCCCTCTCTTGGCCACTAGGACTCACAGTATCCACTGTGGAGGAGGAGCGGACTCTAAACCCTCGGCTCACCCTCAGCTGTGAGGAGTTTGTCAAGGTCATGAGCAAACTGAACTTGCCCAAACCTCAGCAGATAGGTGAGCAGTTGAGGGGGAGGAGGGTGCTGAGGTCTGGATTCCTGGGTCTGAGGGAGAAGGTGCTGGGGATCTGGACTCCTGGGTCTGAGGGATGGAGGGGCCTCAGGGCCAGAACTCTAGTTTCCCAAAGAAGGACTATTAGGATTTCTGGGTCCCCAGTGGGGGCATAGAGAGAGCGGGAGGGTCTGCCTGGGCCCCTTGGTTTCACCCTTAGCTTCTTCCTTTCAGACTTTGCGGTTCCAGCTAACATGCGCTGTGGGATCCAGACACCCGCTTCCTGACTCTCAGGTGCTCATATCCAGTTAATAATGCACTAGGTGGGGTGAGGGGCACAGTGCCATCACCAGAGCCTCTCTTATCTTCCCCTCCCTTACCAGACTCTCAAGCTTCTTAAATAAAAAAAATATATATTTTTTTCCCTCTGAATCTGACTTCTGTTTTCTGGGGGACCCAATGGGTTTCTGGGCTGAGATGCCTGTGGTTAGTTGTGGTCCCTGGATAGGCCAGGGAGCAAGGCCGCGTAAAGGTCCTGGGAGCCTGGAAGGAGATTTGCTAACTCATAAGATAGAAGCAAACAGATATCTGGGGCAGGGTTCCTCAGCTCCTTGGATTAGAACAGTCTTAAGTTAAACTACTTGCCCCATGAGACCCAGAATAAGGTACTTCACTTCTCCAAGCCTCAGTTTCCTCATTTGTAAAATGGGAATAATAGTAATAATAATAGGGTGTTGTGATGATCCAATGAGTCCATATGTATGAAGTGCTTGGCACACTGCCTGCACAGCAGACTTCCTATCAGTGTTCACTATTACTGTTACTATCATTTGAAATGAGCTCTGAGGCACCTCCTGGCTTGAGTGACAGGATGCCTAATGGTAAAGACCATGGACTTTCGAGAGAACAAATATGGTGTTAACATTAACATGTGTAGACTTTGCGGACACTTGTCCCCCTCAGCCTCAGTTTCCTAACTATAAAATGGAGATAGTAATCCCTTTCTCTACTGTAGGCCGCTGTAAGGATGAAATAAATTAATGCGTGTAAAATGTTTATACTTTATACACATAGCTCCTGATATCCAGTGATCCTTTCTCACATACCAGTTATTTTCCTGTTTTTGCCCAGAGAGGAAAGGGTCTGGCTGAGACCTTTAACCTCGCCCTCCACCCATAGCAAAGTGGTGGTGGGGGGAACATACTTCCCCCTGTCTCTGGGCGGGTCTCTGACTCAGCTCAGGGCACCCCCCCTCCCCTTGCCCAGCTCCCCAAACCGGTCGGGGCCCTTCTAAAGGGCTCGTTAGAGGGGAGAGGCCCCTATCTCCATTCCTCTCTTCCTTTCAGGATTCCCAGGGTCTGGACATTATACATAGGTGACCAAGGCGCTTGGCCCTCCAGGGGGGAGGAATGGGGGTGCTGGAGGCAGAGTTGGGGGGTCGTCATGCTGGGCTTTCCGAGGGTGGGGCCGGGATGGCCGGATGCCGCGGCTGCGGGCGGGGCAAGCTGGTCGCTCCCTCCTCCCTCGAGAGCTGTTGGACCTGTTGTCCCCATCCACTTCCGGGCTGCTGGGAAGGGGGACAGAGCAGCCTCTCTCTCCTCCCTCTTCTCCAGCCACCTGTCTAGTGGGCAGAAATTGCAGCGCCGGAGCGCAGAAGGGAGCGCGCCGAAGCCTGAGCCGGTGAGGGGGCCAGGGCTTGGGTGGTGGAGGGGGCTGGAGTTCTGGAATCTAGCTCCAGGAGGAGCCGAGGATTCAAGGCCCCTGGTTCGTCCAGAGGGAGACCAGGAGCCCCGACTCCTGGATCCCTCGGTGAGGCGGCAGGGGGCCCGCTCCCTTGCACAGTGGGGTCGGAGCTGAGATTACTGGGCTCCAGAGAGGACGCGGCGGAACCCGACTCCTGAGTCCGCGAAGGAGAAGGTGTTGGGGTCCCTCTAAAGTGGTCCAAGGGATTGTGCGGGGCTGCTGGGAGAGTACAAGGCTCGACACCTGGATAGCAGGGAGAGGCCGGTAGGGGGCGGACTAGGACCCCGGACTCAAATTCTGGTCAAGCCTCCGAGGGAGTGACGCCCTAGGAGCCATCGAACCCCGCCCCTAGAAACTCCAGGCCGAGCCTCAGGAATGCTCAGTCGCCTCCTTTGAACTCTTAGGCCCCGCCTCTGGAGCGCTCTCCAGAGCTTTCGGGCGGGGCCTTGAGCCCTCCTGGGCCCCGCCCCCACGCTACCGGGCCACGCCTCCCGAACTCCAGGCTCCGCCCACCCGACAGGAGTCCGCAGAGGCCATGGAGACACGGAGCAGCCCGGACGAGGGGACCCCGCCGCCCGCGGTCCCCGAGTGCGACGCGGAGGTCCGATCTCAAGGGGCCGCCCAGCCCCGGGAGCTCCCCGAGGACTCCCGCGAGCAGGAGGTGCCCGAGGCCCCAGCAGAGCTTCCGAGCGGCCAAGGGGCTGAGCAGCAGACGGAGGAAGAGGAAGAAGCGGGAGAAGGCAGCAGCACGGAGAGCAGCCGCGATGCGGTGAGGGACCCGGAGGGCGAGAGCCACGGGGGGACCCAGAGAGACAGACCCAAACGGGTGACAGAGACACAGAGAGACAGGTATAGAAAAACCAGATAGACAGAGACCCAGAGACAGGGAGACTGAGAGACAGACCCAAAAGAGTTAGAGACACTGAAAGACCAGAGACAGAGACTCAGAGAGATGGGGATAGAGACACAGACTCAGAAACAAAGATGCTCAGAGAAACAGAAAGAGAGACAGAGAAACCTTGAGAGACGGAGATACTCCAAGGGAGAAAGAGAAATAGCGATTCAGAGACGGAAGACAGATACTGGGTCAGGAAGATGAAGCCCAGATAAAAGGGGGAAAGACTCAAGGAGACCCGGGGGGAGAGAAAGAGATGCAGGACCTTCGAAGACGTGACGCCAAGAGTATGGGAACTGGATAAAGAAAAAGAAACACCATCCTTGTGTCGGCTCTGTGCCCCTGGGCACTGCGAGCCCCTGGGCCACCTCCCGGGGCCGAGCGATCCCTGGACCTGCACCTTCCCCTCCTTGAATTAAAAGAACTTGGTGGTAGAGTTAAACGCCGACTCAGACCGCCTGAGGGGATGTTTGGGATGGAGAACAGACCTATTTAGTGACTGCAGGGGGCGAGTCCTCCCCAATTGACCACGCCCTCTTCTACCGCAGGTGGAGGCTTCGCCTTCCGTTCAGATCCCGGCCACGCCACCCGCAGCCTCTCAGGCTGGGGAAGGGGTGCGAGGGGCGGCGCGGCGGCTTAGAGCCCAGCAGTTGGAGGCACTGACTCGCGTGGCTTTGTTGGAGCAGCGAGTGAGGGAGCTACAGCGTCAGAGGAAGGAACTGAGGATCCAGGTGAGGCTGCAGACCTCTTGGGAATTCTGCCCCCAACTATTGGGGAACCCCGCAGGGCCAGACTCCCGGTCCTTTCCAACTGCGGGAGCCCAGCTCCATCCTCTCTCCGAATCCAGGAGTTCAGATTCACAGGTCCCTCGTTCAGACCCAGGCGTCCGAGCCCCCAGCCCCCTCCTACTCAGACCCAGGCCTCTGGTTCCCAGGCCTTATATTCTCTCCGCAGATGGAGGTGGAGGTGGCCCTGCTTCGGGGTGAACTGACTGGGGAGCGAGTGGCCGTCTGGCGCAAGGAGGAGCAGCTCTGGGAACTGCTGGGGCAGCAGGTGGACTCAGAAAAGGGCGTCCAAGAGCAGCGGGAACAGGTCTGTTTGCCCTGCTGGGTCTTCCTCCTCAGTTTTCTTCCTTGTTGGATAGACATTCCTTGTGGTGCTTCTGGGCCCTGGGCCCTGAGGTTATCCCCATTCCCCAAACGGGGATCCTTGGGCTGGGGGCAGGGCGCGGGGAGTGGGCCTATGCCTCTTCCTGTTTCCCTCCTCCCTCCTTGTCCATGACTTTAGGACCTGACTCACTGCTTCATCTTCCTTTGCCCCATCTCTCTCTGCTCTTTAAATGTCATGTTGTGAAAAACATCAAACCAACAAAGATAGAGGAGTCAGATGGGCTGCCAGGTGGCGTGCTCCCCAGCTTCAGCAGGGATTAATCCTCCGTTCCTGTTTCCTATCCCCCAATTGGCTTCCCTGTCCCTAGTTTTGAAAGCCAATCCCAGACATCATATTGCCTGTAAATGCTTTAGTTCTTATCTTATAGATAAGAACTCCTTTTAAAAAACATTATCCCCATATCATTGTCACACCTGAAGAATTAAAGTTCTTAACACCGTCTCATTTCCAGTCAGTTTTCATGGGTCCGAGGTTGTCTCAAAAACAGCTAACAGTTGGCTGTTTGAATCTGGTCCCCCAAAGGCCAGTATATTGTAGTTGGTGAAATGCCTTGTGTGTATTGTTTCACGTCTAATGGTCCCTGCTTACTGTACTATTTGCTGGAGAAACCAAGTCTTCTGTTCCATGGTCAGTGTGTGACCGGTTGCATGCCTGGGGTGTCCTTTATCTCATTTCTCTTCCTGGAAGCGGATGGTTGGTTAGATGTAGAGGCTGGGTCAAATTCAGATGTGCTGTAGTGCTTCCTGTGTGCTGGGTCAGGGGGACATTGTCTCTGGTCCTCCAGACCTCAGTGAGGTCAGTCTGATCCCTTCGTAATAGTTATTTACCTAAAGGCTTTAACATCCATTGGTGGTCATTGCTTGGACCAGCACTGGCACTATAGGTTGGAAAATGGTAACTTTGTAATTCTATCAAACTCTCTCTTTGCCCTTATATATTGGAATTTCCTGGGGCTGGGTCCTGAGTCTTCGTTTACTTCAAAGAGCCTATATTTCTCCCAGCCCTGATTTCCCTCTCAAAATGTAGACCTACGTGTCCCACTTCCTAGGATACTGGTTCCTAGAAGCTCCTTCCTCCCCCAGGACCTGGGATTCCAGACCCCAGCTCCTCCTCCCTCTAACCCAGGAGTCCAGGCCCCCAGCCCCTCCTCCCTCAGACTCAGGAGTCTGGCCCCTTCTCATTCACCTTATCCAAAGCTGACCTCAGCAACTCCCTTTTCCACACTGTCCCTGTCTCACTGTCCCTTTGGCCACCAGGTCAGAGTCCTGAGCCTCGCTCTGCGTGCCTCCTTATCTCTCACCCCAAGCCTGTCAGTCACCATGTCCTGTTCTTTGTGCTCCCTGAACCTCTCTTTCTAATCTGTCTCCTTTACATCTGCACTGCTCAGACCTCACCTCACTCATTGCTTGGAGGACTCATGAAGGAGCTGGTCTCAACCCCTCAAGCCTACCTCCCAGAGGGATGATTCCACACCTAGATCCTTTCAGTCCTTCTATGACTCCCCGTTGCCCCAGGATAAGGGCTCCTCAGCCTGGTGGGCCAAACCGAATGTGGGTGCACCTTGTCTGCCTTTCCACTGTCGTGTCCCACCTGTGCTCCCCATCTCTTCCCTCTACCCCACCTTCTCCCTTCTTGACCAGAGTTTGTCCCTACACTTCCTGTACTTTTCAACTTCCATTCATTTGCTCCATGCTGTTCCCCTCTATCCAAAATGCCCTTCCAGCCCCCTCTGTCTCCACTAGTCTAAATACTCCCTGTTTTTTGGGGTTTTTTTTTCCGGCCATGCCACACAGCATGTGGGATTTTAGTTCCCTGACCGGGGGTCGAACCCATGCCCCCTGCAATGAAGCATGGGGCCCTAACCACTGAACCGCCAGGGAATTCCCAGATACTCCCTGTTTTTTTGAGACTCACCTTAAAATCCTCACATCCAGGAAGCCTAGGATTACCCCAGTAGAAATTGCTCCCCGCGTTCTGGGTTCCCACAGTCTCTGTGTTTCACTGCCCTGATTGTCCCAGACTGTAACTGGCTGTGTCCCCTGCTGGAGCACAGGGCCCAGGTCAGACCCCCTTCTGGGTCCCCAGTATCAATCACCCAGCCTGGATATATTTTGCACTCATTCCCTCATTCATTTTTTTAACTTATTTAATTGAAATATAGTTGATTTACAATGTTGTGTTAATTTCTGCTGTACAGCAAAGTGATTCAGTTATATGTATATATATATACATTCTTCATCATATGCTTTTCCATTATGGTTTATCACAGTATATTGAATATAGTTCTTTGCGCTATATAGTAGGACCTTGTTGTTTATCGATTCTGTATATAATAGTTTGCATCTGCTAACTCCAGCTCCCAATCTATCCCTCCCCCATCTCCAACCCTGGCAACCACAAGTCTGTTCTCTATGTCGGTGAGTCTGTTTCTGTTTCGTAGATTAGTTCATTTGTGTCATATTTTAGATTCCACATATAAGTGATGTCATATGGTATTTGTCTTTCTCTTTCTGACTTCACTTAGTATGATAATCTCTAGTTCCATTCGTGTTGCTGCAAATGGTATTATTTCATTTTTTAACGGCTGAGTAATATTCCATTGTGTATATATACACCACATCTTCTTTATCCATTCATCTGTCCCCTCATTCATTTCTTAAACAGCTGTTTACTTGACACCTGCCCTGGGTGGGCCTGTGTAAGTGTGAACCAGTCAGACAGGGTCCCTGCCCTCATAGAGCCAACACCCCAGACAGGGAGGGATTTGAGATCTGGCTGGCCTGGCCCCCGCTGGCCTCTGTTTCCCTCCCTGGGCTCAGGCTGAGGCTAAGAGCCTGGTTGTTCATTCAGGAACAGAGGCACCTGAGCCAGGAGCGGGATCGTGTGGAGGGTCTTCGCCAGAGACTCCGGGAGGCCCAGGGGCAGCTCGACTTGCAGCCGGAAGACCAGCGTGAGCGGCTTCTGCAGGGAGTGCAGGAGGTGAGGGTCCACTGGACCCACTCAGGGACCCGGTGTCCAGGCCACTCAGGACCCAGACATCCAGGCCCTCAGTCCTCTGCTTCCCACCCACCTAGTAGCTCGGGCTCCAGCTCCCTAACCCCCAGGACTCTGGAATCTAGATCCTCAGCCCCATCCTCCCTCATTGCCCAGGATTCCCGGCCCCAGCCCACTACCCTCCTGGTTCCTAGGGGTTCAGGCCTCCAGCCTTTTTGTGTTTCCCCCACAGATGAAGGAACAGCTGGATGTGGCCCAGCGTGCCTATGAGGACCTGGAATTCCAGCAGCTGGAGCGGGAGAGCCAGTGGGAGGAGGATTGGGACAGTCCCAGGGCCCGGGCACTGGACCCCAAGGTCCAGGAACTCCAGGCCAGCGTGGTGCAGCACAGGGTGAGTCGGGCTGGGCTAGCCCTGCCTCCCTCGCCGTTGCCCTCTGTCTCCTCTGCTCCCTTCTTTGGCCTCGTGTCTTCCCTGTGTCACGTACTTCAAAATAGTAATGACAGTTGCTGACATTTATTGAGCATCTACCATGTGCTGGTCCTAAATGTTTCACGAGTATTGAGTCATTGAATCCTTACAACAATCCTGGGAGACACGTCTTAATACTTTTTCCCATTTTATAAGTGAAGAAACTCAAGGTCAAGGTGCTCAAGTAATCTTTTCCAAGGTCACTTAGTTCATAAAGGACAGAGCTGGGATCTGAACCCACTAGATCTTCGCCACTAGGCTCCCTGCCTCTCAAGCCCTCATCCCAAATGATGCTCTCACTAGTCCTTTCTGGGGGCTTCACATTCAAGGGTCTGACAAGTCCCAATGGAAAAAGCAACATTTTGACTGTATTTAATACAAAGGTTAAAAAAAAAAAAATACAAAGGTTCCCAGGGTTTTGGCTTAGAAAGTTCTGATGTGGGTCTCCTTTCCCACCTCTATTTCTGGACCTTCTTCCTGTCACTTTCTCTTTTCCCATTTCTGTCTCACGGCTTCTGTCTGTTTCTGTGCTGTTTCTGTCTTGTCTCTGCATCTCTGTCTTTTGGGGTCTGTCTTGGTTCTTTTCTGTATCTCTTCTGGTTTGTCTCTGTCTTTCCCTTTCTTTCTCTCTCTGTTCTTGGCAACGGTGACTTTCTCTGTGTCTCCGTCTCCCTCGGTCTCTGGATTTTGGATCCTCCATCCCTCCAACTCAACTTCAAGTCTCTCTGGACCCCCCCCAAAGGGGAGGAGGACACCACGGAGGTTAAGTCTAAGTCCCCCACCCCCTCCCAGGCACCCAAATGCCAGGGTCTCTGTTACGGGGTGGAACAAGCCCCAAGCTCTCAAGGAGGACCTGATTCTGGGGGAACCAGCCTGGGGACCCTGGGGCAGCTGAGTAACCAGGGCTCTGGGGGTGCCCTGCAGCGCCGGATCCAGGTCTTGGAGGAGCAGCTCAAGTCACTGGGGGAGCAGATGGCAGCTGAGAGCCGGGGGCTGAGCCAGAAGAAGGAGGAGGCCCTTCAGGCCCTGACCCAGGTAAGTTCACCCCAGGCACCTGTCCCACTTGCCTCACTTCCCCCTAGGGCATCCCATTGCCTCCCTGCACCCCAGGTGTCTCCTGGCATCAGGGAGAGCTGCTGGGATGGCCCTTTCCGACCCTGAGGCGTGGCAGCCCTTGATGTCTTGCTGTCCCCTAGGAACGGAGCAGACTTCTCAAGCTTAATTGCCTTCAGGGAACCCCTGGCGAGGACTTCTCTGAGCCCAGCCAGGCCCTCACCAAGGTATGGGGATTTCATGCGACTGTCAGCCCCTTCCTCCCTCAGACCCAGGAGTCCAGGCCCCCTGCCCCCTTCTCCCTTGGGATCCACGATTCTCAACCCCTAATCCCTTTTCCCCCTGGGACGCAGGAGGTCCAGCCTCCAGGTTCCTCAGGGAACCAGACATCTCTGCCCATAGTCCTCCCTCACGAAGACCACGTTTCAGCTCTCTTGGGACCTTGAGCCTTTGTTTTTCCATCCAAGAAATGGGCTGGCTCTGGAGGCTTGGGCCAGAGCATCCTTCCAGTGGCCAGCCACCCCACCTGTTCTCCTGCAGCTCCTGTTCACCCAGAAGACAAATCGCCAGTTGCTGGTTCTCCAGGACCCCACTGCTCACGCTGCCGCCGCCACCTCTTCCTGCCTCTTCTCCATTCACAGCTCCATCCAGGTGCCCCCCCAATGCCTCGTCACCCCGGGTCTCACTGGTAACTGTGGCTTTCTCTGCGGTGCACCTGGGGGAGAGGGAAGGCCGATCAAGTGGTATTAATGTTTATCAGCCTCCAGCTTTATTATTCATTTTCTTTCTTCTGCCTAACACCCCACCCCTCCCCTGGAGAAATGGGACTGTGCCTACCCAGGTGTAAATTTTAAAAGCCACCCAACAGGGCATATTGAGAAGGCCTCCTCCCCCCACCCCACTGGCCCCTGGCTCCCTCCCCAAAAGCAGGGCAGCTACTTGTTTCTTGAATATCCTTTCCTCCAGATCTTCTTAAAGCCGGGGATCCCAGCTTATTAGTGGGTTAAAACATTTATTGAGTATGTTGCTACCAACTTTTTTTTAAATATTTATTTATCTATCTATCAATCTATTTATTTATTTATTTTGGCTGCGCTGGGTCTTAGTTGTGGCCCACGGGATATTTGTTGCAGAATGTGAGATCTTTTTTAGTTGTGGCATGAGGACTGTTAGTTGCGGCATGCGGGATCTAGTTCCCCGACCAGGGATGAAACCCAGGGATGGAACCTGGGCCCCCAGCATTGGGAGTGTGGAGTGTCACCCACTGGACCACCAAGGAAGTCCGGCTACCACCTTTTAAAATGAAATAGAGTAGACAGTGGCAGAGTGCTATGTGTGAGGTAGGGGTGAATAGTCAATGAAAAGAGTTTTGTTTCAGTCATGTGGATAGGGGGCCAGCGCTTAGAAATTGGGAGCTCTTTTTCTATCATGTAAATGTTTTTTTCAGAAACATGTCTATTAGCTACTAGTTGGCTTTTATTTTCTAGCTTAAGACTCTGTCGTGGAGATTGTTTTCCACTGAGACATTTAGAGCTGCTGTTTCCTTTTCAATGGCTCTGTAATAATGATATAAACAATAACAACCATAATGACAGTTAACATTTGTGGAGTCTTCATAGCATGCCAGGCACTGTTTTAAATGCCTCACGTGGATTCACTCATTTAGTCTTTGCAACAACCCTACAAGTTGGGTTCTTCTTTCCATTTTATAGATGAAGAAACTGAGGCAGAAAGGGGAAGTTTCTTAACCAGCTAGTATGCGGCAGAGCTGGGATTTGAACCCAGGCACTCTGTTTTCAGAGCCTATGCTCTGAACCACTCTGAGCTTCTGTGTGGCACACACTTCTACGTGGAGGCACTGAGCCAGCCCTCCCTCTGAGGACAGTGATTGGAGTTTTTTTGCAGTTTAAGCAATGCTGTTAGGAAGATCCATGTATGTGTGTCTTTGTACCCACAATAATAATAACAAATTAATATCAATTATTATCTAATTAATGTTGTCTGTTATAATATTTAATTGTTTCTATTGTCTAATATAATATGCAACATTATCTTATTAATTAATATTAACAATATTCATATTAATATTAATTTTAAGAGCTTAACGTAGGCCAGGATCTGCTCAAAACCATCTTATGCCTTCGAGCCACATGAAGTTGCTATTATTTGGAGGTGAGAAACAGTCAAATACTGACAGTTTGAAGTGCTTCAACCTCATATATATTATATTATTATATACTAATATTATATTATATAATTATTGTTTCATGGATATACAATTCAATAATATACGTTACATATTCATGAAATTTTATGTATATATAATTTTATTTTTTGCTCAGAAGAACCTGCAGAAGTAGGTCTTGTTATTATCTGGGTAAAGGGTTAGCAGAGCTTTTGTAACTTTCTAGCTGGAAGCTTGATAAAGGTGGACGGTCAGCTGTGTTGCCAGGCAACGTGACTTAGGGTAAATATGACCCTTATAAGTAAATTGCATATCTATAAATACTTGGTGGGAAGCTGGGTCCATTCCTATAGAGGTGTTACCTGAGTCATTGGCTCCTGTGTACATGGAACTTCTAAGGCCAGGTGGACCCTATACCCACCGGCGTGGATCCCACACCCACCTTGCACCTGGGTGTCACCTGGGGGCCAGACACTGACCCCTGGACGCTGGTGGCCGTGCTGGGCACTCTTTTGTGTGTTTTGCATGAGGTCACTCGTTGAATCCTTGCATCAGCCCTGGCAGGGCAGCGGGACGTTGCTCACTTTACAGAGGGGGAATCTCCCCGAGAAGAGCCGTGACTTACCAAAGTCACACACCCAGCTAAGCAGCAGAGCTTAGGTTTGAAGCCAGGCTGCCTGTTTCCACAGCCTGTGCCTTTCGGGAGATGAGGATTTCTCAGGGATCCTTCAGAACCTAAGTGGGTGACTGGTTAGCACCAGCTCAGAGGGAGCGACCGGGGACCTCGGGATACATGAGGAGCCCAGGGAGTGTTTATTTACTCAGCCAGATAAACCGTAAACAAGTGGATAAATGAATGCAGGGATTAACAAATGACTCCTCCTTGCCCCTTCCTCTCTCTCCCTCCAAGTCCTATTAAATCCTTCTCAAATTCTATACCTTCTTGCCAGGATCATGTGATGACTAAGAGTACCTTGGGTTCCAGTACCTGTTCTGCCACTTCCTAGCTGGCTGACCTTAGAGACAGCTCTGTGCCTCAATTTACTTAGCTGCAAAATGGGAATAATAACAGCATTCATTGGTTAATGCATTAAAACTCTTAGTGTGATTGATGCCTGGCACATAACAGGTGCTCAGTAATGTGGGCACCTGTTGCTGTGATTAGAGTTATATTGATTGGTATTATTGTAATTTTATCACTCTTATTCCACCCACTCCCACCCTCGTCTCTGGTTTTAGTGACCCTATACCAGCCTCCTCACCGGTTTTCTCTATTTTAGTTTTTGTCTCCCAATAATTTATTCCCCAAACAACAGCCAGAGTGATCTTCATCCCTCCTACTTCAGCCCTTCCCACCAAAAGCCTTCCATGATTCCCCCAGTCTCCTCACCATGGCCCACAAGTCCCTGTGTGGTCTGACCCCTGCCCACCTCTCACCATCCCCCTCCCTGTACTGACTGCTCAGCTGTAGGAGCACTGACCCACCAGCACTCCATACTTGTTCCTGCCTCAGGGCCTTTGCACTTGCTGATCCTGCCACCTGGAACACCCTTCCCCTCAGTCTCCCCTGGCCAACTTTTTTTTTTTTGGCCCCACCACAGGGCTTGTGAGATCTTAGTTCCCTGACTAGGGATCGAACCCAGGCCCTTGGCAATGAAAGCCCAGAGTCCTAACCGCTGGACTCTCAGGGAGTTTCCCCTGGCCAGCTCTTATCTTTTGGGCCTTAGGTCCAGCGTTCAGAAGGCTGTTCCTGGTCTTCCAGTTGGAAGGTGATCCTTTTTTATATCACCGTTTTATAACACACTCTTCACTCACAGCAATTTCTGATGATACACTTATTTATATGATGGCTCATTCAGTTCCTACAATGTGAGCGCCATGGAGACAAGGCTTGGGTCTCTCTTACCCACCTTTTCCCTCAGTGCCAACAATCTAAGGTCTCTCGGCTGGGGAATGCTGGGAATATCAGTTGAAGGAAGGAAAGAGTGAAGAACCACAGGAACTTGGGACTCGGTTTCCTCTTTGTGAAGCAGAGCGAAACTTTCCCGACTCCCAGGGCTTTTATAAGCTGAAATGGTCTTCCGAGGGCCAAGTACACTGTTAGGCACTTGATAAATGTTAGTCACTATTCTAAAAAACGTTTTAAAATAATACGAATCTAGAAAATCACATCCAGGGGGTCCCTGGCGGTCCAGTGGTTAGGACTCTGAGCTTCTACTGGAGGGGAACTGAGATCCCACATGCCGGGTGGTGCAGCCAGAAAAAAAAAAGAGGGACTTGCCTTCATTAATTATTTGGTTACCCAGGGATATGGTTTTTGTAAGACATGCAGGGAAAATGCTTAATGGTTTCACTTCATTCTCCTGTCTTCAGAATAGAGTTGGTTCTCCTGCATCCTCCAAGGTGACCAATGCAATTTTTATTTTAGTATTATTATTAACTTGTGGATTACATATATTTGAGCAGTGAGTATCCCTACTGGTGTTCAAATTATGCCACTTATTTATTTTTATTATCCACACAGAGTTTTTGCTCTTTTTTTCTTTAAGAAATTATTTCAGTTTTCTGTCTTGATTACTCTCAAATAATTTTGTTTTCATTTTTTGGTAGTTTTTTTTAATTTTGAAATGATTTAAGACTTACAGAAATTGCAGGAATAGTAGAAAGAATTCCTGCATACCTGTCACCCAGATTCTGTGATTAACGTTTTACCACATTGGACATTTGCTTTCTTATTCTCTCTCTGTACACACCCACCCACATACACACACACAGTTTATTTTTCTTTTCTGAAGCATGATTCCTCTTTACCCCTAAATACTTCTACTTTTATTACCTAAGGTCAAGGCCATTCTCGTACATAACAACAGTACAGCGATCACATTCAGAAGCTACCCTTGAGACAATATTATTCAAGTCCACAGATGTGATTCATACTTTTGCCAATTGTCCCACAAATTTTTTTTTAAGCAAAAAACAAAAAAAGAAAAAAAAATTTTTTCTGATCTAGGAACACAGGTTGCATTTGGTTATCATGTTTATTATTATTTTTTGAACTAATATTCCTTTTGTTCCAAGTTCAAAGGTCATGGGAGGAGAGTCAGAGAAAAGACCTTTCCCACCATTGTTTTCATCCACACAGTTCACCTCCCAGGGGTGGCCAGGGTTACTAGTGTCTCCCGTCTTCCCAGAGATCCTCTGTATTTAAACAGTCATGTATATACTTTCCCCCTCTTTTTGCTTTTGTTTTTGCGGTACGCGGGCCTCTCACTGTTGTGGCCTCTCCCGTTGCGGAGCACAGGCTCCGGACGCGCAGGCTCAGCGGCCATGGCTCACGGGCGCAGCCGCTCCGAGGCTTGTGGCATCTTCCCGGACCGGGGCACGAACCCGCGTCCCCTGCATCAGCAGGCGGACTCTCAACCACTGTGCCACCAGGGAAGCCCTGTTATTCTGTCTGATATAAACAGCATCCTCCTCCTTTTTATATGCTTTGGAGTTTTCCTCCATGCAGATGATCCCTAGTTTATCCCTGCCTCCTTTTGACGGGCACTTAGGCGGTCTCCGGGCATCTTTGGGGATTAACCTTGAAATCAGGTCATTTTGCACATGTCTGAGTGTCTCCACATAGTCCTAGAAGTGGAATTGGGGCTCAAAGTTACCTATGCATTTGTCATTTTGATTTTCTTTTCTGTTTTTGTTTGTTTTTCTTTTCCTTTTCTTTTTTTTTTTCATTGACTTTAAAAAAGGAGCCAAACTGGCCTCCATAACGGTTGTTGCAATAAAACGGCCCCCAGCATTGTGGGAGCACACCTGGGTTTTGCACACTCCCATCAACACTGCGGGCTTTTGGGGTTTTCTTTAACAGTTTTATCGAGGTATATAGTTCACCCATGCTACAATTCACCCGTTTAAAGCGTACAACTCAGGGGTTTTTAGTCACCGAGTTGTGCAGCCATCACCACAATCAATTTGAGAACATAGTCATTATCCCTAAAGAAACCTCATACCCTTTAGCCATCACCCCTCAGTTCCCCTCTCCTCCCAGGCCCTGGAAACCGCTAACCCGCTTCCTGTCTCCCTGGATCTGCCCGTTCTGGACGTTACACTGTGTGGTCCTTTGTAACTGGCTGCTTTCACTCAGCATCACGTTTGCAGTGGCTTTTTGATCTGTGCCCGTGAGACGGTGGTTTTACTTGGCAGTTCTCCAGCTTCATGGTGGAGCCTGAGCATCTTTTCTTGTGTGCGTGGGCGTTGTGTGTTTTCAGGGCTCCATTGGCCTCCAGGGGACTGGAAGCCTGCCCCGGAAGAGGGGAGAGAGAGTGAGCCAGAGGGGATCCCCCCGGCCCCTGTCCTTCTATTGTACTGGTGAGTACGTACCCCTCCCCTGCGTAGGCTCTTCCCCCGTTAACCACCCTCCTGCAGCACAGGATGGAGGAACCTGGTTGCCTCTGTTGGGGTAGAGGTGGGGGGGCTTAGACACGGGAGCATCCCAGCCCCCCAGCCCTTTTCCCCGCAGGAGCCCTGGAGGCCTCGGCCCTCCCGCCCTCAGCCAGAGACTCCGGGAGACACCCCCTCTATCAGCTGCTGAACTGTGGCCCCAGAAATAGGTGAGACATCAGGGAGAAGGTGGGGAGATGGGGGGAAGAAGTCGGGCTGCTGTAACCTGCGCGTCTCTGTTCTCTGCTCCCAGTTGTGGGGCCCTCCACCCGGACATTGCCCGTATGGAACACCTCCTGCAGCAGGCTGTGGCAGAGAGGGAGCGGCTGCTCCAGGCCAGGGTGAGACGGCAGCCCCTCCCTCCTCCCTCAGCCCCAGGATCCAGACCCCCGGCCCCTCCCCTCTCAGACCCAGGATCCAGGCCCCCGGCCCCTCCCCGCTTAGACCCAGGATCCAGACCCCTGTCCCCTCCTCCTTCAGACCCAGGAGTCCAGGCCCCTGACCCCTCCTCCCTCAGGACCCAGGAACCCAGTACGTTTTTCCCACTTATTATTGGTTAGCATTCTCGTTGATGTTTTCTTTCTGCACTCACAGGAAGGGACAAGAAGGAGCACGGAAGGTGCCTCAGACCCCCCTGTACCTGCTATCATGGTCAGTCCCACCCCTAACCCTCCCCAACCACTACTCCCCTGGTCTGTCTTGCTACCCTGGCCTCTGCCCTGTCTTATCTCACCCTGTCAGTCTCCTCCAATGGCACAGGAAGGTATCCTGGGCTTGGCAAGTGGAAAGGGAACTCGAAAGGCCTAGTTCCTGTTCCCATCAGGGTCGTCTGTATTCGTGGCGTGTCCTCGGGTGACACGCTCCATTCTCTGTGCCTGGGTCCCCTCTTCTGTAAGTGGGTGCCGGTGTCAGAGAGTCAGCAGTTGCCGCAGAATGAGGGTAACCATGTGCTGGGGCTTTCAAATATTATTTGAATTTTTGTTTTATTTATTTGATTCTTTTAAAAAACTTCTGATTATAGAAATATTCAAGCATATTCAAAGGTAATAAACCTCCATGTACCCCCCCACCACGCAGCTCTAGTGATCATCAATGTTGAATCTTGTTTTACTTACCAACTTTGTTGTACTGAATCCTCACCTAATTCCCACTCTGCAGTGGAATATTTTAAAGCAAATTCCAGACATTTCATTCATATCTCACTATGTATCTCCAATAGATAAGGGTTGTTTTTAACATAACAAAAATTCCACTGTCATAGTTTATGAGATTATTAATAATTCTGCAACTTTCTGATACATGATCCGTATTCACATTTCCCTAATTGTCTCCAAAATGTCTTTTTATAGTTGGTTATTTGAACCTGGACCCAAACAAAGTATGCACACTGCATTTAGTTAAAATGTCTTTTAAAACCCTGAGATAGAGTCCTCCCTCCCTGCTTTAAAAAATGCCATTAATTTGTGGGAAAAGTCACTTATCCTGTAGAATTTCTCACACTCTGGATTTAGCTGACAGCTCCTTATTAAAATTTTATTTCTACCTACACTAAGAACATGAATACCTTTTGTTATAACAGACACTTCAGAATTGGGGAAAGTGAAGTTCCCCTCATCTTACCTCCGGAAGTGCAGGTGTTTTCTATCGCGGAGAAGCGTTCAAATCTTTTTTTTTAATACTTTCCTACATACACCGATCAAACCATATTTGGTGAATTTATTTTCCTTGTAATCGAGCACATCATTCCCAACCTGCTTTTGGTTCTCTCAACCATTTGGCATATTCTTATTCCTTTCAACCCAGTATTTACAGAGGGCCTACTGCGTGGTAGGCCCTGGGTTATATAGCAGTGGCCAGAGTGACAATCCCTGCCCTTGGAGAAGCTGGCGTGTAGCAGGGGAGAGAGACAAAAAGCAGCATCAGTAAGTAAAATCAGTAGCACGTCAGGTGCTGATAAGAGTTCAGGAATAAAATAAATTGGGAAGGGCAGTGGGGCCTTCTGGTTTCAGGCATAAGCTCTACCTCATTAAAAATGAAGCACTCCTGCTGTGTAGCATCATCATTTATTAAACGGTTCCCTGTTGACTGCACTGTCCCCCCCACCCCACCCCCTTACGGCTCAAGCTGCCTTCTCGTGCCCGTGAGCAAGTGTGTCTCCGGGATTCGCACCTGGAAGTGGAATCACCAGGTCAGGGAGCCTGACAGCAGCGAGCTCATCCGTGAAACAGCCCCATGTGGAGGGTGCTGTGATCACCGCCGAGTTTCAGTGTAGTTTCAGTGTAGGGAAACTGAGGCTCCGAGAGGGGCAGGCGTTCCATGGAGGTGACACGGGTGGGCAGTGGGGGAGCTGACAGTCCCAAGCCCATCCCTGCTGTCCTGGATTGGGGCCCGGCTCCACCACATCCTACCTGGGTGACCTTGATGAGTCAGTTCCTCTCTAGGAGCCTCAGTTTCCTCGTCTGTCAAATGGGGGCAATAACGGGTTGTTTTGGAGAGGCAACAAGGTGATCACTTGGCATAGTGCCAGCCACAGAGTGGGACCTTCCATACGTGGTGATCAGTAGTGTTACCGTGTGGCTTTGGTGAGATGACCCAGTGGGTGCCTCACTGCTGTGGCCTCTCCCGTTGCGGAGCACAGGCTCCGGACGCGCAGGCTCAGCGGCCACGGCTCACAGGCCCAGCCGCTCCGCGGCACGTGGGATCCTCCCGGACCGGGGCACGAACCCACGTCCCCCGCATCGGCAGGCGGACTCTCAACCACTGCACCACCAGGGTAGCCCTGGTGGGTTCCCTTTTAACCACCCCTTCCCCTCCTGTGCATTCCCCGGCTCCTCCCCATTTCCCCTCCTCCTCATTCTCCCCTGTCTCCATCCAATGAGTCTCACCTCTGTTTCTCATCCATTCTTGCTTTGGCCTTGCTTCAGTGTTTTCAGCCCTTGATACTCAGAGTGTGGTCCACGGACCAGCAGCATCGGCGTCCCTGTTCCCTGGGAGCTTGTTAGACGTGCAGAACCTCACCCTCACCCCAGACCCCCACCCCGGAATGACTGAATCCCAGGCTGCATTTTAACAAAATCCCTAGGGGGTCCCCTTGCATGCTGAAGTCTGAGGCCTCAGTTTGACCACAGAGATCATACCATTCTTTGCAGGGATCATTTGGGAAGAATAGGTATGATCAGGCTGGGCCTTGTAACAGTAGACACTTTGATCACCTTCATTCTTCTCCCCTTTATGGCCTCCTGAGATGACACTCTGCCTGGGGAGTCCTGGCTCGTCAGCTCTGGCTGTGTGACTTGGGCCTAGTGACTTAACCTCTCGGAGTCTTGGTTTCCACATCTGTAAAATGGGGACAATGATGTACTTACCCCTTGAAGAGTGTTTGAGAGGACACAGATTATACCTATAAAGTGTTTTGTTAGCACAGGTAATAATCAGTAATTTCATCACAACAAGAATAATAACAATAATAATAATGATGGAAACAGTGCTCTCATTTATTGATCACTCACTGTCTGGTCCCTGTTTTACAGAGACAGTAGATGAGGGTCCCACCAGGGTCCATCACTTCTCTAACACATCTCCGGTGTTTCAGGGTAAGCGCTAGGGTCAGGAAGACCTGAGTTTGCCACCCAGCTCTGCTCTTCGAAGCTCTGTGTGACCTCGGGTGGATTATTTTCTCTCTGTACTTCAGTGTGCTCATCTGAAAAATGGGGCTCATAGTAGCCCTGACCCGAGGGTGGCCGTGGGGAGTCAAGGAACGGATGCTGGTAAAGCCCTGGGCAGAGTGTCAGTTCATCGCTTTAGCTGTTGGAAATATCATCTTGATCGTCATTGTTAATGAAAGGCTGTGCTGGGCCTTATACTCGAGCTACTCTGACCAGCACCCCTCGGGGGCGTCCAGGCTGCAGGACCTGCCCCCCCACCCCATGAAGTCACTGCCCCCTTCTCTTGCTTTCCCAGGCCCCGCCCACAGCCCCATCCCGCCCTCCTGGCCCTCGGGTCTTGGATCTCCGGCAACACCTGGAACGCTGGGGCCACAACCCGGAAAGCTGCCCGCACATACGGGTGTCTGGGGGCTACTGCCGCGGACCCCTGGTGAAGATGGGAGGCCGCATCAAGACCTGGAGGAAGCGGTGGTTCTGCTTTGACCGCCAGGCCCGCCGCCTGGCCTACTACACGGGTAAGCCCACCCTGGCTGCCTTGGGACCCGGGCCCCCAGGCCCCTGGAAGAAACCACAACAGACTTTCACCCCAGAAACCTAGGCGTCCCACCCTCAGCCCCCTTCTCTCTCAGGCCCACGAGTCTGGATCCCCAGCCCCTTTCCCCTTTAGTGAGCCAGCCCTCCTCAGTAACGTGGGTAACAGTTTTGTACCACTCTGGCTCCCCAGACCCCATTTTCCTAAGGTGCCCTAGAGGAGCATTGCCCGTGCCCAGCCCACAAATCTAGGTTCCAGGCCCCTCCTCCTTCCTCTCTAGGAGAATCAATGATGCTGAATCTCTCCTTGAGTCCCTGCCCTTCTCAGGGGCCAAGGCACTAGGGGACCTAGGATTCCAACTCCCCAGACCTCATTCTCCGGTCTTGTCCAGTCACCACACCAGTCTCCCTCCTAGTCTCCCGTCAACATGCACTCACCTCCCAACCACAGTACTTTAGGGACCTACAGACTCTGCCACCATGTTCCTCACCCCCACCCCAGTCTCGGGACTTGGGCCCAGTGACTCCCCTGCTCCCCCCACCATACACACCTCTCACTGGCTCTGTTTCTCCCTCACCTCCCTCCATCAGACAAAGAACAGACCAAGCTCAAAGGCGTCATCTACTTCCAGGCCATCGAGGAAGTCTACTACGACCACTTACGCTGTGCCTTCAAGGTGAAGCCCCTGCTTGGTGCTGCTCTGCCCTCCTGGTTGGAGCCCCGGCTGTCAAGCCTGATCTTATCCCTGGGAAAGGCCACCCACAGCCCCTACTCCATCCAGTGGTACTCCATCCAGCACAGGAAACCAACAGATCATTTCACTGCAGGGACCAAAAATCAAGAGCTTAGTCTTTGGCTCTCAGCCCACTGATATTTTTCTTGGAACAAAAGTTTTAGAGCAGAAATTTGGCAAACGCAGATGCCAAGTTGAGAATAAATGTCTGAATTGGGCAGGGTGAGGACTGAGGCAGCCTGGGAGCATCTAAAGGAGACGATCATTCGTTAGCATCTGCCCATCATTGCCAAATGGTGATGGGCCCCATGGTGTCATATCATATTTATTTTTCCCCAGAGAACGCAGGAATTGGGACTTCTATAAAAATAAAAGTGCAAAAAAATAAAAATAAGTAAAAAATAAAAGTGCAGTGCCAGAAACTGATACAATGTTTAGAAAGCTCTGGAGAGCAACTGTGGCTTTTTAGAGCTTAGTCTGGAATCCGAGCTGTGGGACATCAGGAAAGTGACTTCCATTCTCCAGCCTTAGTTTTCTCACCTGCAGAATCGGCACTCTTCAGCCCATTTCTTCAGAGCTGAGAAGGTTAGAAACAGATAATGGACGTAAAGGATTTACCTAATTCAGGGTTGGCAACTCGGTGCTCAGTAAATAGGTTGTAGACGCTAGGATTTTCCCAGTTACAAACCAGGGGGACCTAGATTTTGGGGGGAGGGGAAATTTGAGTGTCTGTATTTATTTCTAATATAGGAGAAGGTAGGCTGGGGGATTGGGACATGGGTCCGTACTCTTTTTTTTTCTTTTCTTTTTTCGGTACGCGGGCCTCTCACTGTTGTGGCCTCTCCCATTGCGGAGCACAGGCTCCGGACGCGCAGGCTCAGCGGCCATGGCTCACGGGCGCAGCCGCTCCGCGGCATGTGGGATCTTCCCGGACCGGGGCACGAACTCGTGTGCCCTGCATCGGCAGGCGGACTCTCAACCACTGCGCCACCAGGGAAGCCCCCATCCTCTTTTTGAATTCCTCTTGCTCCCATAATTCTAAGCGCCTTCCTGTGTTAATTCATTTAATCCTCATAACCCAACGAAGTAGGTAGCATCATTTAGGAAGACAGATGGGGAAACGTTCAGGGAGTGTAAATAACGTGCCCAACCCCACAAAGCCTATAAATAGCAAGGCTGGGATTCCAACTAGGGTGGACTCATAACCATCTCCACTCCGCTTCTTATTCCAGAGCCCGAACCCTCGCCTAACGTTCTGTGTCAAAACCTACGAACGCCTTTTCTACATGGCAGCGCCAAGCCCAGAAGCCATGCGCATCTGGATGGACGTCATCGTGACAGCGGCTGACGAGAACCACGACCCCTGAGTGAACATACCCTCTCAGGGGGACATCCCAGCGAGGCTCTGCCCCGCACGCGCTGCCTCGAAGCCACGCCCACTGCTGGAAATCCTGGGCCAGCCCCTTTGGAACTCTCCCGGGAATTTTGTGGGCTCGGCGGTTCGGCAGGTCTGAGCTGCGCAGTTCTGGGCTGCAGGTGTCTTCCCGGACCGGAAGCCAGCCGCTGAGGCTCTGCCCTGGGTGGGAGGAAGATTGCGGGGGCGGGAAGGAACTATTTATTGGTGCTCCTGTGATACTGAATTAAACTTGGAGGAAAAACAGTGGTTATTGCTGAGGTTCCCAGCACAGGCGTACGGGGCCCCTCGACCCCTAGGCAGGACATCTGAATTACGGGTACCTCGGAGACCATGCATCCTTTAGCTGTTCTACCCTTTAGGAATGGAGACCTTCAACACCAACGTCATGGCCGGGAGGGGCGGGGGTGTGGGGAGGCATGCGTCCTTAGTCTTGTGGCAATTTTGTTTTTTCAGTTTGTGGGCCCGCCTGCTTCCACCCTTTTGGACGTGCCTGGGCTATTGGCAATTTCTAGGAACTCCTAGGCTCCTGCCCTGCAGGCCGTGACATATGTTATTCCCTCTGCCCTTCCCTTAACCACCTAGCTCCTTATTCTTCGCGTCTTAATTGGGATGTCCCCTCCTTCAGGAAGCCCTTCCTGACTCCCTCAGCTGGATCAGGTACCCCCCTTTGAGCCCTCCTGTCCCATTCCTGAACATCGTGGGTCATCGCTGGTGATGGATCTATGTCCTGACGGACTGGGAGCTCCCTGAGGGCAGAGCCAGGGCTGTCCTGGTCATGGCTGTGTCCCCAGCACCAGAGGGCACATTTCATCCCATGAAAGTGGAAAAAAAAAAAAAAAAGCTATCCTTTCACCTGTGGGTCTTTATGTAACGTTCCCTTTGCTAAGTCACCTTTCCCCACTCCACCCTACTCGTCATTTAGGTCATAGCTCAGATGTTTCCTTCTCCAGGAAGCCTTCCCTGATTCTCCTGGCTGAGTCAGATGCTCCCTCTGGGCTTCCCATCCCAGCCTTGATCACTCTGCCTGCTCCTTCCCCATCATGGCTTTGACTACTCTGGGTCATCCGTGTGTTTGATGGGTGTGTTTCCCGTGCTGGGCGGGAGCCCCAGGAGGCAGGGGTTGGGCTATTTCCATCACTACTGAGTGCTTGGCACACAGCAAATGGCCTGTAGGCAAACTAGGTGTTGAGGGAATAAATTGATAAGAAAGACGCTGAGGATGGGGCGATGGTGAACGACAGGCATAGAACTTTTCATCATTTACATCTCACCTAAGGTGTCCCCTCCTTCAGGAAGCTCTCCCTGATCCCTGGTGGGCTTCCGCAGTCCCCTGAGCTCCCCGACTACAGGACCACTCCCTGACCACTCTAGGCTGTCACTGTGTGGTACAAGTCATTTCCTCCCTTAAACGTCTCTGGAACTAGGCATCCAGTCCCTCTGGTTCCCATCTCTTCAGGACCTGGGTGTCCCATCCCAGGATTCCTTAAGGATCCAGATGTGCTCCTGAAACCCCGGAATGCAAACACTCCAACCCCCAGGCCCTTGGGGACCCGAGGTGTTCCTTGGCCTCTACCTCCAGGTGTGAGGCATCTAGATTCTTGGATCATTTCATCCCTTCGCCCCTCTGCAAACTGTCCCCTTACTGGGGCCAGCTTCACGGGCATGTGACTAGTGCAGTTGACAGGTCCCATGTTCAGAAGAGCCCTCTCGGCTTTAATCATCTGTGATTGCCATCCGGAAATTCTTAATTTTGTATTTGAATTTGTGTTTTGTAAGTGAAGTCTGAAGGGTGTGGAGCTTGAGCTGGGGGGACTGGAGCCTCAGCTCAAATGAGGTCCCACACCTGCCATCTCCCACCTCCCCGGAATAGGTTCTGTCTGCCTTCCCCTCCCTGCCTCTGCCCTGTGACTTCCGCCATCCTCCAGCCCCGACAAGGGCCTGAGTGCTCACGGGAAATCCAGGCACTTGTGCCTCTTGGCATCTCAGGTGGGGCACGGTGGCGGGCGGCTGCTGGAAGGGGAACCCAGCAACCAGTTTGCTTTAGTTGTGGGGCAGGGTCTCTAGACACCTGTAAGAGTCTGTGCTCGCCCCACCAGTATCCCTGTGCCGAGGGAACATGACATTAGACACCGTATGGGGTCAAGAGAGATGCAGGAAGAAAGGAAAAGAGCATTTCTCCTTTAGTACGTTTCATGACACTCCTTCCTGCCTTTTGAACCAGGTCTCCATATTTTCATTTTGCACTGAGCCCCGCAAATTATGTAGCCAGCCCGGGCCCTGACCCCATCCCTTCTCTGACGCATCCCAGACATCACATCCCAGAAGGAGTGGGTCTGAGGCAGGCTGGGAACATCACTGGGCTCAGAGCCTGCCCTTCCCCAGGGGACACGAAACCCATAGTGGAAATGGCCCCAGGCTTGTCTGAGGCCCTGGCATGAACTCCGGGGCTGGGGACCAGGTGCCTCCACACTGACTCCTCTGTTCATCTCTCTGGGGAACCAATTCTAAACCTCTTTGCAGTGACCCCTGTGGAGGGGAGCTGGGGAGAGTCACAGAGTAGGTTTAAGTAGAGGTCCGGTATTTAAACCTCCCTCTGCTCTTTGGTCCTGGGCCAGGTTTGGGGTGGGGGGGCGGCGGTTGGTGTCAGCACCCGGGATTCAGCAGGCCTGAGCAAGAGGAGACTCTCCACCCTGGGTCCCACTCCCTCCCAAGACACCAGATCTTCTGGTCTGGCCAGTTGGGGTTCCTCCCTGAAACTCTCCCACACGGCTGGGACCTGAAGGGCCTCCTGCTCCTGAGTGCACAATAATAATAGAATTGTAGCCCTGCCTCACTCCATCCCTCTGGAGACAGGGGGTTTCAGACCTGTTTGGCAAAGGAGGCAGCTGAAGTTCAGAGAGGGAGATGGAGTTGCTTGAGGTCACACAGCAAGAGGATGGCAGAGGCAGGAGTAAAATTTCAGTCTGTCTGACTCCAGACTTAATACTTTGTCCACTGCCTCACTCCACCATGAAAGACTCTCCTCCCTTTATTATAAAACAGACACCTCAGAGGCTCAGAGAGGTGAAGACACTTAGTGGGTCACACAGCAAACCATAAGTGAGGCTGGGATTCCAAGGCTGGGAGGCAGGGAGGTAGGGGGAAGTGTTGAATGACTTCACAGCCACTCACTTTCTCTCTCTGAGCTTCAACATGATGACAAGCAACCCAACCTAGGTGACTGAGGTGCTAGTCATTATTGGCGATGGGGGTGCCCCATGGGGTCCGGAGAACAGATAAAACCTTTATGAACACAGCCGCTATTTTTCCTGCCATAGGTAAATCTTATCTGTGAGTCAGGAGAAACAAAGCAAGGCTAAAGCTGTAGTTTAAATAATAATATAATATAAATAATACATAACATTGGGTTGGCCAAAAAGTTCATTCGGATTTTTGTAACCTCTTACAGAGAACCCAGACGAACTTTTTGGCCAACCCAATACAAGCAATCACTTCTATTAGCTTATATATGTGGAAGCTTAGTCATTCTGTGGTTTGCACAGTGTTCTTGTTTTTTCCTGTGTTCAGACACAGAAGGCAGTGGTCCTGATTGTGTCTCACTCCATCGTGGTCACAGTGTGGCCGCATATGTGTTGGTGCAGGGGTGTAACAGAGCACCCAGACATCGCTGTGAGCCGCCAGCCAACTCCCAGCCATCAGAGGCTCTTGTTCCCTTACCCGGGAGACTGCCCTGCTCCCTCCCCGGTCTCCTGGCCTTCTCTTGCCCCTTCTACTCTTTTCCTTTTTTACTGAGGCCACAATGGCACTCCTCCCCCACCCTTTTCTTTTGGTAAGAATAGCTGAAGTTCAGAGAGGGAGATGGAGTTGCTTGAGGTCACACAGCAAGAGGATGGCAGAGGCAGGAGTAAAATTTCATAGTAAGAATAGTGTAAGAATAGTGTACCTTCAGTGAAGTGCATAAATGTAAAACGTACAGCGTACAGCTCGTCGATTCTTAACATGTTTGCAGTTACATGTGTAACTACCACCCAGATGAAGATAGTAGGGGTTCCTTACTATTACTCCTTTGGGGCAATGCCCTCCCCAAAGTAACCCCTATTTTGATTTCTATCACCACTGATTAGCTTTGCCTGTTCTAGAACTTCATAGAAATGGAGTCACATGGTATCTTCTACTTGTTTAAGGCTTTTTGAGCTCAACATAAAGTTGGGGGTTTTTTTAAGATTTTTTTTTGATGTGGACCATTTTTAAAGTCTATTGAATTTGTTACAGTATTGCTTCTGTTTTTTGTTTGTTTGTTTGTTTTTTAGCCGCGAGGCATGTGGGATCTTAGCTCCCCAACCAGGGATTGAACCTGAACCCCCTGCATTGGAAGGCAAAGTCCTAACCACTGGACTGTCAGGGAACTCCCAACATAAAGTTTTTGAGACTCACGTTGGCACCCAGGCCAGTAGTTGGTCCGTTTTCATTGCTGCATAATTCCCTGGGATTAGTGAATTCATTTCTTGATAAGTTTTTGCATCGTTTGCCAGATTGATAGTTTAAAAAGCAAATCTGATTGTGTCTCAGAGCTGATTTAGACCCCGTGAAACATTCTCCATCTTTCTCAGAATTAATTCAAACCTCTCCTCAGGGCCTGGAATGGCCTCTTTTGCCTCAGTTTCCCCCTCACTCCTGAGCTCCAGGTACAGGAGCTCCAGGTACAGTGCTCTCCTCTCTGTGTTCGAAGGGTCCATGCTGCTTCCAGCCGAGGTCTCTGCACGTGCTGACCCCTCTGCTTTGCAATGTGCTCTGCCCCCATCCCGACCTGCTTCACTGGCTAAACCTCCAAGTCTTTAAGATCGTAAGGCACCTGGATGATTTACATCCTCAGGGACGCTTCATTGACCAGCCCCCACTTTTAGACGCCACACCTCCTTGTAGCTCCCTACACTTCTTCCTTCGTTGTCCTCGCTGTAAATAACAATTTGTATGATTATTGGATTAATATCTGTCTCCCCCATCAGACTGTGAGCTCTGTGAAGACCAGCACTGGTTCTGTTTAGTCTCCAGCATCACCCGGCCCAAAGCCTGCACTCATTCAGCATTTACTGAGTGTTGAATGTTGAGTAGACCCTCTGTGTGAGCCTTATATCCTCTCCCCACCGCCACAAACACACAGACTTCCTCCTGGGAACTGCCAGGGAACCTTGACTCCCGCCCTTTCACTCCTTGGCAGTGGTGCGTGACGCATCCGGGGGCGGGTGTCACGCCCCACAGCTGAGGCTGATTTGGCCTGGTTGGGCAAGGCCAGGGTTGCCTGGGGCGAGGTTACTCATCCTGGGCTCACGTAAGAGGACCCGGGTTGGGAGGCGGCACAGCTAGAGTGGAAGCCGAGAGAGCAGGACGGAACCATGGACCCCGCCAGGAAAGCAGGCTCCCGGGTAGCGATCTGGACAACGGGCTGGCTGCTGCTGCTGCTGCCTCCGCTGCTGCTTCTAGAAGGTGAGTCTGCTGCCGGAAGGGGGCGGAGGGGATAGAGTGGGAGCTCTAGGGAGGGTTCCCCCACCCCATACAGAGCGGGCTTGTGGGAAGGATCTCCCATTCTGGGCAGAGGGGTCGGGGGAGGGGGTGGGCTGCGGGAAGGTTCCCTACCCTGGGCAGAGGGGACTGTGGGAAAATTTCTTCCATCCTAAGCAGACGGGGGGCTGTGGGAAGGGATCCCTCACCGAGCTGACTTGACTGTGGGTAAAATTCTCCCATCCTGAGTGGAGAACTGTAGGAAGAAGTGCCCCCACCCCCGTCTATGGCAGGGATCCCCCACCTTGGGCATAAAGGGCTGTGGGAAAGATGCTCCCACTGCAGGCATAGGACGTTTGACGGAAAGGGTCACAATGTATCTCCTGGCCTCAGACTTGCGGCTAGGTTTTCCTTACGCCGCCCTGGAAAAGGGTGTGCAATAGGATTGCACAGGGACAGAGGGAGTGGGAACGACTATTTCTCCTTTGGGGGTTGGAGGCTTCAGTAGGGATAGCTCAGTTCTACCTGCCTCTGTACCCCCAGGAGCGCAGGCCCTGGAGTGTTACAGCTGCGTGCAGAAAGCCGATGACGGATGCTCTCCGCAGAAGACTAAGACGGTGAAGTGCGCGCCAGGCATGGACGTCTGCACAGAGGCCGTAGGGGCGGTGGAGTCTAGTGAGTGGGGCCTCCGGGTCCTTGCGTACTCCTTTACGCTCCTCCATCTGGGCCCCTCCTCCTTATGGTCCCGCCCCTCCCTCTGAATTTGGCCACACCCCCTTGAACGCAGCCCCATCCTTCCCTTTCAGCCTGGCGTGGGCCCTTCAACACAACCACGCCATTAGGGCTTAGAGGGATGAGGACGGAGAGTTGCGCATGAGTGGCGTGAACTGGGAGAACCCTGATCTGGGACCTCGTCTCCTTCAAGGGCACACCCTATCCATTTGCCCTGGACCACTGAGATCTCCCTACCCACTTCTGTCCCTGCCAGAATCCTCTCCACCCCAGCCTCCCCCATCCAATGGGGCCCTTGGAGATGGAGATCCCTCTAGAGGTCTTCTCCTAAAATCCCTAGGCTGAGGCTCCGCCCCTCTGACCCGCCCCTGTCTGCAGCCACGGCTCCTAGGAGGCCCCATCCGTCTCTGATCCTGTGCCTTTTTTGTCGGTCTCAGCTCCTTCTGATGCTGCTCCCTGCGGTTCCGACTCCCTATGGTCGTGCTCCGTCTTAGCTCCACTCTTGGCACTCCCGCGTCGATTGTGTCCAGTGTCTATCAGCCTGTCTGTCCCCTCAGACTCCTCTCTTTCAGGTTCCGCCCCTCGGTCTGTTGTTCTTTCCCCTCGGATCGGCTCCTTCTGAGGCCCTAGCCCTCCCACCCTGGCCTATTCTCTGGTGCCGGTCTATTCCAGGCCCCGCCCCTCTGACCCCGCCCCCTCCCCTCTCCGCAGTCCACGGGCAATTCTCGGTGGCAGTGCGGGGCTGCGGTTCGGGACTCCCGGGCAAGAATGATCGCGGACTGGACCTTTACGGGATTCTGGCTTTCGTCCAGCTGCATCAGTGCTCCCAGGACCGCTGCAACGCGAAGCTCAACCTCACCTCGCGAGCACTCATCCCCGCAGGTCGGTGGGGGCAGCGCCGCAAGCTCAGGGACGGAGCCATGTCTGGGCTGAGCGGCTAGGGGCGGTCGCAAGAGGAAGGCGGGAGAACTCCGTAGGGGCTGGGGGCGGGGCCACGCCCTGGGGCGGGATTATAGGCTGAGCTGAGTGTCCGTCGAGGGGCGGAGACGTGGTCTGGAGGGACGCGGAGCAGGGCTGTGCTTCCTGAACCCTCTCGACCCCTTCCTTCCTCCCCGCCCCTCTCGCAGGCAATGAGAGTGACTATGAGCCTAATGGGGTCGAGTGCTACAGCTGCGTGGGGCTGAGCCACAAGGAGTGCCAGGGTACGGCGCCGCCCGTCGTGAGGTGCTACAACGCCAGCGACCACTTGTACAAGGGCTGTTTCGACGGCAACGTCACCTTGACGGCAGGTGAGTGAGCTCGAAGCACCGGGCCTTCACAGGTTGTGGTAGCCTTTCTGAGGCCTCATGGGTGGTAGGTAGACCTTTACCCAAAGGGTTCCCCCACCTCAGCGCATTCTGGGAACTGAAGGCCTAAGTTCGTGGCTTGTCCTAGAGCATCTTGAGAAATGCAGTCCTATTCCCAGTATAGCACAGGAATAGGAATGCTTTTGTCCTAGAGTTTTTGGGGAAATACAATTTTCATAGAGGCCTGCCAGGTGCAGAATGGGAGGATGTACAATGGGAAATGTATTTAAGCCTCCAAGCTTCTGCCCAGGCATCGTGGGTAGTGTAGTTCTGACTCCTTAAAACTGAAGGGTTAGTGTCCCCACTTGTCCCAAAGTATTAGGAGAGATGTAGTTCAGCCTCCTGGCCTCTGCTTCAGGGAACCATGGGAGATGTTCTTCAAATTCCATCCTCTGCCAGGTGTATTATGGCAAATGTAATTCTGACTCTAAGACTGAATTTTGGTGGGGGTGGTGTGAGGGGTGGGGGGAGAGAGGGAGGCAATGGTCTTCTGCTCTTTCCTCGTGTGAGAGGTGTTGTATCCCAGTTCAAACCTTTCTTCCAAGGCATTGTGGGACTTGTAGTTCATTCTACACATTTTTCCTCTCAAAGTACTATGGGAAATGTGGTCCACCGTGTGCCAAAGACAGTGGGACAGTGTTTCTCAAAGTGGGGCCCTAATTGAGACTTTGGGTTTAATGGATGCAGAGTCCTTCTGTCCCCTGTTTTGGGTCTTCTTGCTCTTGTCTTGCCCCTAAGTTTCATTCTGGCTGTGCCTACCCCCTCCCTCCAACCACGGACCTACCTGTGTCTCCCTCCTGCAGCTAATGTGACTGTATCCTTGCCTGTCCGGGGCTGCGTCCAGGATGAGTCCTGCACCCGGGATTCAGCGACAGGCCCAGGGTTCACGCTCAGCGGCTCCTGCTGCCAGGGGTCCCGCTGTAACTCGGACCTCCGCAACAAGACCTATTTCTCCTCTCAATTCCCGCCCCTTGTCCTGCTGCCCCCTCCTCGGTCCACCACTCTGGCTGCAAACAACTCTGTCAGTACTTCTGCCCCAACCCTGGCCTCCACTTCCACCACCAAACCCACCCCAGCCCCGTCCTCCACTTCCACCACCAAACCCACCCCAGCCCCAGCCAGCCAGACTTCTCCAAAAGAGGTCGAACCTGAGACCTCCCAGGTGGAGGAATCTACCTCGGCTGGAGGTACTAGTGGCCACCAAGACCGTAGAAATATTGGGCAGTACCCCATAAAAGATGGGCCCCCTAATAAAGGCTCTGCAGCTCCTTCAGTGGGGTGGGTGGCTCTTCTGTTGGCTGTGGCTACTGTCACCTTACTATGAACTTCTCTACCTCTTGCCCTACTTCCTTGGCCATGGGTACCCTCCCTTCCCATCACTCCCTCTTCCACCACTGGACTGGGCTGGCCCAGCCCCTGTTCTCCCTAGCTTTTGCTGCACTGGTTTGCGGCTTTGGGACAGAAAGTTACCATTGTATATATCCTGCCAGGGTGTTCCAGCTTTTTGAGGGCAGCAACTGTATCCCCCTCATCTTTGTCTCTCCCTGGTCTTCTCCTGGTGCCTAGGTCAGAGGGACGTCAGAGCTGCCCCAGGGAAGGTGGGAGAGACAGTGATAAGCTTCGTATTCGCTTTCTCACAGTCAACCTGGAGTAGGAGAGATGGGGTCTGAGGGCTCTGCCTCCTGCCCCTGAATCTTTGTGGGAATCATTTTTTGGCATCTTCTTTGTCTTCTTTTGTAGACTGTGAGCTCCTCAAGGGCAGGGACCGTGCCTTACGCCTCAGTGTGGTCAATGTCTGGCACATAAGGCTTCAATAAAAGTTTAATTACTTTGTATAGTGTTTTAAAGGAGTTATTTCTACCTCATTGCTGACCTACCTCAGTATAACCTACCTGAGATATTTCTACCTCCTGAAGCTGAGCTAGGGTGGGAATGCCAAGACTGAAACGGAGAAACTGAGATCCGGAGTCGCAGCCCCGGGGGACGTTGGTTTTGAACACGTTTCACCTCCTGAGGTTTAGCCGTGCTTATGGGTGATCCCACTGGTGAGGGGGAGACCGGGCGAGACCATTGAGCAGTATGAAGGGGTGAATGGTACTCTTAGCAATGTTTGGGAGCAGAGGGGAGCTTTGTTTCACAGGTTTGTACACGGTCCTCAGGCCCCACCAACTTTGCCATCGGTTTTTTTTTCTTTTAAATAAATGTATTTATTTTTATTTATTTTTGGCTGTGTTGGGTCTTCGTTGCTGCGCGCGGGCTTTCTCTTGTGGCGAACGGGGGCTACTCTTCGCTGCAGTGCACGGGCTTCTCATTGCGGTGGCTTCTCTTGTTGCGGAGCACGGGCTCTAGGCGCGCGGGCTTGAGTAGTCGTGGCACGTGGGCTCAGTAGTTGTGGCTCACAGGCTCTAGAGCGCAGGCTCAGTCGTTGTGGCACACGGGCTTAGTTGCTCTGCGGCGTGTGGCATCTTCCCAGACCAGGGCTGGAACCTATGTCCCCTGCATTGGCAGGCGGATTCTTAACCACTGAGCCACAAGGGAAGCCCCTCATCGATCTGGTTTCTTAAGAATCATTGTACAACACGGGGAATATAGCCAATATTTTTTTAGTAACTGTAAATGGAAAGTAACCTTTAAAAATTGTGTATAAAAAAATAGCCTAGCTTAATGATTAAAAAAAAAAAAAAGAATCATTCAGTGGCTTGGCCCCGGCATCCCACCTGTCCAGAGGGCTTGTGGGTGCCGCTGTCCACTTTTGCTTCCTCTTGGGGACTTCGGGCCTGAGTCCCACCACCATCTCCTCCAATCAGATGAAAGCTTGGGCGCCCAGGGAGGAAAAGCCTGGCTTAGGAAGACCGTGGCAGGCTTCGGGACTGCTTGATGGAGGGGAAGCAGGTGTGCAGAATGGTGAGATAATAGGAATACTGGGAATTCGCTGGTGGTCCAGTGGTTAGGACTCCCCGCTTTCACTGCTGTGGCCTGGGTTCAATCCCTGGTCCAGAAAATACAATCCTGGAAGCCACGTGGCACGGCCCAAAAAAAAAAAAAAAAAAAGTAATACTGCTGATATTACCATTCATAGTAGGGAGTAGTGTGAGTTAATAATAAAATAACAGTAAATAGTGATTATAGTAACAAAATAGGGAATAAGAGCCTGAGCAACAAACAATATCAGTATCAGTAATAGTAACTATAGTTATGGGAATGTTAATCATTTAAAAGAGTCTTACCAGATGGCCGGCTTGGGCTAAGGTTGTTTGCACCCATCATTTCACTTAATTTTCCATTTAAATTCTCAGATGGGATGATTGGGAAAACGCAGGCTCAGAATGGTAAAGTAATTTAACCCACAGCAAGTATAAATTTATTATGTGCCAGATACTGGTTTAAATGCTGTACTTGGATTAACATATTTAATCTACACAACCATCCTATGAGTTAAGTATTAATCATCCGCTTTTTATAAAGATGACAAAACCAGGCCCAGAGAGGTTGAGTAACTTGCCTCGGGTCACCCAGCTAATAAGCAACGGAGTCCAAATTGGAACCCAGGCAGACCGGCCTTATAGAGCATGAACAAGAGGGCTGTAACTTTCCCCTCAGCTTAACTAAACTTTAGATAGACTTGTTCTTGCCCCTAAAGTACTGTCCTCCCTCTCACCCTGGTCCCTGACAGAATCCAGATGACCTAACCACAGATGCCCCGGACCTCCTGTTTCTTAGAGCATTTGCTTTAGAAAACTTGTCATTGTAAATTCTTTCTCTGCTCTTTTGAGATGTATATGAATCTGTTTAAAAGCCTCTTGCCAGTTTTACAAGCCAGGAAATGTGTTTCACAAGGACCTGGGAGCTATCTCTTTGAAATATAAACGTCAAAGGAGATAGCACCTCTATCTCCCGGTTTCCCTAGAAGCCTGACTTCAATGGGGACCTTTCTCCAAGTTGTGAAACTACCCCTTGTCCGGAAGATGCAGGAAAGTTTCCTTTTCCTTCAGGTGAAGCCAATTCGCAAACATGACCTACTACCCCCTCAACCCCCACCCCAGTTCTTTTTTTAAAAAAAATTATTTATTTTATTTATTTTTGGCTGCGTTGGGTCTTCGTTGCTGTGCATGGGCTTTCTCGTTGTTGTGAGCGGGGGCTACTCTTCATTGCGGTGTGCGGGCTTCTCATTATGGTGGCTTCTCTTGCTGCGGAGCACGGGCTCTAGGTGCACGGGTGTCAGTAGCTGTGGCACGCAGGCTCAGCAGCTGTGGCTCACAGGCTCCAGAGCGCAGGCTCAGCAGCCGTGGCGCATGGGCTTAGCTGCTCCGCGTTATATGGGATCCTCCCAGACCAGGGCTCAAACCCGTGTCCCCTGTATTGGCAGGCGAACTCTTAACCATTGCGCCACCAGGGAAGCCCCCCACCCCAGTTCTTAAAAACCCAACTGCCTTGTGTTTCAGCTGCATTGAGTTCAGACTGAGTTCTGGCCTCTGTCTCTTTTTGGAACACTTTGAATGAAGACTTCTTGCCTGTCCAACTTGTCCCGTGCAGTTTTTGCTTTGACAAGCAGGACCTGCTAACCAGCGTGTTAACACTCTTCAGAGGTAACTCCGGTCTGTTTTTTGCCATCTTGGTGGCGTAGGTCAGAGGACTCCGGGGTTTCTGAGGGTGTTGAGGCTGGAAATCCTCCTTTTATTACCTGTCACTCCGTGAGGGTGTTTTCTCATCTTTGGAGGAGGTGCCAAAGTGGGGAAGCAGGTGAGGAAGGATGATATTTTTTTGGAAAGGAAAATCAGCTCTTATACAGATACAAGATGAACACGTGTCAAAGATTTCATTTCACTCATTTATGAATGAGGGGACCCATACAATGTTACAGCCAGTTCAAAGGAGAATTCCAAGAACACACACAGGTAGGAGCTCGGGAATGCTGAAATAAATTTATGAGTGGCTGTTGAACTGGTCAATAACCACAGGGAAATAATCAACTGTATTCCGCCAGGCAGGAATCTTTTGCATTGCTCTCAGCTTACCATCGGTTTAGTATTACTATCATAGTTTAAGACAGTGAAAGGTGGAGCTAACCCAGAAGGGTGTGCGAGACAGGACACCCAGTAATCCCTTCTGCCCATTACAAAGGCTTTTACCTCTGAAAGCCCCCGGTGTGTTGTGAAGGCCCCGACACAGTCTGTCCTGACACGGCGCCCTGTGAGTTGGGGTAGGGCATTTTGCGAGCACAGATGAGGGACGGAGGAAAGATGCCTTCCAGGTGTGGGTCCCATATTGCTGGTGGTACCCCTCTCACCTCCACATCCATGTAGCCGCCTAATGTTGTCCATTTCAGAGACTATGTTAGTTTCCTCGGGCTGCGGTAGCAAAGTATCACAAACTGGGTGGCTTAAGACGTCAGAAATTTATTGACTCATCGTTTGGGAGGCCGGAAGTCCGAAATCAAGGTGTTGGTAGGGCCATACTCCCTTCAAAGCCTCTAGGGGAGAACCCTGTCTTGCCGCTTCCAGCTTCTGGTAGCCCCGGGCGTTCCTTGGCTTCTTCTTCAATCTCCAGTCTCTGCCTTCTTCTTCACATGGGTATGTGCTGGTATGACTATTCTTCACATGTCCAAATTTCCCTCTTTTTCTGAGGTCATATTAGATATTAGTCATCTTAACTTGATAAAATATGCAAAGACCTTATTGCCAAATAAGGTCACATTCATAGGTCCTGGGGGGTTGGGACTTCAACATACCTCTTTTGAGGGGGGCACAGTTTCCCTCATAACAAAGACACAGTGTAGAATAGAGACTGAGAGGCCAGACTTGTGTCAGACATGTTTAAATCTCAGCTGTGTAACTACTCTATACCTTGTTTTATTCTGAGTGAAACTGAGCTGGGAAATTCTCTCGAAGTCCCAGTTTCCTTATCTCTTAAATGGGGATAATAGTTCCTGCCTTTAGGACTCTTCTGAGACTTGAACTTGTTCATGTAAGTCAAGTACAGTGCCTGGCATATAGTAAGTGCTCAGAATATAGGGAACCAGCAAGATAGTACAGTTAATTCAAAAGCTTGTGGATGAGATGAAGTATATTTAGTCATCGAAAGCAAGAATGCTGAAATAAGATTGAAAACTGAGATTCAAAATGAATTCTGGTCTTACAGGGTGATAAAACCTTAATTTCTGGGGCTTTACTGTTTACTGGGCAGAAATCATTCCATCAGAAAGCATTTGCCTCTTTACCAGACAAAAACCATTTGCAGCTTACCAATCTTCTTATCATTTGCAAAGTTAATATCTAAACTTTATAGAGTTTGGGCCCTAATCAATAATAAATAGTAAGACATATTCCTGTTACCCCCAGAGAATCAGATAATCCCTGAGTGGGTCTGTTATATGTGGTTCCCCTTTTATTTTATTTCTAAGTTTTAGATCATCATGACCTAACAGAAGTATATTGCAAAACATTTAAATTACATATGTAATTAAAAATTTTTTAGTGTTCACATCAAACAGGTAAAAAGAGAAGAAGCAATGAATTTTAATAAAATATTTTAATGCAAGTATTATTTAAATTTCTAGTCAGTATGAAAGCGTTATTCGTGAGATATTTTGGGGGGAGTTGTACTAAGTCTTTGGAGTCCCATGTGTATTTTATGCTTATATTACATTTCAATTCACACTAGTCACGTCTCCAGTGCTCAATATCTAAAGCTTCAGAACTTTGTATAAATGGAAATATACTGTATACTGTACTCTTTTGTGTAAGGCTTCTTTCACTCAACAGAATGTGGTGGGTTTTTTTGATAAACTTATTTATGTATTTATTATTTAATTTTGGCTGCGTTGGGTCTTTGTTGGTGCGTGCGGGCTTTCTCTGGTTGTTGTGAGCAGGGGCTACTCTTTGTTGCGGTGCACGGGGTTCTCATTGCGGTGGCTTCTCTTGTTGTGGAGCACGGACTCTAGGCGCGGGCTTCAGTAGTTGTGGCTCGTGTGCTTCAGTAGTTGTGGCTCGCGGGCTCTAGAGCGCAGGCTCAGTAGTTGTGGCGCACAAGCTTAGTTGCTCCGTGGCATGTGGGATCTTCCTGGACCAGGGCTCAAACCCGTGTCCCCTGCATTGGCAGGCGGGTTCTTTACCACTGCACCACGAGGGAAGTCCTGGAATGTGGTATTATCCCAGTTTGTTCATTCATTCTTCTATTGATGGACACCTGTTTCCAGTTTGGGGCTATCATGAATAAAGCTGGTATGACTATTCTTGTATACTTGTTTTTATGAACATAGGCTTTCATTGCATAAACACTAGGAGTGGAATTACTGTGTCAAAGAATGGGGGAATATTTAGTTTAATAAGAAACCAGCAGACCCTTTTCAAAATTGGTTATCCTATTTCACTGTCCTACACTATTTTACTAAAATTAGAATTCCTGTTACTCTGTGTTGTCATCAACATATTGTGTTGTCAGTAGGTCTTTTTTTTTAAAGTTGTACTTATTTATTAGAATTTTTAAAATTATTTATTTTTGGCTGCATTGGGTCTTCGTTGCTGCGCGCGGGCTTTCTCTAGTTGTGGCGAGTGGGGGCTACTCTTCCTTGTGATGCACGGGCTTCTCATTGAAGTGGCTTCTCTTGTTGTGGAGCACGGGCTCTAGGCATGTGGGCTTCAGTAGTTGTGGCACGTGGTCTCAGTAGTTGTGGCTCGCGGGCTCTAGAGCGCAGGCTCAGCAGTTGTGGCGCACGGGCTTAGTTGCTCCTCGGCATGTGGGATCTTCCCGGACCAGGGCTCAAACCCGTGTCCCCTGCATTGGCAGGCAAATTCTTAACCACTGTGCCAGCAGGGAAGTCCCAATAGGTCTTTTAAATTTTATCCATTCTGGTAGGTGTGTTGTGGTACCTAATTGTGGTTTTAATATGCATTTCCCTGAAGTCTAATCTTTTTTGTTTTGTCTTTTTTTTATTTTGGCCGTGCTTCATGGCCTGCGGGAACTTAGTTCCCTGACCAGGGATGGAACTCACGCCCCCTGCAGTGGAAGCACGGAGTCTTAACCACTGGACCACCAGGGAAGTCCCTAATCATTCAGAGTAATTTTTCACTAGTGTGGTAGCCAGTGGGATAATGGGAGGAGCTTTGTGGAGCATTGAGAAGGGATGAAATAGGAAAGCAGGCAAGTATATGGACCCAAAAAGTCTAGGCTGATTTCTAGGCAGAATTAAGGGCTCACTGGAGGTTATATACCACAGATTTAAAGTCAGACTTTTCATCAGGGTTGTGTGATTTTCCTCCAGTGTCAGAGGGAAATCAAAATGGAGCTGGTATTGCTAAGAGAGCTCTCTGGAGCCAGGAGGACGTTAAGGAAGTGTGACTTGTGCACATCTCAGCCTGGGTGAAATCTGATCTTTTGATCAGATCACCTGCCAGAAACTCAAGGTACTTATCAGACCCTACCCTAAAATGACTCCTGGCAGTCTATCTACTTATTGGACTCCTGCCCTAAAACACCTTGTGATTCCTTAAGGACAAACATTTTCTGACTCTCATTAGAGTCCATCACAATTCTCACCAGGCAACTTTTTTTTAAAATTAATTAATTAATTAATTTCCTTTTGGCTGCACACGGGCTTTCTCTAGTTGTGGCGAGCGGGGGCTGCTCTTCTTGCGGTGCGTGGGCTTCTACTTGTGGTGGCTTCTCTTGTTGCGGAGCAGGGGCTCTAGGTGTGCGGGCTTAGTAGTTGTGGCTAACGGGCTCCAGAGCTCAGTCTCAGTAGTGGCGCAGGGGCTTAGTTGCTCCGCAGCATGTGGGATCTTCCCGGACCAGGGCTCGAACCCGTGTCCCTTGCATTGGCAGGTGGGTTCTTAACCACTGCGCCACCAGGGAAGTCCCTCACCAGGCAACTTTCAACAGCCTCGTGGCTTTTTATCTTTATGAGCCCCTGACTTTTTCTCTTCCTTGGAACACTCTTTTGGGGTTACCTGAACCTGCGTCTCCCAAATTGCCATTCTTAAGACCCCCAATAAACTCTTTTCTTATTTGCAGCCTCCTGCATTCTTTTTTTTTGGTTGACACCAGCTCTGGTCACTTACATCACTCTGGTACAAGCATTGAGTGGGTAGAAAGTTGGATACTGGCAGATTGCCTTTCTAATAGGACAAAGCCAGGGACTTGAGAGTATATGGCAAAAGGTGTGATTACAATGACGAAGAGTGGAATTTAAGGTCGGAAGTTGGAAGGACCTGAGTGATATGACAAAATTCATTCATTTATTCATTTGTTCAACACATTTTCATTTAATACTTAACTATGGGTCAGACATCATGCTGAGTGATGGGGAGATGGCTTTGAACAAGAAGTCATGGTTTATCTGAAAAAGAATATATATACGTGTGTATCTGAATCACTTTGCTGCACACCTGAAACCATCACAACACTGTAAATCAACTATGCTTCAATTTAAGAAAAAGAATGCCAGAATAAATCCAAACGTGTGTGTGTATATATATTATATATATAAATAAATAAAAAATATATTATACATAAAAAATATATATATATAAGGGTATTCCCTGGTGGTCCACTGGTTAGGGCTCTGTGCTCTCACTGCCGAGTGCCCAGGTTCGATTACTGATCGGGGAACTAGGATCTCACAAGCCACACGGCACAGCCAAAAAAAAAAAAAAGTCATGGAGGCAACATGGTTGAGTGGTTAAGAGCTTGGATTCTGGAACACACTGCTTGCATTCAAATCTTGGTCCTGCCAGCTATCACCAGGATAACTTGGGCAAGTTATTCAACTTCTCTGTGCCTCGGTTTCCCCATCTTTAAAACAGAAGTGAGTTACAAATAAGGACATACTCAAAGAATGATGCGGGTGTGTCAGAGAGACACAGGAAGACATCTTAAAGAGGCTTCCTATGACCAAATCTGGAACAAGTTGAAGCTCAGATTAAATAATAAGAGTAAAGGATTATAACCCATTGAATAAAACAAGAATCCGTGACTACAAACTGATAGAAAATCAATGAAAATAAATAAAAAGGAGAGAGCGCATTCTTAGAGTAAAAACAATGAATGATGTGGAAGGAATGATGGAATCAAAACATCACCATTTGGCAACCTTTATAATGGTAATTAATTCAGGTAAGATTCAGTCATAGATGCTGTGATATTGTGATTTATAATAAGAAACATATTTGGTCTTCATCCTGGTTTCTGGCACAGAGCTCCTAAAGCCCTTGGAAATTTCCTAAGTTATGAGTGTTAAAGGTGTCTTGATACTCATAACAAACCCCTTTCAACCACACCTGAGGTTATGCTTAGGAGGTGACTTTCGGAAAACACCTAAGGATGGGGGATGGTTGCCTGGGGGATCAACCATGTAGTTAGAGGGTTGGAATTTTCAGCCACTCCCCAAGCCCCACCTCCCAGGAGGGGAGAGGGGCTGGAGGTTGAAATCAATCACCAGCGGCCCGTGATTTAATCAATGGTGTCCATGTAATGAAGCCTCCACCAAAATCCCCAAAAAGATGGGGTTCAGAGAGCTTCCGGGTTGGTGAACACATGGAGGTATTGGGAGGGTGGCACATCTGGAAGCTCCCCACCCCCTCCCGGTACCTTGCCCTGTGCATCTCCTCCATCTAGCTGTTTCTGAGTTACATCTTTTTGTAATAAACCAGTAATCCATTAAGTAAAATGTCTCTCTGAGTTCTTTGAATTGCTCAAGCAAATTAATCAACAGAGCGGGTTGTGGGAACCTCTGAGCTATAGCCGGTCAGTCAGAAGCACAGGTGACAAACTGGACTTGTGATTGGCATCTGCAGGTGGCGGGCAGGGGTAGGACTGAGTCTATAACCTGTGGAATCTGATGCTATCTCCCAGTAGATAGTGTCAGAATTAAGTTAATTGCTTGGTGGTGTTGGAGGGAACATACATCCATACACGTTAAAACTAGTGGGTTCAAGTTTGAGGAGTAACAGGATATTTCCCTGGTCACAAATTATCTCTCCACAAGATACTTATTAATTACACAGGGGGAAATAGTGACAAAAATAGGAAAAACCTGGCAGCCACCACTTTCACTAAGTGATCAAAGTTAACATCAATAGTAAGGGAGCAAACAGACATCACGGGCCTCTTGATATGATGCACTGAGAAAGGACACAGCATCGCTTCCATGGTCTTGGGCAAAATGCGCACAATCTGAATCTAATCACGTGGAAACATCAGCTAAGCCCAAACGGAGGGACATTCTACAAAGTAACCGGCCTCTGCTCTGCAGAAATATCGCTGTCATGGGACACAAAGAATGATGGAGGCTCTGTTACAGAAGAAAGATTTAAAGAGACTTGGAAACCGAATGCACTGCGTGAACAAGGAGTTTCTTTTGCTACAAGAGACATTACTTAAGCAGTTGACAAAAATCTCAAGAAGGTCCAGAAACTAGACACTTTATGTTTGATGTTAATTTCCTGATTTACATAAATGTACAGTGATTATGGAAGAGAATGTCTTTGTTTTTAGGAAATACACACTGATGTATAATTTAGAGGGAGAGTGGTCACCTGCCAGCCTCTTACTCTCAAACTGTTCAGGAGAGAAAAAATATTTCTATAGAGATAGAAAGAAATGTGGTAAAATGTTAACTTTGGGGAACCTGGTTGAAGGGTATATAGGAATTCTTTGTGTCATTTCTGCAGCTTCTCGATAAGCCTGAAATTATGTCAAACACTTCAAAAAGAAAAATAACAGAAACTAGTCATATTATACTAGGCTAAAAGTAAATGAATAATAACATACCTGCCTCAGAGTAGTTGTGAAGATTAAAAGGAGCATATATATCTATATCTATATCTCTCTCAGGATAGTACCTAATTTTTTATTTTGTGCTTTTGCGGTGTTTATAATCTCAAAACAAAACTAGACAAGAATGGGGGGAGAATTGCACCATCAGACAACACATGTCGGTCTGAATGTCAAGTGCAACAGAGCACTGACCTTGGCCATTGGTCTTGTGCTCATCTTTCCGGTAACTATTGCATCCTAGCCAAAAACATTCTTTATTATAGTAAGATAATGCCACTTTGGAGAGTCTCAAAGATGATATACTAAGGGAAAGACGACAAAAGCGTGCACTCTGTATGATTCCATTTATATGAATTTCAGGAAGAAGCAAAACTAGCCTCAAAGTAGTGCTTATATCTGTGGCATGGGTGTGGGTGGTGCACAGTCTTGACCGTGAAAAGATATGAGGGAGTCATCTGGGGTGTAATAAATACTTTATATCTTGATTCATGAAGTCATTACTCAGGTGAATAGAAATATAAATAATGTGTAGGAAATTTATATAACTTTACACTTGATTCATGTACTTTGTTGTATGTCTGTTGCTCTTCAATAAACATTTTTTTAAATAAAAAAAATGAGCTAGGGCTTCCCTGGTGGCGCAGTGGTTGAGAGTCCGCCTACCGATGCAGGGGACACGGATTTGTGCCCCGGTCCAGGAAGATCCCACGTGCCGCGGAGCAGCTGGGCCCGTGAGCCATGGCCGCTGAGCCTGCGAGCCATGGCCGCTGAGCCTGCGTGTCCGGAGCCTGTGCTCCGCAACGGGAGAGGCCACAACAGTGAGAGGCCCGCGTACCGCAAAAAAAAAAAAAAAAAAAAGAGCTAATATCTATAAAACAGGTAAGACAGTACCTGGCATCTAGGAAGTACTCACTGAACGTTATTATTTCTTGTATGATTATGTCTCTGATACCTTACAAAGAGTAGATATTTGCCAGATAAATGCTTGCTCAGTTTTTAAAAGCAACCATTGTTTCTATGTGCCAAGCACCATGGGAAGCACTTTCCAGGCACAGCTGAGTATTCAGAGCACTTTTTCTTGTAAAATAGTATTAGCATTTTGCTTTCCAACATTTATTATGAAAAATTTCACACCTACAGACAGGTTGGAAAGATCATGCAAAGCACATCCATTTGCCCACCACTTATTTTTTATTTTATTTTATATTTTTATTGAAGAATTGTTGATTCACAATGTCGTGTTAGTTTCAGGTATACAGCAGAGTGATTCAGTTTTTTTTAAATATATATATATATATTTTTTTTTTCAGATCCTCTTACCTTATAGATTATTACAAAATATTGAGTATAGTTCCCTGTGCTATACACGGGGTCCTTGTTGGTTATCTATTTTATATATAGTAGTGTGTATATGTATATGTTAATCCCAAACTCCTAAGTTATCCCTCTTTCCCCCCACTTTCCCACCTTTGGTAACCATAAGTTTGTTGTCTATGTCTGTGAGTCTATTTCTGTTTAGTAAATAAGTTCATTTGTATCATTTTTTCAGATTCCACATATAAGCCATATATATCATATGATATTTGTTTTTCTCTGTCTGACTTGCTTCACTCGGTACGATAATCTCTAGGTCCATCCATGTTGCTGCAAATGGCATTATTTCATTCTTTTTTATGACCGAGTAATATTCCAGTGTGTGTGTCTGTGTGTGTGTGTGTGTGTGTGTGTGTGTGTGTGTATCACATCTTTTTTAAAAATTGTTCACTTTATTTATTTATTTATTTATTTTGCGGTACGCGAGCCTCGCACTGTTGTGGCCTCTCCCGTTGCGGAGCACAGGCTCCGGACGCACAGGCTCAGTGGCCATGGCTCACGGGCCCAGCCGCTCCACGGCATGTGGGGTCTTCCCGGACCGGGGCACGAACCCGTGTCCCCTGCATCGGCAGGCGGACTCTCAACCACTGCGCCACCAGGGAAGCCCTATTTATTTTTTAAATTTCATTTTATGTATTTAGTTTTGGCTGTGTTGGGTCTTTGTTGCTACACGCAGGCTTTCTCTAGTTGCGGTGAGCGGGGGCTACTCTTCGTTGCAGTGCGTGGACTTCTCACTGCAGTGGCTTCTCTTGTTGCGGAGCACAGGCTCAAGGCGTGTGGGCTTCAGTAGTTGTGGCACGTGGGCTCAGTAGTTGTGGCTCACGGGCTCTAGAGGGCAGGCTCAGTAGTTGTGGCGCATGGGCTTAGTTGCTCCGCGGCATGTGGGATCTTCCTGGACCAGGGCTCAAACCCATGTCCCCTGCATTGGCAGGCGGATTCTTAACCAGGGCGCCACCAGGGAAGTGCCTATCATATCTTCTTTACCCCAGGGCTTCTTTATAAGCCCTGGGCTATTTTGCTGGAGAATTTGTCTGTCAATGGACATTTTTCCCTCCACTTAGATTCAAAAAGTTTTAACTTTTATTTATTTATTTATTTTTAACATCTTTATTAGAGTATAATTGCTTTACAATGGTGTGTCAGTTTCTGCTTTATAACAAAGTGAATCGCTTATACATATACATATTAGTTTTAACTTTTTGTGAGGCCCACTTATGGTATTCCATTTAACAGATGCAAACACTGAGGCACAAACAAGATTAAGTTGCTTCCTCAGGGTTTCCCAGAATTAGGATTTGGACCCAGGGAGTCTGACCCTAGAGGGTGCCCCCCAAAACAACTAGTTCTCATGTTAGGTTTTGGGGGACACAGATGGGAAAGCCATGCCCTAACGTCTACATTTCACCATTTAGTGCTGTGCTGTTCAGTAGGTGGCCGCCAGCCACATGTGGCTGCATACATTTAAATTTAAATCATTAAAATTAAATAAAATTTAAAATTCAATTCCTCACTGCTCCTCGAGTGCTCAGATAACCACATGTGGCCATTGTATGAACAGTTTCAGACATAAAGTTTTCCACTATTACAGCTGTCCATGGAAATAATCAATAAACAATCTATAATAGGAATAGAAAATAGTTTTTATTTCAGCCAAACTGAGGACTATAGCCCAGGAGACAAAGATTCAAGAAGCACTTGAAAAAAAAAGAAGCACTTGAATTCTGTTTCGCTGGACTGCAAAATGCAGGAGGCTCATAAAAGCAAAAACCACAGAATTACGTAAATTGTTTGTCAAGAGTCAAGACTGGAGCTGGCAGGAAGTAACGGTGCTTGTTAAGCAAGGATTGGTTGGGGTCGAAAATGGTTGCTTAGTTACAAGGGGACATCTTGAGACCATAAAGGTACAGCTGGCAGCTAGCAGACACTGTTTTGAGAACGGCTGGTGGTGTCCTTGGGTCTGATACAGTTCAGAAAATTCAAGTTCTGTGATGCAGGAACATGTCTGAAATCACATCCACGATGGCCAACTGGCGCCATTTTGAATGCCTGAACCACAGTTACTCCATTTTGATTTTTAAATGCATTCTTTTCTTTCATGGTCAAAGCAGATGTACAATGGATCTTTGATAGGCCACAAAACAGGCTGTTCTAATTAGCATAATTTAAGTTAGGTTAGAAATTCCCTGGTGGTCCAATGGTTAGGACTCTGTGCTTTCAGTCTCGAGGTCCCAGGTTTGATCCCTGGTAGGGGGACTAAGATCCCACAAGCCACACAGTGTGGCCAAAAAAAAAAAAAAAAAAAAAAGTTTAAGTTAGGTCATGTATAAGCCAGAATGACTTCCCCATACTTCAATATGTGAAAATTTCTCCCATCACAGCGCTGGACTCTAGTGGGTAATATGGAAAAGACCTATAATTTCAATCCACATGGTGGTGGTGATGTTGGTGAGCATTGGGGTCAGGTTAGAGGGTGTGTCAGCAACAGATTGGGAAAAAATACAACCAGCTGGGTGTTTCCTCCCCTCACTTTTATCTTTAATCTTTTTTTAAAGGCGTTTCATCTGCCCCCATATGGCTGTTATTCTTTCCTACTCTCCACCCTCCCTCTGACCTACCATCAGCATAAATTCAATTGTTAGTCTATTGTAACCCTAATTGCTTTGATCCATATCATGATGAACTTTCCAGTGGGCAGAGTCAGAATTCTTTTTTTTTTTTTTTTTTTTTTTTTGCGGCTCGCGGGCCTCTCACTATTGTGGCCTCTCCCGTTGCGGAGCGCAGGCTCGGGACGCGCAGGCTCAGCGGCCATGGCTCACGGGCCCGGCCGCTCCGCGGCATGTGGGATCTTCCCGGACCGGGGCACGAACCCGCGTCCCCTGCATCGGCAGGAGGACTCTCAACCACTGCGCCACCAGGGAAGCCCCAGAATTCTTTTTATGCTGGAATCAGTGTCTCTCCTCGTTTTGCTTTAGATTAGGTAAATCCACTCACAGGAAAAAGCTGAATGTGGAGTTCGGGGTGGAAAGATCTAAGTTCATAGTCTATATTTATTACCTGTGTGGATTTGGGCAGGTGAGTTCACCTCCTTGAGCCACCGTGTCTCATTTGTAAAATGAGCATCATCGCATGTGCTTCCTAGTGGTAGCGTGAGAATGATGATGATTAGGTCTGTAAGAGCCCTATAGCCCGACAGAGCGTTTAGTAATTGGTAGCTGCTGTTATTTGCAGACACTTTGTTTTCTGCTTTCTCCACCCGTAATTCTTCAGGGAAATGCATACCTTGTGTGGCACAGAATGCCCCATACAGAAGCAGTATCTGGGGTTTCAAGCTGATGGATTAGAAATCTACAAGGTAGGAGTTCACAAGCACTGTCAGGTATCATGGCCGTGGATTGAAACACAAATTGGGACTTGTGGGCTTTCTTTTTTGCCTTGTTTATTTGAAAAATCTGACAATGCCACTTCAATGAAAACACAGTTAAATGTGTTTAAGAAAAAATCTGATAGAATGTGCTCTTGCATATAATTAAAGAATACCTAGAATACCGCAGTCCCCCCTTTTGAAACAATAATTGTCGAGCCCTTGCAAAGCAATCTCTAGAGTCTACCCTGTCCAATAGAACCTCCCGTGACCATGGAAGTGGCCTGTAGTCTATGCTGTGCAGTGTGGTCACCGAGCTCATGAGTGCATGTTTAAAGGGGGTCGGTTGTGAGAAACTGAAGTTTCAATTTTGTTTAATTTGAATTAAATTTAACCAACCATGTGTGGCTTGTGGCATCCATGTTGGACAGCAAAGCTCTTGATCCACAGACTGAGTGTTGGTGCAAGTGGAATGCTGCTTCTTATAATTGAGTTTGATGAACAAACAGTGGTTCCTGGTTTGGGATCTAAGCATTGACATCATTTCTCCAAGTCTGTTCTTGGGGACTAGTCTCTGCTTTTCAGAATCAGCCCGGCCATGGACTGGCCATTTAGTTTCTCTGAGCCTTGGTTACCCAATGTGTCATATGAGGGATAATCATATTCCTTTTGCAAGGTGTTGTGAAGTCAGGCTGCAATTCTAAACCAGCTCCACCTTTTCCTGGCTATGTGACCTTGGGCAAATTAGTTAACCTTTCTCGGCTTCAGTTTCATTAACTTTAAGATGGGAATGAAAGTTACCTTCCTCATAAGATAGTTGTGAGGATTAAGCAGTATCTATAAAGTACTTAGAACGGTGCCTGGGGCATGATACAACCTATATATGTGTTTGCTCTTGTACTATGCTTGTGAAAAGACTGGACAAAAATCGTAGGTCAGGAAATCAATTTAGTAAGTCTCCACCAGTGCTTTTGAGGTCTGTTTCTTTACTGTGTCTCTTGGAATATATTTTCCTGTGTTATGTTAACCATTTATAAAACCATATTTGATATTACCTTTTTTAAAAAATTGAAGTTGATTTACAAAACGTTTCAGGTATACATTCTTTTTTAAAAAACTTTTTATTGAAGTATACTTGATTTACAATGTTGTGCCAGTCTCTACTGTACAGCAAAGTGACTCAATTATACACATGCATACATTCTTTTTTTAAAAAATTTGTTTATTTTATTTATTTTTGGCTGCGTTGGGTCTTCGTTGTTGTGTGCAGGCTTTCTCTAGTTGCGGCGAGCGGGGGCTACTCTTCGTTGCAGTGAGCGGACTTCTCGTTGTCGTGGCCTCTCCTGTTGCGGAACACGGGCTCTAGGTGCGCGGGCTTCAGTAGTTGTGGCACGCGGGTTCAGTGGTTGTGGCTCACGGGCTCTAGAGCGCAGGCTCAGTAGTTGTGGCGGACACGCTTAGTTACTCCACGGCATGTAGGATCTTCCCGGGCCAGGGCTTGAACCCGTGTCCCCTGCATTGGCAGGCGGATTCTTAACCACTGCGCCACCAGGGAAGTCCATGTGAGTGTATTTCTGTTTTGTAAAGAAGTTCATTTGTATTATTTTTTAGGTAACACATATAAGTGATATCATGTATTTGTCTTTCTCTGTCTGACTTACTTAGTATGATAATCTCTAGGTCCATCCGCTATTATCTTTTAAAAAAATTTATTTTATTGAAGTATAGTAGATTTACCTGCTATTATCTTTTTAAGCAAGGATATGTTTTGTTTCATGATACTTCTTTCTCTGGAAAGATCTCAGAGTTACAGAAAAGTTGCAAGTACTGTACAAAGAAATTATTTTTCCTAAGCCATGTAATAATGAGTTGCCAATATTATGCCCCGTCACCTATGGGTGTTCAGTGTGTTTCCTACAAACAGGACTGTCTCCTACATAACCGAAGTACAACCTCAAAACTAAAAAGTATTAGCATTAAAACATTACTACCATCTAATCCTCACGCTCCATTCAAGTGTCACCAGTTGTTCCAATAACGGCTTTCACAACAAAGGTTCCAATCTAGACTCTCGCATTCCATTTTGTTGTCACGTCTCTTTTGCTTCCTTTAGTCTGGAAAAATTCTTCATTCTTCCCTTGACCTTCGTGACTCTTGTGAACATTACAGCCCAGTCCTGGGGTAGGATGGCCATGGATTTGATATCTTCTCATGAGCAGATTCTGGTCGGGCATCTTGGGCAGGAGCGTCACAAAAGTGGTGTTAACATCTTACATCCCATCAGGATATTCTCATTAACGGTGGTGTCTTTCAGGCTCCTCCGCTGTAAAGTTCCCCTTTTCCCCTTTGTGATTAATGTGTTTTCTGGGGAGGTCTTTTGGGGTCATGTAAATACCCTGTTCCTTGTCAGACTTTTGATTTATTCATTTATTTAGTCATGTCAGGATAGACTCATAGCGTCAAGGGATTGTAATCTATTACAGTCATTGTCTATTTTGATGTTCCAGTTGTTTCCAGTTTGACCTGTGGGAGCTCTTTCCAGCTGGCTCCTGTGTCATTTTCGCCTGTCCCCATCATTCTTTTTTTGTTTGTTTGTTTTAGGAGAAGTTAACTGATTTTTTTAAAAAAAATTTTATTGGAGTATGGTTGATTTACAACATTGTGTTAGTTTCAGGTGTGCAGCAAAGTGAATCAGTTATACCTATACATATATCCACTCTTTTTTAGATTCTTTTCCCATATAGGCAATTATAGAGTATTGTGTAGAGTTCCCTGTGCTGTACAGTAGGTCCTTATTAGTTATGTTTTTTTATATATCCCATCATTCTTTAAACTTTTTTTCTGCTTCCTGGCACAATAAGATGTGCCAGGCTCGCCTAGTACTTTCCCTGTCCCAGTCCTGGAATTAGCCTTTTACTCTGGGAAGCCCTGGGCTATTTTGCTGGAGAATGACATTTAGAAACCAAGAGTTGGGAGTTACATGTGGCCACTGCTATTGGCTCTTACTGTACCCAGGCTCTCTCGGAGTGGGCAGAGGTAAGGAATGTATGTGTGTATATGTGTAGATATAGATTTACATCTATATTCCTTTTTTAAAAATTTTAACTTAAAACATACAGATATGGGTTTATTTGCCAGTCTTTTGATGAGAAGCCTAGGCTTTTCTTTTCTTTTCTTTTTTTTTTTTTTTTTTTTGCGGTACGCGGGCCTCTCACTGTTGTGGCCTCTCCCGTTGCAGAGTACAGGCTTCGGACGCGCAGGCTCAGCGGCCATGGCTCACGGGCCCAGCCGCTCCGCGGCATGTGGGATCTTCCCGGATCGGGGCATGAACCCGTGTCCCCTGCAGTGGCAGGCGGACTCTCAACCACTGCGCCACCAGGGAAGCCCTCTTTTCTTTTTTGAAAAAATTTTTTGGCCATGCTGTGCGGCATGTGGGATCTTAGTTCCCCCACCAGGGATCGAACCTGTGGCCCCTGCATTGGAAGCGCAGAGTCTTAACCACTGGACCACCAGGGAAGTCCCCTAGGCTCCTTTTTTTTAAAAAATTTTTATTGAAACACAGTTGATACAATGTTGTATTAGTTTAATGTGTACAGCAAAGTGATTCATGTACATATATATACATTCTTTTATAAATTCTTTTCCATTATAGGTTATTACAAGATATTGACTATAGTTCCCTGTGCTATACAGTAGGTCCTTATTGGTTATCTACTCCATATATAGTAGCGTGTATATTTTAATCCCAAACTTCTAATTTATCCCTCTTCCCCCCCACCACTTCCCCTTTGGTAACCACAGGTGTGTTGTCTCTGTGAGTCTATCTCTGTTTGGTAAATAACTTCATTTGTATCATTTTTTTACATTCCACATGTAAGTGATATCATATGATATTTGTTTTTCTCTGTCTGACTTGCTTCACTCGGTATGATAATCTCTAGGTCCATCCATGTTGCTGCCAATGGCATTATTTCATTCTTTTTTACGGCTGAGTAATATTCCATCTGTGTTTTTTTCTACATCTGTCTCTCTGTAGTGAAAGTCATGAGTTTACACTGATAACTCCAGTTCCAACCCAGCACTACAGGGCTTATTCTTGTTTTCTCCCTTTACATAATTGTAGCTCATTTCTCCAGCAGTGAGAAATCTGGCTCCCAGTGCCCTTAATATATTTACTTATTTATTCGATCCCCCTGAAAGTAACCAATCTCTTATGGCTGCCACTGCCTGCACCCCTGGCCCCTGAGGTGGAGGCCCTGCTCACCACATTTGGGTCCTGACACCCTATTCTGGGTCCTGTGTGGCCCCTACTCCAACCCCTCTTCCAGACACCTACTTGCTTGTGCTCAGGATAGGAAAGGAGAGGAAGAGATTGATGTGTTTAAAATAGAATAGATTACTGTTTTGCTCTTCCAATTTCTACTTTGAAGCTCCTAGCTATTCTTTCCTTTTCTTTTCTGTTCCTTGTTAGAAATGCCAGATTCTGCATAAGTTAAGTGTTCTTTTATTGAACTGGACATAGCTTAAAAATGTTTTCAGTGTAATGCTCACCATAACAGAGGTCACAATGAAGGAAAAGGAGGAGAAAGACGATGAAGAGCAGGAGAATATAGTTGCATAAAAAGCAACAGAGAGGGAAATGACGTAATCGCATTCCTGTATTTTTTCCAAGGTTTGATCTTTGAGGTCCCTGGTTTGTGCTTGAGAAATGGATTTCAACATAAGGCAGGGCTCGTTGGGGACAAGGAAGGTGTGACAGGGGACCTGTCACAGGGGAGGCTCTGCCCGAACTGGCCTTGCTGGTTTCTCTTCTTCCCAGGTTTGTGTTTTAAATGAAGGGCTTATTTAATTTTAATTACATAAGTAATACACGAATACCTCCCCACTGTAAAACATTCGAACAATATAGAGAGAGAGCAAAAAGCCCTTTTGAGAAACGGGAAGTCAACCAGTGACAAAGGGAGGAGTTTGGAGGGCAGTGTGGAACTATTTTTCAAAATGACAAATGCACATCACTTTTGACTTGGCAGTTTTCCTCTTCGGAATTTATCTTACAGGCATGGATCATATGGCCAGCATGAGGTATGCCCAAGTGATATTAATTACAGTAGTGTTCGTAATGGCAATAAAACTAGGAATCACCTAAGTGTTTATTAAAAGGGGTCTGGTTAAGTTAATGATAGTACATTCAGACAGTGTGATGCTCTAAGGGCATTAAAAAAAAAACGAGGTACAGCTCTATGTATTCATCTGGAGAGAGCCTGAAGAGAATCTTAAGTGAAAAATTAAAGTAAGATGCAGAATTGTGTGCTACCATGGTGTAAAAAACATGACCCGTGTGTGAATGCTTGTATATGCCTAAAATATCGCAGGAAATCACTGTATTCTTGCTTCTGGAAAGGGAATCGGGTGGCCACGGGATGGGGGTGGGAGGAGATTTTCCCATCCCTCCTGATGCATCCTTTATATCCTTCCTGTGTGATCTTGGACAAGCTATGTGTCTTCTCTGAGCCTCAGTTTCCCCGTTCGTAAAGGGAGGGTCATGACAAGGGAGACTGGAGTTCTTTTTCTGGAGCTGGCACAGCAGATGGGCCGTTAATGAGAGGCCCTACCTCCCCCTCAGTCTGGGTCTTCACAGAGAACTCACTCCAACTTTCTGCTTTATCTGACGATATAGAGACACATGCACCCCAATGTTCACAGCATCATTATTTCCAGTAATGCCAAGACATGGAAGCAACTTAAGTGCCCATTAACAGATGAATGGATAAAGAAGATGTGGTAAAAATATACAGTGAACTATTACTCAGCCATAAAAAGGACTGAAATATGCCATTTTCAGGAACATGGATGGACCTAGAAATTATTATACGAAGTGAAGTAAGTCAGACAGAGAGAGACAAATATTATATGATTTCACTTATATGTGGAATCTAAACTATGACACAAATGAACTGATTTATGAGACAGAAACAGACTCACAGACATGGAAAACAAACTTATGGTTACCAAAGGGGAAGCGGGGGGGAAGGGATAAATTGGGAGTATGGGATTAACAGATGCACACTACTATACATAAAATAGATAAACAACAAGGATTTACTGTATAGCACAGGGAACTATATTCAATATTCAATATCTTATAATAAAGCATAATGGAAAAGAATTGAAAAAATATAGATATATACATATATATATGTATAACTGAATCACTTTGCTGTACACCTGAAACTAACACAATATTGTAAATCAGTTACACTTAAAAAAAAAAAAAAGAGTCAGTAGCATTTGCAGCCACCAGTCTGCAGTGAGATGCACAAGGGGATTTTCCTAACTCCTTGGCAATCTCTGGCGGGTGAGAGGCAAGATAACCCAGTCCTTTCCCAGGCCTCTGCATTCCCAACCACACCCCCGTGCTTGGGTCCCCCTGTGGGTCTCCCCTTCAGGAGTCTCAAGAACCATGATCGTTCTCTCTCTACGGAGACCTCTGGTGAGTGGGGAGTGGGCTCCTGTGGGCTGTCACTCACCCAGCCTAATAAGTGACCTGTGTAGGAGCCCATCTTGGTTCTACATGGCAGGAGCTCCATCACCTGGTCCAAAATCCTGCTCCTCTGCCAGTCTGTGACTTTGGGCAAGTCCCTTCATCTCTTTGTGCCTCAGTTTCCTCATCCATAAAATGGAAACAGTTCCTACTTCCTAGGGCTGTTGTGAAGACATCCTAATTAGCTAATGTGACTAGATCTGCTCTGTCCACTAGGGTAGCCACTAGCCCCCCACGTGGCAACTGAGCCCTTGAAATGTGGCTGGTCTCAACAGAAGCGTGCTAGCAATGTAAACTACACACTGCATTTTGAAGACTTCGTATGAAAAATAAAAGAATGTAAACTAAATCATTCCTGATTTTTATGTTGATCCCATTCTAAAATGATAATATTTTGGATGTGTTGGATGAAAGCATGATTAATCTCCCCCGTTTCTTTTGCCTTTTTTTAATGTGGTTACTAGAAAATGTAGAATTACACGTGAGGCTCGCATTATATTTCTGTTGGATGGCACTGCTTTAGAAAAACTTCGGGCAGCCTCACATTAGCTGCTACTCCAAGCAGCCCTCAGAGCCCATGTTTTGTCCCCACAGCTACTGATTGCTTTTCTCCACAGCTTTATCGAGGTATAATTGACAAATAAAGTTGTATACATTTAAGGTGCACAAAATGATGATTTGACATACATATACATTGTGAAATGATTGCCACGATCAAGCTAATTAACACATCCATCACCTCCTGTAGTTACCGTGTGGGTGTGTGGGTGGTGAGAACATTTAAGATCTACTCTCTTAGCGATTTTCAAGTAAACAATACATAGTATTAACTATAGTCACCATACCATATGTTGTTAAATCCCCACAACTTGTTCATCTTATAACTAGAAGTTTGTCCCCTTTCACCAACATCTCCTCATTTTGCTCGATTGTTATTTTGATTGTGTTTTGTTGTTGTTTTTGTTTCGTTTTGTTTTTGTTTGTTTGTTTCGGCCGCACAGCATGTGGGATCCTAGTTCCCTGACCAGGGATTGAACCCGCAACCCCTGCATTGGAAGCGTGGCCTCTTAACCACTGGACCGCCGGGGAAGTCCTGGTTGGTTGGTTTTTCTTATTTTTTACTTTTATGTTTCTTTAAACTTTTTAGTTTATATTGGAGTACAGTTGATTAACAGTGTTGTGTTACTTTCAGGAGTACAACAAAGTGATTCATTTATACATATACATACATCTATTTTTTTAAATTAATTAATTAATTAATTTATGGCTGCGTTGAGTCTTCGTTACTGCGCGCGGGCTTTCTCTAGTGGCAGTGAGCAGGGGGGTGCGCAGGCTTCTCATTGCAGTGGCTTCTTTTGTTGCGGAGCACGGACTCTAGGCACGCAGGCTTCAGTAGTTGTGGCTCGCAGGCTCTAGAGCGCAGGCTCAGTAGTTGTGGCGCACAGGCTTAGTTGCTCCACGGCATGTGGGATCTTCCCGGACCAGGGCTCAAACCCGTGTCCTCTGCATTGGCAGGCGGGTTCTTAACCACTGCGCCACCACGGAAGCCCCATCTATTCTTTTTCAGAGTCTATTCCCAATTAGATTATTACAGAATACTGAGCAGAGTTCCCTGTGCTAGGCTGATTGGTTTTTTAGAATAAGAAATTTGGAGAGATCGCCAGCAGGTACAGAATTCTGTGTGACTCTTGAATATCTCTCAAATCTGTTCATGTCTTCTGTTTCTACTGCTTGAGTCCAGGCTTCCTCTTCTCTTGCCTGCTCCCTGCTGTTCTTTTTTTTTTTTAATTTAATTAATTAATTTTATTTTTGGCTGCGTTGGGTCTTTGTTGCTTCACGCGGGCTTTCTCTAGTTGCGGCGATCAGGGGCTACTCTTCATTGTGGTATACGGGCTTCTCATTGCAGTGGCTTCTCTTGTTGCGGAGCACGGGCTCTGGGTGCACAGGCTTCAGTAGTTGTGGGTCGCGGGCTCTAGAGCGCAGGCTCAGTAGTTGTGGTGCACGGGCTTAGTTGCTCTGCGGCATGTGGGATCTTCCCGGACCAGGGTTCGAACCCGTGTCCCCTACATTGGCAGGCGGATCCTTAACGCTGCGCCACCAGGGAAGTCCCCATCAGAGGACTTCTGAGAAGTGGGACGCTGTCTCTTCCGCTCTCTTCCCTTCATTTTTCTATGGGGGAGGGGGGGAACTTCCTTCTGATCCAAGACTTGACAGTTGTCATAATAATTCGTTCCTGAATGCTGCAGGGAAGTGGCTGTGGTTTCTGTGGAAAGTTCCAGAGAAATTCTTATTTTCTTGGCTCCTGTAACCAATTCAACCCAGATTTCTTTGCTGAGGCCACCGTCATCAACTTTTATTTTTACATTTTCCCAAACCTTTTTAATGAACATTTTCAAACAGAGAGAAAAGCTAAACTAATTTCACAGTGAACACTCGTGTACCCATCACCTAGATTTGACCATTCCCATTTTACTCTGCTGTTTGCTTTATCACACGTCCACCCGTCTTTCCATCTCTCTGTCTATCCGTCACTCCCTCTGATTTTTCTGATGCATTTCAAAGTCGATGTCACCACTTCCCTCTCAACGCTATCGCAGGTGTAGCTCTGTGCCAGCCAGATTCCTATCGTGAATCAGAAACTTACCATCATTTAGAGGTTTCCTTGCACCCCTTCTGGGTCCGTTTCTGGGTTTCAGAAAGGAGTAGGGGAGATAGGAGTAATGCAGTGGAAAGATGGGGGCTAGACCTTGAAGGCCCTCGTAGACCATGATGAGGAGTTTAGTAGTAAGATCACTACTATTGATGATGATGATGATATACTGGATATTTTTTTGTTTGCTCTTTCAGGTCCGCTCTCCACCTTTCCCTGTCATACTCTTAGGAATAGGATCCAACCTTGGGAGGCTGATCACTGTGGACTACCATGGGCTTTCTTGACCTCTAGTTTCCTGTGGGTTGTCCAGTGGGGACACTGACAAGAGATTGGAAGGAGGGGTGTTTATTTCCCCAACTCCCTCCCTGATACGGCGGTTGCCTCCTGCTGACTGTGTCTTTCCACCCAAGGCCACAGCTCCTGTCTGGAGGTCCACTCCACACACATCTGGGTTCTTTCAGGCCTGGGGGTAATCAAAGCTCCCATCTTTCTAGACCTGAAGTGCTGCATCACCCTTGTGGTTTCCCTGCTCACTGCTCCATCTTTGGAAATAGTCTTTTATTTTTTTTAATTGAAGTATAGTTGATTCAGAATATTGTGTAGTTTCAGGTATACAGCAAAGTGATTCAGTTTTGCGTGTGTTTGTGTGTGTATGTGTATTTTAGATTCTTTTCCATTATAGGTTATTACAGTATATTGAATATAGTTCCCTGTGCTATGCCCTAAATCCCTATTGCTTATCTGCTTTATACATAGTAGTCTGTATCTGTTAATCCCATATTCCTAATTTATCCCTCTTCCCCCTCCCTTTCCCCTTTGGTAACCATAAGTTTGTTTTCTATGTCTGTGACTGTGTTTCTGTTTTGTAGATAGATTCATTTGTATTATTTTTTTAGATTCCACATATAAGTGATATCATGTAATATTTTCTTTCTCTGTCTTCACTTAGTATGATATTCTCTAGGCCCATTCATTTTGCTGCAAACGGCAATATTTCATTTTTTTGTGGCTAATAGTAAATAATCATTTTATTAAACTCTCCCTAGTCGATCAGTTTGGATTTGCTGTTTCCTGCTTAGACTCTGAGTGAGGCAGCAGCTAACTGTACTGAGAACATCCTAAGAGACATTCTTCCAAGAGCTTTATAGGAAACAATGTATTTTTTTTAACATCTTTATTGGGGTATAATTGCTTTACAATGGTGTGTTAGTTTCTGCTTTATAACAAAGTGAATCAGTTATACATATACATATGTTCCCATATCTCTTCCCTCTTGCGTCTCCCTCCCTCCCCCCCTCCCTATCCCACCCCTCCAGGCGATCACAAAGCACCGCTGATATCCCTGTGCTATGCGGCTACTTCCCACTAGCTCTCTACCTTACGGGAAACAATGTATTTAATCCACCTGATGACCCTATGGAGAAACAGAGGTCTGGAGAGGTGGTCTCTAGCTCAGCGTTTCAGAACGAGGAAGTGGCTGAGCCAGGATTTGAACCAGCAGGAATCTGAACTGCTAAGAGTAACTAACTGGGAGCCACTGTGGGAGTTTTAAGCCAAGAAGTCAGGTTGGTGTTTCGAAAGCGCCCTCTGGTGGCCGGGAGGAGCACTGTCAGCTGAGTTAGCATCTACCCTGTCTCTGCAGAGAACTTCTATTTGGCTAATGTGTGGACAACATTCAACTAAATCCTGCACCGGAGACCCAGACAAATGGACTCTGCCTGGGTTCCAGGATGTCTTCTTGGAGGAGGTGACGTTGGAGCAGGTGACAAGTAGCAAAGGCCTGAGAGAATCTGCCTTGTTCTGGGAAGAGGGTGCAGCATTGTGTCCGGGAAAGCCCAGCGATGAGGCTGGGGAAATAGGTCAGGACTCATTTGGGAAAGTACCTTGGCTTTGGGACTTTGTCCTATAACTCACTTTGGAGCTTGCGAACCAGCAAATTTCAAAGACAAAATTAGAGGTCAGACATAGGGTGGTCAACTTTTTATTCTGCCAGTTTGGACTTAAAGAAAAAAGAGAGGGAGAGAGAGAGAGAGACCATTTTGTTAATTCTAAAAGCATTTATTGAGTACCTACTGTGTATTAAGGAATGTTCTGGGGCAGGGTCTGAGTTTGTTTTTCCCACTCTTGTACCCTCAGAGTCGAGAGTCACGGAAAGCCCCTAATAGAAGGAATGAGTAAAGTTAAAGGCATTTGCTAGGGTAAGGTCGGTGTGGGAATAAGCTGCTGGGAATGAGGTCAAGGCGTGCGAGGCTGTAGATGAGCTTGGAGATAGAAGGGAATAAATTTGGAAGTCTTCGGTCTTTAGGTTATTATCAGTTTTAAAACTAATTCATTTTATTTTTATGGTTATTTCCTGTATTCTGGGGATTTCATAAATAAAGATGAAAAAGATTTCCCTGGTGAGTCTCTTTCTTCTTAGTTGCAGCAGGGGCAACCATGCCATGGGGATTTTCCTCTTAGGGACTCCGGAACCGGGAGACACTGCATTTTGTGGGTGAAAACGCCAGCGGTAGAGTGAAAGCTGTCACTTGCTGAACACTCATCATGACCCAGGCGCTGTCCAGAGCTCTGTCCACGTATTAACTCATTTAATTGTCATGACAGTAAAATGCAAAGTCCTTACTCTCATGATCCCGTCCCTGCCCCGCTCTCACACATTACCTCCCGCCGCTCATATAACCTCCTGCCTCCTGCTTCCTGCCTTTTTCACTGCAGCCTGCTTCCCATTCTTCCTACACACCAAGCTCATGTCCACCCCCAGCCCTTTGCACCGGCCATCCCCTCTGCTGGGAAAGCTCTCTCTCCATCTTTGGACGGCTTCCTCTCCTTCATTCTCATGTCGGCTGGAGCGTGACCACCTTATGAGAAACAGCATCTCTTCTTCCACACCCCCAGCCCTCCAGCCCTCTACTCTGCTTTACCCCTCTTCGTAGCAGTTCTCTCTTCTGACATCCTATTGTACATGTATCTGTTTTTTATGCAACTGCCCCACATGAATGTCAGCTCCATGAGGGCGGGAACTTTGTCTCACCGTCCTTTCCTCCTCACCCAGAGCAATAGGAGCTCAATAAACATCAGGACCCTGAGTGATGGAAACAATCTGTCGAGGTAAAACTGCTATCATCCCATTTTACAGATGAGGAATCTAAGGCACAGGGAGGTTAAGTCACTCCGTTGACAAACAGCAGAGATGGGATTCAGATCCAAGCAGCCCAGCTTAAAGATTGGACCAGGGGCCTGCAGGTTTCCCATATCATTTAGCTTTTGCTATAATAATGCTGTGTAACAAACCACCCCGACTCTCAGTAGCATTTATTTAGCTCACGAAGTTTGTGGTGGGCAGTTTTAGGCTGGGCTTGGCTGGATGGTTTTCCTGGGCTCAGCTGTGCTTACCCACATGTCCGGGGATCTGGTGTTGGCTGATCTAGCCTGGTCTTGGCTGGGGTGGCTGGGAGACTTGGTTTTGCCCCACATGTCTGTCCTTTCCAAGAGGCTAGCCCAGGCTTGTTCTCATGGAAGCAAAAGTACAGGTAAAAACGTACCAGGCCCCTCCATTAAGACGTAGGCTGGAGATTGGCACTCTGTCATTTCCAACTCATTCTGCTGGTGAAAGCAAGTCACACAGCCAACCCAGAGTCATATAGCTACAAAGTTACATGGTCAAGAGCATGGATACAGGAAGGGGTGAGGAACTGGGGCCAAAAGTACAATCTACCATAGTTCCCATCCGCTGAAAGATCTTGGGCTCTGCTCCCCAGCAGGAGAGGTCAGAGGCCATTTGACAGAGGGTCCGAGGGAGCTCCCGTTTCATGCTTCTTTGAAGGAAACACTCAGGGTCAGGGTGGACAGGGTTTGTGTGGGGGGAAGGGAACGAGGTAGTAGAGAGTGGATGGGGGAAGAAGCTATTGTGTCTGCATTTCTCGTTTGGGTGTGGCTGCCTAGAGGAAGCTGGCTGGAAGCTTGGAAGCCATCCACGTTATCTGGTTGAGGAGTGAGTGCTTTAGTTGATCATAGTCATGGCATTATCTGATTTGAGGTTTTTCATCTAAATGGATTAATTTAGATCTATCTATCAATCAATTATACATTGGCTATGTTTTTCTGAATTTTTGTCTTTGGCTCAGTGAAGCCTGGGTTTGTAAATAATGGTGCAGATGGGGGTTTCATGCATCCTAAGATCTTTTGAGTCATTTCAAAACCTTTCCTCCTAGTTCTTGTGTAAGCTTTGGGCTTTGCAAACCCGCCTTCCATGCTGCATGCCCTGCAGAAGCCACTTAATCATCACAACAGCTCTATATAGCCAGACTACGATTATTTCCATTTGACAAGCCAGGAAGATTTAGTGGTTTCCACAAGCCAGTTTCCCAGAACCTTTGCTGCTTGTAAAAATGATTGGACCCAGATGATTCTAGAACTTCCCTGGATACAAAAAGCGAGGCTGGCTACGCTGTCACCAGCAGAATAGAGACAGCTGTCCTGGCACAGGGGCATGAGGCAGGGATTCAGACACACTCCTGTTGCAGGAGGGGGGACCCCTTCCAGGGCTCTTGTCTAACACTCGGAAATGAACTGTCCAAGGAGACACATTTGCTGACAAAGCACGAGACTTTACTGGGAAGGGGCACCTGGGCGGAGAGCAGCAGGGTAAGGGAACCCAGGAGGACTGCTCTGCCACGTGGCTTGCAGTTTCGGGTTTGATGGTAATGGGATTAGTTTCCGGGTTCTCTCTGGCCAATCACTCTGACTATAAGTCCTTCCTGGTGGAGCTCGCATCACTCAACCAAGATGGATTCAAGCGAGGACTCTGGGAGGCTGGTAGGACATATGGACTGGAGTCTCCTCTCTCCTTTTGACCTTTCCTGAATTCTTCCGGTTGGTGGTAGCGAGTGAGTTCCGCATTCCTTACCAGGACCTCCTGTTTAAGAAACTCATGCAAATGGTTACTGTGGTGCCTGGCCAGGGTGAGCAGTTTCAGTCAGTGGTTCCCGTAACGCTCCCATCTCTCCAGCACCACAGGATGTAGAATGGCAGGACTGGTCTCTCTGCAGCTGTCATTCTTACAGTAACTGTGGGTGTGTGTTTTTCCTGGTTCCTGGTCTGGAGTAACCTTCATATCCTCAGGGCTCATAGGCTTTGAGAAGCTCAAGTCCGTAAGAACAGTGATCCTTTTACAGCTCACCTGGCAAACCCAAGCTCAGTCTTCCACATTTGGTCCCTCATGGTGCATTTGGAGTGTTAATTAATTTCCCCGTGTTTTACCAATCAGAACTCAATTTTTTTTTCTTTTTTAAAATGTATTTATTTTTGGCTGCGATGGGTCTATGTTGCTGCCCTCAGGCTTTCTCTAGTTGTGGCAAGTGGGGTCTACTCTTTGTTGCGGTGCGCGGGCTTCTCATTGCGGTGGCTTCTCTTGTTGTGGAGCACAGGCTCTAGGCTGCGGGCTTCAGTAGTTGTGGCACATGGGCTCAGTAGTTGTGGTGCACGGGCTCTAGAGCACAGGCTCAGTAGTTGTGGCGCATGAGCTTAGTTGCTCTGCGGCATGTGGGTTCTTCCTGGACCAGGGCTCGAACCTGTGTCTCCTGCATTGGCAGGCGGATTCTTAACCACTGTGCCACCAGGGAAGCCCAGAACTCAGATTTTTTGGTTCTTGATCTCAGAGCACTGAGAGACACAGGTATGTCCCAGCCACTCAGAGATACTATTCTGGCCCAGAGCAAAGAACCTGGTCTAAGTGTTGGGCTTTTGCAACGCTGAAGATGCTCCCAGCTCTCCCCACTCTTATCACTGCATCCCTAAGGGCTTCTTCAGCACTGACCATCGCACCAGGAACAAATGTCCCATCACCCAGCGTGGAGCTGGAAGGACTTTATCAGCCCCACACTCTGTCACCCTCAGCCTGTGCCCATCAGCCTCCTGGGAAGGCTGCCCATTTGTTGGGACAGCCCAATGATTAGAAAGTGCTTCCAGACAGGGCCTTGAGGCAGCTGGCCTCTTGCAGCTTGAGTCCTGAGGGTCCCACATTTCCCAGCTGCCTAGGGGCAAGCTTGGCACCCCCAGGCTATACCCTACTCCTGGCTTTCTGTGTCTCTCACAGTGGATCCAGACTGCTGGGGTTCAAATTCTCGCTCTGCACTAGTAAGCATGCTTTAGCATCTTAATTAGACTTTTCTGTGCCTCAGTTTCCTCATCTGTAAAATGGGGCTAGTAAAAGCACTGCCTTCACAGTGTTGTTGTGAGGAAGAGGTGAGTGGACCCATGTAAAGTGCTTCAAACCCTGCTGTGGTCGGAAGCCCTCCATAAATACTGACTGTTGATACTTTTAACTATTCATAATGCATCATACTCTGCCAGGCACATTGATACTCACTCCTTCACGCTGTAAAGGGGAAAGATTCAGGGCCCAAGGTGGCTGGGTGTGAAATGCTGAGTCTTTATTTATCCATTCTACTGTTTACAGGCATTCGGATTGCTTCCAAGTTTTGGCAACGACAAATATTGCTGCTAGGAACATTCTTGTAGAGGTCCTTTGGTGGACATACCTGTGCACTCCTGTTGAGTACCTAGGCTGGGCTGGAAGTGCAGGGTTAAAGGGTATGCATATGTTTAGCTAAATACCGAGAAACAATTTTCCACGGTACTTGGATATACTTACTGAATTTTGAGAATTCAGTATTTGAACCATGAGATTGTATTTCCTGTTTGAATAAAGAAAATTCAGACGTACAACTGCAAACACCACCAAGTTGTCCAGACATTGCTTGAATTGAGTGTATCAGTTTCCAATTGCTGCTTGTAACAAATGACCACAAACTTAGTGGCATAAAATAACACAGGCTTACTTACAGTTCTGGAGGTCGGAAATCTTAAATAGGTCTTACTGGGCTAAAATCAAAGGCCGTCTTCCTTAAAGAGGTTCTAGAAGAGAATCCACTCCTTGCCTTTTCCAGTTTCCAGAGGCTGCCTGTATTCCTTGGCTCCTGGCCCCGTCACTCTGATTTCTGCTTCTGTTGTCACATCTCCTTCTCTGACTCTGATCCTCCTGCCTCCCTCTTATAAGGACCCTAGGTAGTCACACTGGACCTTTCCTGATAATCCAGGATAATCTTTCCATCTCAAGATCCTTAATTTAATCACACCTGCAAAATCCCTTTTGCTATGTAAGGTCACATAGTCACAGGTCCCAGGGATTAGGACATGACATTTTAGGGAGGGCATTATTCTGTCTCCCACACAGAGGCACACAAGTTTGGTACCTACAGAAAGATTCGTGAAACCCTCTGGGCCACAGATTTGGACCAGCACTGGCTGTGGTGGCTATGATTGGGCCATCAGGTTCTGGAAGAGAACATAGAAACCAGAATGGCATCTCCAGTTTAGCCAAGCTCCCCATACCCAGTTGGTCTCTGAAGAAGTGGGATGCCAGGTCTTCCCTTATTGGTTACTGAGATTTCATCTCTTAAGATTATTCAATTAATGACTTTGAGCTCTTCCTTTTTGCCAGGTAATGTTCTAAGAGCTTCATGAAGACTAACTCATTTCACACGAACAAAAACAACCACACCACAAGGTATGTAGTACTATTATTTCCACTGTATAAATGAGGATACTGGGGCACAGAGAAGTTAAGAAACATTCCCAAGGTCACACAGCTAGGAAATGACAGAGCTGGGATTCAAAACCTAGCTTTGAAAGGGCTACAGTCCTCTGTAGTGAGGCCGGCATCATTATACAGCATTCCCACCCTAGGCCCATGCTCTCTTTTCCTGGAGCACACAACCCTCCACCACCAGTGATATTTCTAAGTGGGCAATGTCATCTTCAGCTGGTTTTCCCTCCCAGAGACTTGGTCAGAGAGGCTTCAGGGAGGAGAGAGAGCCACCTAGTGGTGAGAGTGGGAATCTAAGAACCTGGGCCCAGTTCTCCATGTGTGTACTCCCCCGACCAGTCCTGCATTCTGGCATTTCGTGTCTTGAAAGTACCAGCATACTAGTCATTTATTCTATTCTATTTATTTAAAATTTAAAAATTTAAACTTTTTATTGCAGCATAACTTAGAGTACAAAATGTTCAGCTTGATGCATTTATATTTGTATACGTATGTGTTCATTCGTGTCACTGCCACCTAGGTCCAGATATAGAACATTCTACTCATTCCAGAAGGTTTCCTTGTGCCCTCTTCCAGTCAGTACCACCCAGGGGCGACCACTTTCTGATTTCTCTCACCGTGAGTTGATACTTACATAAAAGGAATCATTCAATGATGTACTCTTTTGTCTTCTTTCACTCAACATTGTGTTGTGAGATTCAGCCTGTTGTTGCATGTAGCAGTATTGTTATTTTTTTAATTGCTGTGAAGGGAATTCCCTGGTGGTGGTTAGGACTCGGCGCTTTCAGTGCTGTGGCCCGGGTTCGATCCCTGGTCGGGGGAACTAAGATCCCGTGAGCGGCACAGTACAGCCAAAAAAAATATATTGCTGTGAAGCATTTCGTCTTATGAACGTACCACACTTATTTACACTTATTTATGACGTGGGTTTTTTCCAGTTTTTAGCTATTATGAATAGAGCATCCTTGTCTATGGAGATATGCACTCATTTTTCTTGGGTATATACCCAGATGTGGAATTAACGAGGTCATAGGGCAAATGTATGTTAGTCTCAGTAGGTACTGCCAAACATTTTTTTCAAAGTGGGTACTGGTATTTTTCAACTCCACCATATAATTTTTTTTTTTTTTTTGCTGAGCCATGCGGCATGCAGGATCTTAGTTTCCTGGACCAGGGATAGAACCAGTGCCCCCTGCAGTGGAAGTGCTGAGTCTTAACCCCTGGACCGCCAGGGAAGTCTCCTATTATTTCTGTCTTTTAAAATGAGTCAGGAATCTGAGTCATTTGTCTTGAGACATGCTGAGAAAATCAAAACACTGCATTCAAAGTTTGTCTTGAACAAAGTTTGCTCATTTCTGACTAGTTCCTTCCCTTGTCTGGAAAGCTGCCACGGTAATTTATTGGTGTTTTAGTTTGCATTTCCGGGGTTCCCAGGGAGGGAAATTGAGCATCTTTTCCAATCTGCTGGCACACTAGATCATTTATGGGTAATGCCATTGTCTGAAGATGTGGGTCCACCACTGGGGGCCACCACCCCAGAGGCACCCTTCACAGTGTTCTGCTCCAGGGTGCATCATTTCCATGCACCGCTGTAGACTGCAGTGCTAAGGCCCTGCCTCTCTTCCGCTAGGATAATTTTTTAAAAATTCAAACTTGCTTTCCCAAGTATCCCATCTGGATTTAGCACCTAAATTTGAACACTGAAGGAATCGTGAAGTGGCCGAGGACACGGTAGGGAAGACAATAGTGACCAAAGTCATTGGATAAATATTTACTGAGCACCTGTTCTGTTCCAGGCACTGTTCCAGTCACTCGGGCTACTGCAGGGACAGAATAGACAGAAATCCCTGCTCATGTGGGACTTGTTTTCTAAGGAGGGAGACACTAAATACTGTAAAGTTTGACATATGATGGCGATGAGTGCAAAGGAGAGAAAACAGGTGGGGAAGAGGGAGTGCCTGGGTTGGGGAAGATGGTTGCAGTTTTATATAGGGTGGTCAGCGAAGGTCTCCTTGAGAAGGGGACTTTTGTGTGAAGACCTGAAGGAGGCACCAGAAGGAACAGCACGTGCAAAGGTCCTGAGGTAGGAGTGTGCCTGGTGCCTTAGCAGAACAGGAAGGTCAATGTGGCTGGAGTAGACGGGGTAGAGGGGCCCAAGGCATGTGTCTTAGGGGAAGGGGTCAGAGAGAAAGGGGTTGGTATAGAGACTGTAGGACCTTGTAGACCGTTGTAAGAACTTTGACCTTGACGCTTAGCCTTTTTTTTTTTTTTTTTGCCTCGCTGCGCAGCTTGGGGGATCTTAGTTCCCCGACCAGGGATAGAACCTGGGCTCCAGCAGTGAATGTGCCAAGGCCTCACCCCTGGACCACCAGGGAATTCCCTAGACTTATTTTTAAAAAGGATCTCTCTGGCTGCTGTGTTGAGAATAGAAGGGGATTGGGGAAGAGCAAAGGTTGAAACGTAGAGACCATTGCAATAACCAAGGCAGGAAAATGTGGTGGCTTGGACCAGGGAAGTAGCAGTGGAGGTCATGAGAAATGGTCAGATTCTAGAGGAAATTTGAAGGTTCGATATGCTAATAGGGTAGGAGAGGAAGATCCAGCATAGCTCCAATGATGTGGTTTGAGTAGCACACTTAAAAAAACTCCTGCAGGGCTTCCCTGGTGGCACGGTGGTTGGGAGTCCGCCTGCCGATGCAGGGGACGCGGGTTCGTGCCCCGGTCCGGTAGGATCCCACGCGCCGTGGAGCGGCTGGGCCCTGAGCCATGGCCGCTGAGCCTGCGTGTCCGGAGCCTGTGCTCCACAACGGGAGGGGCCACGACAGTGAGAGGCCCGCGTACCGCAAAAAACCCCCAAAAACGAAAAAACTCTTGGGGACTTACCTGGTGGCACAGGGAACAATCCACCTGGTTTGAGAATCCGCTAGCCAATGCGGGGGACATGTGTTCGAGCCCTGGCCCAAGAAGATCCCACATGCCGCGGAGCATCTAAGCCCGTGCGCCACAACTACTGAGCCCGCGCACCTAGAGCCCGTGCTCCGCAGCAAGAGAAGCCACTGCCATGAGAAACTCGCGCACCACGACGAAGAGCAGCCCCCGCTCACCGCAACTAGAGAAAGCCTGTGCGCAGCAGCAAAGACCCAACGCAGCCAAAAATAAATAAATAAAATAAATAAATTTATTAAAAAAAAAAAAAGTAACTCTCAACTTAAAAAAAAAACTTTTATTTTGGACGATTTCAAACATATACATAAGTAGACAAAAATAGTATAGGAAACCCTATGTAGCTACCAATGAGCTTAACAATTTTCAACTTATGGTCGATGTTATTTCTTCTATGCCCCCACCTCTCTCCATCCCATATTACATTGAAGCAAATCTCAGACTTTGTTTCATGAAATTTGTAAGTCCTTCAGTCTATTTCTTCAAAAATATGTCCCCCCCTTTTTTTTGTTTTTTTAAATTGAAGTATAGTTGATTTACAATGTGTTAATTTCTGCTGTACAGCAAAGTGATTCAGTTATATATATATGTATATATATATATGCATGTTATTCTTTATATTCTTTTACATTGTGGTTTATCACAGGATATTGATTATAGTTCCCTGTGCTATACAGTAGGACCTTGTTGTTTATCCATCCTGTATATAATAGTTTGCATCTGCTAATCCCAAACTCCTAATCCATCCCTTCCCAAACCCCCTCCCCCTTAGCAGCTACACGTCTGTCCTCTGTGTCTGTGAGTCTGTTTCTGTTTCCTAGATAGGTTCATTTGTGTCATATTTTAGATTCCACATGTAAGTGACATCACATGCTATTTGTATTTCTCTTTCTGACTTACTTCACTTAGTATGATGATCTCTAGGTCCATCTATGTTGCTGTAAATGACATTATTTCATTCTTTTTTATGGCTAATATTCCATTGTGTATATATACACCACATCTTCTTTATCCATTCATCTGTCAATGGACAGTTAGGTTTCTTCCACGTCTTGGCTATTGTAAATAGTGCTGCTATGAATTTTGGGGTGCATGTATCTTTTTGAATTACAGTTTTGTCCAGATATGTTAAGCCCCCCCCCCTTTTAAATAAACATGCCAGAAAAATATTATTATACCTGTTAACAGTTGGCTCTCACAAAGACCACAGAATGTCAGTAGTGCCACAAAGGGGAAAATTAAGTAAGGCTACTTGAGATGGATTTTTCAAAGCAAGGAACTGGATAAGATTAAGCAACGATTATGGCACAATAATGTAGGGTTGGTGAACACAACGAATCGATAGTCTTCAAACAAGCCTCTTGATAAGCAAACTGTAGTGTAATAAGTGAGCTCTTTGCCTACGTGAGCAATCTGTAATCCTGAAAGGGGAGCTGTTTGCCCAGGTGAATAAACTGTTTGCTTAGATAAATTGGTTCGCATGCATTTCCGGGGGTAAGTAATGAATTATTTTTTTTCAGACTTATCCTTCTAGGCAAGACTTTCTTGGAACAAACCATTAAGTCATGTTGAAATGCATAGTTTCAGTTCTCATGTCTAATAGAATTTAAAATGCCTCGTATGGTTAAATAGCCAATCAATGAATAAATTTCCTTACCTGTCTCATAAAAATATCTTTTCTTGTTTTTTCAAGTCAGGATCCAAGTGAAGTTTACACATTGCACTTGATTTTGTGTGTTTAAGTCTCTTTTAAGCTGTAGCTTCCTTCCTGTCTCTTTTTATTCCACTAAAATGAACTTTTGACAAAGCTAGGTCACTGTCTTTCAGAGTTCCTGCAGTCTGGATTTCACTGATCGTATCCCTGTGGTGTCATTTAACGTGCTCCTTTGCCCCACAAATTCCCTTTTACTTTGTAGTTAGAACTACTGATCTAAGCTGTTCAGCCTAAATAACTATGGCAAACAGTGGGAAGCTGGCAGAGTAAGAAGCACTAGGAATCTGTCTCCCCACCTGGACAACAGTTGCACTGGCACTGTCTGTCTGATATAACTGTTTTGGAACTCTGGAGTCTGTTGAAGGCTTAACAACTTCCAGAGGAAAGCTTGATGGTAAATTGCGGTTCATTTCAGTCAATCTCATCTCTCAGCACAGTAGCAGCTACCCATCCAACACCCCCAGCCGTGTGACAGGCTGCTATGTTGTGTTCCAGGAGCAATTTGCATGCAGCTTGTGGGAGCTAGAGGGCAGCAAGGACCCTGTCCTCCAAATGTCGGGGATCTGTGCTCTGATCACTGATTGCCGCTTTTTTTTTTTTTTTTTTTTTTTCCCCGGTACGCGGGCCTCTCACTGTTATGGCCTCTCCCGTTGCGGAGCACAGGCTCCGGACGCGCAGGCTCAGCGGCCATGGCTCACGGGCCCAGCCGCTCCGCGGCATGTGGGATCTTCCTGGACCGGAGCACGAACCCGTGTCCCCTGCCGGACTCTCAACCACTGCGCCACCAGGGAAGCCCTGATTGCCGCCTTTGATCGCAGACAAAGAGGTGGGCAGCTGAGGTTGTTGCACCTTCCCCCATTGTTGTGAGCCCCTCTCTCTCCAGCTAAACTGACTTCCAGGCGACTTACCTGGCTGGTACCTTTTCTCCCCCGTTCATTTTTACTTTTTCCTCTTTTGAGAGCCAGACATTAAAAACAAGGACATTGAAAAACAACTACACATATGGGGAAAATTAGGAAGCGACAGTGCATATCCAAGAAGAGGCTCAGAAAAGACCTGAGAAGAACTTAAGTTTACACCTCAGGCTAATCCTCTGCACAGAGACAGCCTACAACAATCAAAAAAAAAACAACAACCCGAAACTTCCATGAAAACAATAAAAACAACAAACCCTGGGGGAGGGGAAGAATCTGATGTGCAGAATTACCACTTCCTTAGATTCAAATGTCCAGTGTTCAACCAAAAAAAAATCACAAGGCATACAAAGAAACAGGAAAGTATGGCCATTCAAAGGAAAAAAAAATTAACAGAAACTGTCCTTGAAAAAGACCTAATGGCAGATATATTAGACAAAGACTTTAGAACAACTGTCTTAAAATTCTCAAAGAACTAAAGGAAGATATGGAGAAAGTCAAGAAGACAATGTGTGAACAAAATGAAAATATCAATGAAGGGATAGAAAACCTAAAAAGAAACCAAAAAGAAATTCTGGAGCTGAAAGGTACAATAACTGAAGTGAAAAATTCAGTTGAGGGATTCAGAGGCAGACTTGATCAGGCAAAAGAAAGAATTAGTGGGCTTGAATATAAATAATGGAAATTATCAAGTATGAGATACAGAAAAAAAGATTGAAGAAAAGTGAGCACAACCTAAGGGTCCTGTGGGATACCATCAAGGAAACCAACACACGAATCATGGGTGTCCTAGAAAACAGAGAGAGAGAGAGAGCACAGTGAGAGAATATTTGAAGAAATAATGGTTGAAAAATCCCCAGATTTCATGAAAGACATGAATATAAATATCCAGAAAGTTCAACAAACTCCAGGTAACATGAACTCAGAAAGAGCCACCCTGAGACACATTATAATCAAACTTTCAGAAGACAAAGAGAGAATCTTGAAAGCAGCAAGAGAGAAGCAAATCATCACATACAAAGGATGCTCAATAAGATATCCAGAAAATTACCCATCAGAAACTTTGGAGGTCAGAAGACAGAGGGTCAAAGGGCTGAAAGGAAAAAAAACCTGTCAACTAAGAATTCTATACCCAGCAAAATTGTCCTTCAAAAGTGAGGGAGAAGTTAAGACATTCCCACATAAATGAAAGCTGAGGGAGTTCCTGACCACTAGACCTGCCTTGCAAGAAATGCTCAAGTGAGTCCTGCAGAGTAGAATTAAGACACTAGATAGTAACTTGAAGCTGTATGGAGAAATAAAGATCGCAATAAAGGTAAATACATGGGCAATTATAAAAGCTAGTATTGTAACAATGGTTTGTAACTGTGCTTTTCGTTTTCTGCATGATTTAAGGAACTAATACATTTAAAGAGAAAAACCCCAATTATTAGTAAAAGCTAGTATAACTGTAACTTTGGTTTGTAACTCTAAGTCTTGTTTTCTACCTTATTGAAGAGACTAATCCATTACAAATAATTATTCGTTTATTTAGGGGGCACACAATATTTAAAAATGTAATATTGTGACATTAATAACCTAAAGGGGGTGGGGATGGAGCTGTCAACGCACAGAGTTTTGTGTGTTATTGAAGATAAGGTGGTATAAATGCAAATTAGAGTGTTATAACTTTAGGGAGTTAAATGTAATCCCATGGTAACCACAAAGAAAACAGCTATGGAATATACACAAAAGGAAATGTGAAAGGAATTTAAACATTTTACTACAAAAAATCAACTAAACACAAAAGAGGACAGTAATGCAGGAAATGAGGGACAAAAAAGCTAAAGAGCATACAGAAAACAAATAACACAATGACGGAAGCATGTCCCTCCTTATCAGTAATTACTTTAATTGTAAATGATTAAACTCTCCAATCAAAAGATAGAGATTGGTAGAATGGGTAAAAATATATGATCCAACTGTATGCTGTCTACAAGACACTTGAGATCCAAAGACACAAACAGGTTGACAGTGAAAGGATGGAAAAAGATATTTCATGCAGACAGTAAACAAAAGGGAGTGGGGGTGGCTATATGGTATCAGACAAAATAGACTTTAAATCAAAAGTTTATAAGAGACAAAGAAGGACATTATATATTAATAAACGGTTTACTACAGCAAGAAGATATAAAATTATGACATATGCACATCTAATGACCAACTATCAAAATATATAAAGCAAAAACTGAAATTGAAAGGAGAAATAGTAATAGTTGGAGATTTCAATAGTCCATTCATGCTAATGGATAGAACAACTAGACAGTGGATAAGTAAGGAAATAGAGGACTTAACACAAAAAAAACAACTAACTCTAACAGACGTATACAGAACGCTCTACCCAACAACAATAGAATACACATTATTCTCAAGTGTACATGGGACATTTTCCAGGATAGACCATAAGTTAGGTGGCAAATGAAGTCTCAACAGATTTAAAAGAAAGATACGTACAAAGTATTTATCTTATCTGACCATAATGGGGTGAAGTTAGAAATTAATCACAAAAGGAAAACTGGAAAATTCACCAAGTTGTGGAAATTAAACAACACTTTTAAACAAGCAATAAATCAAAGAAGAAATCGTGGGGAAAATTAGAAGTAGTGGAAGCAATGCTAAGGGGGAAATTTATAGCTATAAATGCTTACATTAAAAAATAAGAAAGATACTAAATCAACAATCGAACTTTACAACTTAAGGAACTAGAAAAAGAAGAGCAGACAAGCCCAAAGCTAACAGAAGGAAGGAAATAATAAATATTAGAGCAGAGATAAACAAAATAGAGAATAGAAAACAATAGAGAAGACCAATGAAACCAAAAGTTGGTTCTTCTAAAAGGTCAACAAAATTAGCAAACCTTTACCTAGATGGACTAAGAAAAAAGAGACTTAATTTATTAAAATCAGAAATGAAACTGGGGATATTACTACCGATTCTACAGAAAGGATTATAAGAGAGGATTGTGAACAACTGTACTCTAACAAATTGGGTAACCTAGATGAAACGGACAAATTCCTATAAACACAAAACCTACCAAGACTAAATCATAAAGAAATAGAAAATTTGAAAAGACCTGTAACTAGTAAAGAGATTGAATCAGCAATAAGAAAAATCTCTCAACAAAGAAAACCCTTGACCTGATGGCTTCACTGGTCAATTCTACCAAACATTTAAAAAAGAACTAATACCAATTCTTCTCAAACTTTTCCTAAAAAATTGAAGAGGAGGGAACACTTTCTAACACATTCTGTGAGACCAGCATTAATCAGATACCAAAGCCAGACAAAGATACTATAAGAAAAGAAGACTACAGGCCAATATCCTTATGAACATTGATTCAAAAATCCTCAAGAAAATGCTAGCAACATAATTTATCAGCATATTAAAAGGACTATAAACCAAGGCCAAGTACGAGATTTATTCCTAGAATGTAAGGATGGTTCACCAAATGAAAGTCGATCAATGTAATATATCACATCAACAGAATGAAAGAAAAAAAAACCACACATGATCATCTTAATTAATGCAGGAAAAGCATTTGACAAAATTCAACATCCTTTCATGATAAAACACTCAACAAACTAGGAATAGAAGGAAACTACCTCAACATAACTAAGTCATATATGAAAAATCCACAGTGCCATAGTCAATGGTGAAAGACTGAAAGCATTTCCTGTAAGATCAGGAACAAGGCAAGAATGTCTGTTTTCACTGCTTCTATTCAATATGGCACTAGGGAAGTTCTAGCAGACCAGTTAGGCAAGAAAAAGAAATGAAAGACATCCAAATTGGAAAGGAAGAAGTAAAATTATCTCTATTTGCATATATGATCTTGTATGTAGAACACCCTAAAGATTACACACCAAAAAAAACCTTTCAAAAAAAAAAAAAAACTTTCAGAGCTAACATGAATTCAGCAAAGTAGCAGGATACAAATTCAACACACAAAAATCAGTTTCATTTCTATACGTGAACAGTGAACAATCTGAAAAGGAAATTACAAACACAATTCTATTTATAATAGCATCAAAAAGAATAAAATACTTAGGAATTAACCAAGAAAGTGAAGGATTTGTACAATGAAAATAACAGAACATCGCTGAAAGAAATGAAAGAATGCTCTTGGCATTCCTTGCCTTATAGCTGCACCACTCCAATCTCTGCCTCCATCTTCACATGGCTTTCTTCTGTGTGTGTGTGTGTGTGTGTGTGTGTGTGTGTGTGTGTGTGTGTGTGTGTCCTCTCCTCTCCTTATAAAGATACCAGTCATTGGATTTAGGGCCCACTGTAATATTCAATATGACCTTATCTTAACCGATTATGTCTGCAAAGAACTTATTTCCAAATAAGGTCACATTTTGAGGTTCTGAGTAGACAAGAATTTGGGGGGGTGACACTATTCAACCCCACACAGCTACCTTGAGCAACTACTAATATCAAACTCATTTATGAATCCCTCCAGAATCACAACTTGGACTATTTGAAAGAGAGAGAGAGAGAATGCTTTTCACTGATGGGAAATATTTCATTATGCAATAACTTTCGGTGTTCTTTCATCTGAGAGGAAAATTCCTCTCTTCTCTTACCTAAGTGCTTCTGTCACTCAACTCCTTCCCATCCTCCAAAGCTTGACAGAGTGTTTATCTCTGGCTTTGATAACGGTGCAACTCACAGGACTTTATATTTGTTTCAAGAACATAGGGCAAGGGCTGTGGAGAAGTATTTCTCTGAGGCCTGACTGGTGTTAGACACAAGAACTGATGCTTAGGGTTTTGGATTGTCCTGAACCATTGCCGAGTGCCAGATCTGTGTGTGTGTGTGTGTGTGTGTGTGTGTGTGTGTGTGTGTGTGTGTGTGACACTCTAAAATGTGCCCTCTTGCCTAAGTCTTGCCCCAGAAAATTGTGAATGCTATTCTAAATTTAAAAAGCTAAAGAGGCGGGGCTTCCCTCGTGGCGCAGTCGTTGAGAGGCCGCCTGCCGATGCAGGGGACACGGGTTCGTGCCCCGGTTGGGGAAGATCCCACATGCTGCGGAGCGGCTGGGCCCGTGAGCCATGGCCGCTGAGCCTGCGCGTCCGGAGCCTGTGCTCCGCAACGGGAGAGGCCACAACAGTGAGAGGCCCGCGTACTGCAAAAAAAAAAGCTAAAGAGGCATAACAACCAAATGCAGTGCATGGACCTAGATTGCCTTTTAGTTAAAACACAAATAGGCTTCAGAAGACATTCTTGGAACATTTGGGAATATTCAAACAAAGATATATATTCAATGATATTATGAAACTATTGTTAACTTTTTGTTCTTTTTTAATTTGATGATTATGATAATTTTGTCCTCTCTTGCCATTTTATTTTTATAATGCTTATTGAAAGTAGTTTCTGCTACCAGGGATGGAAAACTTATTGCAAGTAACAGCCGTATTGTTTTTAAAGTAATGAAAGTGAGATGTACATTTTAACGAAACGTGTAGAGATTTGGGTTTCCAGAGACTTAATTTTCTTATATGTGATAATGGTATTGTGTCTCTATAGAAGATTGTCCTTATTCTTGGAAGATGCATGTTGAAATGTGTAAGGGTGAAAAGTCATGATGTCTAAATTTACTTTCAAGGATTCAACCACAGTACGAGTGGCAGGGTGGGGAGGAAGAGAGAGCAAGCAAATACGGCAAAAAGTTAATAATTGTTTGACCTGGGTGGAGAGTATATGGGTATGTGTTGTTCTATTCATTAAACTTTTCTATGTGTATGGAATTTTTTTTTGGCACGCAGCTTGTGGGATCTTAGTTCCCCAATCAGGGATTGAACTCGGGCTGTGAACCTAAAACTGCTCTGAAAAAAATAAAGTCTATTAAAAATTTTAAGGGGAAAAGTAGCAAAAGATTTAGAATTTTTGAGGACTTGATGAGTTCTCAGAGAGTGAATAGAGTTTTGATTGGAATGACCAATCACCGTTTATGAGATGAGCCCAGGTGGGCACCGTACACCTCCTGATTTTATGTAGTGGGCACTGATGCCTGCCCTCCCAGGCCTGAGGATGGGGGTTGAGGCGGGAAACATCCCTCACACATTAATAATAGAGAAGAAACACCTTGAGAATGTAAAGGTTTGTGCTTTTAGAATTTGTTAAAATGTGTTGTACATTGTTACTGAACTTGGATTTGGGTCTGCTCACCCGATGCACAGCAAAGCCAAGGTACTGACACCAGGTTGTGGTGAAGGAAAGTACAGTGTTTATTTGCAGGGCACCAAGCAAGGAGAATGGGCAGCTAGTGCTCAAAAGACCCGAACTCCCTGATGACTTTCAGGCAAGATTTGATTTGTTTTTTTTTTTAATTTTTAAATTTTTAATTTTATTGAAGTATAGTTGATTTACAATGTTATGTTAATTTCTTCTGTACAGCAAAGTGACTCAGTTATACATACATACATACATATAATATTATATATTCTTTTCCATTATGGTTTGTCACAGAATACTGAATATAGTTCCCTGTGCTATACAGTAGGACCCTGTTGTTTATCCATCCTATATATAATAGTTTGCATCTGCTAATCCCAACTCCTAATCCATCCCTTCCCAAACCCCCTCCCCCTTAGCAGCTACACGTCTGTTCTCTGTGTCTGTGAGTCTGTTTCTGTTTCCTAGATATGTTGATTTGTATCTTATTTTAGATTCCACATATAAGTGATATCATATGGTATTTGTCTTTCTCTTTCTGACTTCACTTAGTACGATAATCTCTAGGTCCATCCACGTTGCTGCAAATGGCATTATTTCATTCTTTTTAATGGCTGAGTAGTATTCCATTGTGTGTGTGTGTGTGTATATATATATATATATATATATATATATATATATATATATATATATATACCACATCGTCTTTATCTGTTCAACTTTGATGGACATTTAGGTTGTTTCCATGTCTTGGCTATTGTAAATAGTGCTGCTATAAACATACGGGTGCATGTATCTTTTCAAATTATAGTTTCTTCTGGGTATATGCCCAGGAGTGGGATTGCTGGATCATATGGCAACTCTATTTTTAGTTTTTTAAGGAACCTCCATACTGTTTTCCATAGTGGCTGCAACAATTTACGTTCCCACCAACAGTGTAAAAGGGTTCCCTTCTCTCCACGCCCTCTCCAGCATTTGTTATTTGTAGACTTTCTAATGATGGCCATTCTGACTGGCGTGAGGTGGTACCTCATTGTAGTTTTGATTAGGCAAGGGTTTTTAAAGGCAACTTTAGGGGTGTGGGTTGCAGGGTGCCTGATCAGCTGGTGGACATTCTTCTGATTGGTTGGTAGTGAGGTAACAGGATATTTGGGGCATCAACATCATCAACCTTCTGGTCTCAATTAGTCTGGGGTCCATGTGCTTGTAGTTAGCAGTTTCCATCTGGTGAAAGTCTGGTTTCTGTAAAAAACCAGTAATATGCATCAGACATTGTTATCTGTGTCCTTTAGGGGGGAACTAAAACTCCTGTGACTCTGCTATATGGCTGACCTACTGTTTAAATTGTTACCAGGTTCCTGGCCCAACAGTTTTTCTTTGTTACTACATGTTCACATTTTCCTAATCATTAACTCTTGAGCCAGCCTTTTGAGACTCAGGGGCGGCCTGAAGCAGTCTTTTACTTCAAGAGACAGGGGACATGGGGAGAGTCCCAAAGGGTTGTGCTTGGTTTCAGTCCCTATGAAAATGGTGTTTATTGCCTCCACAGCACCCCCAAATGCAGCACTCATTCATTTGTTTATTAGGTGTAAATTTCCCTGCTATACACCCTGAATACCCAGGTACCAATCCAGCAGTCTTTCCTCTCCAGGAGCTTATAGCCAGCTAACAAAAACAAGGCAGGTTGGGCTTCCCTGGTGGCGAAGTGGTTGAGAGTCCGCCTGCCGATGCAGGGGACGCGGGTTCGTGCCCCGGTCCGGGAAGATCCCACATGCCGCGGAGCGGCTGGGCCCGTGAGCCATGGCCGCTGAGCCTGCGCGTCCAGAGCCTGTGCTCCGCAACGCGAAAGGCCACAACAGTGTAGAGGCCCACGTACTGCAAAAAAAAAAAAAAAAAACAAGGCAGGTGAGTATATTAAAGGTATACTTTGGATAGATTGAAGATAGAAGTTACAAGAAAAAAGAAATATAGTGATGATGAAATCACACCCCTCTGAACATAATGTTAAAAGCTAAAAACTCCACCAACAAAAAGTAGTATTAATATTTTATCTTCTTTTTGAATGTTTATATATTATGCTTCTTTATTCTGTCCTAGTGAATTATGTCAAATTTCCTAAAGGTGGCGCCCTTGTTTTAGGAGCGTTATGTTTTGTTGCTTTTTGCTTTACTTGTGTTTCTCTTGTGTTTCACCATGACTTATGATGTTGGATGTGGATTTGGAAAAGATATTTCTTAGCAAGTTAAAGGAATATTTTGTTTCTATTTTAAGATGCTTTATTTAATAATGGGGAGTTATTTAAAGCTTATCAAATATATTTAAATAACTATTGAGATTGTGTGTTTGTATACATGTGTGTGTATATATATATATATATATACACACACATATATATATATATATTTTTTCCCCCCATTCAGGAATACTTATTGAATGCCTCCTATGTGCCAGGTGCTGTTCTGAGCACGGGGGCACAGGAGTAATCAAAGCAGCCTAACTGGTAGAGGTACTTTTAGCAGAAGAATTCAAGGTATGTTTCTTAATGATAACTATCAGTGTTTTTGCACTGCCTTAAGGGCGTTCACCCACAGTTCTGCTTTGTTTTATACAGAGGGTTTTGACATAAGATTCTATTTACGTGGGCCTCTCACTGTTGTGGCCTCTCCCGTTGCGTTGCGGAGCACAGGCTCCGGACGCGCAGGCTCAGCGGCCACGGCTCACGGGTCCAGCCGCCCCGTGGCATGTGGGATCTTCCCAGACCTTGGCACGAACCCATGTCCCCTGCATCGGCACGCAGACTCTCAACCACTGCGCCACCGGGGAAGCCCCAAGATGCTATTTTTTTAAAAAACAATTCTACTGCTAAAAAGCAAGAACAACAACAACAAAAAACTAGCTCAGCTACTTTACTGTGTGACCTTGGGCAAGTTATATCAACTCTCTGAGGCTTCATTTCCTTTTGTATAAAAAAGTTAATAAATAATATCTTGCTCAGAGGATTGCAGTGGGAATGAAAGGTTGAGTATTAAATGGATAATGCCTGTAAAGCTCTTGGCGTATTCCTGGCTCATTGTAAGTGTTCTGTAAATGTTAGCTGTTATCGCTGTCACTTTTAGTTCTGTGAGTCAGTGACACCAAATTAAAACTTCCCCTCAGCTGATGGAGGAAAAACTGAATCATGTTCTCTCGCGCTGCTGATTTTGTGTGATGTTTGTGTTTAATCTGTTGATGTAATTGCTAGATTTTCTAATGCTGAGCCCACATTTCTTTCCCTAGAAAAATTCAACTTGGATATGGTATAGTCATCTTTTAATATACTGTGGCATTCTCCTTTTCCAGATGATGTAATTAGTTATGCAGAAAATCCAATAGACTTTTTGTTTTTAAAGGGAGGTGGAATGAGAGAATTTGTGAAGGTGGTTTTCTCCCTTTTGGAAACAAAAGAAAGTGAACTTCCTCCAGCTCTTTTGTCTGAATCTGGGTATTTCTCTGCATTTTGTTTCTTGGTTTAATGTCTTTCTCTACATCAAAGGCTTCTCACTAATTTAACAGAATTAGATATCCCGAATGCCTATTGCTTCCTTCTCTGCACATCCTCTTTTGTGTCGCTTTGTTTCATTCTTTTATTAGCTGATATTTCTTGATTTTGAGTTTTTACCTTTAATCTGGTTAGAATTCTCTGCGCCAGAAGAAATCATCTTTGAAATGTCTCTTTTCTTTCCCTCGCTTAGGGTCGCTGTCCTGTGACTTGAAGGTCCAAATTTGCTCTCCCCCACCCATCCCAAGCCTGTCTGACCACAGGTCAAGTAAATACCACTGGAGAAGAAAGGATTTATTTATTGAGCACCTTATGAGCGTGTAGAATCCCCACCAACATCTTGCAAGGGGAGTTGGCTGCTCCCATTTACAGAAGGGAAAACTGAGGCTCATGAAGGATAATTTGGGGGGGGGCAGGATTGAGTTTGGAACAGATATTCTTACGATTACATCACATTATCTCTTTAGTGGTTGGCATCTGCATGGCTTGAATCCATCCTGAAGGGTAGCATAGTATAGAGTTAGGATTTGGAGTCTGATCTCAATAGCTGTTACATCCTGGGAAATTTATTTAACTTTTTCTGAACTTTTGCTCTCTTGTATGTAAAATGGTCCTATTTTTAGTCCTTCCACTAAAACTTGGTGAGACTCCATTAGGTGATTCAGTGTAAAGTTCTCACCACAGTGTTGGGTACATAGTTAATATTACAGCTCTTCTCTCTCTCCCGTTTCCTTCCTCTTCCCCCTCCCTCTCCCTTTCCTCTTTCCCCTTTTCTCCATCTCCCCACTTTCCTTGCTCTCACCCTCCTCTTTCCTTTCCATCTCCTCTTCCTTCTCTCCTTCCATCACCCATCACCTCCTCTTCTCCTTTTATTCCTCATCACTAACCCCCTTTTCACTTTTTTAAAAATTAATTTATTTATTTTTGGCTGAGTTGAGTCTTTGTTGCTGCGTGCGGGCTTTTGCTAGTTGCGGTGCGCGGGCTTCTCACTGCGGTGGCTTCTCTTGCTGCAGAGCACAGGCTCTAGGCACGCGGGCTTCAGTACTTGAGGCTCACGAGCTCTAGAGCGCAGGCTCAGTAGTTGTGGCGCACAGGCTTAGTGGCTCTGTGCATGTGGCATCTTCCCGGACCAGGGCTCGAACCCGTGTCCGCTGCATGGGCAGGCAGATTCTTAACCGCTGTGCCACCAGGGAAGCCCCTTTCCACTTCTTTTATTTTGTGAGGCTGCTAGTTTCCTTGAATAGGAGAAATAGTTAATAGGTGCATTCCTGGAAGGATTAGGTGTGGTTGGTGTTGGGTAGAAAGGAGTAACAGTGGTGCAAGGGAGAGAACATGATCAGCTGAAACAGATCCTACGTCCAGTGAAAGTATCAGTGACAGAATTGACTCAAGTTAAGGCAAGCAGCAGGGATATCTATTTCTTGTGTTAGGATAGGGGTAATAATTAACGAACAAACATGGCTTTTCCTTGAAGATAGGAATGTGTCAGGGTCCCATGCATTTGCCAAGGGAAAATGGCAAGAAGGAAACAGGGATAACGCTATAGAATTAGCTTCCCAGTTTTGCATATTTTATGTTTATAACTCTTTTATAGGAGTAACTTTTTACTCCTATAATGAGAGGACTAACGTGGAAATCCCACAGTACACACAGTGAACTTTGATCATTCAGGTTTTTTTAAATTAATTAATTAAAAATTTTTGGCTGCGTTGGTCTTCGTTGCAGTGCGCTGGCTTCTCATTGCTTGGCTTCTCTTGTTGCGGGGCAGGGGCTCTAAGCACCTGGGCTTCAGTAGTTGGGGCGCACGGGCTTAGTTGCTCTGCAGCACATGGGACCTTCCCGGACCAGGGATGGAGCCCGTGTACCCTGCATCGGCAGGCGGATTCTTCACCACTGCACCACCAGGGAAGTCCCGATCATTCCGTTTTGAAACTCACATAAAACCCATAATATTTGTGTTGTCACACTAAAACATTTCTACTGTATTCCCCTCCTAAAAAAAAAATCAAACACTGAAATTCCACTAACCTGAGATCCCCAATGAATCTTTTCCTAGAATCTTTGAGTGTTAAAAATAGCCTCTTGTGGAATTCCCTGGTGTGGTCCAGTGGTTAAGACACCGTGCTTTCACTGTGGAGGCCCAGGTTCAATTCCTGGTCAGGGAACTAAGATCCCAGGAGGTGCGTTCTGTGGCCTAAAAAAATGAAAACAAAAACAAAACAAAGAAACACCACCTCTTGCTTTCTGTGAAAGCCTGGACTCACTGAGAAATTTATGCCAGGCCTGAGAGATAGAAATAGATGTAGAGAGAGACAGAGATGAAGGTGGGGTGTGTGGTGGGGGGAGAAAGAAAAAGGAGCGATAAGGTGGTTTTTTTCTTTCTTTTTTTAGTGTGGGGTGTGGGAACAGAAACAGTGAGAGTCATAGCAGATTCCCAATGTTAGGAGGAGGATGGAGGTATGCAGGTTGCCAGAGAAGTGGACCATTGATTCTATCCCTTACAGTTCAGTAGTACCCGTAGGATCATCAGGGAAATAGCCATACTGTTCTGATCATCTTCTATTCAGCCCACCTTAAAGGGTATGAGAGGACCAAATAAACAACACCCAACACTGCACAATTGAGAATGATAGCAGTATATAAGCCACATATATTCACAGCCTGGGGGAGGAGGACATTGCACACCGCACAGGGCCACCCAGGGGTTGCACTTAGGTGCAGAGTGAATAAGCAGGGGCTGTAGGAAGCAGGCTTTGTAGTGATGAGGAGGAGGCGTGACCTGGTTCTCTTAGCTTGATGGAAAAATCGAGTCATGAAAATTCATGAGGTTGATGCAGGGGGGGTAATATGCATATAGATGAATCCCTGGGAGATGTCTAGGACTTTCTGATTAGTATCAAGAACATCCAGTCTCTAGAAGAGAAGAACTCATTGTCCTGCTGACTGAATGATAGTCCAGGCCGTGGGACACAGTGTAAGCGCCCAAGAAACTTCCTTTTATTCTTGTTTTTTAAAAGAGCTTTACTGAAGTATCATTTGCGCACTGCTCAAAAATCCACCTGTTTGGTGTATACAGAGCGTTGCAGAAAGAAATTAAGACCTAAATCAATGGAAAGGCATTCCATGTTCATGGATGCGGAGACTTAACATTGTTAAGATGACAATACTCCCCACGTTGATCTTGTTATTATTTCTGCTGCTTTCTTTCTTCTCCTTCTGGTAGTCCCACACTTGTACGTTGCTAAACCTGACAGCGTCCCACAGGTCCCTGATGCCCTGTTGAATTTTCTTCATTCTTTTTCTTTCTTTTCTTCAGATTGGTTAAACTCTATTGATCTAGCACCGAGTTCATTGATTCTTTTGCTAGCTCAAATCTGCTGTTGAGCCCCTCTAGTGAGTTTTTAAAATTTTTGTTATTATACTTTCAAACTCCAGAATTTCCATTTGGTCCTTGTGAAAAAAACAATTTCTGACTCACTCTCGGTGTTCTCTATTTGATGGATCAATATCATCAAACTTCCTTTTAAATCTGTGGCATGGCTTGTTTTTCGTTCTTTGAACATATTCATAATATACTCTTTGGAGTCTTTGTCTGGTAAGTCTACCATCTAAACCTCTGAAAGACAGTTTCTACTGATTGCTTTTTTTCCTGTGTAAAGTACCCTTTTCTGTTTCTTGGCATATCTCGTAACTTTTTGTTGAAATTGGACATTTTATTTTTAACTTTTAAAAATATTGAGGTATAGTTGATGTACAATATTATATGAGTTTCATGTATACAACAAAGTGATTTACAATTTTTAAAAGTTATACTTCATTCATAGTTATTATAAACTAGTGGCTATATTCCCCGTGTATACATAGTAGTTCGTGCCTCTTAATCCTCTGACCCTGTTTTGTCCTTCCCTCTCCCCACTGGTAACACTAATTTGTTCTCTGTATCTGTGAATCTGCTTCTTCTTTGTGATATTCAGTAGTGTGCTTTATTTTTTATTTTTAAAATTATTTATTTATTTATTTATTTTGGCTGTGGTAAATAAATAAATTTATTTATTTATTTTGGCATCATGTGGGATCTTAGTTCCCTGACCAGGGATCGAACCCCTGCCCCCTGCAGTGGAAGTGCCAAGTCCCAACCACTGGACCACCAGGGAATTCCCTCTTAGCTCACTTTTTTTTTTAAAGGTAATGGGGACTCTTGGGATGGTGGAGTTGTTAATATATTTTAATATGTTTTGTTTATTTATTTATTTATTTGGTTGCGCCGGCTCTTAGTTGCGGCAGGCAGGCTCCTCAGTTGCGGCATGCATGTGCGATCTGGTTACCTGAGCAGGGATCAAACCGGGGCCTCCTGCATTGGTAGCGTGGAATCTTAACCACTGTGCCACCAGGGAAGTCCCTTAGCTCACTTTTAAATTGGGTTATTTGTCATTTTATTATTGAAGTGTAAAAGTTCTTTATATGTTCTAGATACAAGTTCCTTATCTGACACCTGACCTGCAAATACTTTTCTCCCATTCTGGCAGTTTTCATTTTCTGAAAATTAAAGCATAAATTTTGATAAGGTCCAATCTGTAAACTTCTTTTGTCATTTGTCCTTTTAGTGTTATAAATAAGAACTAATTTCTTAACCCAAGGTCTTAAAGATTTACTCATATTTTCTTCTAAGAATTTTATAATATCAGCTCTTAAAATTACGTCTATGACCCACTTTGACTTAACTTTTGCATATGGTGTGAAATGAGGCATCCAACTTCTTTATTTTGCATGCAGATATGCTTGTTTCAGCACCATTTGTTGCAAAGATTATTCTTGCCCCATTGAACTGTCTTGACATGTTGTTGAAGATCAACTGCGAATGTGAAGGATTAGTTCTGGACTTTTAATTAGAGTCCAGTGACCTAAAAAATAAAGAATAATTATAAGGTTCATTTTTTTCTTTTTTTAAATTGGAGTATTGTTGCTTTACAATGTTGTATTAGTTTCTGCTGTACAGCAAAGTGAATCAGTCATACGTATACATATATCCCCTCTTTTTTAGATTTCCTTCCCATTTAGGTCACCACAGATCATTGAGTAGAGATCCCTGTGCTATACAGTAGGTTCTCATTGGTTATTTATTTTATACATGGTAGTGTATATATGTCAATCCCAATCCCCCGGTTCGTCTAAGTTTCATTTTTTTTCTATAAATTATTTTCCATTTTTTCTTTGTCATAGCAGGTGATATCGAATATGTCAGTTATTTAGCATGTATTGTCTGAAATGTGCTAACTTTTTTGTTTGTTTTTGGTAGAAGCATCTCTAGAGATTGGTTTTAAATCTTTTTCTGCCGATGCTTTAGTAAAAGGCTAAAGATTTATACAGTCTGAGAACCTGCCATTTCTCCCACTTCCTCCTCCATTTCTCTGCCAATGCTTTAGACTTTTCAGCATTCTTCAACTAGGAATGCATGTGTGCGTGCAGTGTGCAGGCGTGTGTGTGTGTGTGTGTGTGTGTGTGTAATCTTGCCCTTTTTCAGTTGTGTAAATTCAGTGCCATGAACAAGTATGTGGGGACTTCCCTGGTGGCTCAGTGGTTAAGAATCTGCCTGCCAACACAGGGGACACGGGTTCGAGCCCTGGTCCGGGAAGATCCCACATGCTGCGGAGCAACTAAGCCCGTGTGCCACAACTACTGAGCCTGCTCTCTAAAGCCGACGAGCCACAGCTACTGAGCCTGCGCTCTAGAGCCCGTGAGCCACAACTACTGAGCCCACGTGCCTAGAGCCCGTGCTCGGCAACAAGAGAAGCCACCGCAATGAGAAACCCGCGCACCGCAACGAACAGGCAAAAATAAACTAATTAATTAATTAATTAAAAAAAAACAAGTATGTGAAGGCTTTGGGATTACATTTTCCCCCAGGGTAATATTTCCTTATAATCTGTTCAGAGAGTCAAAAATGGAAACTTCTTTGGAACCACGAGAGACGATTTTCTGGTCCCCATTAACTGCATAGCCCTTACAGTGTCCTGGTTTCCTTTTATTTATTTATTTTTATTAAATTTTTTTAATTAAAAAAAATTAATTTAAGTATTTATTTTTATGTCCTGGTTTCAAGTGAGGCTCTGCGTTACTGGCTTTAAATCACAGGGGACAAATATTGTACCTCCTCCCTGCACGGTGATGAAAAGTCTGTGTATCTCTTCCCCAGATGGTGACTGAACGTCAATCGCCAGGTCCCGTGGATTTATTAGATGGGCACTGGGTGTTTCTGACCAGGATAACATTTAGTGATCAGTCTTTGAGGCACGTCATTATTTCTGACACCTGTGAATTTAACCTTCTTTGAATCAGGCCCAGTTAGTGAGGGAAATGACATTCGTCTAAAATTCCTGTTTGTTTTAAAAAGGAGAGTAGTCCTTTAGAAAAATGCCAAGGATGTGTTGGATTCCGTACTTAGGACTGAGGCCAGGGCAAACGCAGTCCATCCTGTTCTCCCCAAATTACAGTCCCCCAGGGAAAATGGACAGTTTAATTGTAAGTAAAGAAAGGATGAACTGGAAAGACACGATCGGGACTCCTTATACTGGGGAGTCAGAGAATAGCTCCAGGAAGAAATAAAATCTCAGCTAAGTCGGGACAAGACAAATCTTTTATGACAAGGACCAGCCCTCTGTACCCTCTGGGACCCTCCTCCCACCCTCACCTCAAGTCCCACCACCGAGGCTTCAGCTGTCAACCAAGCCCCCAGGAAGGACAATTGTGATGTGTACTTTTTTTTTTTAATTTTTTAACATCTTTATTAGTGTGATGTGTATTGATGTTCCATCAGGACCCCGAGGAAGGGAAGGGAAGAAAGAACATCCTGACTGATTAACCTGGGCACGCTGAGACCCTCCCATTTGCTACATAGGTTTCTTTGTAGGGGGGAAAAAAAAAGACCACACCTGCAGAGAAAGTGGTTGATCGATTGGATCCCCACACAGCGGGAACATGGTGGAGATGCAGGGAGAGGATTTCACCTGTCACTCACAGCATCACCTTGAGATTTCTTGATGTTCTTCACTGAGGTTTCAGAGGTTGACTGCATCCATGGCCACGGGCGGATGCACTGGACAGTAACTGAACACAGTCCTGGGGTCAGTGTTAATGAGTCTTTGTTTTTCCAGTCAGTCCCATGGAGGGCAAAGGTCTGTTTCTCCTTTGCTCTCTGCTCTTCCCATGTCGACTCCTGCTGTCTCATGCCTGCTCCAAAGACTGTGCTGTCCTCTCTCTGCCCCTCTCTCACCTTCTCTTGCCACTAATCCTTCCCAGATCCTCTTCCTTCCATTTCTCGTCCTGCAAACTCTCTGGCTTCTTCCCTCTCAGACTCTCCTCTCTTCATCTTTTACCTTTTGCCTTTGTCGCTTCTCTCTTTACATCTTTTCTCCCCTCTCTCCTCTTCTTCCTCTGTGCCTCACTCTTCCTCCTGTACATTTCTACCTCATCGTATCTCTCCACCTGCCTCATCCTTCCTTCTCACTGTGGCACCTGACCCCACCTCTTTATCCAGCTCTGTCTCTTCCCATCCTCCCCGGACGCTCTTACCTTTTTTATTGCTAGCAATACCTCCAAGCTCTATCCTGGTCAAAGTTTGGAGAGAGTGAGCACCAACGCCTCCAAAAAATACTCCCAGGGGCTTCCCTGGTGGCGCAGTGGTTGAGAGTCCACCTGCCGATGCAGAGGACACGGGTTCGTGCCCCGGTCTGGGAAGATCCCACATGCCGCAGAGCGGCTGGGCCCGTGAGCCGTGGCCGCTGAGCCTGCGCGTCCGGAGCCTGTGCTCCGCAACGGGAGAGGCCACAACAGTGAGAGGCCCGTGTACCGAAAAAAAGAAAAAAAACTACACCCAAGACAGTTAAATCTCCCGTATTCCATATCCCACTATTTTCTGGTTGTACCAAAACCAAACAAACAAGCAAACAAAAAACAACTAGCAAATGATTGTATGCTTTTAAAAGATTACACTTAACAAATGGGATGAGGTAGGATTCCTCTTTCTTTTTTTGGCTGCGTTGGGTCTTTGTTGCTGCGTGCGGGCTTTTCTCTGGTTGCGGCGGGCGGGAGCTACCGGTGCGCGGGCTTCTCATTGCCGTGGTTTCTCTTGTTGCAGAGCTCGGGCTCTAGGCACATGGACTTCAGTAGTTGTGGCGCACAGGTTTAGTTGCTCTGCAAGAGGGACCAGGGCTCGAACCCGTGTTCCCCGCATTGGCAGGCGGATTCTTAACCCCCTGCGCCACCAGGGAAGCCCGGAATTCCTCTTTCTTAAAAATGTTTCTAGAGCTACTAACAACTTGCATTTACAAAGGAGTTGAAAAAAGTATTCCTCTGGACTGTACAAGAAGGGAAACGGACCACTGGTAAGGCATGGTATATGATATTAATCAGACTTCTTTTTCTCCTTCTTCATCAGAGCCTGGATTCTCCTTGGTTTTAGTTTCTCCACTTTCTGCAGGTAACTCTTTAGTTTCTTGCTTAGGTACTTCAGCCTGCTTTCTCGCTGTTCCCCTTTTCCCTTTTGTTTGCACTTTTTTTTTTCCTGCCACCTTTTTGATTTCCTTTCCACTTTTGCAGCACCAGGTTTAGCAGACCACCCTTCTCATCTCCTCCTGGGCTTCTCCTTCATAGTCTTGGGCATCATGGCTGTGGGGAGGGTGTGTGCCCCGTGCCTACCTGAAGGGCACGCTGAGGTCCTTCCCAAGATGGGCTGCCTGGCCACTGTGCTTCTCCCACCACCCAAGCTGCTGGGACCCTTGGCCAAGTAGGGTGGTGGGAGAACCAGATGGAACTGCATTGGACTTGTTATTGAGTTTTTCTTCTTTTTTATTTTATTTTATTTTTTTGCTTTGCTGAGCAGCTTGTGGGATCTTAGTTCCCTGACCCCAGGGATCGAACTCATGCCCCCTGCAGCAGAAGAGCAGAGTCCTAACCACTAACCGCCAGGGAAGTCCCTGTTTTTGATTTTTAATGTAATTCCATGGTGGTATGAGAACATAACTTCTATGACCTGAATCCTGCCACATTTACTGTGACTAAAGTTTTGGTCCAGAATATGGCCTATCTTGATAAATGTTCCATGTATACTTGACAAGAATTTGTATTCTGCTCTTGTAGAGTGCAATGTTCTATACATGTCAATTATGTCAAATTGGTTGATAGTGTTATCCAGTTCTATTATATACTTGCTGATCTTCTCTCTGCTTGTTCTATCAGTTACTGAGAGAAGGGAATTGAAATCCTGAACTATAATTGAGGATTTATGTTTCACTCTGCAATTCCTTCCGTTTTTGTTTCGTAGATCTGAAATTCTATTATTGAGGGCATCCATGTTTAATAGTTGTATCCACTTAATGAACTGACTTGTTTTTCATATGACATGATCTTTATTCTTGATAGTGGTTTTTCTTTTTTTTTTTTTTCGGTACGCGGGCCTCTCACTGTTGTGGCCTCTCCCGTTGCGGAGCACAGGCTCCGGACGCGCAGGCTCAGCGGCCACGGCTCACGGGCCCAGCCGCTCCGCGGCATGTGGGATCTTCCCAGACCGGGGCACGAACCCGTGTCCCCTGCATCGGCAGGCGGACTCTCCACCACTGTGCCACCAGGGAAGCCCTTGATAGTGTTCTCTGATGTGAATTACACTTTGTCTTATATTAAAATAGCCATTCTAACTTTCTTTGAACTACTAGCATGGACATGGTGAGTTTTACCTTGTTGGGTGCTGGATCTTTTTTGTCTGCCTATACATATTATTGAGTTTTGTTATCAAATTCAGTTTAGCTATATTTGGAAACAGTTGGATCCTTTTCGTCTTGCTCAGGAATTACTGCGCTTTGTTGCTTGATGTCAGGTGTCTTGAAAACAATGTATTTTGTCTAGTTTTTGTTTGTTGCATGTAGGAGGATAAATTTAGTCCCTGTTACTCCATTTGGAGCAGAAGTGGAAGTGTATCATTTTATTTTTAACCTACCTGTATCATTGTATTTGCAATGATTATCTTGTAGACACCATATAGTTGGTTCATGTTTTAATTTTTTTATTTTTATTTAAAAAAAATATTTATTTATGTATTTTGGCTGCTCCAGGTCTTAGTTGTGGCACTCAGGATCTTTAGTTATGGCATACAAATTTCTCAGTTGTGGCATGCGGCCTCCTCAGTTGCCCGACCAGGGATTGACCCCGGGCCCCCTGCACTGGGAACGTGGAGTCTTACCCACAGGACCACCAGGGAAGTCCCTATTTTTAATCTCTTCTGATGATTAGTCTTTAACAATTTAATAATTGGTCTTCCATGGTGTTTTTAGCATTGTTCTAGGGACTCTAATACTCATACTTAACTCTTCACTATCTACTTATAATCAATATTTTGCCACTTCAAGTGAAATGTAGAAACTTTATGATCGTAGAGATTCCTTTACCCTCTTTCTTTATGTTATATTTGTTAATGGGAGAGGCATTTAATTGAGATTTCACGGTTGGTACAGTATTTCAATGGCATTGTGACAACAAAGAGGGAGACAGGAAGAAAAAGTCATTAGAGGTGAGATGGTTAAGGGTGGAGACCCAGTTACTGGGTAATAAGAGAAAGGATGGAGAGGAGGCAGTGACAAGGGTGAAGTTATCAACTGAGGACGGGACTTTTTACAGGGACTGGTTGATGCTGACAACAAGGAAGGGTACCATGTGATAGAGTCTGATTCTGAAGGCATAAAATCAAAGCAGTTGGGAGTAATATTGGACTAGGACCAGAGACTCAGCTTCCTCGTGCTAAAAACACAGATTGAAGGCTTCACCGGTGACGCAGTGGTTAAGAATACTCCTGCCAATGCAGGGAACACGGGTTCGAACCCTGGTCCAGGAAGATCCTACAGGCCGCGGATCAACTAAGCCCGTGCGCCACAACTACTGAGCCTGCGCTCTAGAGCCCGCAAGCCCCAACTACTGAGCCTGTGAGCCACAACTACTGAAGCCTACGTGCCTAGAGCCCGTGCTCCGCAACAAGAGAAGCCACCTCAGTGAGAAGCCCTCGCGCTGCAACGAAGAGTAGCCCCCGCTCGCCGCAACTAGAGAAAGCCTGCACACAATGAAGACCCAATGCTGCCAAAAATAAATAAAAAAAAATTTAAAAAATTTATTTTAAAAAACCACATATATTGAGATTTTGATTTTGGCTTAGGATGTGGGAGAACATGGAAGACCTTAACTTCTGCAATAACACCAAGAAATATCTGGACATTATAATATGTCACACATTGGAAAATTAAAGAGAAATGGAAAGGGAATTCCCTAGCGGTCCAGTGGTTAGGACTCTGCACTTCCACTGCAGGGGGCATGATTTCAATCCCTGGTCAGGGAACTAAGATCCTACAAGCCTCAGGGTGTGGCAAAACAAACAAATGGGGCTTCCTTGGTGGCGCAGTGGTTGAGAGTCCGCCTGCCGATGCAGGGAACACGGGTTCGTGCCCCGGTCCGGGAAGATTCCACATGCTGCGGAGTGGCTGGGCCCGTGAGCCATGGCTGCTGGGCCTGCGCGTCCAGAGCCTGTGCCGCGCAGTGGGAGAGGCCACAACAGTGAGAGGCCCGCGTACCTCAAAAAACAAACAAACAAACAAATGAACAGACAAATCCCCCAAAAACAGAGAAATGGAAATGGATACAAGAAAGCCCCTCTGGTTACCATAGAAGGGAGCCCTTCATAGGTGACTGGCAAGCCATGGCAGCTTCCTGAGGCAAATCCTGGGTCAGGGAGTTGGGAGGCGGAGGAGAATATCTGTCAAAGACAGAGAGATTTTACTGTGTCCACAGGAAGCCAGTTGATCTATTGGTGACAGCAGGAACAGATGGGATGGATTGGAGTCTGGCAGACCACCAAACACAAAATTAGTTTTCTCAATATAATAATTCTCTCCTCCATCTCTACTCCAATTTTATCAAGAAAAGGTAATTTTAGGTAATACTGAAAAAAACAGAAAAAGTGTTATCAGTTTGTGCTTTTTTTTACAGCTTCATTGAGGTATAATTGACATATAGTACACTGCATTTTTTTTTTTTTTTTTTTTTTGCGGTACGCGGGCCTCTCACTGCTGTGGCCTCTCCCATTGCGGAGCACAGGCTCCGGACGCGCAGGCTTAGCGGCCATGGCTCACGGGCCCAGCCGCTCCGCGGCATGTGGGATCTTCCCGGACCGGGGCACGAACCCGTGTCTCCTGCATTGTCAGGCGGACTGTCAACCACTGCGCCACCAGGGAAGCCCCATTCCTTTTTTTACTGAGTAGTTTTCCATCATAAAGACATGTCATAATTTATTTATTTTTACACTGTTGATGGGCATTTGAGTTGTTTCCAGTTTTTGGCTATTATAAATAAAGCTGTCATGAACATTTGTGTAAAAATCTTTGTATGGACATGTGCTTTTGTTTCTTTTGGGTAGTACCTGGGAAAGGAATGGCAGAATCTTATGGCAAGTGTATGTTTAATTTTTTAAGAAATTTCCTAAGACTGGGAACAAAGCAAAGTGTCCACTCTCACTACTTTTATTCATTGTACTAGAAGTCCTAACCACTACAATAAGAAAAAAAAAGAAAGAAAAGGTCGACATGCTGGAAAGAAAAAAAAAACTGTCCCTATTTGCACATGACATGATTGTCTACTTAGAAAATCTCATGGAGCCCACAAAAAAGCTCCTAGAACTAATAAATGAGTTTAGCCAGATTCAGCACACAAAAATCAGTTGCACTTATTTTCTATACCAGCAATGAAAAACTGAAATTTAAAAGTACCATTTACAGTAGCCCCGTAAAGGTGAAATAAGTATGACTCTAACAACATATGTTCAGGACCTGTATCCTGAAAGCTGCAAAACTAGAATTCTCATCCATTGCTAGTGGGAATAAAAAAATGATACAAGCGCTCTGGAAAACAGTTTCTCAGTTTCTCGTAAAGTTAAACACACTCTCGCCATATGACCCAGCAATCCTACTCCTAAGTATTTACCCGAGAGAAATACAATTTCATGTCTACATAAAAACTCGTACCCAAATGTTTACAGCAAACACTTGTACGCAAATGTTTACTTTATAACTTCCCCAAACTAGACACAACCCAGATGTCTTCAGTGAGTCAATGGATAAACAAACAGTGGTATGTCCATACAATGTAATAATATTTCACAATTAAAAGGAACAAGCTGTTGATATACACAACACGGATGAATCTCAGAGCCATCATGCTGAGTGAAAGTAGTTGGTTTCAAAATGTTCCATTCTGTATGATTCCATTTCTATGACTTTTTTGAAAAGACAAATCTATAGTGATCAGAGAACAGATCAGTGGTTGTCAAGGACTTGGATGGGGGGGATGTGATTACAAAGGAGTAGAACAATAGAGTTTTTGAGATGAAGAAACTGTTCTGTATTCTGACTGTAGCGTTGTTCAGTTAATTATTTTGGCCATGCCAAAATTGTTTTTGGCCACACGTGGCTTGCAGGATCTCAGTTCCTCGACCAGGGATTGAACCCGGGCCACGGCAGTGAAGGCCCTGAATCCTAACCACTAGGCCACCAGGGAACTCCGTGCCTTGTTTAATTTACACAAGTGATATTTTGCTGCAAAGGAAATTTCTTACTTTTTAAAAAAACATAATGCAGGGCTTCCCTGATGGCGCAGTGGTTAAGAATCTGCCTGCCAATGCAGGGGACGCGGGTTCAAGCCCTGGTCCGGGAAGATCCCACAAGCCGCGGAACAGCTAAGCCCGTGTGCCACAGCTACTGAGCCCACGTGCCACAACTACTGAAGCCCACGCGCCTAGAACCCGTGCTTCACAACAAGAGAAGCCACTGCAATGAGAAGCCCACGTACCGCAATGAAGAATAGCCCCTGCTTGCCGCAACTAGAGAAAGCCCGCGTGCAGCAGTGAAGACCCAACACAGCCAAAATAAATAAATAAACAAAAAACCAAAAAAACTCATCTCCCACTCTGACATCGCTACCCCAAACGAGCATGTGCCCACCTGGCCACTATAACATCATTGACAAAAAGAGAGGAATTTTCAAATTCTTTCTGCAGTGCCCGTCCTTCTTAGACTTCTACCTCTTTTCTTGTCTACTCTCTAGAACTTACTTTTTTTTTCACATCAGCATCTAGTTTCAGGTAATTGGCTGCAGTTGATGGTGGTTAGTTTTGTTGTTGGAGAGGGGTGTGTGTGCACGTGTAGTGGACTTTGGTTCACTTCAATAAGCAGAAGACCCATAGCCTCAAGTTGCCAGTCACATCTTATGGGTCCTGTTAAGTTGTAAAGCTGTTGGAAATAATGCCTGTCCCTGAAGTGCTGCTACCTTGACAGGGGAGATTATACGTTGTGTGGGAAACTGTAAGATATTGAAGGAAGGCTGGCAGATGTGCTGGGGCTATGCTGAGGGAGATCAGTGGGTGCCAGAGAAGTCAGAAAAGGTCTGCTGGAGTTGGCAGTGAGATGTCTAGTGGGACCCTCTGGGGTGGGTGGGTGGGAAGAGGAAATGGAATTTCAGGGAGGAAGGGACGTGAACACAGCCCTGGAGGAAGCAATGAATATCATGTGTGATGATGGAGTCTAAATCCGGGTGGGTGAAGCACACGTACGGCAGGGTGATATGATGCTATTACTGTTACCTCCCCACGCCTCCATTCTTTGTACTAATTCTCTTGTCCCTTCTCCTCCAGTCAGTCAGTAGGCCTATTACCCGAGAAATGCAAAGAGCCAGAAATACCTTCATGTTCAGCCCTGAAATTTCAGAGTAGGCTATGTAAATTGAAGTTGATGTAATTCCAAAGGCCCAACTTTTGACTTGTTAGACTTGGAATTTTTAAGTTTCGGTCTAAGAATGAAGGCTTTATGGCATGGTTGTTTTGTTTGTTGTGGGATCTCAGTTCCCCGACCAGGGATTGAACCCCAGCCCTGGGCCCTCGGCATTGAGAGCGCAGAGTCCCAATCACTGGACCGCCAGGGAATTCCTATGGCATGATTGTTGGAAAAAGAAAAAGCAGGTTTGAGAAGAATGTGTGATAGTGGTCTGTGTATGGTGGGTGATAAATTGTAGGGTCTAGGCCACATCTCGTTCTCAAGTACCTTGGGAGAAAGCAAGTCTCTACGAAATTATCTTTTCTCCAGATCTTCAGGAATTTCATCACCTATATGGGATTCCTAGGCTACTTTAGATTCCTGAAGGACCTCGGTGGGATTTGAGAGCAGTTGGAAGAGGCCCCGAAGTCGCTAGAGGGACGGCAGAGCTTACAGGGCCTGCGTGGAGCCCATGAACCCCCAGACAGGGTTGAAGATTTCCCAGTGGAAGCCAGCAGGAATGGAAGCTGAGAACCCAGGCATCAGTGAGAACCTGGACATGAGCAGCATGACAGGTGAAAACTAGACAGTCACCTCCTGCCCACCAGCACTATAGCAAAGCCCTGGGTGAGGAGAGTGGAAAGGAAAACAAGCCCTGAAGTGACTGAACTTAGATCTGAAATGACTGAGAAAACCCTGACACGACCGAGTTTACTCAGACTGGTTACTCCACTAGGTAGAATGGGGGATTGTTATAAACAAAATTATCATAAAAAAATAATATATTTAAAAACAAAATTATCATAAAAAGAAATAATATATTTAAATAGTTTATATTATATATTTAAAAATTAAGAAAGTCGGCACACTTGAGTTTGTGGACTGAGAAATTTGTACATGCTGCGTAAAGCTCTTTGGCAGATGACAGATATAATTTTAAAAATACCAAAACAATTCACAGGCCAAATTTTTAAAAATTTTGGCTCTCCTCCATTTACTCAGGAGTGTCTTCTGCAACTGTCATCGGTGCCATTAAGAAGCCAGTGTCCTATGGGAAACAGCTACTTGGCTTTTTCGGTTCGTTTTTTGTTTTTGATTTTGTGTTTTACCCCAAATAGTATTTACCAGTCAAGGCTCTGAATGCTTGTAATTTCCCAAATTTATATGTCCCCTCATTAAGTTAAAGTTTTATTTGTTGGTGTTTCCGCTCCTTCTTTAGAGAGATTCACCAAACTGACACAATGGAGAACTGGATGCCTGGGAACAAAGATAACGTAGTAGCTGGAGTGGGCCTTTTCAAAGAGTTAGTAAGAACTAGAGAACTTTCTAGAAAGAACTTGGCTGGACTATACTATGATCAGACTCCCCTGTCCTTTGTGGGAGGGGTCAACAGTTTGTATTAAAAGTCTCTCCTCCCGCTCCCAGTGCAGTTTATTGTATGTCAATTAAGCCTCAATAAGGCTGTTTTTTAAAAAAATGAAAAAAAGTCTGTTCCCCTTTACTCTACCTTTGCTCTATACAGCTCCTGTATCACTGGAGTATTTTACAATAACATAGACTTTACGTATTCTTGAGTAATAAGTTAAATAAATAAGCATAAGAATGTGAAAAAAGAATCTCCCCACCCAATAGTTTTTCACCAACATTCATCAGACCCTACTGAACCCCAGGTCCCTCCTAAGTTCCTTCTGTCCACTGAGGAGGCATTAAGTAGTCAGCAGAGATGGGAAGGAATGATGTAAAGTGGGCAAGGGACAAACAGGATAGAGGGAGATGGGGCCACTATAACTGAAGAATTTAGAGTCTGATTTTTCTCATTCTGCCACACCTCCCAGGGAAATATTAGAACCCCAAGGCAGGTGACGTTGGCCTTACAATTGGGTTGGGAGCGTTCTGGAGGAGGACAACATTAGCCTCTTGTCCAGCTAGCAAGACAAGGAAACCTATTAGAGTGAAAGGAAAACCAGACTTCAGGTCAAAACATCAGAGTTCTGGTCCTGGCTCTGCCCATAGCTATGTAAGTGTGAGAAATTCATTAAAGTTTTCGAGATCTTTGATTCCCTTTCTGCAAAATGTGTAGGTTGGAGATGAATTTTAAGGGCCCTTTTAGCTCAATAATGCCACTTCTAGTTTTGAGGCATACACACATCGTGGCAGAAACTTTATTAGAAATGTCAGATGCATCCACTGGGACTGCTCTTCAGGCTTCCACCTGCCCCTCAGCTTGCTGATGACCACTCAGAAGAGATGTCCCGTGACCCGGGACCCGAAGCACCTACTCAATGGACAAGCGCTTGCAGCGACAGCGGGAGCAGTAGCTCTAACCTCCAGACTGAAGTGTGAAGCCATGTGGCCCCACTTTCAACCTTTCGGGGAGAGATAGACCTGAGTGGACACGTTTCCTTCACCCGCAGGGGCCCTATTGTAAAGATCCCAGACATCAGCCTGCAGCCATCTGCGGATGTACAGCCTTTGATCTCCAAAGGTGCGCTGAGGTCTCCTGTGGAACAAGGAGGGATGGGGAGACACACAGATGTTTTAGGAAGTCAGAGAGGAGTCCACGCCTCCCTCATTCCTGGAACCCTGAGTGTCAGAACCTCTTGGGCTACACTCAGATGTCTGGTTTTCCAGCCTCTGAAACCATCAGATGTTCAGTTTACCTCCAGTGACCTGAAGTTTTCCTTGATAGCATTGATTTGTATCGTTGGGGCAGGAAAGAGAAGGAGCATTCAAACAGGACCCCAAAGCCAGACAGGTTGGGCAGCGGAGGTCTGTTGACCCTCTGGGAGCTGAAGGGGGAGAGAGAGGGACAATTAAGGGCGAGTCCCGCCTCTGAGTTGCCTCCCCTTGCTGCCTTCTCTTCCTCCAGTCTTTCCTGCTGGTGCCTCTCTACTCAAGGACTGTTACTACCACCTCCCCACCCCTCTCCAACTGATTTCTATGCTGTCAGAACCCCATCCAACATGACTTCCGAACTCTGTGCTTAGGTGTGGAGATACAGATATGAAAAGGACACAGTTCCTGCCAGCTAGGATCACTGCCTTGAAGGAGACAGACATGTAAGTAATTAACTACCATACAATTCAGTAGGCATTGTGTCCAAGGTCTAGTGGCAAAGAAATGGAGGACCACCTAAGTACCTAAAATAATTTGGTTAGGTATTTTCCCAGAGCCGACGCCTGAGTGGAGATGGAGGAAGAACAGAGGTTAGCTATGTGAAAATGGGGGAGGGGGAGGAGGGAGAGGAGCAAGGGAAACAGCGAGGACCAAGGGCTGGAGGTGTGAGCCGGCTTGGTGGATTGGAGAATCGTGAGAAGTTGTGGTGTTGATACTCAGCTGGTAGGCACAGGTGGGACTGGACTGTATTTTTATAGCCAGCATCCATTCTGATTGGTCAGTACCATCTCCACTGTTAAATATTTTGAATCCTAGCCCCAAGTAGAATACAATAAATGAGAGAAGGAAGAGAAGGAAATGAGCTGAAAAGATAGGCGGGGCCAGATTTCTATAGGCCTTGAGGACCAACGGGGGAACTGGGCTGTGGCCATGCGGCAAAGGGGGAAGCAGTGCTTGCTAGATGGACGATGTCACCACCCTGCTCAGAAACCTCCACTGACATTGTATTGCTTAATAAACCCCAAACCCCATTTACACTCCAGCCTTCACTGATGTCCCTCTGCTTGGAGCAGCATTTCCAGACCTCAAGGTAACAATTTAGAAAAAGAAAGACAAGCCAAAGGTCTTGAGGTCCTTTTGTGTATGGCGCACTTGGACCTAAGCAGAGTAAGCCCCGTTTTTTCAGGGCTGCATGGAGTTTCTCTCAGCACCCGTCTCTCCCCTCCCAGGGTACCGTCAATCTCTTCTGTCCTCCATAACTCATGTAAGTCCTCTTTGTTGTTGCAAAAGGAGTCCTCACAGTAGTTACTGTAGGAGATGGCGATTAGGCCAGGGGCTGGCGTGTGCTGGATAATCGTTATTGCCGGTGCCCCGTCTGAGCTGCAGCCCTTAGTGGCCAAAATTGCTGTCTTGGTTCCTGCTGTGAGACAAGAGGGAAGGAAAGTGGATGGGGGTGCAGCGCCTGATGTTTGGCCTGGGGAAGGCGGAACCGCGTTAACATGGCCATAATCACCTTCCCCCCTGCCCCTGCCCCACCAGCCCAACGGCCTTGTTCTCATTTTACCAGCCTTAATCATCAGCACGGTTTCCTGGCACAATGCCCCATTGTCACAAGTCTCAGCTTTGTCTGTGGTCCAGTTAAATGTCGCTGCTGGATCCGCTTCTAAGCCCACGAACGTACTCTTTTGACAACGCAAGTTTTGTGCCACTGGGGAGAAAATGAGATAAAGATAAGCACTTGCCCTTCTCTGTGGGGCCCCAAACCACTCCTTTTTCACCAGAAATCCATCCTCCGTGACCCAGCCGCTCTCCCCCCACATCCCCAATACATACAGATCAAGGTCGGGGCTCCTAGGAGAAAGAGGAACAGTAAAACCTGGAAATGACAGGCTCCCATGGCTTCTCTTACAGACGTTTGGAAGAACCGATCAGGATCTGTGATTTGATGGAGAAGAACCTTTTCAACCACATGGAACGAGATTAAATCTAAGATCCGGCAACAAGTACTGACTTCAGGGCAGAGTTTACGGGTATATAAAACGATGATCTCGGGCTTCCGTGGTGGCGCAGTGGCTGAGAGTCCGCCTGCCGATGCAGGGGACACGGGTTCGTGCCCCGGTCCGGGAAGATCCCACATGCCGCGGAGCGGCTGGGCCCGTGAGCCATGGCCGCTGAGCCTGCGCGTCCGGAGCCTGTGCTCCGCAACGGGAGAGGCCACAGCAGTGAGAGGCCCGCGTACCGCAAAAAAAAAAAATAAATAAAACGATGATCTCTAAAGTCAGTCTGTCCCGATCTCGCTTGTGAGTTTGGGCAAGTTAACTAGTTAACAAGCCCCAGTTTCCGTAGCTGTACTTCTCAGACTCAGCCGCCTAGACCGAGGAGCTCAACAGCCCCATACCCTCCAACCTCTGGATCCGTAATCTGGCCCAAAGGCCCTTCTCCCTCAGACTCCGGAGTCCAGGTTCAAACCTACGCTCTTTCGCGGCCCAAGAACCTCAGTCCCCAGCTCCCAACTTCATCAGAACCCAGGATTCTGAGATCTAAGCCCTGTCCTACCTAGGGATCCAGGAGTTTGGGTTCAGTCACCTTTTCTGTCAGGACACATGATTCTGGGCACCCAGCTTCTCCCCCTCTCCGACCCAAGAGCGCAGGGCCCCGGCCCTCACCCCGCTCTGCTCCAGGAGTCCCGCACGCCCCGCCCCCCCCCCCCCGTCCCCTGCCTCTGTTTCCTCAGGACCCAGGAATCTGGGCCCCCAGACACCCTTTTACTCTTTAAGGGACCAGAATTCCTCCTGGCCTCTATATGATCTCACAAGAATCTCCTTGTGCTGAAGGAACGCCCTGGAACGCTCCACTCACCCAGCCGGTCCTTCTTCTAGTGTCTCCGAGGCACGGAAGGCGGGGCCTGCTTCACCGGACAGATCAACTCGAAGCCCCATTGGTCAATACGAAAGCATCTGATGAGCTCATTGGATGAGCCTGGAGGAACACCACACCCCATTGGCCTATCCCAGGCTGTCTTGCTAGTACGCATGCGCAGGACAACGAGTGGCCGGCAAGCCGGGGGACCTAGAGGTCGCTGGTATTTGCCGGCGCTAGGCCTGCAGGGCGGGGCGGGGCGGGCGGTGCCTCCCCAAATGGTCTTGCTTACACTTTTCTCTCTTTGGGTTATAGAGTCGCTACTTCTTCAGCCACACTAGGAAGTCAAACCCTTGGCTTTCACCCACTGAACTTTTCTCCCTGTCCAAATTGCCTCGCATGTTTCCAGCCTGGCCCCTGCCCCAGCACCCATCCAGTGGCCATAGCCACTGGAAGTCGACTTGGTCTCCTCACCCGTGACTTGCAGTGGTTCCTGCTCAGCCCAGGCCTCATCCTCTGAACACGTCATGGCACCAGCCTCCTCCGTGACCTTCTGGAAGGCTGAATAGGGTAATGCGGGCTTCAGTGTTACTTCCGGCACCCCTGAATGACCGATTGCCATCGTATCTAACCCACGTGTCAGTGTCAGTACCATGAACACGTTGTGTCATTCAGATTTCTTGTTCATGGCTAGAAAATCCTATTTCATATATATATACACACACACACACACACACACACATATATATATATACACATATATATGTGTATATATATGTGTATATATATATAAGCTTTCTGATGTAACATGAAGTAGAGATGTCTTTTGTGTTCTTTCAGACTTGGTACTGTTTCTGTGAGTTCTATGGTATAAATGAATATTTATTTTTAATAGAGAAAAGTGCCCCAATAAGAATGGTGTTGGTAAAAGTCTAAATTTTATGTAAAAATATATTAAGAGTTTTCAGTTGGGGACTGTAAGAGTATTATTATTAATATGGTTATTAACATAAATATTAGGAATAGTTCATATATACAGTAAGAGAGAGTTCTGGTCCCAAAGACCCTGTCTCTCAGGACCCAGGACTCTGAGCCACCCTCCCTTCTTCTTGGGACTCAGGCCTCCAGCACTCACCTCCTCTGAGCTGTAACAGTATGTGGTTTTCCCGGGTCATTGTGTACCTATAGGTGTGGTGCAAGGTCTCAGGTCTTGGCCACAATTGCCAATGCAGGACCAATGGGTTAGGGGAAACTGGAGGGCAGAGAGGGTGGTTGGGAGCTGCACAGACACCTGCTTCAAGCTCCAGAATGTTGTCTCAGGGCCCTCATCCCTTCCCACGCCTCTGACTGGCACTCACCCTTCCTCTTCTGTCCTAGCCCCAAAGCTGGCTTCTAGCACCTGTAGTGAAGGTCATCTTAAATAATCTCTTGGCCTGTTGATTAGTTTGCTGAGGCTGCCGTAACTAAGTACCACAGATTGAGAGGCTGAAAGTCCAAAATAAAGGTATCAGCAGGGTTGGTTCCTCCTGAGGGCTGTGAGGGAAAGATCTCTTCCAGACCTTTCTCCTTGGCTTGTAGATGGCTGTCTTCCTCTTGTGTGTTCACATCATCTTCCCTCTATGCATGTCTTTTAAAAAAATATTTAGTTATTTATTTTATTTTTGGCTGCGTCAGGTCTTAGTTGTGGCGCCGGGCTCTTCGTTGCAGCCTGTGGGCTTCTCTTCTAGTTGTGGTGCGCGGGCTTAGTAGTTGCAGCTCTCTAGTTGTGGCATGTGGGCTCCAGAGTGCGTGGGCTCTGTAGTTGCGGCACACAGGCCCTCTAGTTGTGGCTCACATGCTCAGTAGTTGCGGCGCATGGGCTTAGTTGCCCCGCGGCAGGTGGAATCTTAGTTCCCCTACCAGAGATCGAACCCACGTCCCCTGCATTGGAAGGTGGATTCTTAACCACTGGACCCCAGGGAAGTCCCCTTCTATGCGTGTCTGCGTCCAGATTTTCCCTTAGTATGAGGATACCAGTTGGATTAGGTCCCACCCTAATGTCCTTGTTTTAACTTCATTACGCCTGTGAGGATCCTATTTCTAATAAGGTCACTTTCTGAGGTCATGGAAGTTAGGACTTCAACATGTGAATCTGGGGGCAATACCACCCATAACAGCCTGTTAGAGAGACTTGTGCTACAGGTGAAGCAGTGAGTGCAGAATAGCGCTCCAGGGGCACCTGCTACCATTTTGTAATTTTTTCTGTGTTAACGTCATTCCTGATGCAGCCTTTGCTTCCCACAGAGGCTACCTTGATGGCTGGTGAGGGAGGGTGTGAAGATGCAAGACTGAGGGGGTATCCCCGGAGCGAGTCAGGGGCTCAGAGGCTCACTCAGGGATTCCAAATAGTCCAGAACAGTGTCCCTGTTAACACAAGGTATATATAGTGCATCCCAGTGGGTCAGTTTGTCGGGGAAACGCCCCTTTCTACCCAAGCCTGCCCATCTGATTCTATTATGAGAAGAGTAAGGATCAGATATAGGTTCAGTTCTTGGGGGGCTGTAGGATTTCTCCTGCCTTCAGGCTTGCCCTGTCTTTGACATCTTTGAGTGATTCCACATCAAAGGATCTGGGAAGAAAGTACCCCCTTTTTCAGCCTGTGTCTGTCCCTCCAGGTCACAGGCTTGGGAAGATGATTCTTAAGTCACACTCCAGGTGACCTGGCCATAGAGTCCCTCCATCTCAGGTTTAGAAGGAACCTTGGAAGTGTAAGACCCCTTCCTCTATTCTTCACCCCAGTTCTGTTTATATACCTGTAGGGACCTTTCACCACCACCCCTGTGGGAGAAGTGGCTCTGCCGTTTTGGTGTCAGAGAAATCCCTAGATCTTTCTTAGCCTGAGCTGATCTCTTTTCCTTTCTGAGCCTCAGTTTCCTCATCTGGAAAATGAGAAGGTTAGTCTCGAGCAATGGTTGGCAAGTTCTTTGTGACATTATATGGAAAATAAAAGGAAAACAGAATGAATCGAATGGCTTACCTAGAGTGAGGACATCTTTTTTAAACACCAACGGGACCATCGTTGTTCAACTGGATTATTGCAATACGTGCTGCCCTTGCCCCACTTCAGTCTACTCCCCCCTTGGTATCAGAGTGATCTGGTAAATATAAGTCAGATTGTGTCACATCTGTGTAAAGCCTTCCAGTGGATTCCCGTTTTCCCCCAAGAGAGAGTCTGAGTCCTTACGATGGTCTCTAATGCCCTACTCTGTCCCCACGTCCTGTTCTGCCCTCCCTCGTTCGTTCTGCTCCACCCACACTGGCCTCCAGGCTGTTCCAGGAACACATGGCGGGCACACGCTGACCTCAGGGCCTTTGCATATGCTCCTCCAGCTCTCTGAAACCATCCACCTTACGCCCACTTCCTCCCTTCATTCATGTCTCTGTTATAACAGCACTCTTTGCTGACTCTTGTTTAGAAGAACAGCAGCCATGTCAGTCTCTGACCCCTTGCTCTGCCTGAGTTTCTTCTGAGCACTTACTGCCTGACATATTATTTGTCTATATTTATTTCTATGTTCATTGACTACTTTCCCCAACAAGAAGGTAAGCTCCACAAAGGCAGGGGGTTTGGTTTTGATTTGTTTATTCCCTGGTGTATCCCCGGCATCTACGACAGAGCCTGGTAATAGAAGGGGCTTGTTAAATAAATACACATCACATTGGGGAATGAGGCTCAAGGAGATGGTGACGCTCAAAAGCTGGGACTAGCACCCATGTCTCCGATTCAGACACTAGGCTTTTAACTGCTGGGCTCTTCCTGACTGTGCCGACCCACCGTTCTCACTGGGACCACCAGCCCTTATGGGGACAGTCAAGGCCACTCATGTTTCAGCCCTTCCATTCTACTTCAATATGGGCTCTTGCTGTGGCCTATTTTGAGCAATCTATATGTGCTTGTACCAGCCCTCTCTGACCCCCAGGCCTTCACAGGAGCTGTTCTATCACCCTGGGATGCCCTTCTGTCCTCTACTTATTCCCTGACATCGTGCGCACCTCCCCCTCTGTCACCTGGTCTTCCTGATGCTCAGTAAATATTTGCTAAACTGTTGATGTCCAAAGTGTTTTGTCTATGCCTTTGTATTAGGAATTTTTGCTTTATGGTACAATGGCTGTGTGTGTGCGTGTGTGTCTGTGTGTCCATGTGAGTTTGTGTGTACACTTCTGTACGTGTACATGTCCGTGTCTCTGTGTGCATGTGTGTGTGTGTGTCTGTGCATGTTTCTCTGTGTGTACATGCCTGTGTCTATGTGTATGTTATGTGTACATGTATGGCTGTATGTGTAGACCATGTCTGTGTGTATTTGTATGTGTGTCTGGTTCCTTCCAACTGTGTCTGATCCATCCCTGTGTACCCAGCACAGGATTACAGTGTAGGCATCCAGTAAATGCTTGCTACTATATAAAGCTCCTATAAACATTCATATAAAAAGACGTTGTTTGGACATATATTCTCATTTTCTAGGGTAAGTGTAGAACTGCTGGGGCATAGGGTAGGTGCATAGTAGGTTTTATAAGGAATTCCCAGACCTTCTTCCAAAGTGGTCCCACACTTTTACATTCTCACCAACAATGTAGGAGAATTCCAGTTGCTCCACATTCTTGCTAACCCATGGTTTTGTCAGACTTTTAAATTTAACCATTCTAGAGGGTGTGTGGTAGTATCTCATTATGCTTTTAATTGGCATTTCTCTGATAATGAAAAATGTTGAGTAACTTTTCATGTGCTAATTAACTATTTGTATACCTTTATTAGCAAAGTGTCAGTTCCAATCACTGGCCCATTTAAAACTGGGTTATTTGACATGAAAGGATGCTCAACATCACTAATCATTAGAGAAATGCAAATCAAAACTACAATGAGGTATCACCTCACACCGGTCAGAATGGCCATCATCAAAAAGTCTACAAATAATAAATGCTGGAGAGGGTGTGGAGAAAAGGGAACCCTCTTGCACTGTTGGTGGGAATGTAAATTGATACAGCCACTATGGAGAACAGTATGGAGGTTCCTTAAAAAACTAAAAATAGAACTACCATATGACCCAGCAGTCCCACTACTGGCATATACCCTGAGAAAACCATAATTCGAAAAGAGTGATGTACCACAATGTTCATCGCAGCACTATTTACAATAGCCAGGACACGGAAGCAACCTAAGTGCCCATCGACAGATGAATGGGTAAAGAAGATGTGGCACATGTATACAATGGAATATTACTCAGCCATAAAAAGAAATGAAATTGAGTTATTTGTAGTGACGTGGATGGACCTAGAATCTGTCATACAGAGTGAAGTAAGTCAGAAAGGGAAAAACAAATACCGTATGCTAACACATATATATGGAATCTAAAAAAAAAAAGGTTCTGATGAACCTAGGGGCAGGACAGGAATAAAGGTACAGACATAGAGAATGGACTTGAGGACGGGGGGAGGGGGAAGGGGAAGCTGGGACGAAGTGAGAGAGTAGCATTGACATATATACACTACCAAATGTAAAATAGATAGCTAGTGGGAAGCAACTGCATCTCACAGGGAGATCAGCTCGGTGCTTTGTGACCACCTAGAGGGGTGAGATAGGGAGTGTGGGAGGGAGACGCACGAAGGAGGGGATAGGGGGATATATGTATACATATAGCTGATTCATTTTGTTTACAGCAGAAACTGACACAGCACTGTAAAGCAATTATACTCCAATAAAGGTGTTAAAAAGAAAACGGAGTTATTTGCCATCTTACTATTGCATTATAAGAGTGCTTCATGTTTTCAGTATACATGTTGCAAGTATTTTCTTTCAGTCTGGGACTTGTCTTTTTACTGTTGAGAAAATGGTATCTTTTGAAGAGAAGAAGTTTTTCATTTTGAGAAAGCCCAATTTATCAGTTTTTTTCATGATTCTTGTTTTTTGGTGTTCAGTATAAAAATGTCATTTACCCTAAGGTCACTAAAAATTTTTTTGCTATGTTTTTTTCTAGAAGATTTATCATTTTGCTTTTGAATTTAGGTTTATGATCCATTTTGAGTTCATTTTTGTGAATGGTGTGAGGTAAGGATTGAGGTCCATTTTCTCCCTAAATCCACCAGTTCTAGAATCCTTTGTAGAAAAGATTGTCCTTTGTCATTAAATTACTTTCATACCCTTAGTTGAAAATCAATTGATCATATGCATGTACATTTCTGGACTCTACTCTGTTCTATTTAACATATACATCTAGATGATACCACACTCTGTTGATCACTGTATTTTTTTAAATTAATTAATTAATTTATTTTTGGCTGTGTTCGGTCTTCGTTGCTGCGCCCGGGCTTTCTCTAGTTGCAGTGAGCAGGGGCTACGCTTTGTTGCGGTGCGCATGCTTCTCATTGTGGTGGCTTCTCTTGTTGCGGAGCGTGGGCTCTAAGTGCACGGGCTTCAGTAGTTGTGGCACGTGGGCTCAATAGTTGTGGTGCATGGGTTTAGTTGCTCCGCAGTATGTGGGATCTTCCCGGACCAGGGCTCGAACCTGTGTCCCCTGTACTGGCAGGCAGATTCTTAACCACTGCGCCACCAGGGAAGTCCCAGATCACTGTGTTTTTGTAGTAGCCTTAAAATCAGATAGTGTAAATCCTCCAACTTTCTTCTACTTTTGTAAAACTGTCTTAGCTATTATAGGGCCTTTCCACTTCATCATAAATTTTAGAATCAGCTTGTCAGCCACTACAAAAGGCTTGCTAAACTTTTGATTGGAATTAGAATTTTATTTTAATTGATTTGAATTGCATTGAATATGTACGTCAATGTGGCAGAATTGATATCTTCACAATATTGAGTCCTCCAATCCATGAACATGAGATCTCTCTTCACTTATCTAAGACTTCTTTCACTTCTGTTTAGCTATACTCACTAGATTTTAATGTACACGTCTTCCACATATTTTGTTAAATTTATTATTTGATATTTTATGTGTGTAGATGCCTTTGCAAGTGGTATTTTTAAATACTTCACTTTCCAGTTGTTCATTGCTAATATATAGGAATATTTAAGAGTATAGAATAGAGAATAATATAGAATAGCTAAGCTCTGTTAACATGGGTATAGGATAGACTTTACTCTAGGGCTGGTTTAGCTCTACTCATAAATTATAACTTTTCTGGGGTCTCCACCGAATGTCCTATGTGTTCAACAAGGTCTCCCTGCCTGGTTTATTGAAATTCGAATGTTTTCTCTTTCTGTGTGAGCTTTGGACATTGTTCCGTATATAGCCCCCTGGAAGGTTATTTTAAGTTTGTTTGCACGCAAACTCACAAGCTTAAATAAGGGGTTTTATCTCTATTCTAAATTGGCTGTATCTGCTCACTTAACCCTGGTCAGGGAGACATGGCATTTTTATTTGTGTGTTTTAAATTAATTTTTGGCATTGTGAAGATGGCCCTAACCCACCTCTAAATAAAGTAACCCGAAGCGGGCATTTTAACGAGAGTTAGTGTGGGTTTAAAATGTTAATTATTGATGTAAATAAAGTAAATCTTCCTTTGGGTTCAGTTTTTAAAGCCATCAGTAACTCAGTAAAGATTCTTAATAGTGAAAGTGGCAAACAGGTGAAAGGGGAGTCCATGAATTCATTCACCTTTGCCCTCAAGTAATTAAGATCCCAAAGTGGTCAGAGGTTCTTTGACTGAATGAAGTGTTCTCAGGTCTCTGAAACTCAGGGAGCTGAAGAGAATTCTACAAAATGCCAGGCCTCGGTGTCAAGAGACAGCTACAGAAAACAGAACCACCTCTTCATCTGAAAATCTGTTATAGGTGGTGTATGGGGTAGGTTGTTTAATGGCTACAAATTCCTCCCATCTCTTTGTAATGTGTCTTTGCTGCTCTTGCCATCCAAAGGCAGAGTCTTGTTTCTCCATCCCTTAAAGCTAGGTGGGGCCATGTGACTTGTTTTGGCCAATGGGACATTAGCAAACACGAAGCACTTGTACATTGGGGTTTCCCCTGTTTTGCTGCCTGGAGACCATCACTTAAAGAAACATGGATTAACACTGAGCATGAGAAACCACATAGAGAGGCCTAGCTCACAACCAGCACCAACTGTCAGACGTGTGAGTGATGCCATCTTAGACCCACCAGCCTCAATCAAATTGTCAGACAAATGCAGACACGTGAGCATCTCCAAGTGAGAGCAGCAGAAGAACCACAAGCTGAGCCCAGTTCTAGTTGATGACCCATAGTCTTGTGAACAGATCAAATGGCTGTTGTTTTAAGTGACCATTTGTGATGGTTTGCAAGGTATCAGTAGATAACTAACATAATACGTTGTCGCAAACCCAAGTATCCATTTGTGGCTAGACCTGCGGAAAATAGCGTTAAAGAAAAATCTCAGGCGTGAGATGTGACCACTGAATGTTATTCTTGCTAGCGAGGCCGAGCTGTTGGACAGGTTGGGTAGAAGTCAAATAGAATGGTTTAAAAGGAAGTACAAATAGGAGCTTCTATTCAATTTAAGCCTAAATTTGGCATTAAAAATTAGCAATTGGTTCTTGGCTGGGGTCATAACGTAAATTTGAGTTTCCTAATTAATCTTTCTCATTGGAAAGTTTTTAAGAGGTACAGGGGATTCCCTGGTGGTCCAGTGGTTAGGACTAGGTGCTTTCACTGCCGAGTTTGATCCGAGTTTCACTGGGTTTGATCCCTGGAGGGGGAACTAAGATCCCGCAAGCCTCGCCCGTTTGGCCAAAAAAAAAAAGGTACAAAGAGTCAGACCAAATATATGCCTCTGGTCACCTGAGTTTTACAGTTGTCTCATCTGATTGGTCACCGGCTGGTGCACATCATAGGAAAATTTGGTCTTTTGTATGCCTGGCTCCAGTTTCTTATTTTGTATTAGCTTTCAGTGGCCTGCACCCATTGCTTTTTCTTTTATCACTGTTCTTCCACCAGGAGAATCCAGCCTTCTTTTTTTTTTTTTGCGGTACGCGGGCCTCTCACTGTTGTGGCCTCTCCCGTTGCGGAGCACAGGCTCCGGGCGCGCAGGCTCAGCGGCCATGGCTCACGGGCCCAGCCGCTCCGCGGCACGTGGGATCTTCCAGGACCGGGGCACGAACCCGTGTCCCCTGCATCAGCAGGCAGACTCTCAACCACTGCGCCACCAGGGAAGCCCCAGCATTCTTGTATCTTGGGAATTGTAAGTGTTGGTCATCTTGGGTGACTTCTGAAGCCATAATAGGGAGACCCACAGTGCCCATGGCGTCAATGCTCACACACCACACACCTTGGATACTGAGGTGCACATGCTTTCGGCAGTGACCAAACTTGGTCCCCTACTCACACACCCAGAGGTGAGGGCACCCAGACAGGTTCAGAGCTGGAAGGGAGGATAAGAATCTATTCTTTAAGAATCGAGAGCTCAGGGGATCCTTGAGGGCTCTCAGGGCAGGGTATGGCCAAGCCCATGTGTGCATACTCCCCGGCTCTCTCTGGGGTGTGCGCAGTGCTGTGCTGGGACTAACTCCACCCGGTTCATGAGAGCCAATGTTGACATTTTCAGGAATTTTGCAAGCCATTTGCTAAACACAGCCACTATTAAACATTAAATTATGTCAACTTACAACTAAATTATATTAAAACAAAGGTAACAAATACTCAAAAATCGTCACTTCCTAAATTATCTTTCTACATTTCACTATTATCTGTGTTCTGGAGGCTATGTATAGATATTGTATTTGTATAGTAGAAATAATGGTTGTTCATGGGCATTTCTTCCCAACTCCATGGGCAGGGACATCGTGGTAGCTTGAAATCAGCCACAGTGGGAGTATTTATACTATGGGCATCGGCAAATGCTACAGATCAGAGCTTTTATTTCTTCCTTCAGGGAAGCAGTTGTTCAACATTTACCAGCACACCACGAGTGTGCATGGCCTTGTGTTCAAGTGCAGGTTTATGTAGAAGGGAGCTCTCTCGCCCTGTTTCGGTGTTGAGCCGTTTCATACCAGTTATACATCTATGAAGTGCGTGGCACCCCCTAGATGTAGAGCATTTGTGCAGTGCACAGCATGACCTGTGCAATGGTCACGGTGGTCCTGACTCTTTGTTATATGTTGTCACAGTAATATGTTTAAAGTATATGAGGGAGTTCCCTGGCGGCCTAGTGGTTAGGATTCTGGGCTTTCACTGCTGGACCCAGATTCAATAGCTGGTCAGGGAACTGAGATCCTGCAAGCCATGCAGCGCAGCCCCCCCAAAAAAGGTTAAAAAAAATAAAATGAAATCCCGACTCCTGCACAATCCTTTGTGGTTTCCCTGGATCCAACCTTAACAGTTGTAAGCAGTACTCCCTGTAATAAATTCTACTCAAGTTACCCATTTTGGGTATACTCTTCATTTCCTGCTGGGACCCTGACCAATTCAATAATTAGAATGAGCAGTGTCACCCAGAAAGAGACAAACAAAACTGTATTCTGGGATTAGGTTTCCACCACAGGGAAACCCACACAGAGAGAACCACCTTGATGGGGCACAGGTGAGACGAGGCCTATGGAAATTTCACAGTTGCTCAAATTGTTACCTAGTCCAAGCTCGCTCTGCTTGCCGCACAACAGGCCAATACGTCAGAGACGAGATATTGAGGCAAGGAATACAACTTTATTTGGAAAGCCAGGAGACTGAGAAGATGGTGGACTAGGGCCCCCCCCAAAACCCAACTTATCAGGGTCTGGATGAGGCAAGAGATAGATGGGCTCCAGGAGAGACATTTACAGCTGGCCTCTTGTTCACACTTCCTGGGGTGAGAAGAAGATGGGCTCCAGGCCGGACATTCATTCCCAGCCCCCTGTTTACATTTCCTGAAGCAAGAGACAAAGGGGCTCCAGGACTACATATTTATGATGGGACCCCTGTCTATATTTCGAGATCTGCACCTCAATATAAAAACCAGCAACAGAAATAGGGTAAATAACTAGACATTGGACATTTTTATTGCAGGGACAGAGTGGGACTAAACCCTGTTAAAAGATCAAGAGGGGCTTCCCTGGTGGCGCAGTGGTTCAGAATCTGCCTGCCATTGCAGGGGACACGGGTTCGAGCCCTGGTCTGGGAAGATCCCACGTGCCGCGGAGCAACTAGGCCCGTGAGCCATAACTACTGAGCCTGCGCGTCTGGAGCCTGTGCTCTGCAACAAGAGAGGCCGCGACAGTGAGAGGCCCGCGCACCACGATGAGGAGTGGCCCCCGCTCGCCGCAACTAGAGAAAGCCCTCGCACAGAAACGAAGACCCAACACAGCCCAAAATAAATAAATAATAAATAAATTTTTAAAAACAAACAAACTAATTTGACTTATTAAAAAAAAAAGAAAAAGATCAAGAGGTCATACATTTCCCATCCTTGGGGCAAGAGAAACATTGCACATGCGCAGAAGGGCTCCTGGGGGTCAAAAAGGAGGGGGCACCACCCCATAATATGTGATGCTAAGGCTGTCCACCGGCCTCTGGGCTGTAATCCATCTGGGAAAAAAGTTGTGCACACGTGTTGGGGAGGGTCCTAGAACAGGTCAGGTGTGGAAAAAGAAACCAGATAATTGGCCAGAGGTAAACAGAGACCCGGAAGAACTGCCCTCTGTAAGTGACTTAACCGCGTCTCTACTGCGCTCCTCCTCATTGGGGGGATGCCCACACCCTTTCTCTCTGGGTGTGCATCTCTGCCTTGCTTCTGTCTTAACTAAACAGTTTCTCTGTGTGCTCTCCCACCTGTTGTTGTGCTATGTCTCCAATAATAAACTTTGTACCTGTTTTTACAGTTTTTGCCTCGGTGAGATATGCATTTTTCACTGAGGGCAAGAGCCAGGGGGTGTGGTGGCTAGGATTCCTGGTTTCATCCAGGCAACCCAGGTTCAATTCCTGGGCAGGGAATTAAGATCTCGCTTCACACCACCACTCACAGCTGCCTTTCCAAGATCATGGATGCCAGTTTCTTTTATAGAATCAGAGAGGAAAGTAAAGTAAAAAGGCAGAATAGAGAGGGAGAGGCGGGGAGGAAGTAAAGTAAAAAGGGCCATCAGTCTTGCAAAACATCTCCTGGAATGGCCATCCTTGGGGAGGGGACGTGTTAATTTCTTCTTTCTTGCAGCCATTTACAGGCGGGTAGGGTTCCCTGAGGCAGGCCATTATGTATGATTATAATAACAAAAGCAAGGAAAAGCAAAGCCTAAAGTCAAAGAAACAGATCTAACTTGGAGCCAAAATTGGCTCTTCCCTGTTACAAGATTATCACTGGTGGTAATGGTGAAAGAAGTGCAGGTGGAGAGCAAGGTATTGGGAGTCGATGTGGGTGTGGTACTTTGTTACTATGGCAGCAGTGGTGCCGAGGTTGATTGTGGAGTCAGCTGGTTGCTACGGATGACCCTAGAGAGCAGACGTGGGGAAAAGGAAGATGAGACTGAAAGATGAGACTGTCCAAATGGAAATGTGATGGACACTCAGAGAGCTCCCTTAGCAGAGCGTCCCTTGTTTCCTGTAGTCACAGGGCACATACGGCTGAGGACGAAGCCCAAAGTCCGAGTGAAAGTGTTACAGAGTTGCACTGCCAGGTAAATGTTCAACCCTGCCACTTTGTGCTAAGGAAAAGGCGCTGGGGGAGAAGACAGTGTGACCCTCATACATGGGACAGAGTCCCCTTATAGGGGACTGCTTCTCCTCCAGACCCACAAGAGTGAATTTCCAACGTCGTCCAGAGAAGCACGGGGCTTGGTCCGGCATGGGCGTGCCACACACTGAGAGCGTTACAGGACCTCACCAGTCTGTACTGGCAGGAGTCCTGGAGCATGTGTGTGAACAGACTCTGTGCCGGTTATCCATTTATTGCCTCTCAGCTCCAGATCCACTCTTCGTTGCCCTGCTGGATCTTGCAAGCATTTTTCATCGTCTCCCTGGCACAATGTTAGGCTTTGCCAGTAGAGGGTGCTAAACGGACACTGCAGGAGGAAGGGCTTGTCTTCCAGCCCCAGGTATAGAGGTTGCTCCCTAGATCTGCTTGCTATTCTCTTATCTTTTAAAGTTCTCTTCACCCTTCTTTACCCGTTAGTAACCCATCCCCTCTTAATCGTCATCCCCTGTTACTAGTTAATGATTCTTTCTTTTTTTTTTTTTTTGTCACGCCGAGGGATCTTACTTCCCTGAGGACTGAACCCAGTGCCCCCTGCAGTGGAAGCACGGAGTCCTCACCCTCTGACCACTGGGCCGCCAGGGATTCATTAATGATTCTTTATATTAACTGGGTTCGATCCCTGGTCGGGGAACTAAGATCCCGCATGCCGCGTGACCAAAACACCCAAAAACCAAAACCAAAATACTTTCCCCTGGGCTTCCCTGGTGGCGCAGTGGTTGAGAGTCCGCCTGCCGATGCAGGGGACACGGGTTCATGCCCCGGTCCGGAAAGATCCCACATGCCGCGGAGCGGCTGGGCCCGTGAGCCATGGCCGCTGAGCCTGCACGTCCGGAGCCTGTGCTCCGCAACGGGAGAGGCCACAGCAGTGAGAGGCCCACGTACCGCAAAAAGAAAAAAAATACTTTCCCCTTTAAAATTGGTGCGTGTTCCCTGGTGGCACAGTGGTTGAGAGTCCGCCTGCCAATGCAGGGGACACGGGTTCGCGCCCCGGTCCGGGAAGATCCCACATGCAGCGGAGCGACTGGGCCCGTGAGCCATGGCCGCTGAGCCTGTGCGTCCGGAGCCTGTGCTCCATAACGGGAGAGGCCACAACAGTGAGAGGCCCGCGTACCGCAAAAAAAAACAACAAAAAAACCCCCAACTTTCCCCTTTAAACTTGGTGCGTGGTTCCTGATGCCTGCCTGGACCCTGGCTGATACAGATTCTAAGGGTGTGAGACCACATAGGACCAGGAGAAAGGCTTCATGGGGCCAAATTCTTTCACATGGGATATAGGATTGCAGGTGTGGGTTCAAGCATCTGGGAATATCATTATGAGCCTGCTAGGTTAGTGAGTTCCTATCTGGACTCAATGCTAGAACTTCTCCAGCGTATTGGAGAGAAACAGAGTCCCAAGTTTGGGGACCAGGGGAAGCTGGAAACAGTCCATCTTGTGCAGCCTCCTCAGTCACCTCCTTATCCTCTCCCGTGGGAAGGCATCAGAGGAGGGGACATCGAGAGCGCTGTGGTGGCAGAAGAACCTCTGAGGCAGAAGATGCTTATGGGAATGCTGGAAAAAGAGGATTTGGGAGCCGCCAGGTGGCGTCACTGGGTGTGCAGGACAACGTGGCCCCAATCACTGGAACAAGCCACAGAGCAAAAATGTCATCAGAGTGTTTTGACAGGTGGGGATCCATGGCAAAGCTAAATGACCGGGGGTCCCTAAAGGTGCAGGGAATTTTCTAGCTCTGACGGGAAGAGATCTTAGGTCACCATGACAGGGACTTCTTATCCAGTTCCCAGACTAAGCCAGTTCATACCTGGAACCCTGTGAATGAGCAAGGGGGCCGGGCCCGTTTGAGAAGGACCCTGCAGTGCAACCATGGGTGTAGGCGGTGAATCTTCCCCCAACACCAGAAAGACTGGTTGCGGGGGGTGGGGGGGGCGTGCATGTATCTGGAGGACTTGGGCGCTGGTCAAAGGGAAATAAATGCTCAGACCTTGAGAGGATTACTTGGATGATAGCTCTGGAGGGATGCCTATCGCCACCGTGAGCCAGGTGAGGGTGTAGACAGACTTCCGGCTCAAGTCCCTTTCCCAGTGGGCTCCACAGACCACAGACTCATCCTGTTATTTATGTCATCCTAGAATGTATAATAGGAGCAGGTAACTGGAAAAGCCCTCACGTAGGTTCCCTGACCCATGGAGTGAGGGCTGTTATGGTAAGAAAGACCGCATGGTGCTTCTGAAACTATTACCACGCCCACCAAGATGGTAAATCAGAAGCCATAATGCACCCGTGGGGGAATTTCTGAGATTCATGCCAACACCACAGCATGAGAGACACAGGGACCTTGGTGGCTATCGCATCTCGGTCTAGAGCATGACGACAGTTTCTGGCAGATGGAAGTGGCAACGATAATTGCAGCTACGGTTCTGGTTGTGGTTTCTTACAGATCTAGCAATTCGTTGTTCTGTATTCGTTGGCAGCGATAATCAGAAGCATTTATATTTCAGGGACAAGAGGACACCTTCACTTTCTGGCCTCATGTCTTGGTCAACTCTCCTGCCCTCTTGTCCCAGAGGGACCTTGATCGTCTGATTTTCTACAGAACATCACACTGGTCCACTTCCTTGATGGATTTCTGTTATTTAATCAGTGAACAGGGAGTCGCAGGCGCCCTTGATGATAACACACGTGTGCCACAGGGTGGAGGATAAACTGCGTCATCTCCTCCCCATCCCATCACACTGGTGTGAGTCCTAGGGGACTGTAGGTCTGGGGCGTGTCTCAATATTCCTCCTAAACTGAGAGACAATTTGCTGCACCTTGTGTGGCTCCCTTTACAGAAAAGATCAGTCCTTTAGGAGTTGGCTGGGGGGTGCAGCACATGTTGACATCCTACTCCTACTCATTCGTGAGGGAACCCATAAGATTGCCAGTTTTGAGTGGATCCTAGAGCAGGAAAGGGCTCTGATGCAGGTTCAGACTGGAAACCTAGCTGCTCTGAACCTCGGGTCATCTGACCCAAGAGACCCAATGTCCCTGGAAGTTTCTGTGACATAAAGAGATAATAGGATAATCATAGTGCAGAACCTTGGGGTTTTGGAGCAAAGGTATGTCTTCTTCTGCAAATAACTAACCTCCATCTGGGAAACAGCTCCTGGCTTATTACTGGGACCCAGTAAAGTTTGAATACCTGACCATGGGACACCAAGAGCGTTGTGACCTGAACTGCACACCACATACTGGGTGTAGTCAAGTTACCAAACCACGACGTTGGGCACGCACAGCACCATCTGCCATCCATGGAGAAGGTGTGTATGCGATCAGGGCACAGGTGGACGCCCCAGCAGGTGGCCCAGACACCCACGGCACCCGCTTCTCCTGCCTCTTCCCCACCCACACCTATGAGCTCATGGGGATTCCCTGGGATCTGTTTACAGAGGACAGAAAGCACAGACTAGGTGTATGGATGGAACTGCAGTGTGGGCTGGCGCCAGGCAGAAGTGGGTAGCTGCTGTGGTAGCACTGGCACATGTGGTCCTGAAAGAGTGATGTAGGAAATCCCTCAGGCGGCAAAACTTCAGGGGTCCACTTTGTGGGAGGGAGAGAGGTCCTCAGGTCCACTTCAGCATGGACCCCTGGTGAGCCATTTGATCAAGGACTTGATAAGAAGAAAGGTATCAAATGAAGACGGGGGGGGGATACGTGTGAGGTCCTCTGGGGATGGGCACAGAGTGTGAAGATGTTCACATCCCACACGAATGCCCACCAGAACCCATGCCCTGAGCATGGGTACCCTTGGTATCCTGTGGACAGTGTCAGGCGGCTTCTCTCCCATCAGTGCTCGCACACTGGGCCCATGTGCAAAGTGGCCATGTGGGCGGTGGAGGCTCCCCATAGTGACGACAGACGGGCTAATTCTCCCCAGGGTGACCTGGCTGTTGACTGTACTCAGTGCCCAAACCAACAGAGGCAGAGGCCAACTCTAAGCCTGTTATGGCGTCTTTCTACAGCAGGACTACCCAGGACACACCCCACCCTCGAGCAGACTGAGCTCTCTCCCCACAGTGTGGGTTCTGATTTGCCTTCCTCGTACTCAGTGCTTCTGTCAACCCTGCCATTTGGGAACTTAGAAGATGTCTGTTCTATTGCTACAGTATCCCATGAAGTATTGCTTCCAGCTAGAGGACATTATTTTAAGGCAAAGGAAGTGAGGCAATTAACTCCCATCCATGGAGCTCACTGATCTTCCAGGTGCCCCACTACACAGAGACAGTTGACTTATCGGAAGGGTGGAATGGCCGTGATGGTTGATGAGGGCACTGGGTGAGAGAAGGCACCCTGCCACCCAACAGGAGATGCTGTATGTCTTGAACCAGTGGCCAGTCTATCGTGTCACCTCTCCCAGAGCCAGAATGCAGGGGTCCATGAATCAGGGGAGGAGAAGGGAGCGTCCCCTCCCACTAGTACACCTGACAACCCGCTTAAAGAAGTTTTGCTCCTGGTCTCTGTGACCTTGGGCTTGGTGTGGGTGAGGAACCCCATCAGAGCTCTAATCAGTCGGAAGCCAGGACTGCCCCCATTTTGTGCTCCTTGAGCTGCTGAAACAACAGGCAGAGACGAGGGCCACTCTGCTGATGGCCAGAGGGAACCTCACCACCAGAGGGAGGCTGGGTTGCTGGATCAAGGAAGACTATGTTTGGAAGCCAAGGGACGCGTTGGCGGTAATATCTCCTTGGCCGGTGGCCCTGTTCAGCAGAAAGTGGCCAAGAGCCAATAAGGACAAGACCACTGAACACTTACTTCCCTTAAGAATGAAGATTTGTGTCACACCAATTGTCCCGAGGAGGTGTTGGCAGGTGGTAAGAGAACGTAGAATGGGTGGTAGGAGAGGGCAGCTCTGATCACCACCAGCTACACAGTCAGGACCTTTTCATCTTCGTTATATGCTGTTTTTCCCCATCTTCCTCTCACTGTGGTACATGAAGAACTGGTTGTCTAATGCTGTGGGTGTGTGACCCATTATCGTTAGCACAATATGGTAACGGATGGGAGTTGTGTCTTCTGTATTGAGGACTCTGATTTTCATGTGGACAAAGGAAAGGGGTGACTGTGCTGGACACTTTCTGTTTCCTTCTTCAAATTCACTCTCTCAGCTTCTTCTCCTGCCCTGTGCTGTGGGGACTGTCAATGGGATCTCCTGCCTTCCAGCTGGGTTCAGTCAATGGGGAGACCCAACAGGAGACCAGAGGGCGGACACTGAGTGAGGTTGGGGTATTAATTCCCCAGCTCCCTCCCCGTAGTGTCGCTGTGGGCTGGATGGGTTTTCAGCCTGGGAGCAGAGATCCTGTCAGGCAGCGTTCTCTAAACACCACCCCCTCCAGATTCTAGTAATGGTCATGACTTCTCAGTGTTTCAGGCCTAGGATGATAACAGCCCCAATGCTATCAGCCTCAGGAAACTGTGCAAAGCCTCTTGTTTCCCTGCTTCACACAAACTCTTAAGTTATTCAAGTGGGGTGAGCCCGCTGTTGGTGCTGAGGCCCTGGCTACTGGGATAGAAGCCTCATTGGTGCACCTTCGCCTCCCAAGTCATGGCGATGCCCAAATACTTTTACTTGCAGCAACCTGAAGACTCTGCCGCCACCCAGTGGGGTCCAATGGGGATGTGGACCAGATCAGTAAAGGACAGCCTGAGATGGTGAATCTGTCACCGGATTCCTCTCCTCCCTCATGCCAGCTCTCTGGGAGCCCTCCCCTCCCCTCACGTAGGGAAACCCCAGCATTTGGGGGAAAGGACAGTGTCTTTATTTTCACACACACGGGGCCACTGCTTGAATGTCCACCCTCCCGCAGGGCAAGTTCAGCTGCTCCGAGGCCCTGTCATCAGGTCATACAGTACGTGGGGTGGGTGTGGGTGCTAACTCGTGTAGAGGACTGGGAAATAATTCAGTGTCCAAGGTTGTTTAGTTATGAGGTCAGAGGGAGGGTTTGGGCTAGGGGGTCAGCAAGGGCTAAGAATCATGGGGAAATGGGGTCAGCAGGGAGGGCGCCCCACACCAAAGGGCTAGGGATAGTCCCAGCCCTGCCACCCAAGCCAGGTAGGGGGCAGGGGCAGCTCCATCTGGCACTAGGGTAGGGGCAGCTCTATCTGGCACCATAACCTCATTATGGTCCTCAATCACAGAAAAGACCCCAATATTCTGGGTACCGTTCAATAAGGAGCTGGAAGGTTGGGCCATGCAGCCCTGGATGCCCACTGGGGAGCTCAGCCCACCTGGAGAGTGAATATGAGTCAGAGAGGGCTCAGGTTTCCTCAGCTTAAATTCCTAAACCCTAGGAGTCCTAGACCCTCCCCCCCTCAGACCAAGAGACCAGGCTCTTAGGCCCCTCCTCCCTCCGACCTAGAAAATCTGGGTCCCCAGCCCCCTCCACCCTCAAACGCATAAGCCAGGGTCTCAAGCACCCTCCCGCCTCAGGACCAGTGAATTGAGGCCCCCAGCCCCTTCATCCCTGGGACCTGACCTTCAGCACTCACCTCCCCTGAGAGCAATGTGACCCTGGTAACAGTGACTCATGCCCTTAGGACACGTCACAGTACCAGAGTTTTGTGTGCAGGATCCAAAGGACAGACAGGTGGGACATTGCAGGTCTCCTGGGGCAGGGACAGCTGGGGAGCAGAGAGAAAGTTGGGGGCGCACAGCTCTGCTCTTAGCTCTTAGCCACCCTCCTTGAGCCCCACAGTGTATCTCTGGGGCCCCATCTCTCCCCACCCCCGGTCCCACCCAGCCCGCTGGGGTCCCACACCTGGACGAGGGAGGGAGTTCAACAGGACACTGCTGCTGGCAGCCGAGTTGCACCTGTCGGAAGTGCAGAACCGGGCAAAGGAGGCGACGAGCACTCCGGGCGGCCCCGAGTGTATGGAGATAGCCTGGGAATCCGGTGTCCTGGCCTTGCTGCAGCCTTTGCTCCCCACCAGGAGCGATCTGGGTCCTGAGGGGTGACAGAGTGAAAGCTGGGTGGGGGGAGGGGAGACTCGGAAGGGGGCAGAGCCAGGGGTTCCTCGGTGCACAGCAGGCAGAGGTGGGATGCGGGTCCTCTGAGGACAGGAGCACAGGTCCCGGTGAGTGCACGGGGAAGACCGGGGCCAGAGCCTGGGTCCTCCCCCAGCTCTGCCACCTCTCAGTTCTCGCTCAAATGTCACCTTCTCACTAGAGCTCCTCAGAGAGCAAATTACCACCTTTACCTCACTCTCCTGATCTCCTTTCCCTGCTGGATTTCTTTCCATAGCTCTTACCTCCATAGGTGTATCTTACTCTTTTTTTTTTTTTTTTTTTGGCTTCCCCACTGGCACATAAAGTGGCAAGAAGGCAGATGCGATGGGATCTACAGCACCTAAAACAGTGCCTGGCACACAACGGGCAGCTCATTAGACCTTGAATGCAGTCACTGAGGTTACTCTGTGCCAGCTCTCTCAGCCCTTTGCCTGGACTACCGGATACAGCCTAGCGACCACGCAGCAGGGTAGGTACTACGATTGCCATCACCTCGGCCCCAGGTTTCAGAAGGGGAAACCAGGGCGCAGAAAGAGGGAGAATTGGGTTTGGAACTGCAAGCGTGAGGGGAACCTGGCAGGAGATTCAGGGCACAGAATCCAGGGCAGCGAGACGCAGGACCCCGTGCGGGGGTCTTGCCCTCTTGGGCAGCCCACACACCTACATCTATGAGCAGAAGCGTCTCCTGACACACCTCCCCACGATTACACAGCTGCTCCGTATTCGTGGACCACGTGACGGGTTTCTGAGCCAGGTCTTGAGAAATCCGAAGCATGTTCCCCCGATGACAGGTGAGCATAGCTGCGGAGAAAGAATGACCAGGGTCTGGGTGATTCAGGGGCCTGCCTGGTCCTGCGCTTGGGAAGATGATCGCGTTCTTGACTCACCCTCCAAGCCTTCTAGCCGCTGGGTGCCTCCGCCTCAGATTAGCAGGGACACAGGAAGTCCGAGTCCCACCCCCAGTTTTTCCCCTGTTCTTGCTGGAATATCGCGGGGGCTTTTCCCAACCCCCCTTGGGGACGGCTTCTCCTCCCTTTGGGTGTGAGAGAGATGGATGGCTCTTCCTTAGCATGAGCCAATCTCTACTTCCCTCTCTGGGCCTCAGGGTCCTTATTGGAAAATAAGGAGGGCAGCCTGACACCGCAGATTTCTTTTAACTGAGAAACCCTATGTTCCAAACAAAAATACTCAGACGCTTCGCGCGCCCTGAACACTTAACTGAGGTGCCCGGCTGCCATGACTACTTTCCAGGGATTAACCCGTTTAAGCCTCCCGAGGAGTTGCCTCGCCTGGATTGGCTCATTTCCTCCTGTCCCCTGGCCCCGCCCCGCACCAAGCAGGTGGTGTTACCCTCGTCATCCCCATTTCCTTTTCTTTTCTTTTTTTAAATGTCTTTATTCCCCTTGATCACTCTGCTGGAGCCACACTGGCCTCTGGATTCTTCCTTGAGCACATGGCAGGCACATACCACCCCAGGGCCTTTGTATACTCTGCGACCCCTGACTGTCTGGGGTTATCTCCTCCTCCCTGAACTTGGCGAAAGAGGCTCAAAGAGGTGGTAATCCTCAAACGCTGGGTCAGCGGCAGAGCCCAGACAGAAACCCACGTCTTTCTGACTCACACGCTCAGCTCTTAAAGGCTGTGCTCTCCCTGACTGTGCGGCCCACTGCTCTCACTGGGACCACCATCCTATTCCTTAGCGGGAGAGTCAAGGCTGTTACAATCCCAGCCCTTTGGTTCTTCTTTAGTATGGGCTCCTGCGGTGGTCCATTTTGCACCCAGTCCTGGCACCCCGTCCTCTCCTTCCCCCACGCCTTCCAGGAGCTGTTCTATCTCCCTGAGATGCCCTTCTGTCCTCCACTTACTCCCTGACATCTCGCTGTACCCCATCTTCTCATGCCTGGCCTTGCCGATGCTCAATAGATATTTGCTAAACTACCGAACTGAACTTAACCAGGGAAGACAAATGCACCATCCAAGATCCGGCTCTGATGCTGAAAGCCAACAGAATATGGACATAGATTAGGGATATCCATTTGTGGCCTGATGGCTGTGTTTTATGTGACGTGTGTGGTTTGAGAGCGTACATATATGGGATGTGTGTAGATGTGTAGTGGGTATGTGGGGTGTGTGGGGTAGTATGGGAATGTGTGAAATGTATATGGTGTGTGTATGGTATGTGATGTGTGGTGTGTGTGTACAGTGATACAGTGTGTTGGTGAGGTATGTGGTATATGTTTGTTGCATGGGTGTGGCGTGGTGTGTGTCCCGTGTACCTGTGTTTTGTTTGTGTGTGCTGTCCGCGGCATGTGAAGTGTGGTCTGTGTGCTGGGTGTGGCATGTGCTATATGTAGTGTGTGAAGTCTGTGGTGTGTGCGGGATGTGTGAGGTTTAAGGAGGCCCGTGTGCGGTATGTGAGGTGTGGTGTGTACTTGGCACAGTGTGTGTTTGTGTCTCCTGAGTGTGTTGTGTGCGTTACGGTGTGTGGTGTGTGTGGCGTGTGTGGCGCACATCTGATCTGTTTCGGAAACGCCTTCTGAATTATGAATGTTACCTAGTCCCAGAGACGAAGGCCAGATAAGTAAACCAGCATTAATGAGAAGGAAAGATTCAGACTCTGTTCTCCTCTGCTCAACACCCTTCCACAGCTCCACTGCCCTCAGCAGAAAGGCCAGCCCCTCAGTCTGGCTGGGCAGACACCTGACCCACCACCAGGACACCCCGCCTACCTCTCGGCTCCCCCAACAATATCCATTCCCAAGACACAGCAGGGCATTTCCTGCCTCCTTGGCCTGGCACCCGCTGTTCCTTCCACCTGGAAAACTTGTGATCACCCACCACCCCCAGCTGCACCCCATCCTCTCGATGAGCCCCTCCTCAGGCAGAGCCAAGGGACCCCTCTTCAAATCAGCGGGCTGCCCCCACCTCCAAGCCTTTGTCCATGCTGTTTCCTCTGCCTGTTCGTGTCCTTTTCCTCTTCTGTGAATAAACTGCAGCTCATCTTTAAGACACGGCTCACAGGTCACTTCCTCTGTGACGCCCTCCCTGATTCGCCCCTCCCAGGACATCAGTATCATCCTTCTCTGAGGACCCCCCAGACCCACTTCCATGACAGCCCTGTGACCATCTGTGTCTGCGATGTCTCCCTTCTTGGTCCTGGAAGCCCTTTAGGGCAGGGCCAGGGTCTGAGTCCTCTGGGGTCTCCACAGACCTTGGAATCCTGTACAAACTCACGTCAGCAAACGCATCGTGGGTGCCCATCCTCAGCCAGCCCTTGTGCTGCCCGAGGCTGGAAGCCTGGTGTCAGTGACATCTAGGCTCTGTCCTCAAGGCTCCCAGTCCAGCCAGAGAGATCCAAACAAGAGGAACGTTTGCTGAACTCACTCAACTCTCTCCCTGAAGCTCGGACAGGGAAGACCCTTCTCCCACTTTCCTAAGACCCCACGCCCCACCTTGCCACGGCAGGTGCTTCACAGCAAGACGCTCTAGGCCACTCTCATCCACCGGTGTACGGTTTGGCTGGGTTTCCACAGGGAAGTGGGGACCCTCCCCGTGTCCCCGTCTGGCTTTTAATTTTCCTGTCACACCTGAAGCACCCTTGATATCCTCGCTGATCTTTTATCTCTGCAGCATGGCTGCTGGGGTGCTCCAGTACCATGGGTGGGGGATGGGTGAGGGTGGTCAAGGGGAAGGGGAAGACCCAGGGTTACCCAAGGTCAGGAGTGTGGAGAAGTAGAATTGGAAGCAGCAAGTCACTCCCAGCAAGGAAACCAGCCGGCACACCTGCACTCACTTCTGCAGCCAATGGACAGAGTGGCACGCGAGGCAGCCCACCTCTCTCCCCTCTGGCCTTCCTCCCTGCTCCCCTGCCCCTCTCCCACCTGGACAGGCCCAGCATCATTTAAAACACCCACCAGGGGCTTCCCTGGTGGCACAGTGGTTGAGAGTCCGCCTGCCGATGCAGGGGACACGGGTTCGTGCCCCGGTCCGGGAAGATCCCACATGCCGTGGAGCGGCTGGGCCCGTGAGCCATGGCCGCTGAGCCTGTGCGTCCGGAGCCTGTGCTCCGCAACGGGAGAGGCCACAACAGTGAGAGGCTCGTGTACCGCAAAAACGGAAACAAAAACAAATAAAACACCCACCAGTGGACTCCTGTCCTATAGATATGTCCCCTGGACCACGCACCCTCTGTCTCCCCTTAAGCTGGACACCTCTTACTGGCATCCTCACCTGAAGCGCCTACTGGGAGAATCCCTTACATCACATCCACCTGAGTGAGTAATAAATATCTGAATGACGTGGTGCTGGCTTTGGTGGGATGTGTTTGGATGTCCGCCTTTCACAGGGTCATCGTGGCCCGAGGCTGCGGCGCAGGGCATTTGGTCTTGTGGGTATGACACTCACCTTCAGAATCACAGGTCTCCTGCAGACTGATGGGCCCGATTTCCTGAGTCCCATTAAGCAGGTTGCAGCCTGCTTGGGACATGCACCCCTGGACTCTCAGATGGGTGGAGCGCTTCCCTGTGGAAAGTGAGAGGAGGGGAGAGAGGGAGACACTGCTGCTGGGACCATCCATCCCTCATGCGGGAGGCGCAGCTCTGGGAAGCCAGGCCCACCCTCCGGGTCCCAGACCTCCTCCGGGTCCCAGACCTCAGCTCCCTTTCCTCCCCAGAGACTCAGATCTCGGTCCGGCTTACCAGCACGGAGCAGAAGGTGCCCACTGTAGCAGTGCGTGCTCTCGGCGGGGCAGGTCAGCTCTGCTGCAGACCGGCAGCTTTGGGCAGACAAGCAGACTGGACACCGCACAGACCCCAGGGCTGGGGAGGGGACAGAGAAAGGGAGGCAGGACTGAGAAGGCTCTGAATTCAGACCGTGTGCCTTCCCTCCACCCCTCCCCCATTTTGCTGGTCCCCAAGAATCAATTCCCTAGTGTCCCCCAAATGTGCCCTCCTCGAGCTCTTCTCATGAAGGCCTGGGGTGCGGGGCATTTGGAACATGAGCTAGAGAGACAGCAAGGTTGAGGAGGGGACGTGAGATCTGGGAAGGGGCGTCCGGGACTGAGCGCAGGAGGTGGTACGAGTCGGGGAGCGGTGCCCGGGGAGGACCCAGTGGCTTCACCCACAAGTTCCACTAAACAGTCCAAGAAGACAAGACGCCCGTGTCCACAAAAGATGCCAAAGAGTAGAGAAACGCAGAACACAGCCCCAAACCCGATTTACGGTCTCAGACAGAAAAAGACAGTGGGAAGTCACAGGCCCGTTTCACTCAGGAGGAGGAAATGCCAGAACCCTGACTAGAACACGCGTGGACCAAATCCAGCGGGATGGAAAGAAGGAGCTGGTACCAGGTCAGGGCCAGAGCCAGAGTCGGAGGTGGGTGGTTGAACATGGGAAGAGCGGTCCAGTTTTCTGCTCCGGGACTGTTAGAAGGAGCTGTGCTGGGGAAGGGGGGCAGGGAGGGATTCTAAAGGAGCATCCCCAGGGTGCTCACCCCAACGCCTCAGCCCCGTGGCTTCCCTCCTCCCAAACACCCTCCTCCTCTCCCTCCGGCACCTGTGGGTGGGTGCGGGGCCCAGAGAGGGAGGCTGGTGAACAGGTGGTTGCACAAGTCCTCCCGGCACACCCGGGTGTAGGAGGCGATGGACAGGCCGGGGCCTGCCCTGTGCTGGGTGATGAGGTCCTCGTGATCAGCTGCCTGGGTGCAGCCCTTGATGAGCACCATGAACACGTAGGGTCCTGGACCAAGAGAGAGAGAGACGGGCCGGGGTGAGGTCATGACTAGAGGGCGGATGTGCCCCGTGCTCTGGGGTGAGAGGCTGCAGAGCAGGCCACTGGGTAGCCGAGGAGGCAACAGCTCCTTGTACTGGGGGGAGCAGGCTTTCGAGTTTGTACACAGAATATGCCCTAGGAGCGGGGGCGATAGGAGCGTCTCTGCACAGAAGAGAGTGGGAGTCGGGCGGGGGCCCACGGGCCCTCCTTACCGTTCTCCATCAGCATCAGAACCTCCTGGCAGCTCCAGCCTTCCTCACAGTGCTTCTGGCTAGCCGTCCACTGGAGGGGCAGTTCCGATGCATTCTTCACAGACATCAGTGTCGCCCAGTAGCAGGTCAGGGCCTGCACTCCTGAGATGGGAAGAGCCAATCAGTCTTAGCTCATCCTCCAGAGTCCCCTCCCGTCTGAGGTCCTCACTCACCGGGCACGGTGATGCCCAGGAGGGCCAGCAGCAGGAAAGGGCTCATGATCAGGGCAGCTGGAACCCTCACTCCTGCTCTCTCCTCCTTTTTATATCTCGCCTCACTCAAGGCAGTCCAGGAAAGGAGTGGGGAGGGGTGGGACTTGCTAAATGGGGCCTGGGCCTCCGTCTGAGTCTCAACACCTTAAAGGCAGCAGGGGTGGGGAAGGGTGGGGGCTGGAGGGTTGGCGAGTGAGGTCGAGGGGGAGTCTGCATCCTCCCTCCTTCCCCAGACCCAGGAGTCTGGGCCCCCAGTCCCTCCACAGTTAGAGATGGAGGCATCCTGGCTCCTAGACCTCACCAGTCCAGGTCCCCAGCCCTCTTTCCTCCAGAGCCCAGCTGTGGGGGTCCCCACCCACATCCTGTTTCAGGACAGTTTGTGAAGGCGGTTTCCTCATCTCATAGCACCTTGGCCACCTTCTGGCCCCAAGTGAGGAAATGGCCCAAGTGCCCATGAAGACACTGTGAGGTGAGTCTTGGCTGGTCGTTACGCTCTTCCTATCCTAACCTCTGCCCTCCTGCTACTTCCCTTTTCTTTCTCTTTCCTTTCTATACTGCTGTCCTTTTTGTTCTCTTTTTCACTTACTTCCCACATGCTTTCTCTTCTTCTACTGTTCTCTCCCCTCCCAGCACAACACAGGCCCTAGAATCTCCATCTCCCGCCACCCAGGAGGGAGCTGAGGAATGGTGGGGCGGGGGTGGGGGTAGAGACTGAGTCTCTATCAAAGAATTAGGATATTCCTCAGCAAAGCCAAGTGTCTTTGCCAGAAATAGATGGCACAGTGGTGTGCTAGAAGACCAGCTTTTCAGAAAAACCGCATCAACAAACCCTGCCTCGGAACATCGGCCTATTTCTATGGTGTAAATACTCCTACCATGTCTGATTTTAAGCTACCCATCATTTAACAACCAGCTCGCAAAATTCCTAAATATTTAACAATCGGCTTTTGCAAGCCTGCACACACTAGCTCTAGCATGCTGGGTAGGAGGGAGACAGGGAAGAATCAGGGGTGTCTGTCGGTGGCTGCAGAGGCCAGATGTGGGTCTGTGAGAAAGAGAGGGGAAAGGGAGAAAAGAGTGAGAATAGGGCTTCCCTGGTGGCGCAGTGGTTGAGAGTCTGCCTGCCGATGCAGGGGACACGGGTTTGTGCCCCGGTCCGGGAAGATCCCACATACCGCGGAGCGGCTGGGCCCGTGAGCCATGGCCGCTGAGCCTGCGCGTCCGGAGCCTGTGCTCTGCAACGGGAGAGGCCGCGGCGGTGAGAGGTCCGCGTACTGCAAAAAAAAAAAAAAAAGCTAGAAGAAGGAAGAATTTGCTCTCTGCTTGAGCTGAGGCATACATCTTCTCCTGCCCTGGGACATCAGCCCTCCTTGTTTCAGGCCTTTGAATCTGGACTAGGACTTATACCATTGGCTCCCCTGGTTCTCAGGCCTGAGGTTTGAACTGGTGCTGCCAGCTATCCTGGGCCTCCAAGGTACAGACAGCAGATCCTGGGACTTCTTAGCCTCCATAATTTCATGAACCAATTCTTCATAATAAATCTGTTTCTATATATTCATATATACACTACTGCTTCTGTTTCTCTGGAGAACCTTGACTAATACAGGCACTAATCCCATCATTAGAGTTCTACCCTCATGACGTAATGACCTCCCAAAGACCCCAGCTCCAAACACCTTCATACTAGGATTAGTGTTTCCAGTGCACCAGGTACCCAGACTCCACTGGGGCCCAGTAATAAGCCTAGAGCCCCTTTCCAAATGTCTGATTGCAATCTTCAGAAGAAGGCGTAGATTTTCTCCAAAACATGGAGTTCTGCACCGTGATTATCCTATTGGACCTTGTAAGATGTTCCATATTGTAATATACTGGGTTTGAAACATAGACACTGTTAATGCCTTTATTTTCTAAGTACAATCACCCAGGAGTTATTTAGAAAAACTTTTTTATATTTCCAACTGGGAGATTTTGGTGGAAGGAAGCTAGGGTTAATTTCTAGTATAATTCTTTTGTGGTTTAAATGGTTTGTTCTTTTTTATAATTTATGGCTACTCCCTATATGACCTATTGCTTACTAACCCTACTGTTTGATATTAAAATGTATCCGCCTTTATCAACACATGATTTTACCTCTTCAGAACCAGTTGATTAGCCAAGATTAGCCAAGTCTGATGTCCTCTTACAGGAAGTTAAGGGTTTTGCCTAACTGTACTTGTGAAACAACGTTACAAGGTTTTAAAAATCAATTTCCGATAAATTAATTTGCAAACTGGGTTCCGGCTTCTCCTCTTTTGTAATTGAATAAAGTTTGTTCTGTTCCAGTCCTCCCACCCACCCCCCAAAAAAAATCAATTGCAAGTCACTGATTCATTGCAAAAAACAATCAACTGTGGGCTAAAAAATAGTATTGGAATTTAGATTTTGCGTATTTATTTGTAGAGGCTTGAACTAGCTAATGCTCCTTTGGTTTCTAAATTATTCATGTTGGGTCTAAAGTCAATTTCAGTCAAAGAAATAACTTTTAAAGCTGTTTGCATTCTTCTAGTTTGAGTTGCAAAGATAGAGGGGAGAGAAAGGGAGGTTAGGAAAAAGAGGAGAAAAGAGAGGAAGAGAGAGAGAGAGAAATGAAGAATAGAAGGAAAGAAAATTAGCTACAGAATGGAGAAGGAGAAAAAAAAAGTAGAGACAGAATGAAGTTCAGGTTTGTAATATCTAAAGATCAGCCTGTCTCTTCTGGATATCGACCCCTAATCAGATCCCAGAACCAGACTGATTCTTAACTCTGACCCTATACAATCCCACATTCTAAACCTAAACATCTCATATCAGTTCCTGACCCTGAACAAGCTAAGCCCTAACCCTGACCCTAAACCCTGATTCTGTTACTTGCACTGCAGCTTTGAACTTTAAAGAATCGAAAATATTCATTCCCCAAGTGGACATTCACATCCAGAGATGGTGTTTCATGGGCTTACAGTGGGTTAGGCAGCCTGTGGCCTTTCAGCCTTCAACTTCCCCCTCTGCATTGGTTTTGTCACCCATCCCTCACAGCCTCTAAAGACACTGACTGAAAGAAAAACACTTCCTTGGTCTTCCATTCCTTTCAGTGCCTCTTCCCTTCTCAGTCAAGCATCTTCAACTATCTGGACATATTTTCTTTGCTTCTATTTTTTCACCTCCCACTCACTCCTCCATGCTCTCTTTCCATTGCCTCTTTCTCTAAAATTGCTTTTACTGGGCTTCCCTGGTGGTGTAGTGGTTAAGAATCCATCTACCAATGCAGCGGACATGGGTTCGAGTCCTGGTCTGGGAAGATCTCACATGCCACGGAGCAACTAAGCCCGTGAGCCACAACTTCTGAGCCTGTGCACCTAGAGTCTGTGCTCCGCAACAAGAGCAGCTACCACAATGAGAAGCCCGCACACCGCAACAAAGAGTAGTCCCTGCTTGCCGCAACCAGAAAAGCCTGCTCGTAGCAACGAAGACCCAATGCAGCCAAATATAAAATAAATTTATTAAAAATTAATTTTTAAAAATTTATTTAAAAAAACAAAAAAATTTATTAAAAATAAATTAATTTTTAAAAATAAAATAAATAAAGTAAAATTGCTTCTACCAAGGTTGAGATTCTGGGGGAGGGTAAGAGTCCAGTTGAGGTGGACATCACACTCCAGGTTGCAAAACTACCTCCAGTCGTGAAGATGTGAGAAGTTTATTTTTCCTTCGGATAAAGCAAATTAACTAATACAGACAATCACCCCCAATTACCAGATGAATTTAGGATATGTGACAAATGGTGCTGTCAAGTCCTCTTACTTGAGGACTAGTTACTGTTTACCTTAAGAACATGTATGTGGGGGTTGTATCTGTCTGGCTATATAAGGGAGTGAGCTTTCTTTCGGTCTTTCAATTTCTTAGCAAACTGCCTGTAGTGCACATCACATTCTGGTTTAATGCTGTAATAAAACTTTTTCTTTTTTCTCTTCTACCTGTGTGGAGAGGTTTTCTGGGTTGAGAAAAGCCTTTGTTTTTCTTTTTTTTTTTTTTTTTTCTGTTTTAAATTGAATATATTTGACATATAACACTGTTTAAATTTAAGGTATACAATATTTTAATTTGATACATTTATGTATTGCTCTATGATTGCCACTGTAGCAATATTTCACACCTATATCCCACTACATAATTATCTTTTCTTTTTAGTGGTTGGAATAATTAATTTCTAGTCTTTTAGCAAGTTCGATGATTATAATAAAATGTTGTTGTCTCTATTCATGTTAGAGCTCTATGGCTTATTTACTACTTGTTGCAAGTCTGCACCCTTAAACAACATCTCTCCTATCCCCGGCAAGCCCATCTCCTTGTTACCGACCAAGGTTCCTGGCCTCCTTAATCAATAGAAATTGATCAGAGGCCAGCCAAGAAATTCAGGCAAGGCCTTATTGGGGTCCCTGCTGCAGCAGGGGGGAATGAGAACAAGTAACAGGTTTCCTTGCTGGCTCGCTCTCTGAGGGGGCTGCGAGCTGGTCCCTCACATGGGGGGAGGGTAGGGGTGTGTCCAGCGGTGGGGCTGGAGGAGGGGCTGATGTGGTTTGCCCACCCCTCAGGTGGTGGTGTGTGCAGGGGGCATGCGCAGTACCCCGATTTTGCTCCCGACCCCCTGCTTTTGCTCCCAGCTCTTTAGAAGTGGCAGTAGGGCTTTTTGGTCCCTTTGTATCTTGTCCAGATTTTGCCCCAACTGCGCATGCACGCAGTTATTTTTTTTAGCCCCTTATAGTTTCTTTGTATTTTGTTGCTCAAGGAGACGTTTGTCCAGGTGCAAGCGTTGCAGCACTGCAGCATAGGGTCCACGTCCCAGCCTGTCTCATCCTGGTAACCACCATTTTTACTCTCTGTTTTTATGACTTTGGCTTTTTAAGATTCCACATATAAGTGATATCATACAGTACTTGTCTTTCTTGGTCTGACTTAATCTCCCTTAGCATCAGGCGCTCAAGGTCCATCCGTGTTGTCACAAATATCTATAGCAGGATGTCCTCCTTTCTCGTGATGGAATAATATTCCATTGTGTGTATATATATATATATATATATATATATATATATATATATATATATATATAGGTCTATACCCCAGAAGTGGAATTGCTGGATTTCATTTTAGTTACATTCTCGAAACACCCCTGACCTTCTGAATTTCTAAGACATCACCTTGCTGGCCAATCCTCAGAGAGGAGGTGCAGCCCTCTCCTTACAGATCATCAATGAAGATAGCCCCATGACCTTGATCATCTTTACAGAGCTCACTGGCCCCGGGGGTGGCTGAGACCTCTGAGGAAGGAGCGTGGCCCCAGGCCCCTGACCTATTCTCAGTCAGTCACCTCCTCTGTTTCTCCACAGGCCCAGTGGCACAGCCCTCCATCTGAACCAGCAATACCACAATCACAGAACATAAGGACCCTGCCGTCCTGACCTGCCTCTCAAATGACGCTGGGATCTCCATATGCTGGTTCTTCAATGGCTAGAGTCTACTGCTCACAGAGAGGATGAAGCTGTCCCTGGACAACAGCAACCTCTCCATAGACTCCGTCAGGAGGGAGGATGCTGGGGATTATCAGTGTGAGGTCTCCAACCAGGGCAATTCCAGCAGAAGTGACCCCCTCAGGCTGGATGTGAAATGTAAGTGACCACTCGCCCCATGCTACATCTTCCCGGGAGGATTACTCTACAAACAGTGTGCAAAATGGATAGAGGTCACAGGGGGCAAAATAGCAGTTAAGAGACCATTATAGTAAACAGATGGCAAAATCTTAATAGCTCCATCTCTGGAAAAAATACAATTAGTTTCTAATCCTGGGTCTGGCATTTACTCTGTGACCTTGTACAATATTTTTTTTTTCTGGCACACTTTCTTTATATGGTAAAAATAAAAAGTATGTAAGATTTACCATTTAAATGATTTTTAAGTTTATAGCTCAGTGGCATCAAGTACATTCACATTGGTTTGCAATCATTACCCATATACATCCACTACATTTTGGTTAGTATTGTCATCTGAAAATATTATCTTCCAGTCCGTGAACACAGAATGTCTTTCCATTTATTTATGTCTTTAATTTCTCTTACTATGTTTTCTCCTTTTTGAAAAATTGTTTTTCAGTTTTTCTGTGTACAAGTCTGTCACTTACCTGGTTAAGTTAATTCCTAAAGGTTTTATTCTGATTGATGCTGTTATAAATGGAATTTTTAAAGTTTCCTTTTCATACTGTTCACTTTTCATGTATAGAAAATACAACTGTATTTATGTGTTGGTTTAGTATCCTGCAGCTTTGCCAAATTTGCTTATTAGCCCTAACAGTTTTTTGTGACATTTTTAGGGTTTTCTATATAAGGTCACATCATCTGTAAACAATTAATTTTGCTTCTTCATTTACAATTTCGATGTCTTTTATTTCTTCTTCTTGTTTTTTTTTGCCTACTTGGTCTGACTATTACTTTCTTTTTTTTTTTTTTTTTTTTTTTTTTTGCGGTACACGGGCCTCTCACCGTTGTGGCCTCTCCCGCTGCGGAGCAGAGGCTCCGGACGCGCAGGCTCAGCGGCCATGGCTCACGGGCCCAGCCGCTCCGCGGTATGTGGGATCTTCCCGGACCAGGGCACGAACCTGTGTCCCTTTCATCAGCAGGCGGACTCTCAACCACTGCGCCACCAGGGAAGCCCTGACTATTACTTTCAATACTGTTTTGAAGAGAAGTGGCAAAAGCAGGCATCCTTATCTTGTTCTTGACCTTAGCGGAAAAACTTTCAGGCTTTCACATTTAGAATGATGTTAGATATGGGTTTTAATATATGGCCTCTATTATGTGGACGTAATTTCCTTCTATTCTGAGTTAGAGTGTGATGAAAGGATTTTGAATTTTGTCTAATGCTTAAACTGATTTAATCTCCTTCTTAGTTATAGGTCTATCATATTTTCTATGTCTTTGTGATTCCACCTTGGTAGCTTTTGAGTTTCTAGGAATTTGTCTAATTCATCGAAGTTATGCAACTTGTTGGCATATAATTATTCATAATACTCTTGTAATTCTTATTATTTCTTGAGAATTGGTAGTTATGTTCCCACTTTCATTTCTGATTCAATCTGAATCTTCCCTTTTTTTCTTGAGCATTCTAGTTAAAGGTTTGTCAATTTTGTTAATCTTTTTTGAAGAACCAATTTTTGTTTTTATCGATTTTCTCTATTATCTTTCTATTCTCTGTTTATCTCCACTCTAATTGTTATTATTTCCTTCCTTCTGCTAGCTCACGGTTTGGTTTATTCTTCTTTTGCTAGTTCCTTAAGTTGTAAAGTTTGGTTGCTGATTTGAGATCTTTCTTTTTTTTTCAATGTAAGCATTAACAGTTATAAACTTCTTGCACAAGATTATTAACTACTCTGAGCCTCAGATTCCTCAACTGAAAATTGCAGTAAAAGCACCTGCTTCATGGCATTATTTCAAAGATTTAATGTACTATTAAATTAAACTCTTGGTAAAATGCCACACACAGAGGAAAATGTTCCATAACTGTTAGATGCTATTACTACTACTATTACCATTAGGCTCTATAAAATCAGGTACTCCTACAGTCAAGGATTACCTGACTCTAGATCCACCTGTTAGCTGTATGACAATGGGCACGTTTTTTCACCACTGGAAGCCTCAAGTTTTTCACCTATGAAATGGAAATAATGTCGATCTGGCAGGGTTACATGAATCAAATGAGATATATGTAAAGTATATAGCCCACGCGCCTAGAGCCCATGCTCTGCAACAAGAGAAGCCACCGCAGTGAGAAGCCTGTGCACCACAACGAAGAGTAGCCCCCGCTCACTGCAGCTACAGAATGCCCGCGCGCAGCAACGAAGACCCAACACAGCCAAAAATAGAATAAATTAATTAATTTTTTTAAATGGATAACCAACAAGAACCTACTGTATAGCACAGGGAACTCTGCTCAATGTCATGTGGCAGGCTGGATGGGAGAGGAGTTTCGGGGAGAATGAATACATGTATATGTATGGCTGAGCCCCTTTCCTGTTCACCTGAAACTATCACAAATTTTTAATTGGCTATACTCCAATATAAAACAAAACGTTTTAAAAAAAAGAAAATTTATTCCTTGAAGGAACAAGTAGAGACTTGTTGTTTTGCAGAGCACCTCCCACTGTAAAATAATGTCACCTTCATTGACTCTTCGTTTTTCTTTCGATGACAATTGATTCAACACAAGGAAGTTCTTCTGGCCTCTCAGGTGGTGCTATTGCCGGCATCGTGATTGGAGTCCTGGCTGGCGTAGCTCTGAGAGCACCCCTGGTGTATTTCCCGTATATGAGATAGACTGAAGGGTATGATGCCTTTCCTCTGGTTCTGCTTTCTCTGAGGCTAATCGTCATGCTCGGGAGAGGGAAGGAGACTTCATCTCTGTCTCTGGACCTGGATCTGCTCCTTATGCTTCCTAAAGCCCTGCTTCTTGGCACTAATTCTGATGGGTCTCTTCTTCCCTGGTCTTCATGCTTCCTGTGCCCTACTCTGTCTTGGGCATAGTTATTCCCAACCCCACCTGGTTTAGAGGGAGCAGAACCAATTATGTCCCTCTGTCCCCAGTCAGGGAAGCCAAGGTCCAAGAAGGAAAACTAATGAGGAAATGAAAGAAGCAAGAGGAAGGGGGTCCTGCACTCTGTCGACAACAGTAGCAGGAGGAGGGGACAGGACAGGAAGAGAATCTAAGAAAAGCAGAAACAACCAAAGGCCTCCTGGGCAATAAATAAAGTGACAAAGAAACAGCATCTACCTACAAAAGGGGAAAGGTGTCAGGGTAGAAATAAGCTCAGAAGCAGTTGGCATGAATGGCCCCAAATGTGAACAGCCAGTAAGCAGGAGAGGAGTAAACACCAGAAGGGATGATGGGTAGATTGAAGGAGGAGGTCCTCAGAGGAAAGAGGACCAACCAAGGTATAAATGAACACTGAGGAGCCCCAAGGAGTCATGCTGACAGGGTCCTTCCTAATTCAAGGAGCAAAGGTCCTGTGCCTGGGAATAGCAGTTACAGTGTCTGATATTTATTTAGGGCAAGTGACCAGCGCGATCTCACAGAGCACAAATCCTCAGACCACAACCAGAGTAAGTAAACCTGCTCACCTAGTGAGAGCTCGTATGTTCTACTATATACCCTGCCCTACCAGGGAATCCCGGATTTCCAAGTGAATCCCTACCTTCTGAATTATTAGAGGGGATCTCAGTTTCCCAAGCTTAAACTGGCATAGGTCCTCACGCCCTTCCTAGCCATGTAAGATTCCTCTGAGACACAGCTGGGGGAGAGACACTCGCCCCTCCTAGGCCAGGCAAGCCAAGCAGGCCATGAGATGGACATGTTTCCAGGAGCCTTTTCCTCATCCTACCTCCTTCCCCCTCCTGCCTCTATTACGGATGCAGGCATCTCCTTTGGTGAGACTTTCCCTGCCTTTGGTGCTCTGGGTACTGTGGGCCTCAATGCCCCTCCCTGCCGCTGCAGCCTGCTGCAGAGACACACACCTGGGCAAAACTCATGCCTTGTGAACTGGAAGAAATCTTCGGAAGTGCACTGAGGCCTCTCCCCGCCCCTCCTTGGTCTCATGCCCTGGGGTCTGGACCGCAGACTGAGGGAAGTGAATTCCTTAAGTCTTAATCATGGGCCACCCCCCCACCCCACCCTCTCACCACCTGCCCCCTCCTTCAGCTAGAAGCACAACAGCTTCGGAACACCACGTTCTGAGGCCATAAGTCAGCTCTGCATTTTCATGGGTTGGTAACTTCTTTTGCTTCCCCAGGTCAGGGCTAAAATTCACCCAACAAGCCAGTTTCATTGGCTCTTTTTCTCATGAAAATATCTCTGTGTAGAATGGGTTATTCTTGAAGACACAAATGGGAGATCAAGTTTGGATCAAAGTTCCTTACTGCAACAACATACAAAGAAGTATTGGTTAATCACTCCCATGGGTCTAATTCATGCAAGAATGTTGACTTTAGAATTTTTCCCATCCTGTATTTCAATCCTGGCTGTGACCTTGAGCAAGTAACTTAACCTCGTTGATCCTCAGCTTTGCCCTCTGTAAAATGGGCATGCTGCCTACTTCAAAGAGAAGGTCAAGGAATTAACTGACAGAAATGTAAAGCCCTCATCACAATGCCCAGCTCGAGAAAGGCACTAGATCATTCTCCTTCCTCTGCCTCCTATCTGATCCTGCCCTTACTGTCAAATGATCATTTCCATTCTAATGGGTCTGAGGCCTTAGTTCCTTTACTGTCTATTAATAAATTTTACTGAATATTCTCATCTTAACCTTCAATAGAATATACATACATACTGAAAAGTGCTTAAATCATATTTTAACAATCTGAACAACCCATGTAAGTAGCACCCAAATCGATAAATAAAACATGTCATTCCCCCCCGCCAAAAAAAGACCTCCAGTTACTTCCCTTCAAAGAGTAACCACTATCCTCACTTCCAATGCACTGGACTAGTTTGCCTGATTACGCTCTTACATAAAGGAAAAACACAGTATGTCCTTACATGTATCTGGCTTCTTTCATTCAAAATTGTTTTGTAAGATTCATCCATCTCATTGTATGCCCTTGTGCTTAAGTGATTCTCATTGCTGTATCATCGTATTTCACTGTAGCATTCCATAATCTCTCTCTCCTAATGATCATTCAACAGGATGTTAGTAAGCAGAGAAAATGGGTAATAAAAGCCCTTCTCTGAAGCTAAAAGTTTCAAAGTGGTGAAAGCATGTGGTGCTGAATCACACTGGACAAGGTGAGGGCCTGGCCTACGACACTGATTTAATTGACTGCTGTTCATTCCTTTCAGATGGACGAAGGTGCATATTCTGCCCTGAACTTCAATGCCCAGGAATCAAAGAAACCGACTTCAGCCTCCCATCCCCAACAGCCACAGAAGTGGTTTATTGAGAAGTTAAAAAAAAAAAAAGAAGAAGAAGAAGTAGTGTTCCCTGCATTACTGACTTATTCCAAGTTTCTCATCCCCATCGCTAGGAGATTCTTTCACCCTTAGGGAAAGTGGGAAGTGTGTCTTCCGCCCCGCACCTCCCTAATGACACACATCCTGGCTGCCAGGTCACAGCCCCTTCCTTCAGTGTCAGTAGATGAAAAGGTACATCGAGGAGGAGGTCTGGAGGAAACCCAACCTTCCTTGTCATTGAACTTTGGCAAAGCAGACCTTGGGAGAGAGTTGCCAGAACGTCCACCCCTCCCATTTGCTGACCTAGACCAGTTTTATTTATTTATTATAAATTTATTTATTTGTTTGTTTTTTATTTTTGGCTGTGTTGGGTCTTCGTTGCTGCGCGCGGGCGGGCTTTCTCTAGTTGCGGCGAGCGGGGGCTACTCTTCTCGTTGTGGTGCACGGGCTTCTCACTGCAGTGGCTTCTCTTGTTGCGGAGCACGGGCTCTAGGTGTGTGGGCCTCAGTAGTTGTGGTGCGCGGGCTCTAGAGCGCAAGCTCAGTAGTTGTGGCGCACGGGCTTAGTTGCTCCGCCTCATGTGGGATCTTCCCAGACCAGGGATTGAACCCGTGTACCCTGCATTGGCAGGCGGATTCTTAAGCACTATGCCACTAGGGAAGCCCTAGACCAGTTTTAAACTTGCGTATTCAGAGCACACTCATTCCTTCCCACCTCAGTCCTGTCCTATTGGAGTCTAACTTGAATTTGCCATAACCTTGAGAGTTATGTCCTTATGCACTGAAATGCATCTGCCAGAAAAGAAGAGAGAGAAACAGGAAAAGGAAAAGCTTCTCCTAGCTCTTCAAAGTCCAGTATAAATCCACAGGAAAATACATATATAACCAATTTAGGACTGCAAATTCTACACCTTTGTCTACTGTCAGCATTGTCTACCTGCAGGATCAGGGCCTAAACACCTTGCTGCTTACCTAGAACACCACCTAGGCCCTTTGGAAAACTCTTCTTCAGAGAACTACTAGAAGAAACTAAAAAACTACTTGTCTAGGTCCATAAGTAATTCCTAATAAAAAATGCAAAAAAAAAAAAAAAAAAAAAAAAAAAAGAAAAAAAAAATGCAAAAAATGCAGGTACGTTTAAATAACTTTATGGGCTTTACTCCAGGAAGTGCCCACAGAGGAAGGGGTTATTGCTTTAGGGGGCAGTTGGCTCTTAACACATACAATCTGCTGGGACTTGGGAAAGGAATCAGAAAGCTACCCTTCAGAGATGATCTAAGTAATTGCTAAAGAATGCACAGTTTGTGGTACTGAGTTTTTCCCCTTCCTTCTGAGACATTCTGCAATTTTAATTGTTGTAACTCCTTTCTATGTGAAAGGGGTTGTTTACTTAATTTGCTGTGTAAGCCAATCTGACTGCCTTAGGTGGAAGACGCCACCAAAACCGCTCAAGTCCCTCTGGCCAGAAGCTCCTCAAGCTTTTTATGTCAGGGGCTCCACATAGAAAATAAGAAGAAGCAGTTTTCTACATTCATGGCCAGAAAGGGATCTCGCTCAGTTTCTAGGCACCTCACACCAACCATCAGCACAATTCTATTCCACGTTTCTGCCTGTGTACGTTCCATCCACCCCACTCACCTTCTCAGGAAACCTTGGCCTCTGCTAAGGTGTGTTTTGTTCTTAAGAAGCAGGAGCACCTGAAGGGGACACGACCACCCACGCAGCTGGGCTCGTTTACAACCTAGAAAGCTGCACTGGTGCTGATGCTCCTTAGGACACAAGGGGAGGATTATAGCTCAGCTCTGGGCTTCGTGAAAGCCTCTGAAATTTGTTTTCTCCCATGGGGTCTATGAGACCCAATGTGTCAGCACAAAAAGGACGGGCAGGAGAAGGAGAGGCACGTCTACTTCCCACCCAGCCTCCTTCTGCATGGATGGAACCTCCTTGAGGCTGTTGAGAGAAAGGTTTTATTCCATATTCATTACTTGATCTAATGCTGTGTGGAACTGGCCCCCTCAAAGAGGGTTGGTTGGGAGTTCTCTGTACTCAGGTACCTCTTTCAGGGTTTTTTAACCCTGACACAGACTGTATATACCTCCCCTTATCCACGCTATTCTGTGTAATTTAATTTTGCCTGGCTAAGGCCGCTTCTGAATTATTTGTATAATTTGCTCTATATTTATAATAAAAATTATATATCAGGCATCAACATGCTGCCTCACAGTTGGTACTATTTTCTACAATGTCTTCTTTACAGGCAGAAGAAACAGGAATTGCTTAATAGGGAGTCAGCGTGAGCCTATTTCTAAGTCCACATGGTATCTGATCCAGTGATCAGAGAATTCGCTCAATTCATTTGCACACCTGCTAACAAAGTGAGTCTATCTAGAGCAACAAGCCACAGCTCCAACCTGCCTGGGAGAAACTGCCTGTCTTCCTCTGGGACAGAAGATGACTTCATGAGTAGAAGATCTCCTGGCCTCTTTACTAGGGACAAATCACACTTCCCACGCAGGTGGCTCCAGTGAGTCAGATGCAGCGATACAGCTTTCACTCCAACAGTCTCCACGGCTTCAGGGGTATAGAAATCTCTCTAGCACCCTCTCTTCCTTGTACGCTGTTCCTTTCTTTCTGCCCCTCAGAGGGTCAGAGCTCTTCTAACCTGGGTAACCTTCATTCCTTAATTAGCCTGTTATCTCATTTCCTTCACTTCCAAGCAACTGAAACGTGTGCTGTCTTTCTCCTTCCTCATGCCCTGGTTTCTCCTGGCCCTCTGCAGTGCTGGCTCCCTTCCCAAGACCACTGGAAGCAGCAGAAAATCAGCACCCATCTCTTGGCCAATTCAAAGGTACTTTCACTGTCCTCACATTGCTCACTTTTACCACATCTGAGACCACACACAACTTCTTCCTTCTGGACACTCTCCTCCTACCAGCCCCACCTGTGCATTGCACCCCGACGTCAGATTTCCTACTCAGACCTGCTTGTCTCGCTCCACACCACCCTCTTTCCACAGCTTCCATGACCTCTCTGCAGAGGGCTCCTTCATCTATATCTCTAGCCCGTCTACTTCCCAGAACTCATGACACACCCAAATACCTTCTGAAATTGCTCCCCATCTGAACTGGCTTTTCCCCCACAGGTCACTCTTTCTTCTCAGTGACGCCATGCTTCCTCGGCCCTTGCTCTTTCGTTTTCTAGATTCAATACATCGTCGAAGCCTGTTGATTCCTTGTTTAACATCTCTCAGTTATGTCATTCTCTCCATTCCCATACACCTAAACAACCCAGGCCCTCAACACCTCTGCTGGAAATACTGCTTCCAGTACTGAATTCTCATCTTTGGTGTCTACTGAAATCTCCCTTGCACACTACTGCCTCATTGCCTTCCTACAAACTGGTCCACTCTCCTACGCAAGAACCTACAGTGACCTCCCCTGGTCTACCAGATGAGTTCAAATTTCTTCCTCTTTACTAATACTTCTGACTTCCTTTCCCACTACTCTCTAGTATTATTCCTCCATTCTAATTAGCTCTGTCTCCTTATCCATCCCTGATCCTCTTCCCCATACACACATAGAATTCTTAGTCCCAATAATATGCCTGAAATCAACTACCAAACAGGGCAATGTCCTTTCTCTTATCTCATGGAGCAGTTACCCACACCAGTCATCACAAGCAAAAACTCCAACCATGGGGAAGATGAGGACCCTGTAGCATTAACGTGTAAACCTCAGATTCCTGACCAACCTGTGACTGAGAATCTTTTCCTGATGACCAATTTATGTGTTCATGAAATCCTTACGGAGCACCTACTGTGCTACAGGTCTCGGTGTTAGACCCCATGAAAGATGCAGAGGTGAGAACTACAGGGTCCCTACCCCAGGGAATATAAAGCAGAAGACGAGAGGAGACATAAAAAATCATAATACAGAAGTAGAAATGGAAAATGCCACAAGAGAAGAGAGGGAGAAATCCAATGGGAAATATGACTACACATGAAACGACTGGGAAAATTTTAAAAACAACTGGTATTCAGACCACACCCACAGATTCCATTTAATTGGTGTGGGGTGGAACCCAGGCACTGGTAATCTTTAAAGTTTCCAAGATACTTTTAATGTGTAGCCAGGATGGAGAACCTCTGCTATAAGAAGTAAGACTTAAGTCTAAAAGCAGTGGGTTTTAGTTAGGAGTATAAATCAGAATTACCTAGGGAACACTTTCCACATTCATAAGCCTATAAACCATCACTAAAGAAGCTGATACAGTATGTCTGGAGTGAGACCTGGGCTTTATATTTTGAAAAGCTCCCAGGTGATTCTCACATGTATTTTATGTTAGCAAACACCTAAAACATAGCTATGATGGATATACAAAAATAAACTCAAAATGGATTAAAGACCTAAATGTAAGACTGGATACTATAAAACTCCTAGAGGAAAACATAGGCAGAACACTCTTTGACATAAATCACAGCAATATTTTTTTGGATCTGTCTCCAAAAGCAAAAATAAACAAATGGGACCTAATTAAACTTAAAAGCTTTTGCATAGCAAAGGAAACCATCATCAGAACAAAAAGACATCCTACTGAATGGAAGAAAATATTTGCAAATGATATGACTGATAAAGTGTTAACATCCAACACATATAAACAGCTTATACAACTCAACATCAAAAAAGCAAACGACGCAATTAAAAAAAGGGCAGAAGAACTGAATATACATTTTTCCAAAGAGGAAACACAGGTGGCCAAAAGGCACATGAAAAGATGCTCAACGTGGCTAATCATCAGAGAAATGCAAATCAAAACCACAATGAGGTATCACCTCACGCTTGTCAGAATGGCTATCATCAAATAGAACATAGGGACTTCCCTGGTGGTCCAATGGCTAAGACTCCACGCTCCTAATACAGGGTGCCTGGGTTCGATCCCTGGTCAGGGAACCAGATCCTACATGCCGCAACTAAGAGTTCACATGCCACAACTAAAGATCCCTTGTGCGTCAACTAAGACCCAGCACAGCCAAATAAATAAATAAATAAATATTAAAGGAAAAAAAAGAACACAAAAAAGAAATATTGGAGAAGATGTGGAGAAAATGGAACCCTCCTACACTGTTGGTGGGAATGTGAATTGGGGTAGCCACTGTGGAAAACAGTATGGAGGTACCTCAAAAAATTAAAAATAGAATTACCATATAAGCCAACAACTTCACTGTTGGGTATATAACCAAAAAAACTACAAAAACATTAATTCGAAAAGATACATGCACCTCAATGTTCATAGCAGCATTATTTACAATTCCCAAGGTATGGAAGTAACCTAAGTGCCCATCAACAGACGAATGGATAAAGAAGAAGTGATATATATATGTACACACACACACACACACACACACACACAATGGAATATTATTCAACCATAAAAAAGAATGAAATTTTGCCATTTGCAGCAACATGGACAGACTTGAAAGGCTTTATGCTAAGTGTAATAAGTCAGAAAGACAAAGACAAATACAGCCTCTCTTCATCCATAAATCGGGGGAAGGAAGAATTAATCTAAATGACCTCTAGGCTTTGCTATTCAAAGTGGGGACCAATAACCAACAGGAACGGCATCATCCAAAAGCTTATTAGAAATGCAGAATCTCAGGCTCTGCCAGAAAAATCAGATTTGTATTGAACAAGATACTCAGGTGATCTGTAAGCACATTAAAGTTTGGGTCACTTCTCTAAAGTGTCTGCCACTTCTACAATGCAATAGTTTCAGACTCACCTCAACTCTGTCACTTAGCAGGGGAAAAAAAAAAATTTACCTCATCACTTCACTTGCGCCCTTTTCCTGATCCTAACCAGAGCTCTCAGGCTTGCCCATATCCCTGTAGGGTTTTCAGAAACACGGATGGGGCAGCGCTGCCGCCTTGTGGTCATGATCAGTAAATGCACGTGATCTTACCGTTCTCACCTGGAAAGGAGGCGGGAGGGTTGGCAGAGGGGGGTGACGTCTAAGTCACAGATGAGATAAGAGAATCACAACCACCCACAATGACTGGAAGTAACTGTCAGACAGACCTGGGCCTACATCATAGAGTAATGTCACATTTCAAAGGGCAGATTTTATAATACCTAATAAAATGTGGTATTAGTGGGAATCCTGGGTCCCAGACCAAGCTCTACCCTTGGAAACTTCAAGAAAAAAAAAATCACTGTGACAGTTATTTTCAGACATCCAGCCCCCACCTGAACTCCATCAGTAAACTTGTAATATTCCAACTTACTTTGCTCTGACAGTTGTCTCTCACCCTGAGCCAAAGTGTGTCTGATGCAGACTCACCAAGCCTGCGGCCACTCTGTGTAGGCACAGAAATAAGCCTCATACCTTTCACACAACAGACCTTCACATTCTTGTGAACAACCACCATACGCCCTTCCATCTCCCCTCAGCCACTTCCAAAAGGACATATTCGGAAGTTCCCTGTACTCTCCTGTCACCTTCTGAAGGGCAAGTGAAGTGTGTCAACCAGAGCAGAAACTCTGAGTCCTGGGAGTGTCCCAAGCACAGCAGCAGAGGAACAGGACGACCCACATCCCCATTCTGAGCACTTCACCTGTATTTAGAAAGCCAAATCCCACGTCAGCTCATGTGAGGAGATGGGTTCTCGACTTGTGCTGCTACCCAGTCATCCCATAGCTGTGTAGGTGTATACTTTTTGTTGTTTTATTTTTTATTTTTTTTGCGGTACGCGGGCCTCTCACCGTTGTGGCGTCTCCCGTTGCGGAGCACAGGCTCCGGACGCGCAGGTTCAGCGGCCATGGCTCACGGGCCCAGCCGCTCCGCGGCATGTGGGATCTTCCCGGACCGGGACACGAACCCGCGTCCCCTGCATCGGCAGGCGGACTCTCAACCACTGCGCCACCAGGGAAGCCCCTGTTGTTTTATTTTTAAGAAATATCTATTAGAGCCTGCGATGCACTATGCGCTGGAGACACAAGGATGAATCAGACCTGGTCCCTGCCCTCACTGAGGGCCAGGTACAGAGGGAAACCAGTCCAAAGCCAGAGCATTGCGGTTACATGAGAAACACTTTGACAGAGGTGAACACAGACGTGGGGGCCCATCTCGTCAACCCCCTGTGAAGACTGTCCACTCTGGGTTTTCTGGGCTCCCGTTTTCCTCATTTCAAGCTCAAAGTGAAAAAGAAAGAGAACGCAAGTGTCCCCGATTTTTGCAGTCAAGGTTCAACCAGACATTTCTCTCTGGATAATCCAAGATGTTGGTGGGCTCCCACTTTATTCTGATGTCCTCGCTCTCCTATCAGAGCTCACCACACCGGCACATGCAGCAGCCCGGCAGCCGCATACTAGCAGACATTCCAGCAAGTCAGGAAACTTGAGTTTTTCTTCCCTGGCTTTAGGGATAACTGACTGTGATCTTGAACAAGTCACATAACTTCCCTGAGCTTTCATTCCCGCTTCCATAAAGTGGAGCAGCTGGACTAACTCTCCACGGGTCTATGTGTGTAGTGGGAGCTCCTTAGAGATAGCGTCACACCTTCTTCTTCGCGGGAGTCACCACCTGCAAATACCGGGCATACGTTATGGACTCAAATGCTCACTGAATGTGTGTATGAATAAATGACTCTTCTTAGAGCAACAGGAAGCATGGAGTCAATCAACAAGCATTTGTGAATGTCTACTACATATACTGTAGAGTGGGGAAACCAAATAACAGTGGGAAAATGGTTATTTCTCCCACTTTCCCCTTACCTCCTTCCTGGAGGGGGAACTTTGTAAGTCACAAAGACTGTGCTTACACAACTAAAGTTCTCAAGACGAGCTCTAATTAGTTGTCAATATTAACAAGAGAAGAGTCTGACTCTTTTCCAGGGAGAAGCCACATCGGTGGTTTACATCAGACCAAGCGCAGACCGAGCCTCCAACTCGAGGACAATCTCCACTGCCTAGCACAGTGCCTGCCGCCTGCAGATGCTTTATAAACTTTGTAGTAGCAAAGTCTACAATCAACCCTCCAACATGTCCATAGGCAGAAATAATCTGAAATTGAGAGGGTAAGAATGAGCAAACAAAAACCATGCCTGGCCTCTTCCCTCCTCTTGGCTGGAACAAAAGTCACACCACCTTTACTCACTCCTGCCTGGAGGAGCCAGGGAGGACTTCCTGCTAACCTTCCCCTCAGCCCCATAAATATCACCCAGCACTTAAGGCCAGCCTCCCCCCATCTTTGAACCCATTTCCTGAAGCCTCTGGAATGAGTCACACTCAGTAAGTGCTGGTATTGTGTACCCTCGATGTTTGCTCCAAGTAGTATCACCTCCTTGCGCTTTGGGCTGTTTCCAGAAAAGGTCTGAAACAAGAGCCCCAGCAGCCTGGGCAAACACCTTCCCCGCTGTGGCTCCTGTTTCTCAAACCCGCTTGGACATGAAGCCTTGAGGGTCTTCCAACAACCCAGTTCCCTCTCCTTTAGGCGGGAACCACGAGGCCACAGCCACCTGCCTGACCAACAAGGAGGCCTGCTTTGACCCGGTGCTCCAGGCCAGGGTTCGGGGCAAGAGAGAAGAGCCTCTCCTCCTTGATCCTCTCTGCTTCCCTCCTTACGTGGCCACAGAATTGGAGGAAATTGTAAACAGTGGGGACACGGCAACTTCCCAAACAACAACACTGCTATTGCTGATCCAAGGACGGGAGTGGGGAGGACAGAGGGGAAACACGCCGTGTGAGTCTCTCTTTGCCAGCCCTTAGCACTCTCTTTCCTGCCAGATACTAAGCTAGAAAATGTCACTCACATGTATTAGGAAATTCAAACAAGGAAAAAGACTTGGGGAAGAAATCATAGCACACTGGCGGGTAGGGAGGCGGGAGGGAGGACGGGAGGGGCTGAGAACTGCTGCCAAGTTATCAGTCGCCCTCCCACGTTCCTAAGAATATGCTTCACTCCTTCTCTTTGGCCACCTTTACCTTCCAGATTCCCATAAATCACATGGTCCAGTTACCTAATGAGACCAGCGTCACTTGGCCGTTCTCACCCTCTAGTGGGAACACTGGCCTGGGAGTAAGGCTCAGACCCCCAAGCCACGTACCACGCACAGCCTGAGCCACTCCAAGAACTCGGGACCCTCTCACTGGGAAACTTCCACACACTCTTCAAGCAACGCACAGCAGCACCAACAGTTGAAATGAAAGTTCTAATCTCTTCCCTCCTTCTGTTGCTGCCACTAATGCTGGTGTCCACGGTCTGCAGCAGCTCAAATACAGGTAAAAAAAATTTTCTTTTTTTCTATGAAAGATAAAGAGGGGGGAGAAACATGGCAAAACAGAAAAGAACGTGACCACACATGCAGTAAAATGTAGCCCCTTTAGGTTACAGGGATTAGGGGCAAGTTAGCCTGTCTCAGTGCCTGTTTCTTCACTTACATAAAGGAATGAACTGTACATAAATCCAAAGAGTGTTGTGAGAGTTAAAGAAGCCTGTGTGTATGGAAGTGTCTGCAACTGTAGCTGGCGGGGGAGAAAAAAATAATGGCCCAACAAAGATTTGCTGCCTCACCTGCCCCCCCAGTCCCTGTTCTAGAGGTAATGAATGTCCCCAGGGCCAGGCTTGGAGGCAGTGGTGGGAGGGTGTTGAAGGCAACTGTACAACCACAGACAGTTAAGTCATCCTCGACTGTATTCTTTACAGTGCACCAGATGTGCCCCAACAATTTTTAATGCTGTTTCACGGTATGGTGATAAACTAGAAAAATCACACCACCAGGTAGTACCCGTGTTTGAAACTGTAGGCACACCAAGCCCTGTTTGGACAGCTCACCTTTGGGAAGCAGACCCTGGGTTAGGGGCTCCGAATCGGCTCCACTTTTCACTACAGCTGAAGTGGCCTAGCTCTTAGCAGAACAGCTGTGCAGAAGAGACCTCATCCCGACCTATGTCTGCACTCGAGGGGAACATCTCCCCAACGGCTACTTTGAGGTGAAATAGCTTTGTTATATACTGAGCATCAACTCTGTCCTAAAATCAGGAGTTCTCCCTACTCCACCCCAATTTCCAACGTTCCCTCCCTTACAGAGAGAGCTCTCTGGAAGCTGCTGGGCCCCCCAGCCCTGGGGCCTAGACCACCATTCTGGAAGGGAAGGCTTTTCCACCACTAGGACAGACACCAAGGCTAGAGTCCTCAGCCTGGATTCCAAGCTGCAGCCACAGCTGCCTTTCCAGTCCAGCCCTCCTCGCACTAAGTGCTCTGTGCTCCACTCAGCTAGGCCTCAGGCTGCTCCCGAGCTTCTCCTGTGCTTTCCCACCAGCTCAGCTTCGCTCACAAAACCCACCCCAAGCCCCCTCCTCCCACAGCCTCCCTTGATTCGTCCCAGGACCACATGTGAGCCCTCCCGCCTGTGAACAAGCTTAACCCTAACTCGACTCTCTGCCCTTTTCATGTTCTACCTTAAGTTGAGGTGTTGGTGTGCCTCTCCCACCTCCACCCCTGCCCTTCTACACTGTAACCTCCCCTCTGGCACAATCTGGTGTATTGTTTCCACATCCCTCACACTATCCCGCACGGTGCTCAGTAAATATTCGCAAAGTGAAAGAATAAATCCTCAGGTTTCTGAACTCAAAATGTTGCCCTTAGGAGACTCGACACCCGCGTTTCATAGCAGGCCCACTGACATTAGGGCTGGATAATTCCTTGTTGTGAGGGGGGGGGGCTGTTCTGTGCTTTGTAACCTGTTTAACAACATCCACGTGGCCTCCACCTGCTAGAAGCCAAGAGCAGCCTCTCCCCTACCACCCTGCCCCGCCCAGTTAGTACAGCCAAAAATATCTCCAGACATTGCCAAATGTCCCCTGGAGGGGGAACCACTGCCCAGTGGGGCCACTGCTCTCTACCAGTAATTCTCAAACATGGCGACACGTTTAGACTCACCTGGACCTTGAGACTCAGACTTGCATTGAGGGGAACCGCGATCCAAATCCTGGCTCCATCACTTACTTTGAAACCCTGGACAAGATGCTTAACATTTTTCAGCCTCAGTTTTATCTTCTTAAAATGAATAAAATACCACTTAGCGTGTGCAACTGTTGTGAAGAGTAAACTATGGATAATGTGAACCTAATAAGGGTTCAGTAAATGGACTGAGTAAAATTTCTAAAGTACCTACTAAGGCACAGGAGCAACGAACTGGGGAAAGCTCACTGAGCTGCCAGGTGGCGCGATTACAAACCAGAGGGGACCGGTGGTGGCTGGGCTCAATTTTTGCTTCCCAGGCAAGGGGAGTTTGCAATGATGGACCAAGTCTGGCAAGAAGAAATAAAACACTACACAACCCTCCCGCCCCAAAATTCTCCAAATAAAATCTGATCTTGCTTTATCTCTTCAAATAACCACATACATGTTTAATATGCTTTTCACAGGGAAGAGGAAAAAAAAAGAGAACCGATGACAATGTTAAGAAATAAATTACTTACAATAATAGAATACTCATTCCTTGTAAGATTACTTATTAATTATAAAATTATTTATAATAAATAGCTCCCATGTGTTAAACAATCCTATGTGGCAGGCTTCTCCTAAACACTTTATACATACTACTTCATTGTGTCCTCACAGAAATGTAGTGTACTTTTTTGTTTTTAACTTTTCATTTTTCAGACTTAAAAATGTTGTGAAAAGAATCAGAGTTCCAATAGATCCAAAAACCCCCACACAGTTTTTTTCATAGCCATAATATGATTATCAAAACCAGAAAATTAGCAATGATACAATACTATGAACTAATGTACGAATTTTCAGAATTTGCTAATCATCCATTGACGTCCTTTTCCTGGTCAGAATCCAATCCAGGATCCTACACTGAAGAAAGGCGTCATCTCTCCTGGTCTCCTCCGATCTAGGCACTTTCTCAGCTTTCCTCGTCTTTCAGGACCCTGACATTTTTAAGAGTACTGTCATTTATTTTGTAGAATGTGCCTCAATTTGGGCTTATCTGATGTTTCCTCATGACTAAATTCAGATTATGCATTTCTGGCACTAATACCACAGAAGCGATACTTGCCTTCTCAGTGCAGCACATCAGAAGGCCCACGATAACAGTATCTCTCATGATGGGTGATGTTACGTTTGAACACTGCTTAAGGTGGTGTCCATAAAGGTACTATTTTCTCATTGTAGTTAATAAGTATCCTGTGGAGAGATACTTTGAGACTATGCAAATAGCCTGTTTCTTCTCATCATATTTTTGCCCGTTAATTTTTAAAATCCATTGATGATTCTTGCCTACAACAGGTATTATAGAGTCTTAGCAAAGCAGTGATTTTCTATTTCCATCATTCCTTCTACATTTATTAATTAAGATTCTACTATAAGAAAGAGCTGTTCCTTCTTTCCCATTTATTTAGGTATTCCATTATTTATTTTTATAAGTAAAGACTTGGGGATATTTGTGGATTATAATCTATTACTATCCTTATTCACCACGTCGCTCATATTGTCCCAAAGCTGGCCACTGAGCTCCAGGTGGCTTTGGTGTCTTTTTTTTTTTTTTTTTTTGCGGTACGCGGGCCTCTCTCCGCTGCGGCCTCTCCCGTTGCGGAGCACAGGCTCCGGACGCGCAGGCCCAGTGGCCATGGCTCACGGGCCCAGCCGCTCCGCGGCATGTGGGATCTTCCCGGACCGGGTCACGAACCCGCGTCCCCTGCATCGGCAGGCGGACTCCCAACCACTGCGCCACCAGGGAAGCCCTTTGGTGTCTTTTTGACGTGTCATTTCTTTAGCAGTTCTTGACTTTCTCACACCACGAGATGTTCCAGCCTCATCTTGTACTTCCCTTCTGCAGCCCTGGCGTCATCCATTTGTCCACGGAGCCCTGGTTCCTTTCAGGAGGGAATGATATTCACAAACCTTGGGCACTAGGTATGGCCCATGGCTACTAGGGCTAGTGCGTCTAGGCCCTCTGGTGGACAGATGTGTGCATACACACACCAATGTACTTTTTTTAGCCCCGTTTTATTGGATTGGGCAAAAAGTTCATGCGGGTAAGATGTTACCAAAAACCCGAACAAACATTTTGGCCAACCCAATACAAATTATGTAAATGAGGCACAGAAAAGGTAAGCAGCTTGTCCAAAATCACAATGCTAGTAAGTAGCGGAAATGAGAAGTCAAAATAATAATAGAGCTACTGCAAAACCTAACAAGTGGAAGTAACTTCTTTACACATACAAGTCAGCAAAAAGCAGTAAGCCTAATACTCCAGCATAGACATTCCCTTTGGGAAATAACTAGAAGTCTGCAATAATAACCACAATAACACCCATCGTGTACTGAGCACCTACTTGGGCCCCAGGCCCCAGTAACTCCTTTATTCCTAACAACACTGCAAGGTGGATACTAATATCCACTCTTTACAAACCAGAGAACCAAAGATCATAGAAGCTAAGTGACTTCTCTAAGACTACATAATTAACTGACAGAGCAAGCAGTTGACCCCAGGTCTGTCAGGATATAAAGTCCATGCTACTCTACTGTATTAATACTATCCAAAGCTGATTTTACGTAGAACAGAAATAAGCTTTTACCTTAATAGTTATATGTTTATTTTAATGCATGTTAGGAGAACAATCTAAGCATGTATCAAACCCATAATCTCACAGATAACATTGCATAGGATGAAGCTCTTATGTAAATTAAATTTATTTAGACAAAAGTATCAAGTAAATAGTAGAAAAGGTGGTATAAGTTATAGCAAAAATCATTAAGGTGGTCCAAAAATGTCTGACTGACACTTGGAGGACATAATATTATAGTAACACCTTCGTTTTCAGTTACATCATGAAGTTAGGGTCATGTAGAGCTGCAGAAAGAACAGCAGACTACGAGCCTTGGACCAAGGTTTTAGCTCCAGGTGTGTCACCATTACCTTTGTGAACTTGGGCATTTCATTTGCTCTCTCTAGGCCTCAGTTTTCTCACCTGAAAATAAGAGATGGTGATTTAGTTAATTAGTACAATGCTTTAAAAACAACTTGGTAATGATATCAAGAAACATAAAACTGTTCATAACTTTTGACCCAGTAATTCCATTTTGGGAAATCTTGCCCAAGGCAGCAATCCAACATTTGGAAAACAGTTACAAGCACAAAGAAATTTATCAATCTCCAAAAATAAAACAATCTAAATATTCAGCAATGAGAGAAGAGTTAAATAATCGGAAACACATATACTTGAGAGTGTTAGTCAGTCATTCAAAATGTCTGTTATAAATGTTGTAGGAAAACAAAGGAACAAGCTTATAAAGTGAACAAAAAGAAATTGGCTCACATACTATGGTTATCACCTCATTTAAAAATTATATGCAGGGACTTCCCTGGTGGCGCAGTGGTTATGAATCCACCTGCCGGTGCAGGGGACACAGGTTCAAGACCTAGTCCAGGAAGATCCCACATGCCGCGGAGCAACTAAGCCCGTGTGCCACAACTACTGAGCTTGCGTGCCACAACTACTGAAGCCTGCGCACCTAGAGCCCATGATCCACAACAAGAGAAGCCACTGCAATGAGAAGCCCACACACCACGACGAAGAGTAGCCCCCGCTCGCCGCAACTAGAGAAAGCCTGCGGGCAGCAACAAAGACCCAACGCAGCCAAAAATAAATAAATTAAATTAATTAATTTAAAAAAATTATATGCAGTTAACACACCAAAATTCCAACAGCTGATAAGGGTAAAGATTTCTTCATTTTTACTTTACAAATTTTCTCTAATATAGTTATATTGCATTAAAAACGAAAAAGAAAAACTTCTCAGTGAAGGGGTTCCACTAATGATCTCCAAATTTCCTTCTGGCTCTAATATTCTGTGGTTTTTCTCTGGAACCAGAAGTAGAGATCAGGTGACAGTGATATAGTAGAAAAGTTTAGACAGCTGGGGTTATGCCCGTTGAAATTACTTTAACGCCACTCCAAATAGCACACGAAAACACTTGGAAACCAGCACTTGGAGAAATGATGCAACACCCTTCATCTGTGTGGCAGGAAGGGCAGAAAGAGTTTGGGAAATAGGAGAGCGGGATTGAACCGGATGCTGCTCTAAGGGCCCTCTCTGGACAACTTGTTCATCCGCTTATCAAACAAACATTTACCACGTGTCTACCATGTGTCAGGAGCCATGTAGCTGAATGACCACTGAGCCATTGGTTCAGAGTCTAGTGAGGAAGAAAAATTTTTAGTTTGCTAGGACCACCATAACAAAATACCACGGACTGGGAGGCTTAAACAACAGCAACTTATTTTCTCACAATTCTGGTGGCTGGAAGTCAAAGATCAATGTGTCAGCAACTTTGGTTTCTTCTGAGGGCTCTCTCCTCGCCTTACAGATAGCCGTCTCCTTGCTATTTCCTCACCTGGTCATTCCTCTGTGCATGTACATGCCTGGTGTCTGTTTGTGTGCCCAAATCTCTTCTCCTTATAAGGACTCCAGTCAGATTGGATTAGAGCCCAACCAACAGGGCCTCATTTTAACTTAATCATCTCTACAAAGGCCCTATCCTCAAATACAGTCATTCTGAGTTATTAAGGGTTAGGACTTCAATGAATTTTAGGGGGACACAATTCAGTCCACAACACATTTCAAACAACAAACTATAACTGTGCAAGGATAGAGCTGTATTGAAATGTGACGGGGAACCATGGGAAACCGTAATTAATTCTGGCAGGAGATATGAGCAGCTCCTGTACAGAGGAAGCATCATCTGGACCCAGTTCTAGTCCCAGAATCTCTATAAAACATCATACTTGATTGTCATAAAAATATTTTAGGTATCACAAAATGGGAATAAGATAGCATCAGGTGGTAAGACAGACTTGAATAGAGGCCAAAAGAGGAATGGATTTGTTGCAGAGGAACAAAGGTAAATACCATCCTCTTATAGTTGAACTGGGATTATGGATTCAAATACAACCGAACGTGGAGGTCTGGTGAAGCTCCTGACTGGTCTATGGAATAATCTACTCCTTGCTCTCATTCCTTAGGTCATGAGGATTTTAATATGTGTAGGGAGGGATCTTAATGGGGGGAGGTTGTAAGGTGTTGATTAACCCCTACCTATTGTCCTCTCTTCCATCCAGAAGCCATTCTTTCTCCACCTACCTCCAGCTCAGCTTTTCTCTAGGCCAGATTTTAAACCTCAATTCCTTACCCATTTAAAATACTCCTCTCTTGAAGCACCCTAGATCCCTGAGTAAAAAGGAAGAGCAATGGAGCTACGCTGACCTCGGTAGCACGATGATGCGGGACCAATTCTCTTGGTCCCTTCCCTTTCCAGTGACTGGAAGTGACCAGTTTTCTTCCTACAGGGATTGCCAGAGGCCATAGGGACCAACGCCAGGCTTCTGGGAGGTGGCTCCAGGACGGAGGCCAAGAATGTGAGTGCAAAGGTCAGTAATCCAGTATTGACAACAGCGATACGCCATCAGATCCCAGCTTGTTCCCCTGAATCCCTCTGGGACCGGAGCAGATGTTATCTGAGCTGACCTCACCCTCTCCCCTCTCCACAAGACCACCACATGCAGCACCAACACTTATTTTCTTCCTGAGTTTCATGTAAGAACCAGACTCCTCCAAGGTCCAGCGGAGAGCTGGCTGAATCTCTGGCTGCCCCCTCTCCCCTACCCTCTTTTCCCCAACAACCCAGGGCTGCCTTCCAAGTCTTTCCTGGACCCCATTCTCAACCTTATTTTACTCACAGGTAAGACTGAAATCAGAGAGGCAAGCTTGCTTGAGGTAAAGCAGCCACTAAAAAGCAGACACCTAGGTCTTATTCCTCATTTTTCAGTCTCCCTAATGATACCCTGATGCCTCCTCCAAACCTGCCACCAAATCCTTGCCCATACAGGTCAGGCAAACAACTTAGAGACCCTGGTGCTCATATAACTGGATATCTTCACTGTGCTTGGTTGACCCTTTCCCACACCCACTGCAGTATGAAAACGAATCGAGAGGCAAGGAAGATGGCAAGTAAAGCCCTGCCTCAAACATATTAACCCTTCTAAGCAGCAACTCCCTTATTTCAGATTGGTTCCTGAGAGCCCCTAAAAGAAAACTCATGGCAGTGCCCAGGCTGCCAAAGAAGCCGTGTCCCTGTGATCATTTCAAGGGCAGAGTGAAGAAAACCAGTAAGTTGCAAAAGAATGACCTTCCTTAAACCAGAGTCACTCTGTGGAATCAACTAGGGCTGAAGCAGGGGTTGTGAAGAGACAAGAGAAATGAAATGAAGACCAGGATAAGCACACTTCTCAGCCCTTTCTACTCAGTGTCAACTTGTGGGGAAATAGGAAGAGAAAGAAAAGCAAAATGCAATTCTCCTAATACTAGAGAGGCTTAACCAAATTCCTTAATGATAGAATGCCATTGCTTATCAAAGTGGAGGCAGATGGGGCTGTTGGGGACCGGTCATTGATCTCTGACAATGACACCGGTGTTGGTGTCAAACAAAATGTGATTCCTCCCTAGTCTAGGTATAAATAAATGTCATATAAAAAGAATATTGGCAAGAGGTAAACTGATTGATGTTATAATATTATCAAGAATGGGATGAATCTAGATCCTTATCACTGTTGACGGAGGTAAAATAATATTTGGTAGTACCTATCAAAAACTTAAATGTGTGGGGCTTCCCTGGTGGCGCAGTGGTTGAGAGTCCGCCTGCCGATGCAGGGGATACGGGTTCGTGCCCCGGTCCCGGAAGATCCCCCATGCCGCGGAGTGGCTGGGCCCGTGAGCCATGGCCGCTGGGCCTGCGCGTCCAGAGCCTGTGCTCCGCAATGGGAGAGGCCGCAACAGTGAGAGGCAAACTTAAATGTGTGTACCTTTTAACCAGTAATCTCACTTCAAGAAATCTCTAGTATAGAATATTAGCACGAATATTCAGATATATGTACAAGAATATTGATTATAGCAGTATTGTAGTGACAAATGAACATATTAAATGCTCATTTTTTTTGTTTTGTTTTGTTTTGTTTTGTTTTTGTTTTTGCGGTACGCGGGCCTCTCCCGTTGCGGAGCACAGGCTCCGGATGCGCAGGCTCAGCGGCCATGGCTCACGGGCCCAGCCGCTCCGCGGCATGTGAGATCCTCCCGGACCGGGGCACGAACCCGTGTCCCCTGCATCGGCAGGCGGACTCGCAACCACTGCGCCACCAGGGAAGCCCCTAAATGCTCATTATTAACAGACTTATAGTTTGTTCATTTTACAATGTATACAAATATCAAATTATGGTGTTGTACCCCTGAAACTAATATAATGTTAGATGTCAGTTATACCTCAATAAAAAATTCATCAAGAGCAAATTGGGCAGTTCTGCACTTGTCAAAAATAATTAGGTAGGTCATGTTGATTGGAAAGATGTCCACAATATATTAAGTGAATAAAAGGTGCAGAGACCCCCTAGTTCAAGCCCATCACAAAAATAAATTTCAGTGAATTAAAGGTCTAAATTTGAAAGACAAACTTACAAGGGAATATTGGAGGCTATATTCATGACCTTGGGGTAGGAAAGGATTTCTTAAACAAGTAACAAAAATTATAAGTCATAAAGGAAAAGATTAATAAATTTGACTTTATTGAAATTAAGAAATTTTGGTCATCAAAAGAAAATGACAAGAAGAAGAAGAGTAGGGGTATGTCTGCAAATATTAATATCGATAAAGGATTAATATTCAGACTGATAAGTAATTCCTATAGATCCATGAGAGGAAGGCAGGAAACACAACAAATAGGCAAAAGAGTTGAGTACACACTTCAGAGACAAGAAATCCAAATAGCTAATAAACATGTGAAATGGCACTCAACCTTACTAGTAACTGAGAAAATATGAGTTAAAACCGAACAGAGGGACTTCCCTGGTGGCGCAGTGATTAAGAATCTGCCTGCCAACACAGGGGACATGGGTTCGAGCCCTGGTCCGGGAAGATCCCACATGCCGCAAAGCAACTAAGCCCGTGCACTACAACTACTGAGCCTGCGCTCTAGAGCGCGTGCTCTACAACAAGAGAAGCCACCACAATGAGAAGCCCGCGCACTGCAACGAAGACCCAATGCAGCCAAAAATAAATAAACAAATTTATTTTTAAAAAAACAGATCACTCTACATCATAAGATTGGCAACAATTTTGAATTTTTGAATTTTATTTTATTTATATTTTTATACAGCAGGTTCTTATTAGTCATCCACTTTATACATATTAGTGTATATATGTCAATCCCAAGGATTGGCAACAATTTTAATGTCTGATAATTCCATGTATTGCCAGAGAGTAGAACAGAGAAACTATCATCTCCTGCTAAAGGGAGTGTAAATTGGTAAATCACTTTGAGAAAGTGCTGGTAGTTATCTACTAAAGTTTAATTTCTGTGACCAAGCAACTCCACTCTTAGCAATTCCATACTCAAAAGGAATGTTGCTTATGTACAGTGGAAGAAATGAACAAGGATTTCATAGCAGGATTGTTTATAACTATCCCAAACTGAAAATTGGTCAGTGAATAAATAAGTAGTAGTATATTTGAATATTATATATCTGTGAGAATGAACAATAATAAAGCAACATAATGTTGAGCAGAAGAGAAAAAAATAAGCGAGAATAGTTATAGCATGATTTGATATACATAAAGTTTAAAATAAGGCAAAATTAAACTAAATTATATAGGAATGTATAAGTAGGTGGTAAAGCCATAAAGAAAAGAAAATATTTTTTTATTAATTGTTAAATTAATTTTTAATTAATTTAATTAAATTTTAATTAATTTAAAATTAATTAAATTAAATTAAATTTTAAGTTAAGTTAAATTAAATTTTAAAGTTAAGTTAAATTAAATTTTAATTAATTTAATTTTTAATTTAATTTTATTATTTGTTAAAAAAATAATAAAAAAAAGATTTGTTAAAGGAACATAGAAAAAACAATATGTATAGGATAAGCTCATTTTGTTTTTTAAAGTGAACTATTTTGTTTATATACAAAAATATATGGAAAACTATGTAGCAAACTAGTAACAACAGTTAGCTCTACAGAATGAGGAGTAGCAGCTGAGGTTGGGGCATCCTTTAACTTTTTACTGGATATACTTTTTCATTTTAATTTTTTCCATGGGATGAGTCTTACTTTTAACATTTTAAAAGCTCTCATAAAAAATAAATTCTAAAAATGTTTTTAACAGTAGTCTCTCCCTTTTCTTTTCACCCTAGGGCACCAAAGACACCACAAGAAGCCAACCAAACCCTCCAGAGCCTGCCAGCAATTTCTCAGACGATGTCAGCTGGCAAATTTTGCTCTGCCCTTATAGGAGCTCTGAGAGCCCACCGTCCCGATAAAACATTCTGTCAACAAGGCAGTGAGCGCACCTAGAAGATGCTCTTCTCCCACCTCAAGCTCCCCATCCCTGTCCCTACTCCCTAAATCATCCCAAAAAGCATGTTCCCCAAGATTATTGCCCCCTCTAGTGGCTTCTTTTCTTGTCAGTCTTTTCCTGGGGCCTCCCCTTACCCAGGCTTAAATTTACTTACCGGGAATCTCTGGTTGCCTAGCTGGTCCCACTGGGTCTTAAATACAACCAAGCAAGTAGTAAACAAAAGTCAATAAATATATTTAAATGTAATAGGTCAAAATCATTTTCAAATGGGGTCTGGAAACTCACATTCAATCCAGACAACCCACTTTACCCTGTTCATTCCAAACTCAATCCAGATTATACACACACCTCTATCCAACACCACCTTCAATCTCACTCCAGTTTCCAACTTTTTATTCTTTTACTCATTCAACAAACCTTTCTGAGGTAAGAGCTAGGTGGGGCAAAGAAAGAAGTTAAAGTAATGAATCAGACATTGTCCTACTAAAGATAATATAGGTTTAAAAAAAAAGAAAACCTGGCACCATTTCCTAGCACATAAAATGCCTCTAGTATTTATGATTATCATCATCACCGTCATTAACGGTCATCTGACTGTAAGTTTCCAATCTACTACAGAAGACATGTGCAGAGGCATAGCTGAAGGCTAGAGAGATGGTGTGGAAGATTTCAAATGCCACTCGAAACAGCTTCAAGATGTAAAAATGAGATGTCTTTCTTATTTTTATTTTCCTTTTTTTTTTTTTTTTTGCGGTACGCGGGCTTCTCACCGTTGTGGCCTCTCCCGTTGCGGAGCACAGGCTCCGGACATGCAGGCTCAGCGGCCATGGCTCGTGGGCCCAGCCGCTCCGTGGCATGTGGGATCTTCCTGGACTGGGGCACAAACCCATGTCCCCTGCATCGGCAGGCGGACCCCCAACCACTGCGCCACCAGGGAAGCCCCAGTCTTTCTCATTTTTAAACATGGGAGTAAAATGATCAGAACTATAATAGAAGAAAATTAAAGTGGAAACCATTTGTATGAATGAATAAAGAGGAAACAATTACAACAGGGTAGCTCCTGCTTCCCTCTCTGACCCTTTCCTCAAACATCAGAAGGAGAGAACAGAAAAGGAACACTCCTCCAGAATCTGGCTTCTGTCATCCAGATGAAACAGAGGACTAAGTTGGGGTGCTGGCCTTATGAGAAGAAACATTTTAACTGAGTGGTGAGTGGGGCCTCCTCTGGTAGGAGAGTGCTGGGCTCTCAGCCTCCCGCTGCCCCCAATCCCTCCTCCCACAGCAGGAGGCACACAAGCGCTTCATTTGGCACAGGAGTGGAGAGGCAGCTGTGGTCAGCCCACGTGCCAACTGCCTTAGGAAGAGCAGGGATGCCAGGATGAAGGAGTGGAACCCAAAGGGAGGAGCCATCATGAGCAATCAGTGAGGGATCTGTGACAAAGGAGGCCTGTGAGGGCCGAGAAGGATGAAGCCTGGGAGATCAACAGCTCCCTTCAGGGAAATAACAACAATGGAGCCAGGCTCTAAGTTAGTTTCTAGACCTGACTGGGAACCTGAGCCACACCAGACACCTATCACCCAGTCAGATTCTGGGCCAGAAAAGACACCCACAGCTCAGCCAGCATCTAAGGCTCAGCAGGGACCCGATACCCAACAGAAGCACACTGCACAGCAAAGACCCCTTGCCCACCATGGAGCTGAATCCCAGCAGGAACCTCGAGCACAGCAAAAATCTGCTTTGCAGCAGGAATGTCTTGCCCCACAGGAGCCTGCACCACAGCAGTCACCTCCCATCCAAAGGGTGCCCTTCAGGAAACAGGAAGCTGCCTCACAGCACAGACCTGGGCCGGGAAAAGATCCTAGAACTCAACAGGAGCCGGAATTGAGAGAGGAACCTGTACCCCAGCCAGGACCCGGCCTGGTAGAGTCAACTCTAGCTCTACAAGAAGCTGGATCAACACCTCGGGCCCAGCCTAGACCCAGACCCACAAGAGGACCACCAGCCCAGACTCAACCTACATCCCAAGAGAGACGGCGACAGTCAGACCCCAAGCCCAGCACACAGCTCCAGCCCAGGGAGCCAAATCCCAACAAGGATCTTTGGGCCAGTGGAGATTTCTACCAAAACCAAACCAACCGTCATACAGAGACCCACTGCAGAGCAGAAGACATTTCCTGAACGGGTAGTAGATTCTGGTGCAGATTCGGATTTAGGGTTTACGTTAGAGACCAACTCGCCAGCCAAGAGGGGTGGAACAGTGGCCCAGGGAATGAAGCTGGTCTTCAAGGGGAAACCTGGTTATGAAGTGATGTCGGGATTTGGTGGGACGTCATTACCCAGTAAGAAAACCAGCAGCCAGAACCCCAAACACTACCGGAACCCAGGTAAGTTGAGCTTGGAGGAAGGGGGCCTCCCAGGGATGGTCATTCATTTGCTCAGGAAGAACTTAGGCCTGCCAGAATGTCAGGTGAGCTCAGGTGACCCCGCAACAGTCCTGCAGACACAGATCAACAGCCCCATTTGACGGAGGAGGAAGCTGAGCCCTAGAGAAGAGAGGGATCCTGCAGGAGGCTGGGCAGTTAGGGGCTGGCCAAGCCAGGACCCCCAGCGAGCCTCTGACTCCTTCCCCTGCTCCAGGCTGCCTCCCCGCGGGGATCTGGGGGAAATCAAACAGAAACTAAAGGCCCTGGGCGAGGGGCCCGTACTCATCCCTTGGGCCCCCAACTCTGAGCACCGCTCTGGGGCGGGCACCAAGTGGGCCACCGCGGCACCCTGCTGAACGTGGACCCTTACCTTCGGCGAGTGTCCACGCAGGCCAGGCCGAAAACCGGGCAGGAGCGACCCTTGAGCTCTCTGGGTTGTCCAGTGGGCAGGAGGACACTTGTCCCCAGCGAGTCCCAGTCCCGCCGGGCCCATGGCCTCGTGGATTGTGATCTCAGGAAGGGGGCGCCTGGGAGAGGCGCTGGGGCTCCGCCCAAGTCCCAGGCAAGGTCGGCGCTGACGGGAGGGAGAGCTGGGGGAGCGGTGTGGGCGGGTCGTGGGCACAAGACTCCACTGGCGGCAGCATCCCTGCCCCTCCTCCGAAGCCGGCCATGGTGCCCCCGGGGAGCAGGCTCGGGCCCTGAGCTCCTTCTCTGCGCTCAGAAGCCCTGCCCTGCACAAGGGGGTGCGCAAGTTCTCTCCGGGGAACGTGGGGAGACTCGGTGAGATAGCCAGAGGGGGGGAAACAAGGCGGCCGCACTCCGGAAGCTGAGGGCGCTGTGAGGACGGTTAGTCCGAAGGCTGGTAATGGGGGTCTCAGCCCAGAGGCCTGTGTCCCCCGGAAGGGCTGGGCCGCCTCTCTCAGGACTGAGGAGAAGAGGGTCATCCGGGTCTCTCAGTGCCACGGCTGCTCGTGTGCTTTGGGAGGGCGGGGAGGAGGGGCGGGATGGTGCTTCTGGTGCTAAACAGCGGCCTCCCTGGGCCTCCCGAACCCAGTCTCAAGGGACGCCTTCACCACAGCGCCGCCACAGCCAAAGCCGCCTCTCCGGGACCCTCACAAAGACAGCTAAGTGTGTGCGCACGCGCGAGCCTCGAGCCTCCTCCGTTTCCCGCCTTTTCCGAGGCTGGCGCCACGCCCTCTCTCCCTCCAGCGAGGCGATGCGCAGCTCGGGACCAATGCGCAGTCATTGATCACTCTTAGGTCCACCATCCACTCACTTCCATTCTCGCCAGAAAGGAGAGGGCAGAGAAAAGAACCCTGAGAAAGAGAATAGGAGAACTAGAGGACAGAAGGCGGAGGAAAGGGCGGGGCTTCCCCCTCCAATGGCTCACAGACAGAGCTTTGCCTCAGGCACTGTCGCCCCGCCCGATTTCCAACTGCCTGAGGACCTGGCGGGCCCCTCGCCCCTAGAAGGAGGCTCAGCAGCAGCCTTGTCTCCTGCTCCAGCGGGTGGGCCGGATGCGTTCTAGATGATTCCTATGTGGCAAGTGCAGTGGGGAAACGACGCTGACAGCCAACACATGAGAAGACCCAGGCTTCCCCGCTGGAGAGACCCCCGCGGGACTCCCCACTAGTTTGGCCAGAAAGACGCTTTTGCCGCCTCCAGGGCTGCATTTGTTGTTGGTCCGTGGTCTGTTCGATGCGCGTAAGGGGGCGGGGCCAGGCCTCAGTCCTTAGCCATGGGGGGCGGGGCCCCGCAATGGAGTGAAGCCCGGATTGCTCTTGGGGCGCGACCCAGAGAGGAGCAAGTCCGGGACTGGGTGGTGTTGGGGGCCCGATAGCAAGGATTGGCCCTAGGGGCCGGGACTGGCGACTGGATTCGGCCCTGGCCTCTGGAATTAGCCCCGGGATCGGGGACCACATAGGATTGATGGAGTAAGCTAGGGGGACGGAACCGCCTTGGTCCGTGGGGCCCCGACCGCGAAAAGGGCCCAAGAGGGGTCCAAGAGCCGTAGGCGCCGACGGTGGCTAAAAGACAAAGCCAGAGGTGAGCGGGCGGGGGTGGGCAGCAGCCCTGAAGGTACTTTAGACATCCTATGGGAAACTGGGGACCGAGTGGACTGACGTCCTGCCACAGGAAGTGGGGGAGCCCGTAGACTGGCTCATTGCCGCCCTGTGGGGCGGGCGTGCGGGGATAATCCACTGAGAGAAGCGGGTGATGTGAGAGGGAAATACCACACCCAGCAGAGAGACTATCAGACATCCCAGTACCATCTTGGGAGGGGAGTCCAGAATGTGAGTGTCCCGGACCAGGATTCCTCTTCCGGCTCCGGACTCACTGTGTGACCGTGGGCAACTCCTGCCCTCGGTGTTTCTAAGGTGGGAAATGGTTCAAGCGCGATTTTCAGGTATGAGTCACCTTTTTTTTTTGGCCACACTGGGGCATGAGGGAATCTTAGTTCCCCGACCAGGGATCGAACCTGTTCCCCCTGCAGTGGAAGCGCAGAGTCTTACCCACTGGGATGCGTTAAGAAGTCCCAAGTCTCTGACACTCTTGCGACGGTAATGAGGAAAAGGTTTAGAAGCTGTTGTCCAAAAAGGAAGTTTAGGGGTGAGTCAGGGAAAGGAAGGAGGAAGGGGTGCCCCATAGTGGGGAATGCCTGGAGGAGGGGTGCAGTACAGCTCCACACAGCCCTGTCCCACCATCCTTCATTCAATCCGCTCATCCATTTGTTGTCAGTCCACCTGCCTCAGCCTGACTGCCCTAGGACCTAACTTCTTGACTCCTACTCCTAGGACTAAGGGGCCCTGGGTTCGCTTTGGACAGACTAAATTTCACTTGGGAGAAGGAAGTGTTGTCACCTGGGTTCCCTAGGGGGTCACATTATTTACAGATCTCATCAGGCTGGAGAAACACTGACAGACCAACAGAGATGCTACAAGCCTCAGGCAGAGGCACACATGCAGTTCTTTCTGGATTAGGAGTATGTGTCAATCCAAGTGAGGACCTTTGGGAATTTCCTGTGCAGAAAAGAAACTGACATAGCCCCCAGGCCCAGAGACCCCCAAACTCATCATCTTCTCTGCCATAGACATCATCATCAGCCAAGGTTAGAACTGGAGTTGGCTCCAGACACACACAGGAAGGCTCAGACAGGCTCAGAGCTCAGACTGGGCCCAAGGCCATTCCCTGTCACACGGCAAGACACAGCCTCACCAACAGGACAGTGTGCCCAGAGGCAGCACACACCATGGTCAAGAACGGGCCTTGGAGGGCTTCCCTGGTGGCGCAGTGGTTGAGAGTCCGCCTGCCGATGCAGGGGACACGGGTTCGTGCCCCGGTCCGGGAAGATCCCACATGCCGCGGAGCGGCTGGGCCCACGAGCCATGGCCGCTGAACCTGCGCGTCCGGAGCCTGTGCTCTGCAACGGGAGAGGCCAAAACAGTGAGAGGCCCGCATACCACAAAAAAAAAAAAAAAAAGTTGAACTCATAGAAACAGAGATTCAAAAAATGGTTGCCAGGGGCTACGGTTGGGGGAAAATAGGGAAAAGTTGGTAAAAGAGTACAAACTTTCAGTTATAAGATGAATAGGGTCTGAGGATCTAATGTATAACATGTTGACTATAGTTGATAATACTGTATTATATAACTGCAATTTGCTAAGAGAATAGAACTTGTGTTCTCATCAGAAGAAAGAAAAGGGTACGTATGTGAGGTGACGAATGTGTTAGCTAACTCAGTGGTAGGAATCCTTTTACAATGTATACATATATCACATCATCATGCTGTACACTTTAACTATATTGCAATTTTGTCAATTATACCTCAGTAAAGCTGGAAAAAAAGTGGCCTTGCAACCTTGAGTCTGGCTGGCTCAGAACATGTCTCACTCACGTACCACATGCCCTTTGTATCCACGTCCATTTTCATTTAATAAATTTTTTGCACCAAAAGCAAAACACAACAAACAAAAAAACCCTAGCCAGATACTACCACAGTATCTGACTCATACCAATGAGCCACGCTTCTAATTCATAAGGCCTTCATTTTATTTTTTTTAATGGAAACAAGTCTTCATTAAGTAACTTTTAATATCAGAAAAATAAAACTCTCATAATTCTCTTTACAGCAAATATATCATATCAGTGTCAGTGCTCTGGCCATCTTAAGTTAAAGGTGCTTTATCATAAAATATATGGTTTTAAACTTCACTCAAATTGAATTTATAATCCCTATGACTTCCCTACAAGGCCTTCATGTTAAAGGGGAGGAAATGGAAGCCCAAAAAGGGAGAAGGTTTGGCCAGGATCTCCAAGTCAATGGCTGAACCCAGGCTAGAACTCACGTCCTCAGGAGGCAGCGGCGAAGGGGAGTGTTTAGGTTTCTCCTGCTTGCTGGGCATGATTCTGTCACTTTGCCAATGATCCTCCTCCCCAAGCCCCCTGCGCACTTCACAGCGAGCACTGCCCATTACCTGCCCCTCCCCTCCGCCTCCCTGGACACGTCTGGCCCTCCTCAGACCTTTCACGCCTCCACAACCCTCATGGACCACAGGACAAGGCAGAAAGGCAACTCCGTAACTTTATTTCACTATGTGAAGGGGTAGGGGTGTTTGGTCCAGCTAGATCGTCAGTCCCTGAAGGCAAACAGAAGGCCTAAGAGGATGCCCCAAGCAGGTCTCCCACTAGAGGGCTCTGCACCAGCAAACTGGGCCTTCTCTAAGATGTTGATGGCCTCAGTCACTCTGATGCTGCCAATATGGTGAAATTGGGATAAAATATCGGTGTTTTCACGAGCACAGCCCATGAGGAGGAAGGTGGTATTGAGATACCCTGTAAGGAAGAGAGCAAGGAGTCAGAGACACTTTCAAGACTCAAACATCCTACCCCTCCTTCCAGACACCCCTCACAAACCAGGACCCCTGCTCTCCCACCAAACACTCAGGTACCAGGCACCTTCTCCCCTCCTCCTTGGAATTATGTGCCACAACCCCCATCCCCCAGGACCCAGACACAGGACCATGGGACCTCAGTCCCACCCACCTCCCTCAGAGACGGGAAGGCAGCAGGCCTAGAGCAGGCATCTGAGAAAGAAAGTTTCTCTTCTCTCACCTGCCTGAAATTTTAAGGTGGAACTGTAACACTCAGTAGCATTGTTGGGGCAAGCCTCGGTGGTGACAAAATTTGGGAGGCAGTCCTTGGAGTGCTCGCCCACACAGGTTGGGCAACTATGGGAAGAAGATGCTAAAGTGTTAGGAGCCTTGGCCTTGAGTTTCACAAAAGGATCCATGTTGGTGAGGTTATTGCAGAGGTATGTCCGGCAGACACGGCTATAGGAGGCAATGGACAATCCGGGCGGCGAAACGAGGTAGGAGACTTGCGGGGGGTAAGATGAAGCTGGGCTGCAGCCTTTAAAACCCACAATTCCCCTTCTGGTCCCTGTGGGGCAGAAGATTGGAGAGCTCTGATCAGTGTCGCTGGCCACACCCAGTTCAAGCTCCCAGCCCACACCCTGCTCTTCCTGCTGCCCCATCACCAACTTTGCCCCTCCCCCACTGTCCTCTCACCACTCAGATTTCCCACGTCTCATCTGCCTCTCCTCACTCTTCTCCCCACAGGAGCCCGTCTGCGCCTCTCTCCCTTGTATCCCAAACTTGTCTTCTCTCCCAGAGTCCCCCTCTCCTCCTGGGATCTGTCCACCTCCATTGTGTCCTCTTATCCAGCCCACACCACAACCAGCTGGGTCCTGCCCCTCTCCTGCCGATGTCTGGATGCTGTTCCCAAACATATAATGGGGTAGATATCTGGAACTCAAGTCCAGAGTCCCTGGGTGCTAGGAATGGAGGTGGGGTCAGAAGACCAAGCAAACAAAATGTCGCAAAGTCACCCCTGTTCACCTGTCTCGATGAACACCAGCGTCTCCTCACAGCCCTCATTCAGTTTACACACCATGCTCCTCATCAGAAGCCATTGCCAGTTATGGAGATCAACAGCTCTGAAGAGGGAAGATGTTGCTTCATAACACAAAAGAGCTCCAGCCCCTAAAGAGAGAATGTTCTTCCAGTCACCTGCCCCTCACATTGCCTTCTCAGCCCCGAACCGCCAATCAAGAGCTCAGCCTCCACAGACCCTGTCTCCCGAGGGACCCAGATATGCAGCTTTCCTTCCCCCAGTGACATGAATCCAGCCCTCCCATCCCAGCCAAGAGGGTCCCTAAGGGTCCAGCCACAAAGGACATACAAGGCAGAGTGGAAATGGCCCCTAGGAGACAGAGCAGCTGCACGGGGCTCAAATGCTGAGGTCCCATGGTCCTGTGTCTGGGTCCTGGATGCTGGGCCTCGGTCTGGAACCAATTTCAATCTAGGTCTCAAGCTCAGTTCTTGTCAGCCTCTGGGTCACTGTTTCTGGAGCAGAAAGTTGATTATCATTTTCATTAACATAGGCTCCCTGAGCCCTTCAGGGACACAGGTCTTCCCATCTCCATAGTCTCTCTTCCAACCTAACCCGAACCCACATTAGCTTCTCAAATCCTGACTCTTCACTCTCCTGCTTAGGTTCTGCCACTGGACATGGTGCTGAGCAGAGGACGCTGGCTTATTCAAAGGATCACTATCATACAGGCTATTCTCCATCCAGAGGCAATGAGGTCAGAACAACAAATGTGTGTGTAGGAGTTAATCAACATATTACTAAATAACCCTTGACTCGAAAAAGAAATTAAAAAGTATTTAGAACTGAATAATAGCAAACATACTACATGTCACACACACACACGTGCATGTAAAATCTGATGAAAACTGAGTAAGGCCTGTAAGTTAGTTAAGAGTAATATACCAATGTCAATTTCCTGCTCATATACTACAGTTATACAGAATGTCCCTATGGGGAACTGGAAGAAGGGTTTAAGGGACTCTAAAATTTTTGCAACTTCTTGTAAGCCAATAATCATTTCAACATCAAAAGTTTTTTAAAATACACATCAAAATTTGGGACTCTGATTTCTAAATCAATATTCAGAAGTAAATTTATAATTTAAATACATTTATCAGGAAACAAGAAGAATTACAAAATGTTTATGAATTAACTCAAGAAGTTATATGAGACCACAAAGCATCCCCCAAAAAGGGATAGAAATAAAGATGATGACAGAAATCAATGGAATAGAAAACAACAAAAAAGTATTACAAAAGACTAATATTCATTCTTCGACAATATTACTAAGATAATTCTCTGGCAACTCTAATCAAGAAAAAAAGATGCAAATAAAATACAGAATGAAAAATAAAAATTAACAGACATCACATGTTCTAAGAATAATAAAAGTGTCATTAACAACTCTACATTTATAAATTTGAAAACCCAGATGAAGTGGATAAGTTTCTAAAATAATATGAAGTGCCAAAATTGGCATAAGAGCGCATACAAAGTCTTAAAACGAGAATGGTCAAGGATCTCAGGCAAATTGACAAGAAAAAGAGAGCAACCCCAGCAGGCGAATGGACCAAGCATATGAAGAAGCAATCTCAAAAACAAACCAGGGGGCTTCCCTGGTGGCGCAGTGGTTGAGAGTCCGCCTGCCGATGCAGGGGACACGGGTTCGTGCCCCGGTCCGGGAAGATCCCACATACCGCGGAGCAGCTGGGCCCGTGAGCCATGGCTGCTGAGCCTGTGCGTCCGGAGCCTGTGCTCCGCAACAGGAGAGGCCACAACAGTGAGAGGCCTGCGTACCGCAAAACAAAACAAAACAAACAACAACAAAAAAAACAAAGTCTAACAAGCATATGAAGAAACACCCCAGCTCAGCAATAATCAGAGGAATACAATGTATCCAAATGTGCATCTATCAGACTGGCGAGGGATCAGCAAGCTGGAAAACTATGAGCATTGGTAGCACTGTGGGGCTACAGAGACCCTTGTGCACTGCGGCTCATGGGGTCGTTGGGGCCAGGGATAGGGTCCTCTTCTGGACCCTGAGGAAGGGAGGAGTTCTGAACAGTGTCTCAGACCCAAAGCATCATTCATTGTGGGGAGGAGTCTGGCAATACTTAGTCAAATTAGGCTTACAAAGAGCCATCTCTGGTATATCCTAGGTACACATAACAGAGATTTCCACCTTCAACTACAAAGGAACACATGAGAATGTAGCATTATTATGGTGACAGTGAGCTGAAGGCAATGTGGGCGTCCCTCCCTGAGACCTAGTGAACATGCGACACGCAGGGGATGCACACCATGGAATAGCATGCAGCAGTTAGAAGCAACTGGTTAGCTGTACGCATCACATGCACTGGATGGATCATAAAAACAGTGCTGATTATTTTAAATAGTAAATAATGTCATTCGCATAAATTGAAGCATCATGCACATAAAACACCGCACATCTTGCAAGAACACACACAAACTAAAAGATATGCATTAACCACCTGAAATGAGTGCCTATGCAACAGTTAGAGAATAAAAGTGGGGAACTGGGGATTACTGGAAATAACTAAAACACTGTAGGTTGTACAAAGTTGATAGACTTTGGACTCAAAGACAGACCAACGCTGGAATCTTTACCTCTCCATTGTCTAGCTGTGTAATCTTGTGCATCTTATTGAACTCATTTATAAAATATATTAGTAATATATCCCATAGAGTCATTGTTGAAAATTAATAAGATTATTAGTATAAAGTGCCAGGCAAGAGCTAAGCTCTCCAAAAATGTTGGTCCCCCTATCTCTCTCTCCACTATCTAAAGGTTTAATGTCAATTGCTTCAGCTGGCATTAAAGCATTCCACACATCCTCACCCTTCCTCCCCCAGACTGGCCCCCAACAACCTTTCCAACTTCGTCTAGTACTGCCCCCCTGCACAGCAGTCCAGCTAGAGGTCACTTCTGCCACACTTCTCTGTCCAGAATACCTGACACAGGATCCGTAATCCAGAAATCTGCGGCAAACTAAGAGGCCAAGACCAGCAGAAAAGATGGGACACAGGAAGGGGAAATGAAGGCTGACAAAGGATCAAACAAACGAGTTGGACCAAGAAGAGAAGATGGCACACACCTGCCTGGGAACGCAAAACAACGGGACCCAGCAATCTGAGAACAAGCACGGACACAACCAGAAAAGAGTGGAATGAAATCCTCAAGGAAAAAGGGATGGAGTGGTGGTCAGAGGCGATGCTATCCCTACAAAAGAGAAACCACACAGACAAGGAGGAGCAAACTGTTGGAATGGAACCTTGCAGGGAGCAGAGAAAGCACAATCGGGAGCGGCAGAAAAATGAGGAGTGGGGCACAAGGACCGGGTTCTCAGGGGAGAGAGGAGACAATCTTAGAGGCTCAAAGAGAGAAAAGGAGACAGGGCAGAATGCATAGAGAAAAGGGGACACCACAGAGAATGGGGAGGGAAACCGTGAGATGGGTCTAGTAGAGATGCACAGAGAAGGCTACAATTAGAGAGTGGAGCACCGAGAATGGGGTGCAATCCGGGAGAAAGATGAACACTGACGGTGGAAAAGGCTAAAAAGACAGAAAAACCACAGAAGCGTCTCGGGAAGCGAAGAGGAGGATGGGAGGGGCAGGGGTCCAGGCTATGAGGGAATGAGGCACGTGGAGAAAGAGGTTCCGAAAATCAGCAGGATGAACAGGCAGAGAGAGAGAGGCTCTCAGAGATGGAAAATGTCAGAGTTAGCAAAATCAGCACCAGCGCGGACGATAAGAGACACAAGGAATGGGGCTCAGCGTGAGAAGGTGGGACCCAGGAAGGAAACAGGGATATCACAGCACAGGGAACATAAAAGGAGAAAGGTAGATCGGGAGTTGGGCAGCGGGAGAGAAGTGCGAAAGCACGGGCATCCACACAGCAAAGAGTAACCGCCCGCGCAGAGTCGAAGACAAACGCTCAAGAGGCGCCGTCCCTGCAGTGCTGGCCGGAGGGTGAGACTGCGCGTGCGCGGGAGGGCGGGCCGGGCAGCCGTTCCTGGGGGGGCAGGGCCAGCCTCGTCCTGGAAGCGTTACTCGACGCCCCATTGGCCACCTCCCCAAAAAGGGAAAGAACAGTCTGGAAGGCAAATCACGCAAGGAGGGAGAAGTGTCGCGAGACTCAACTCGACGCTCTATTGGCTGGCCTGATAGTCTGGCGCGAGGAGAAGCGGGCCGGAGGTAAAGGGGCGGGCCGTCAGTGAAGGATCTTGAAGCGCACTGGTCGCCCGCCTCGGCGGCAGAAGGCGCCGCTTGAAGCTCATTGGTCCTTGTAAGAAGGGGCGGGAAAAGTGGCGCGAGCGAGGCCATTCCTCACCCCACTGCCCCACCACCTTCTTTCGCCTCATCCTGAGTCTGACTTCGCTCGAGGCTGTGGTAACCGCGGCTGACGACGCGAACGCGACCCCGCCCCTCCCGTCTCTTCCCCTCCCTGTCTTGCGCTGGACTCCCTGCCGCACACAACGGTCGCCTCCCCACTAACGGTCCTCGCGGCCCCTTCGCCCATCCCCCACCGAGGCCCCTGGGCGCGCTCCCCGAGCCCCGAGCCCTCCCTGGGACCCTGGAGCAGGGCGAGGCCGCGGGGACAGCTGCAGAAGGGGGTGCACGCGAGGAACAGATGCATGGGGAGGTGTGGCGGGCGCGGTTCGAGGCTGCTTGTTGGGAATGGGCGAAGGCGCGTAAAGGCCGGGCGCAGCGACGGCGCGGGATTGCCTTAGTTTGGAAGGCGTGTGGGTGCAAGAGAGGAATTTGGGCCGTGGGGAGGGGGCTTTGGGCCTCGATCAGGGCCTGGCACATGGAAGGGGCTCAGTAAACCTTTGCTGAAGGAATGAAAATAATTCTTGAAAGTGAGGCAAGGGATCCATGAGGAAGATGTAGTTACTGAGGTGCAAGGGAGTGGTCTGATTAAAAGGGCTGCGGGGGAGAAATTGAATTGCAGGGCATACGTGAGGCTAAGAATTGAAAGGGGAGCATAAACGTTATGTGTGGGAATTGGATAAATGCAGGAGGGAGGGATGATAATTGTTGAAGAGAATGCCGGGGAAACTGTGGGAATGGGGTGTTGGTGGAAGGCGGGTGTAAGAACTGCTGCAGAGGGCGTGAGAGTGCGCGAGTATGCCCCAAACTGGGATTTCTGCCTGGAAAGGAACATGTGAGCGGAGAATAATGTTTGGATCGAAAGATACACAAGAAAGGAAAGAGAGAGGTTCTTGGGAAAGATGATGCCTGAGGAAAGTGAAGAAGGAGAAAGCCAGGGGAGACTCAAGGGTGACAGCTGAGTCCAGGAGTGGGCGAAATGGAAAAATCCTTCAGGCGTGGCCTCCCAGAGGCAAGAGGGCTGGTCAGGAGAGGGCCCACGTGTCCACCCTGACCCCCCACTCCTGCCCCTAGATACATGGAACCCAATGAAATGCCTGCTGTCCACCACTGCCCCTCAGACTCTGCCACAGGGGGTGAGACTAGAGCCCCCCAGGGCGGGGAGCTCGTCCCCAGGAGAGTTGTCAGTCGCTCTCCAACGTGCGCCCGCTGCCGCAGTCACGGTGTCACTGCCCACCTCAAGGGCCACAAGCGCCTCTGCCTCTTTCAGGCTTGCAAGTGTCACAAATGTGTCCTCGTCTTGTGAGTATGAGATCCAGGGAAGGGAGAGGATGGGCCTCGTCCGAAAGGCGGCTGACCTGCCTTCTGACTCGCCACCCCCTCTTTAGGGAGCGCCGAAGAGTCATGGCTGCCCAGGTGGCCCAGCGTAGGCAGGAGGAGGCGCAGCTGAAGCGGCACCTGGCTCGGGGGCAGATGAGGAAAGGGGCGGCTCCTCCCAAAGCTCCCAGCAGTGTCAAGAAGGGAGTCACTCAACCAAGGCTCCACCGTGAGTGTCTCTGGCCAGGGCCAGGGCAGGAATGTGGGCAGGGAAAGCCTAAGTAGGAAAAAGAGTCCCAGTCCTGCCACTGAATTGGTGCGCGACCTGGGGCAAGGTGTTTCTATTCTCTGGGCCTCACCCTCCCCAACTATAAAATGTGATTAAGTGTTGGGAGGATGTGGTGAGGTCTGTGGGTAGAAATGGGACCGAGAGATAATTCAGTTTGGGGTTGGAGTGGGATGGCCCTCAGGAGAAAGAGCTCACCAAAGCTCTCCCTGGTCTCTCACAGCTGCAAAGGAGAACATAGCACCCCAGCCTCAGACTCCCCATAGGGCAGTCCCACTGGCACTGACACCCCCTGAGAAGGTAAGGAAAAACTGGGCCCTGAGGGGACCCCTGTCTTAGCCCCTGCCCAGATCCCTTCCTGTATGCCTTCAGCACCTGGGTTCTAGGTCCAGCCCTGAATTGCTGTGTCATCTTGGGCAAATCACTTCTATTCCATGGACAAAATGAAGCGGTGGGATTTTATGGCCCTTCAAGCTCTAAAGTTTTGGGGTCCTACCTACATCCTGGAACATACCCATTCCTTCTCCAGCCTTGTACCTGACTCCAACCTATGCCCCCTGCAGGAGAACTCCCAGGGGCCTCTGCTGCTCAGCTGTCCCCCAGAAGCCTTGCCTTTGCCCCGGACTCCAGTGCCTCCAGGCCCTTTGGCCACTGGACACTGGCTGCCTCCAGGCCTTTCCGTACCAACCCCAGTGGTGTGCCGCTTGCTATGCCAAGAACCTGCTGTCCCTCTGCATCCTTTCCCTGGTAAGATGAATTCAACGTTAATTCAAGAGATATGTGAATGACTAGGTACCACTGTATCAGAAAGACAAGAGGAAAAAGATACAGGGTGGGAAGAGGGAAGACAAGCCATGACCTCTGCATACGCTCTGCATTCTCTTACCCTCGTTAGGCTTTGACCGTGGCACTGCCCTCTGGCTGCCCACTCATGGGCCCCTCCCAGCCTGCTCAGGATCTCGCCCAATACTGATGGCTCCTCTTTCTGGAGAATCCCAAGGGCCCTCTACCCTGCCCCACACGTGAGTAGGGAGAAAAAGATATGTGTTTATGATGTGCCTAACCCTGTGCTGGATACCATAGTAGATAAAGAAGAAGAAAAGGTCACAGGCTAATGGGTGAGGCAGAGCTCTCCTAGGTCTGCCATTGCCTAGCTGTGAACCTTTGTACAAGTATCTTTACCTCTCTAAGCCTTTTTTTCTGTCAGTAAATCAGAGACACTACTACTTCTTGGTAATAATGAGAATTAGCAATAATATATGGAATACACCTAGCACAAGCCCTGGCCTTAAACAAGTAGTGGCTATTAAATCCACTTAAACAGATAAGATAGGGTTGAACTGCCTGCTGAAGTGGGGGTGGGGTGGGGGGGCGGGGGGGGGACGACATGCTGCTAAGAGCCTCAGAGGCCTAGAAGAGAGGCCAAAGGCCATTAGAGAAAGCTTCCTAAAGGTGAGCCAAGCTGCTCCTCAAGTTCCATAGCGATTGGGGAACTAGGAGGGAAGGAAACCAGACTCTGGTAGGGCAGGAACAGTCACCTCAATCCCTCTAGATGTTTTGTCAGGTTTTTTTTTTTAGCGGACACCAATTATTTCCCATAATCCTCACAGTAGCCCTGGTAGGAAGAAGCTGACAGATATTTTCATTTTACAGAAAACAAAGCAGGCCATAACAGAGGAAGGGACTTGCCCAAGGCCACAAAGCCTAATGACCCAGCAGGCACTCAGATTCCCAGATCAGAACATAGCAAAATCCTGCCCCTGTTTCCATGTGTACCTGTCTTTCCATGTTTAATCCCCCTGGCATCTTTTCTCCTTATTTCCAGATGCTCGACTCTGAAACTTCAGCCCTGTGGCACCCCAGACCCGCTTCTGCTGCAGCCACAGGTCCTGGGGAAGAATTGGGACCCAGGACCCTGGGAGGAAGTTGAGCTTGGGGAAGGGAAGAGTAGGGGATAATGAAGTAACCAGGGGCAGAGGGAGCACCTGGAGGGTGGGCAGAAGTGGGGATTCCCAGTCTGCTTCTCTCTCTTTCCTTTGCAGGCCCCCAGAGCCTCTCGCCTGGACTGGACCTCTGACCCCTCAGAGTGGCAGCTGCAGTGGGAGGCAGCCGAGGCTCTTATGGGACTGAAAGATTCGTTTCAGGCTCCCCGCCTGACCCCTTCTGGTCCTTCCAACCATGCCTGGATTTCCCTGCGCCACCCCTGTGGCCCACCAGGTAACCTGTTCCTTAAAAGGAGGGGATGGGATAGGCATGACTGAGAAATGGAGGTACTGGAGTAAGCAGGGACTAACCAAATAGATCAGGAAGTTCAAGATCCCAGGCCCAGGCCCCAAGCTTTTCAACCTAGCCCCTGGGATTACAGTTGAGAGTTATTCAGTGAATCTGTTTTATCCTTTTTGTACTCAAAAGCAAATGTCCAGTGCCCTGATGTCAAGGAAAGTGAGGCCCTGAGAGAGGCAGGGACTTGCCTGAGTGCATATAGCAAGACAGTGGCAAAGCCTGTTCTCCTGACTCCAGCCAAGGTTTTTTCTCTGGACCCAAACTGCCTGCTGAAGTCTGGAGAGGGACTGAAGAGCTAACAAGGGTCTGGCCTGGAAGGAGATTTGATAACTGCCTTCAAGGAGCTTCCATTCTATTTGGGAAACCTGGATGCCTTCAGAAAGCTCAGTGACAAACCTGGAGAGAACTAGAGGAATCTTGAGGCATGAGAAACACCTATGGGGACAGAGAGGGAAGGCTGAGATTTCTCTTGTCCAAAATGGTGGATTGGACATGCTGTGTGGGACTAGAGGGACTGCTGGAACAGAAGCAGATGAGTATGGAGGGGCTTCTGATCATGGAGGTCTGGCATGCCAGGCTTGGGCATCTAGACAAGCACCTGTACATGAAGGGGAGCAAGGGAATGTTTCTGAGTAAGGGGCATATTCTGAATCCCTGAGCTTTAGAAAGACACGTATGGTGGCTGTGATGGAGGGATTGGATGAGGCAAGACTAGAAGTGGGAAAATCAGTGAGGAGGAAGTGTTTGCTATAATCCAGGTGAAGAAAGATGGGCCTGGATTAGATGGGGTAAAACGAGAGGGTTTGCTGGGAGGGGAAATAGATGTGACCTGGTCCTGCCCCCTTCCTTCCTGTCTGTAGCTCCTGCTGAAGAAGGAGGATTCCAGCCTGTTGTCCCCTCTCTCTGACCCAGTCCAACCCCCTCCGTGGCTCTACATATTGGGCATCTGGGATCCATCTCCCTCCTGAGCTAGAAGCCCAGAGGTGGAGGCCTCACTGGGGTAGGGGGGCAACAGCCTGCAGGCATTGCATATTTGGTATTTTACTGACAGATTTATGCATGGAATTTAATGTAGCACAAGCTTCAGGCTTGTTTTAAAGCTCTCAGGTGCTTTGTTAGCTTTTGGCTCCTTTTGTAGCATGGCCATTTCCTTGGCTGAAGGGGGATATTCTTTTACCTTCCTCGGATCCTGGGACCTTTTAAAATCCCCAACAAAGAGAAAGTTGTGCAGTTTAAGTTAACCAGTATCTAAATAGATTTTTGCATGAGTTCACGTTCCAGGGTATTTATTTGACGTGTGATTCTGTATATACCTGTGCACTCATGTCTGTCTCCATGCATGTGAAAACAGGAGAGAATTTTCATTTTGTGCCTAGGTTTGTGTGAGTAAGCAAAAAATAAACCTGTATTGTTTTAAGCCACTGAGATGTGGGGATTGTTTGCTACCGCAGCCTAACCTAGTTTATTCTGACTGACAGAAAGGACTTGTTCAATTCACTTCCCAAAGTGAAAATCAGATATTCAGTAACTACCACAAATAACTACAAACTTGGATTTCTTTTTATGGCCAGATAAGAAAGAGTGGTAGGCAGACACGGTAGGTGATTCACTGACTCAATAATTAAGTGACTGCTCTGTGCCAAGCATGGACGGTTTCCAGCTGCCCAGAGGGGCACAAGTGGAAATACCTCCAGGGCCAAGCAGATCATATAAATGAGTAAAGAAGGCCAGAGGAGCCCTAGAAAACTGAGAATGCATGCCCTACCTAAGAAGGTAGCTTCCTTTTGGCCCTAGTGGATTGTTGCCAGGCAGGAACGTGGGCTCCGGATTGCCATATCTTCTGATTTTTCAAGAGAAGCTGGAAAACTAGATTTCTTTTTAAAACATCTTAATTTTCAAATGTTGGCTCAGTTTTCTTCTTTAAATCCTATGTAGGTCAAACAAGACATATCTTTAGGCCAGCTTTAGTCAATGGAATGTCAACTTAATGCTAATCTAACGTAACATTTTTCAAACGGGGAGACTGAGACCAATCAGTACAGGAAGAATCAAGTTAAGTCTTTATCAAGGGTTTTTCCTGAACTAGAGAGATTCATGTATCTAAGTTCTGAAGGACCTATAAAACGTTAGTGACAGTTATTATCATTTATTGAGTACACACTCTATGCAATTCACATATATCCTCACAGCAACTCTGTAAGCTATGCACGATTACTCCAATTTTACAAACAAAGGAACACCTTAGAGAGATAAAGTGACTTGCCCAAGTATTTTAGTGAAAATTTGTAGGCAAATATTGGAGAAAGGTTCCTTCCTTGCCAGGCCCCAAATCAATAGGTAATTTTTATAATACATAGAGTGAAAAATTCAGGACTCCAGGAGACAGACACAAGTCCCGAGGGTTTTTCAAAAAGTCTTTATTTTTCTACTCAAGATAGCAGTAAGTAATAATGTCTTACTCACGTTTGTTTCTTAGTCCTCTGCTGTCAAGTCCTTCTCCTTGAACTGTTCCAAGCACGTGAAGACCTGGTGAGCTATTCCAAAGATATGAAGACTCGGAGACCCCCATCCCCATTTCTACTCTTAGAAGGGCCAAACAGAAAGTTCAAGGGACGTGCCTGATCACTGATTCTTTTTCCTAATGTTACCTACACCTCTTTTTATTCAAGATAATTGATGGTGATGGCATCCAATTACAACTTGCTCTTTTCTAGTTTGGGGCCTTGAGAAGGTGAGCTGCTTCTAATTCTAACATTACAGAGCAACAAATCTCCAACACTTCCCAGGACTCAGTGCAAGATAACCAAAGCCCAAAGTCTGCTTCACACCTTCCTTCCCTGACCTTGTTTTAACTTAGATGTGTGATTGACCCTTAATAGACCTGCCTAAACCTTGCTGTGCCATGCTCTCCCAGTGACAGAAAACCAAGCCCACATAGTCAAGGGGGGAGGGAAGCGTTGCAACATGCAACGTGGCTAAGACCCTGCTACTCAGGGCTGACCAAAGGTCCCCAGTACACCAAGCTCACACAGCTGGGAAGAGTAAAAGAGAAAGTATAATTTGAGGTTAAAGGATGACATGAGAAAAGGGAGGGGAAAAAAAGTGATGGAGACTGGAGGAAGGAGCTGGGGCAGGCCACTCTTCACAGACCATTTCTCTGCAGCCCATCTCCCCTTCTTGTCAGATCTGGCAGGGCTTTTTACACTACTGGCTAGGCCTACTTTGTCTATCAGATTGTCAGGGCTTCCCCATTGATGCCTGAGGGAGAAGGGTGGAGGCTCTGCAGAGGTCAGCTGTGGGGAAAAGGGCACATTTACAGATTGCTCATGCTCCTCTGGCTGCAGCATCCTTCACCTGTGGTTGTGGGGAGCCAGCGGGCCCTTGGCCTCTGACCAGCCTTTGGAGATTAAAGCCAACAGACTGTGAGCACTGTTTCATGTGTCACTTCCTTTCCCATTACCCACTGCCAGGTGAGGAAAGGTGTTGCCCAGGTCCAATAGGGTACTGAGTAAATCATCCCTCTTGTAAGCTTCCTTCATGTACCATCCTGATGTTCTGCAGAAATAACCAGTGAGGTTCCAGATGTGAAGCACCATCCTGCTCCTCTCTCCAAACAAGTCTCCCCCACAGACACCCATGTTTCACATCAGGAGCTCATTTTACATTCTGCCCTTTGGGAATCCATGCTTCCTTTCATGTCAGCCCTATGTGAACCTGTTCCACTCCAGACCACACTCCTTGAGCAATGTAGAATCAACATCATACCACCCATGCCCATCCAGTTTCTCTACTCAGACCCTCATTGCCTGGGCCATGTAGACCTCATTCTGTATCCCCGTCCCATTGTGTAGCTGGCTCTGCAGCCGCCAATATAGACACATGGACAGTCCTATAACCCATGCCCTGCATAGACCCCCATCCTTTTCATCTGACAATGTCTCTGATAAGCCCCTTAGGTAGACTTCCTTACATTCCTTAGGGGCCCTTGGCCCGCAGTTTGCAGGCCTCATCACCCTGAGCTGTGCCCATCTCTGTCCAACTATGTCTTCCCTTCCAAGAATAAGTACTCTCAGAGGGCAGGGCCTGCGTGCAACTCCTCTGTGGGTTCTCAGAATAGATGACTAAGTGAACCACGCTGTCTTGATTCCTTAGGAATTTCTTTTTCCTACAGAGTTAATGTACTTTAACGTGGCCTCTCCCCTCATCACAACATAAACAACTTCCTACCCTCGAACCACTTTTTAAGAGGTGGGTTTTTTTTCTTTTGAGTAGTTTTTAAGTTCACAGCAAAATTAAGCAGAAAGTAAGAGTTCTCATAGTCCCCCGGCCCTCCCACAGCCTCCCCCACTACCAGCATCCTACACCAGAGTGGTTCATTTGTTACACCGGCTGAATCTACACTGACACAGTATGGTTTACATTAGGATTCACATTAAATGCTTGCTCCTTGGGCTTCCCTGGTGGCGGAGTGGTTGAGAGTCCGCCTGCCGATGCAGGGGATACGGGTTCTGTGCCCCAGTCTGGGAAGATCCCACATGCCGCGGAGCGGCTGGGCCCGTGAGCCATGGCCGCTGAGTTTGTGCGTCCGGAGCCTGTGCTCCACAACGGGAGAGGCCACAACAGTGAGAGGCCCGCGCACAGCAAAAAAAAAAAAAAATGTTTTCTCCTTGCAGCAAGTTAGCAACTTTATCAAACCACAGGTGTGTTCTTTGTGTTCTTGGGTGTTGGACCTTAGAAGGATTAAACTAGATAATGCACGTAATACTACATAATGTTTACCTGTGCCTTGCACAGAGTAGGCACACAAAAAGTATTTGTTGATAGAATTAATATGTGTGCACTAACTGCGAAGAGACTCAGGCGCTAGGAGGCAGAGCTGAGCTTCTCGGAAGGTCCCGCCTCTGTCCCTTTGCCCCTGACCTTATCTGCTCCCCGCCTCCACTGCCTCATTCCCACTCCGCTCTCCTGGGCTGTGGTGAAGCAATTTCCGCCCTAAGAAGGGTGCGGCTTCCGTCCCCTTCCGCTCTCGCGAGTACTGCTGGTTGAGGAAGGGTAGGTGGTGGCCACATTTCTTCGCTGCCCTTCCCCTGCTCTCCCGGTCACAGTTCCGCCCTTACTAGCCCCACTTCCGGCCAGAAAAGCCACTTCCACCCGGAAAAGTGGTCGTCCCGCTGGTGGCGCCAGGAGTAGCCAGGTCTCTTTATTTCCTGCCCACCCATAACTTCCGCCAGGAGATACAGTCTCCGCCGCTGTTTGTTCCATGCATGATCAACGCAAACGAAGCTACATTCCCTCCAACTCAAGACGAGAGCTCCTCAAGCTGCAGGAGAAGGAAGGGCGGGGAGGAAACAAGCCTCCGCCCTCACGCCACACCCTCCCACGTTCACGGAGGGGAAGCCACATTTGCCCTGAGAGAGGCGCGGCCGCTTTTTTCCTAGCCCCGTTCTCGCGAGTTCTCGGAACTCTCGCGATAACCAACGCCCGACTTGTGCGCCCGGGAAACCCCGTTGCTCCCTTTTCCCTGGCTGGCAGCTTGGAGGCCGCACGGTAAGCTGAGTGCTCCGGTCCGAACCGGGTGCGGGGTGTCGGGGCCCGATTCGCGATCCCGGAGCGTGTGCCTGGGAGCTCCGGGGTACCCGCGCGGGGCCGCCCCGCCCCCTGGAGTTGAGGCCACGTGCGAGCTGCAGGCCCGGGCATATCTGGTTCGCGCTCTCCGGGAACCGAGGCTGGGCTTGGTGGGCAGCGGGGAGTGCGGGGGACCCCAGAATCAGGGGTTGGGGTCATACAGCGTCTTCACAAACGGGGGCAGGTAGTGTTCGTGCGACCCGGAGAGACCATGGGCGTCAGTGAGTTCTGTAGGACCCACAGGCGCAGGGGTCTTTAAAGCGGGGAATTGAAGTAGGGCCTTCGGAAGTAAGGAGAGTGCGACGGTTTAGATCGCGTTGGGGCTGGCCCCCGACCCTTGTCAGTCGTCTCCATCAATCCTGTGTTCACATACTCGATTTTTCCCGCAGATGCCTGGAGTTACTGTAAAGGACGTGAACCAGCAGGAGTTTGTCAGAGCTCTGGCAGCCTTCCTCAAAAAGTGAGTGTGGGGATTGCGGTCCGAGTGGGTGGAGGCTGTCGCCTTTGCCTGATCCCTCAGCGCCCGCAGGCTTTCAGTCTGGGGAGGCTTGTTGGAGGTCTCTGTGGGATCCATCCTTTCTACATGAGGCCTGAGTTGTGTTTGAGTTTCAGTCTCTTTGTATTTTGGGACACATTGGGCTCTTCTTGATCTACAGTTGTGTTGAGGGGAGCGAATTGGGATGGAGTTTGTGGAGACTCCTGAATTGTGCCTTTCTCGCTGTCTTGGTCCCAGGTCCGGGAAGCTGAAAGTCCCTGAATGGGTGGACACTGTCAAGCTGGCCAAGCATAAAGAGCTCGCTCCCTATGATGAGAATTGGTTCTACACACGAGCTGGTGAGGAACTGGGGCCTTTGGCTGGGGCGTGGGGGGCTGGGTGTCCCCTTTGTGAGCTCTTGCCCCCAGAAATAACAAGAGAGAAATCTTTGACTTTATCACTGCATGTTTTTTGTGACATTCAGTTATTTTGTACTCTGAATCTGTTTCTTCATTTGTAAGAGATTCACGTGAGGACCTGTGCTTTCCTCTGAGTCTTGTGGGGGACCCAGGGACAAATGAGTAGAGTGTTCGTATTTTGCCTGGAGGTGGTTCATTTTAGAGAGAGGCATTGTCCTTTTAATGCTTATGGGTCTGTTTTATTCAGATCGTCACACTAGACTGTCTTGTTAAATGAGTTGTTCGTAACTAAGGGGCTGGAGATCTGATCAGGTCACTCGTTGCTCTAGATCTTGGCAAGCCTCAAGTGCCCTGAAGAAAACCTTATGGTCACCCCGTACTGGTCCCTTTTCTTATCTTATTAATTCTTTAGTAATGATTTTGAAGGACTGATTTTTTTTTTTTGCGGTACGGGGGCCTCTCACTGCCGTGGCCTCTCGTGTTGCGGAGCACGGGCTCCGGACGCGCAGGCTCAGCGGCCATGGCTCACGGGCCCAGCCGCTCCGCGGCATGTGGCATCTTCCTGGACCGGGGCACGAACCCGTGTCCCCTGCATCGGCAGGCGGACTCTCAACCACTGTGCCACCAGGGAAGCCCCTGAAGGACTGATTTTAAGTGTAGCCCCTGATTGCATAGTCCTAGTGCTAGTGTTGCCTCATCTGTCTTTAATGTTTCAAGTTTCTCCAGTCACCCCCACGGAGGCTTACCTTGGGAGTAGGGGATGGGGTTCAAGGCTGGATTGTGCCAAGGTGGCAGCCTCTGCACAGGGCCTTCACTAAAGGCTCTCGGCCTCTCCTGTCTTCAGCCATCCTGTGTGAAGTGGGGGCTCTGTCCTGACCAGAGCTTGTCTGTAGGTGGGAAGCAGAGTTAGGACAAAACTCCAGAATGACCTTGAGAAGAGTTGGCCTTGGTATAAGGTGCCCAGCACCTCGGAGCATGAAGTATTTTGTAGATGGTGGGCCAATCTTTCAGGCCCTAGACTGGGCGTAGGGGCCAGCATGCTCAGCCACAGTCTCTGACCCCTGAGGACTAAAAGGTCAAGTCTGAGATGAGTGGGATGGGCAGCATATCTGGGTAGAAAAATGGGTCTGGTGAAGGGGAGCTGACTTGACCTCCCTGGGCGCACAATCAGTGGTGACGGGGCCTGGACGAGACCACCACTACCTCTGTCATCCACCCATCTTGGGAAGCAAGGCGTGCCTGGTCCTGACTGCTCTTTGGTGATGCCCCAAGAGCCGATAGGTCAAGCAAGGCAACTTTGGATCTAAGATGAGGAGAAAGAATCTCATAGCTTTTCCCGTTTGATCAAGTGAATACGCATATTTTGTATAACCTGTACCTAACAAAAACTTCCCGATTTGCAGTTGATGTCAGGGAGGTTAACATGCTTGTGGTCTGCCAGCTGCTGATGCCACAGTCTACCCGACTCTTGTCGTGATTGGAGGTGGGGGCAGCTCTGTCCCCTTGGCAGCGTTTTGTACTTTATTTTTCTAGGTGGGGAGAGATTAAGGGGAAATGGGGAAAGGACCCTGGGTAACACACACCGAGCTGAGCCTGCTGGCCGTCTCTACAGTTGCTGCGGCCCCTTTCTGCCCACTGCGCGCCTTCGCCAACACATCACGCTGGGTGTGCGTCCTCTGCCTGCCCTGCTGCTCTCCCTTGGCATTTCCAACGCTCGCTTTTGACTTCAGTTCCCCGGCTGCCCTAGTGGCACAGTGTAAGGGTTCTAGACCAGGGTGTGTTGTGTGCGCGTTGTTGGGGCACAGCCATGTCTGTTTGTATAAAATCATGACAGGCAAGCGTTGCCGATGCCACAGGCTACATGGTCTACTCTCCGACCCTTTACAGGAAAAGTCTGCCGACCTCTGTTGGAGTCGAGAGTGCTCCCACTTAGTTTGGTCAGTCCATACTCTGGACAGGTGGAGTCATAGGAGATAGTCATTTACCCAGGAGAAAAGTGAGATACAGACCTGTGACGGCCGTGGGAGGGTGTGGCAGGCTGACTCCAAAACCACAGTCTGCCGTATTTGCTTTTCCTCCTCTGGATCGTGGGCCCCCTCAGGGGTTTGGGGCTGAAGCACAGTGGGATAGCGACCTGTCCTGGGAGGCTGAGCTCTGGCAGTGAGGGTAACAGGGCAGTGGGGGTCAAATGCTGGAGACATAAGAGCCAGCACGGTGTGGACAGCTATTGACCTCAGGTATGGGGGATACAGAGGGCAGAGGTAGATGGCAGGGCCTTGAGGGTGGTCCGCAAGAGCTGCAGAGCTGTAGGGGTGAGCACTCACCAGGCAGTGGTGTAGGGGGCAGTGTGTGTGAGAGGTGAGGTGTAGAGATAGAGAGAGCCTGTTTCAGGGGAGTGGGGAGAGTGCTCTAGGGGGAGGAGCAGTGTCAAGGGGGGACCACTGCAGGGCTTTGAAAGGGAGTGGTGCAGTGTGGCCCTAGACAGGCTTCTTGACCTCAGTTCTCAGAAGGGTCTGCTTGGGGAGGTAAGGATAAGAACACAGTGTGTGTCTCAGTAGGTGTCCAGCGGTGAGTGAGCAGCTGTTGGACTGGGGCGCCTGAGTGGTGTGTCTGTGTCTGTGTGTGTGTGTGTGTCGTGCTGCTCAGCTTGCAAGATCTTAGTTCCCCAACCAGGGATTGAACCCAGGCCCCTGCAGTGAAAGGGTAGAGCCCTAACCACTGGACCACCAGGGAATTCTCCCGCACCAGATAATTTTATGCGTCATTAAGAAAGACGTGAAGCTCCCCCTGGGAGAAACTAAGGTTGAGCTTTATTGGAGTTTGTTCCTTGCCAGTCACTGCTCAGGGTTGAAGTAAGTTGTTCCCCTTAGTACCATGGCGCAGACCACTTGAAGGGGGTGGACTCTGTCGCAGCTCACAGGGAGCAGTGTTGGGGTTCAGACCCCATGTACCAGACAGCCCGCCCCTTTCCGTGCTGAGATTGGGCTGAGCGCTGGTCCTGGTTCAGCAAGATTCATTTCTAGTGTGCAGCCTCTTCCAGGCGTTCGTGAAATTAGGAGTGTTCATCTCAGCCCCTTCGTAAGGCTCTTACTTCCGCAGCCCAAGTGGGAGAGCAGATCTCCACCTAGAGCCAGGGCGTGACCAGACAGGTGCGGGGGGGTGGCCGTAGCCGTTGGGCATTTGCACTGGTCTTCAAGGCGAGTTTTCCGTGAGGTCACACCTGGCAGAAAGATTGTGGGGGGGTGGCTTGTAACAGGTGACTCTTGATCCTGGCAGTGGGTGGGCTGCTTGGTGCCTGGAAGAGGGTCAGATCCCAGACCTGGGGGGTGGGGTGAGGACGAAAAGAACCAAGGAGAGTGGTTTTAAAGTGAGCGGAGGACAAAGGCAGTGGTATCAGGGAGAGGCTGCACAGTGGTCCTGGAGAAGTGGCCATGGTTTGTGCTGCACTGTTGGCCCCTGAAGCCTGTGGCTGTATCTGGAGACGGTCTTAGAGGGCAGGAGAGAGACTGAGAACAAGTTGTGCGCAGGAACTGCTCTGGGAGGGGCAGCTGGAGGGAAGGAGGAGCCTACCTCACCTGGCCACTTCCCCCTCCCCCCAGCTCAGGACACTGGCGGGTCATGGAGATGGCCCATCGCCCCGGGACTCTTGGCACAAGTCATTATTGAAGGAATGAGTCCTCGGCTCCCCCGTTCATCTTCAGGACTAAGGGGAATCTAACGTGCTGGTCTCTGGGGTGATCTGAATCCCTACCTTTGAGCTTTCAGCCAGGCAGGGCTGTGTGATGGCCAGCGTCTGGGCCCCAGTTCTTCAAAGCTCAGTGGCCCCCTGAGGTAGAAGAGCAGAACCTTCTGGAGGGGCTGTCCCTACGGAGCTTGTGGCGTGAGCCCAGGAGTACTCTGTGGAATTTAACCTTTTCCATACAGGAAAGTAGCACCTGACGCGTTCATGGCATCTTCACAGTAGCGCTCAATGAGGTACTTTTTGTCCCGGTTCTCAGGTGAGGAGGATAGGTGACTTGCCAAGGCCACAGTATCGGGCGGGCTGCTAAGGCCATGTTACCGCCTCACACAAGAGAGTGAAAAGCAGATGGCATAGGGCCTGGCAGGCACGTGTTCCAGTTGAACAGAAGAGGATTTCCAAGGAGGCTGGCCAGGGTGGGTGAGGGACTTGCCCAAGCCCGTCAAGGGACCAGAATCCCAGTCCACAGAGTGGGTGACGCACCTTCCAGGTTGGGAACATCCGCTGCATAGGATGTCAGCTCTGCTACCACTGTTACCTAAGCTCTCCAGCGCTGGGGTGTGGGAGGATCAGTAGGTCTCTTCTCCAGCTCTGCTGCCCTTCAGAGCTCCCAGGCAGATGAAGGGGGACAGTCACGGCTTAAACATTTGCTAGACTCTCCCCACAGAACCTCAGGTCCACCTCGCAGCGCAGCTGGGCACTAACAGCTAAGCAAGTCCCTAGGGGGGGGCGGGTTGCCTGCCTGGTCACGTGGCTACGGCAGTCCCTCCACTACCTGTGCGCGCCAGTCTCCTGAACTGGGGGGTGGTCAGGTACGGGGGCTTGGCGTGCATCCTCACGTTTCAGTTTCCCTGACCGTAAAACGGTGAGGTGAGAATCTGCTGCCGCACACAACTAGATTTGTGACCTTGAGCAAGGCCCTTTCCTAAGGCTGCCTCAGCTGTGGAGAAGCGTCTTCTCTGCCTGAGAAGGGTTCTCAAGTCTCCCTTGCCTCCCACCCAGCTTCCACAGCACGGCATCTGTACCTCCGGGGCGGCGCTGGGGTTGGTTCCATGACCAAGATCTACGGGGGGCGTCAGAGGAATGGTGTCATGCCCAGCCACTTCAGCAGAGGCTCCAAGAGCGTGGCCCGGCGGGTCCTCCAGGCCCTGGAGGGGCTGAAAATGGTGGAAAAGGACCAAGATGGGTAAGTGGGGGGGGGGGTGCACCTGCCCCCCAGCCAGGCAGGGGGTTCTTCAGAATAGTGCACAGCGCGGGGCCTCCCCCCGACCTCTCTGGCTAACTACTCCAGGCTCCAGGAAGGTAATTTAGCGACTGTCCGCTTTCATTATCCTGCTCGTTAGCTTTTCCCAATTGATTTTTCGGGGCTTTTGATCTAATGCTTGCACAAACGGCACCCCATCAGCTCCCAGGGGAGCTCCCACTCCAGCCTCCAGCTTGTTGGAATGCAGCCGACTAGGGACCTCAGTGCGACTTGGCTGGTGTCATGTGGTCCTGTGGCCAGGTGCCTTCTTGGAAAGCCTGGCTCGTGTCCAGGAGAGGCCTGGCAGGGATCAGGGACGCTGGTGGGAGCCTGCACTCACCTGGGGCTATATGACCCTTCTCTCCCACAGGGGCCGCAAACTAACACCTCAGGGACAGAGAGATCTGGACAGAATCGCTGGACAGGTGAGGGCTGGGTACCTCAGTCACCGCCTGGGTGTTTCTGGAGCCTGGGTTTTGTCAGATGGGAGTTTCCTCCCCTGGAGGGGCACAGCCCAGGGGAGGAGGGTGCAGGAGAAAGAACGTTTCTGACAGACTTCCTGTGGGGGCTGGTTGAAAATGCAGGTGCCTGGGTGAAGGGAGGCCCAGGGTGCGGCTCGCTGGGCTGGCTTCTGCAGGGCACGCTCCGCACACGCGACTCCCTCTTCCTGGTCAGCCTTCTGATCCCGGCTGCAGTGTTTTCTTCCTTAGTCTTCATGCTTACTGAGTGTTGGGGTGCCTGAGAACCCAGGTCTCCATCCAGATGCTGACTGACTGTAGACACCCTGGGCCAGAGTCCCTTCACCTGGAGCCAGGCTCCCCGCCTGTAGAGAGATCTGCTTTTGGCTGCCTCGGAGGGAGGTTGTGAGGATTCCATGAGCTACGTCAACAGAGGCCCCCGGGGTCTGGCATGACCTCTTGACTCAGGCCTCCTGGGAGTCTTGGACTGTTGAGTCACTTAAGTGTCAGAAGAGAACGGAGGTGTCAGCCCTCTGGGGATTGGGGGTGGCCTGGAGTGAGAAGGTGGCTCTTCAGGGCAGAGCAGGGCCTGGCACAAACAGCAGTGTGGAGTGATGGGCAGATGTTGGAAACACACGACAACGCTCTCTTTCCTTGAGAGTCCCAGTTCTATCCTTCTGTAAAGGAGGATACCCAAGATTGTGAGGATCGGATGAGATGAATACATGTAAACCACGAATCAGGGTGCCTGGCACCCCATAGCTACTGGGGAGCTACTGTGACGTGCTTGAACACAGACCCCACAACTGATCTTAACTGTTTGTCCATCTTTTCCACAGGTGGCAGCTGCCAACAAGAAGCATTAGAACAAACGATGCTGGGTTAATAAACTGCCTCGTTCGTAGTCCTGGTCTGGGTCTCTTGATTGGGGGGTGACCGGGCAAGAGGAAGGAGTGCTGCACTGCACTTCCCTTCCCTTGAGAAAGAGGGGGGCCAGGGCCTTTCCTGGATGGCTGTGGTACTCAACAGCCTCGGAAACCTGAGGCCTGGCCTTCCAGGTTCACACGGTTCTGCCCCAAGTGGGCGAGACGGTGGTGCAAGACCCAGGGGGCCCTTGCTCCTCTCCCACACCTTGCCTTTGCGGGTCTCAGAAAAAGAAAAGGAAAGTTCAAGCAGTGGCCCCACGTGGAGCCTTGGACCCTGCTGGAACAAAACAGGAGGGCCCTGGGGCTCAGGTGCTGCTTCTCTGGAAGGAAGTGGACAAGGAAAGCCGTCACTCGGGGCGGTCCTTCGTGTGCTTCCAGCCCAAGGTGACCTGCCTAGTATACACGTCCTTTTCTTGACCTACACGGGAGCCTTCACTTTGGGGATCTCTGGCCTGGGCCCTGCTGTAAGATGGAGCTAGCTGTACCTGCCCCAAGAATTGGGATGCAGTGCTGAAGCTGCAGCAGGGACCCAGCGGGCAGGGGGCTGCTACTTCCTTCCCAGAGGGAGGGGCATGGCCCCTGCATAGAGGCCAAGTTCCCAGGGCCTTCCTGGTGTCGCCCCCCACCACAGTTCTGCATGCTGATTGGCTCTTTGCACTAATGGGACGGGAGCCCCACCTGTGATTGGTCTCCTGGTCCAGGTGGGAGGTGCAAAGGGCTTCCAGTAGGCAGGTGCTAAGCTTTGGAAGGGTCCCCTTCACGCTTTGAGACCTGGCCCACCTCCCATTTGGGGAAAACTAAGATGCTGGGCCTGAGCTGGCTAGGCCAAGACCCCTGAGGTTCCCCCATCGCAAGTTACTCCTCAGATCAAAGCCATTTCCTTCCAGTGCCAAGCCTGGCTTTGAACTCCCAATGACTTGGGTTCAAATTCCAACACTGCCCAAAATTCTGTGCGCCCTTGAGCAAACTTACCCTCGGCCTTGTGCTCCTGCCCGTAAAGCTGCTTACCCCTACCTGAGGGATTCGGGGAGATGCCGAGTCTTGGCTCAAAGGCACACCTGATGCACCGAGATGTCCAAAATGGAAAGTATCAAACCAAAGAGTCCCCTGCACCCAGTGGGGGATGGAGGTGTCGTTTCCCCCAGCCTGGAAGTTGTCAGGACTGGAAGATCTGATCTGAATAAACACTGGACTAGAGCCTGCCACGTGCAAGGTGCTTTATAAATATATCACTTAATACTCTGAAATAGGTACCAAAAGGCGCAGTTTGGAGATGGGGACGATCGGTCACAGGTTGGGTAATTTGCCTGATGTCCCACAGCCAGGAGGTGGCAAAGCCAGCATTTGGACCCGGGCTGTAGCCACTGCAGGGCACTGTCCCTTAGAAGGGAAAATTAGGCCCAAAGGGTTACACTCCTGGGCATGGCCTTCAGCCAGTCCTTGTTTGGGGCCTAAGTTTCCTCTTTTGCTGATTGAGGATGAAGATATTTCCCAGAGTCGTCCTGGGAATGCAATGCCAAGCGTCTGGTTTGCTCACACAGTGCCAGATACCAGGGTGCTGGGTAAGCGGGAGGTGGAGGTGCCCAGACAGGCCAGCGAGCCTGAGAGGGCCTACGATGCGGCGGCTTCAGCCACTGGGAGGCAGTCGAGGGCCTGGAAACCGGCTCAGCCAGGAAGGATGCTGAAGGAGGTGAATTCCTAAGGGCTGCAGCGTCTGGATCCAGACTTCTTCCTACATGGGGGTTGTAGGAAGAACTTTAGTACAGAGGGGCTAATGACCTGCTGTACAGAGAGGGACCCAACAGAACACCTGGGTCCCTGGAGGGAAGGAGGGAAGGCCCGAGGGCCAGAGAAGAGGAACTGTGTCCTAGGAACTGTGCTAAGCACACTGATATTCTTACAGCCTCACAGGTAGGGAGGTTATGCCCAGATTACAGGAAGAGAAACTGAGGCTCAGATGACCAGAGCTGAGATTCAAACCCAGGAGGTGTGAACTCTTGAGGCCCATGTTCTTCTGTGTGGGTGACAGTTGCACCTTTTTTTAAAAAAACAAAATACTTCAAGCATGCAAAACAGTATATATACATAATAGTGTAACAAAGACCCATGGGACTTCCCTGGTGGCGCAGTGGTTAAGAATCCACCTGCCAATGCAGGGGACACGAGTTCGAGCCCTGGTCCGGGAAGATCCCACGTGCCATGGAGCAACTAAGCCCATGCACCACAACTACTGAGCCTGTGCTCTAGAGCCCACGAGCCACAACTACTGAAGCCCGCGTGCCTAGAGCCCGTGCTCCGCAACAAGAGAAGCCACCGCAATGAGAAGCCCGTGCGCCGCAACGAAGAGTAGCCCCTGCTCGCCGCAACTACAGACAGCCCGCGCACAGCAACGAAGACCCCGCGCAGCCAAAAATAAATAAATAGATAAGACCCATGAACCCACCACCCAGCTTAAAAAGTAAAGCAAGGCATAAAACTAAGACGGACAAAGCCCTCTGTGTACGCTTCCCAGTCGCAACCTCCTTGCTTCCCCCAGAGGTAACCCCTCTCGGGAGTGGGGTATCACTCCCCTGCATGCATTTACACCTTTACTGTAGACACATGTGTCCCTAACAGCACACACTGTTGTTTTGCCTTTTGAAAACAAGCCAGCCGGATCCTGTCATAGTACATTTCTTCTCATTTTCTTGTTGTTTCTGAGATGCAGCCATGTCGACAAGCAAAGCTCGGCCTCTTCTGCTGTGTGCTACTCCATTGACTGACTATACCTCAAGTTATGCATCCCTTCTCCTGTAAATGGGCTTTTCGTCTGTTTCCCAGTTTTTGCTACCAAAAATCTCCCTGCCGTGAATTTTTTCATGGTGTCTCCTTATGTGTGTGTGTGTGCGCGCGCATGTATGAGATGGTCCCCTAACTGCTCACAAACATCTAAACAACCTCATGTCATTCCCCCACCCCACCCCCCACCCCTCAGGCCTCGTTTTCCTCCCACTTGACCTACAATAATGCTCAAAGGAAGCTGGTCACACATAAGTGACTTGGAATCCCTGCTCCACCACCAGACTGTACAAACTGGGCAAGTAACAGTGATGGTGTTCCCTCTCTGTGATGGCCTCAGCTTCCTCCACTGTAAAATGGGGGGTGGCCTACCTTGCCCACTTGTGGAGAGGCTGAAAGAACACCAAGAAAGAGCCCATCGTGGCCCTTTGGGTGTCGGGAACATCAACTTATGTCACAACATCAGGGAGATATTTTTATCCTTATCTCTTGAATTAAAAATGCCAAATCTTGGAAAGGGAAGCCACCACCTAGTCACGGAGCTGGTGGGCCTGCCTCACGTATTCCTCATGAGCATTAACAGTAACTAACATTTACTGAGCACCTACTACGTGCCAGGCCCTGTGTTCAGTGCTGTGCATGCACAACCTCTTTAAATCCTCTTTTCCAACCCCAAGGAGGGAGGACACGGAGGCTCAGAGAGGGGACACGTTTTGCCCAAGGCCAGTGAGAGGAAAGACCAGGCTCGGAGCCACCCGCGTCCCCTGACCACCTGTGCGCAGCAGGCACCCCGAACTCTGGCTCCCTCGGGCTTCCTTTGCAGTGACGAGCCAGGCCTTAAACCAACCTCTTCCCCCACCCAAGCAGCCTCCTCTCGGGGGAGTTGTGGCGGCCACAGGTGCAGGGAGCAGTTCCTCCCCACTCACGGCCTGAAGCCTCCCGGCAGGGGCTGCCCCCAACCTGACAACCAAAGGACCCAGCAGCGGGGCCAGTGGAGCCCATCTCCGAAGGGCTGGGCAGGAAGTGGGGCGGGGTTTGGGGCTCGGCCGAGGTGGGATCTGGTACCCCAGGGCCGCTGCTACCCAGACAAAACAACCCACTGGGAGAAGATGCCTGGGGGTCCCCGAGCCCGCCAAACCCCGCATGCCACCATCTTTCTCCTCTTGATCTTCGCTGCTAGCATGGGTACGTGGTCAACAGGCAGGTGCTGGGGGCAGGTGGGGGGGGGAACTGGGAGACTGTTGAGAGGGCCCAGGCAGTGGGGACGGGAGAGGAGCTGGCAGGAGGGGTCTAGAAAAGACCCCGTAGAAACTGCATCTGCTTGACCGTCCCAAGCAGGCCAACGGGAGGCTGGAGGGGGGCTCAGCGAAATTGAAGGGGCATCCCCCGTGGGGGAGGCAGGACGAGAGACACCTTCCGCACCCCCTCGTCCCCCCAGATCAAAATAAGGAACTAAGGCTGCCCTTGACTGAGCTCCAGAGCTGGGGGCAGGGAGGGGACTGTGGGTAGTGCTCAGTTTCAGGGGAGAAAAAGCTTTTCTCCTTCTCTGCCTTGAATCCCGGTCACCATCCCCTAGGTAGGGAACCCCTTCTCAGTGCTGGGGGAGCCGGTGACCTTCCCCCTTCCTCTCTCACGCAAGGCCAGCTGGCAGGGCTGTGAGCACCCCGTTTGACGGAGTTTAGAGAGGTGGCCAGTCACCCCAAATTTCCACTGGGAGCTGAGTTTGGAGTCCGTGACCCTCAGGTTGCTGCCTCTGCCGCCACCTCTCTCCTCCTCCCGCCACAGACAGCCATGTGGACTGGCCCGAGGGCAGCGAGGGGGCGGAGGGCGGGGATAGTGGCACAAGAACTGGGGCTTCCCCAGCCTGGGCCACCCAGCCCCCTCCCGCCAACCACCTAGCTGAGGCCCTCCCCTAACGCCCAGCCCAGCCCAAACACTGAACTCACCCCTGGCACCCAGCTTGACACACACAAAGTTACGCAAACGGAGGACAAGGGGCAGGCCCAGGGTCACAGGGCAGGACAGACTCACAAACCGGCAGGAAGCGGCCCAGGGCCAGGGGGCCTGGGTTCGAACCCCTGAGCCACTCCTGCCGCCCTGGGCTGTCACACTTGTAAAATGGGATAATGAGAGAACCGACGTCTAAGGGTTCTGTGACAGTTATACACAATATATAAAGCGCCAGGTGTGTGGCCAGGCTGGGGCTGGGGTGAGAAAATAATCTAGGAAGGCCTGCAGGAGGAGGTGATGCCCAAACTGATTCTAGAAGGAGCTGCCTGGGGGGCACTGCTAGCACTGGGGACCCGACTATCCAAGTGCCAGTGAGCTCAGTGGGGCCGAAGCTCGGAGCAGGATGGAGAGGGTGGCAGGAGGTGGCTCTGGAGAGGCGAGTGCGGACCCCCCAGCAGTGTGTCACTCACACTCTTCTGCACACACCCCCGCCACTCACACATGCACACACACAGCCAGGAGCGCTGTAGAAGCAGGGGCCGGGCTGGGCCTGTGTCTCCATTCACGGTCCCTCACGCATTTGCCTCTCCGCAGGCCCCAGGTGCCAGGCCCTGTGGGTGGACTGGGGCCCACCATCGGTGACGGTGAGCATTGGGGACGAGGTCCGCCTCCTGTGCAAACACAACGGCAGCAACCCCAACATCACATGGTGGCGCATCCTCCAGGGCAACTCCACGTGGCCCCCGATGATGGAGCTCTCAAGCCCGGGCCCCAAGGGAGAGCTGGTCATCCAGCAGGTGACCAAGAGCCACAGGGGCATGTACAGGTGCCAGGTCAAGGAAGGCCAGAAGGTCCAGCGCTCCTGTGGGACCTACCTCCGCGTGCGTGGTGAGTGCACAGCTCCCCACAGCTGGGGCCATACCTCCGCGTGCGCGTGCGTGGTGAGCGCACACCACTCCACCGCTAGGGCCGCTGGCTTCCTCACCTGTGACAGGGGCCGGGGCAGGGGGTGGTGGTGGTGGGGGGGTGGAGCCAGTGCCTGAGCTCCTGCATCTCGGGCATCCTCACTCCCCGGCTCACACACGGTGGCTGATTGATTTTCTCACCTGCAAGGTGGGGACTTCAGTGGTCTTGGGCCTCGATGCGAGTGTGGCCGGGAGGCGAGGGGAGGATTCGAGGCGCTGGGCTCTGAGCGGCACTCCCTCCTCACAGAGCCACTCCCCAGGCCCTTCCTGGACATGGGCGAGGGCACCAAGAACAACATTATCACAGCCGAGGGCATCATCCTACTCATCTGCGCCGTGGTGCCTGGGACGCTGCTGCTGTTCAGGGTGAGCCGCGCCGGGGACCAGGGTCCCGCCTAAAACTTGACAGAATGGCAGCCCCCCCCCATAGGGGCTGTGAGGGGGTCAGGAATTTAATATAAGGAAAGCATTTTACATGGCGCTGGGCCCGGAGGGGCGTCCTGGCTCAGTCTCCCCCCAGGGGTGTCCTCACATTCCCCGCCCCCCACAGAGATGTCCAACTCTCCCCATCTACCCAGGAGTGCTGTCGCCTCCAGATGTAGCCAAGGCCAGGGAAGATGGGGGCTGGTGTCCTCCCAGAGTCTCTGGCCAGCACCAGTCTCTCTTTAGGGCGCGGGGCAACTACAGCCATTTACTATTATTGTTGTTGTTATTCGTGGAGAAGAACAGGCAGTGGCGACAGCCCAAAGGGCACTGGCTTGGGCCCAGAGAGACCTGCCATTTACAGGACATGTGGCTCTGGGCATGTCCCTTACCCTTTCTGGTAAAGCACCTCCTGGCCTCCATGAGGGTCTGAAAACACATTCTCTCCCCCATTCACGGAGGCTCCCAATTCCCCAACAGAAACGGTGGCAGAACATGAAATTCGGGGCAGATGTCCAGGATGACTATGAAGATGAAAATCTTTATGAGGTGAGTGGAAGGTGGGGACAGGTGCGTGTCTGTGGGCGGGGCTCTTACGGGGTTCCTCCCTGAGGTTGGCCGGGAAGCAGGGACCCAGGCGTCCGGGCCCTGAGGCTCACCACCCCGTTTCCACCCCAGGGCCTGAACCTCGATGACTGCTCCATGTATGAGGACATCTCCCGGGGCCTCCAGGGCACCTACCAGGATGTGGGTAGCCTCCACATCGGAGACGTTCAGCTAGAGAAGCCGTGACCCAGCCGGGCTGCCCCCCCAGCTGGGCACCCAAACCGTGTCTCACCCCACTTCCTTGGGACCCGCTCTCTTTTCACAATCTTTCCTGGGAGTATCCTGACTCAACTTCCCCCTTGGGAGTGGCCACTCTTCTTCCCTCTAGACCGTCCTCATCCCCTCCCCACACCCTAACTCAATCCTCCCCTTACTGCCTTTCCCAGGCTCCCCCCCATCCAGCGGGTAATGAGCCCTTAGTCGCTGCTTCTAGGGGAGCTGATTGTACCAGCCTCATTAGTGTCACCTCCCCCCTCCCTGCTCTGTCATGGCCACTTAGTGATAATAAATCCTTCCCAACTGCAGACCTTCGCAGGAGTCACGGATCTCATGGGGACCACTCCCCCTCCTCCTCTGGGACCCAGAGGTCCAGGACCTCAGCCCCCTCCTCCCCCAGCTTCTGACCACTCCCCACACCTGGGACCAGGTAGCCAGTCTTGGCTGTCCCCTGGAAGAACCAGGAAGTGTCTTGGGAAGGTCCCCAACCCAGGCCATGTGCCTGAGCAGAGGGGGACACAGAGGGGACCCAGGTAACCATAGTCATTTATGCGTATTTAAGTCCCAAAGACACAGTGGACTGTCTGGTGAGACTGGTACCAAATTCTGACCATGGCCACACCTGTTCTCTGGGAGTGGACTTGTAGAAGTGGGATTTGGAGAGTTTGTGGCCCTAAACTGGGGATGGTGGGGAAATCCGGAGGCGGTTGACAGAGAGGGACAGAGATAGAGTTTCTGAGCTAGATAGGGGAGGGAAATCGAGACAAGGATAATGATGGAGAGACAGAGCAAGTGAATTGAAAGACACTGAGGAGAAAGGGCATCAGAGAGAGACAGAGAGACAGCAGGAAGAGACGGGAAGGAAAGAAGGGTCCATAGAAAAATGGACATCGAGAGGCTGACCCTTGAGACTCTAGGGTAAGCAACAGTTGGGGAAATGACTGATGGCGATGCAGAAAGATCCAGACCCAGAGATGGGGAGAGAAGGCTCTGAGGAAGAAAGTGACAAAGAGTTGAAAAGACAACGGGGAGAAGCAGGGGCCTGGGAGCGGGAGGGAAAGACCTCAACGGAAAAAGAGAGACAGACACAAAGAGAGGAACACGGACAGACACACACAGAGGCAAAAAAAAAAGGAAGACCAAGAGACACACAGAGACGGAAAGCAGGGGCAGCTGCTGCGCGGACTGAGGCGGACGCAGGGCCCCCCGCCTCGCCAGGGAGGTGATGGCCGACGCCAGACATATATGAGAAAGGTGAAACCCGCGCCCCGCGGACGGGCAGGCGGACTAAGCCGGCAGAGGTCGGGCGGGTCCCGGGCGGAGCGGGGAAAGGAGGGGCGGGGCTGGCGGCGAGAAGGGGAAGGAGGCGGAGGTGCCGGGCGGGCCCGGGGCGCGGGCAGGAAGCGGGGAGGGGCGGCGGGGCGGGGGCCTCCGGAAAAACGCCCCAACTTCCTGCCCCGCCAGAGCCAGGAAGCGGGAGCCGGGACACCGGGCCCGGGATCGCCGAGCCCGACCTCGGGCGCCCCGCCGGTCACCTCCCCGCGTGGACACCAGGTACACCGTCCCTGGCCCCGCCCGGCCTCTCTCCCCTCGGCTGCTAGGGGAAGTGGGGAGGAGGAGGGAGGGGGCTGGGCGCTGCCGGCAGTGAAGGGGCCTCCTCCCGGCCCCGCTGAGCCAGCAGGCGCCCCTCCCTGGGCCTCAGTTTTTCCATCTGTCAAAGGGGACAAAGAGAGGAGAACTAATACTTGTTCAGTGCCCAGTAGGTGAGATGAGGGCTGCGAGCCGGGGGTCAAGGCTTCCCAACTGTCTGGCGGAGGACGGATGATCACTCCCATTGCACAGGTGGGGAAACTGAGGCCCAGGGAGTAAAACCGACTTGTCCCAGGTCACATACATCGTGAGACCGAGTGGAGTTGGGATTTGAACTCGCAGGTGCTTTCAGCCAAGCGTCGTCCTCCAACCCCGCATGCTTTAGAGCCACCCAAAAGGAAAAACGACAATAACAGGGTCATAGGCCGTTGTGAAGCTGAAAGTTGCAGAACGCGTTTGAAAGCATTTTTTGGAAAGGTCTTTTTCTGGGTCATGAGTTATACCCTGGGAGATGGGTTGCAGGGGCACAGAACTGGGGATCTTTTCCCATTGTACAGATGGGAAGACTGAGGCCCAGGGAGAGTTAATTACTTTTTCCAGGTTCCACTGCACGTCAGATGGGAAGGTATGCTCAAACCCAGGATTTTTGCTTTGCGGCCCCAGCGGAAAGTGTGAGGCGGGGTGGGGGGCAGTGCGGGGAGAATTAATGTACGAGCGTTGGGAATTCAAACGGTCCCAAGTTAGGGCGGAAAGACAGGGTAGGGATCCCAGTCTAGGGGCGAAGGGCCGGGGCGACTCGGTGTTCTCGTATTGAGCACTGGTCTGGGGGCTGGAACCATCCCCACCTCTGGCCTGGGGGCGGGGGGCAGGGGGTAGGGGGCGGGGCCCAGGAGAGTGACGGGGGCAGTCGAGATACGGAAACGCCAGCCCTCCAAGGCAGGCCAGAGCGGCCCTATCTGGCCAGCGTGGCTCAGTGGAGAGCTAGAGCGGCCGACAGGAGGAGTAGAGTCTCCTGGGCTGGAGCCTGGCAGGAGCGGGCTAGAGCGGCTGGCGGGAGGAGTGGAGCTGGAAGCAAAGGTGGACTCTGGGGTGGCTAGAGCGACTCGGAGGCGGGGGTGGGGGAGCCCAGAGCCGGCGCGCGGAGGCTTCGGTTCTGGCAGCAGCGGTGCTTCTCCTCCGACCCGGAGCAGGTGAGGGACGCGGCCCCCGGCGGGCGTCACACCCTGACTCCACACGTCCTCCCCAGCATCCCTGACCATGCACATTGCCACGTTCCCTGTAGGATTTGGGGCCGTGTACACCCGCCACGTCCTACATATGATTTGGGGCTCGTGTAGACCCGCCACGCTCCATGTAAATTACAAGGTCCTACAGACCCTCCAGGTTCCTGCTGCCCCCTCCCCCCGCCCCATGGAGGTCCGGCTCCTTACAGAATGTGGGGTTTCCATGGATCAATAGCATCCGCTAGAATCCGGAGCCCTGTAGATCCTGGGTCTCGGGGACCACCACACTCCCCTATAGAATTCTGGTCCCCTTTTAAGTCTCCAGAGATCCCGTAAACTGGCTTCTTCCCCTTAAGGACTTATGATCCTGTGTGATCGAAGGATCCTTGTAGATCCATCATATGTCAGATAGAATCTGGGTCCTTATGCATTCCAAGGGCTCACCTTGACTACTCAGTGTTTTAGGTTCTTTAAGGCTCCTAGAGGTTCATCCACTCAATATCTTATAGGTTGGAGACCAGGCTCATCCACTCAATATCTTATAGACCGCGAGCCCTGCAGAGAACCCAGGCACCCATGTAGTCCTCACACATGCCCGCTTTGCTCTAGGACCCCCACCCTTAAGGACCTTCTGAACCTGCCCTCATCTCCACAGCCCCATGCACATAGCACCCCCTCTGCTGGACCCCAGGGCTTGTCAGTTGCCTTTAGATCCATCTGACCCATCATTCTCTAGCCTTTGTGGGACCACGCCCCATCTTCTAAGCAACCACCCCCCTCCCCAATCCTCTCTGAGCCCCAGGCCTCTGTGGGGCAGCTGAGTCCAATCTGTACTCCTGCCCAGGCCACAGTGCCCACATACCCCTGACTCCCAGACACCATAGGGAAACCTGATGTGTCTCAGCTTTGGTTCAGATTTCAGTTTCCTAAGGTCGGGGTGGGGATTCCCCATGCTCCAAAGCCGCACATTCTGGGAGTTAAATGCATAAATTCTGGAGCCAGACTGCCTGGGTCGGAATCCTGGCTCTGCCTCTTATGAGCTGTGCTGCAGTTTCCTCCTCTGTAAGATGGGGATAATAATAAGAAGAAGACTGATTTCACAGGGTCACTGAAAGGACTGAGTTAATATCTGTCAAGCATTAATACTGTTCCTGGCACGTATTTAATGGCACTTAGTGTACATTAACTGTTAACTATTATTTCCTATTATTGTGATGAGGAATAAAAAGAGATAATACACATCAAATGCATGTTCCGGGGCCTGCCTGGCACGTAAGCATTTGCTCAGATAACGTGTGTGTCCTCACCTTTGCCCTTTTGGAATCTTCCCTGCCTCTGTCAAACTTTTCCACCTCTGAGTGGGATGAGCAGGGACCCTCCATGTCCATGGTCATGCTTTCCAGCCCAGAAGTTGCAGCTGATGGCCTGGTGAAGGTTTTCTTTTTCTTTCTTTCTTTCTTTTTTTTAAAATATTTATTTATTTGGCTGTGCCAGGTCTTAGTTGCAGCATGCGGGATCTAGTTCCCTGACCAGGGATCGAACCCAGGCCCCCTGCATTGGGAGCACGGAGTCTTAACCGCTGGACCACCAGGGAAGTCCCCAGTGAAGCTTTTCTATCTCGGATGGGAGTAATAATAGCATGGGGGTGCTTGCGGTTTTGAGGGTTCAGTGATTTACTCTGTGAGAAGCACTTAGGGCAGTGCCTAGCACACTGAGTGTGATGTAAGTTCAGCTCTCATAATAAATTACTATTATTTTTCTGCCTTGTTTTGCAAATTTATTTATGTGAACGTTTAACAATGCTCAGATCTTAAGTCACCCAAGCTTGGATGTTGAACAAATACACTTTATGGAAAAGAATAAAAATGAGGCCTGCTTGGGTGAACCCATAGGATGGCATTTGGACACTCCAGAAAGCATCATTGTTTAAGGATCATAATCAGAATCCCAGTGCTAGGAGGCCTGTGGAAGAGGGAGAAGGGTGGGTCTCCAGCGACTAGGGATATAAATAGCTTTGGGCTGTGGGGAGAACCCCCCCCGCACTGGTCCACCCCACCCCTGTTTCCACAGCGCCTTCCCACCTGACACGGGCTCGAGTGGCATTAGTCAGACTAATTAAGGACACAGAAGACGTCAGTGGGAAGACGCGGGGAGAAGTGGAGATTCTAAGGGAGACAAGATGGGAGAGACAGCGAGAGATGGGAGGGAGAGAGACGAGAGACAGCAAATGAGACAGTGACGCAGACACGTGCGGGGACAGTGGCTGCAGGAACCAGATGTGGGGAGACAGGCAGAGGCTGAGGGGAAAGACAGGTAGCAAGAGAAGCAGGGGTGGGGCCTAGCGGAGGGGAGGCAGGGACAGTGGGAAAATGAGACAGGTCTGAAGGAAAGGTGAGAGAAAATGAAGACACAGGGAGAAGAGAGTCAAAGGCATGAGGCAGATTCAGTGGAGAGGCAGCTGGGGAGAGGTGAGCCGGCAGACACACAGACAGACCGGACAGGTGGACATAGGGTGAGAGAGATGGACACCCCTTGGGATGAGCTCTCTGAGGACCGTCCCTTGTTTTCTGGGATGGAAGCCGGAAAGATGCCAGGTCCCTGAGGGGAAGAAGTGGGGTCGAGGACTCTTGGTCCTGAGGGAGGAGGGTTCACAGTTTGGTTTTCTCGTGTGGAGGGAGTTGGGGGTTGGGGGATTTGCCATTGTGACTTCCTGTCACAGGAAGCAGGGCTGGTGGGTTCCGAGGCAGCACCCTGCCCCAAGCCTGTCACAGGGCAGAGCAGAGCCCCCAGGCCCCAGTTACCTCCCTCCCAGCCCCCCTTTAGCCTTTCCACCTCTGCCCGCCCGCCGGCCCTGCCTCCTCAGGACCCAGCCCCCAGCCTCGCGTCCATCGGGGACCCGAAATCGCAGGCTCTCACGGCCGCAGCTCTCTGACGGACCCAGGCTCCTGGCCTCCAGCTTCCCCCCCGCCCACAAGGCTCCCTGTCCTTGGGCTCCCTGCCCTGGCTGGCCTCTGAAGGGCTCTTTGTCGCCACACAGAGGCCCCATTGAGCTGTGGAGGCCGCGATGGGGGTGGAGGCTGTTTACTCACCTTGGCACCTGGGCCAGGAATCTGTGAGTAACCGCCCTGGGCCGCCCTCTGCCACCCCTCTAACCGCGGCCCCTCCTCTTCCCCCAGCCCTGCAGAGCCCATGGAGGCCGAAGACGTCGCCCGAGGGGCGGTGAGTGGAGAGAGCGGAGAGAGCCGGGGGGTGAGGGGACTGGGGGGCTGTGCGGTGGGGAGCACTGTGGGCTGAAGCCATCCCTCCCCTTCCGCAGGCCCCAGGGCCCCCCCGGCCTGGCCTGGTGCCCATCAGCATCATCGGGGCTGAGGACGAGGATTTTGAGAATGAGCTGAAGACGGTGAGAGGGAGGGGGGGTGGGAAAACTTCTGTCCCAGGCTCCCTGGGGCCCCAGCCCTCAAGTCCCAACCTCAGTGTCCCCTCTCCCACCTTGGGTCCTGTTCTCTGTCTTCAGATGCTGTCACTCGGCCTCCTCTCACTGCCCATCTCTCTTTCTTTAATCTTCCTGGTACCTCCTTCCTCATCCCCTCACCCCATCCTCAATGCCCCCCCATTACAGCACAGTCTCTCACCCTGTTTAACCCCAGTTTTTAATCACTGCCCCCGCCCCCTAATTACAGCACAGATCCTCATTCCATCTCTCCTGATTTCTGTCCTCTTCACCCACCATTGTAACATTAAAACTCATCCATTCTCCCCAACCCCTGACTTGCCACCATCAGCCCCCCACCTGCCAGCTTGGATCCATCGGGAAGTACCAGGGAAGAGGGAGGGTCAAGCCCCAAGCCCCTCCTCTGCTCCCCACTGTCTCACTCCCATCCCCACCCCCAGAACCCCGAGGAGCAAAACAACCAGTACCAGAGCCTGGATCAGGTGAAGCGGCGCCCGGCCCACCTCATGGCCCTCCTGCAGCACGTGGCCATGCAGTTCGAGCCAGGACCCCTGGTGAGGGCGGGGCTGGGCAGGCACGGGGCGGGGCGGGGCGGGGACCCGCCGCAGTGCTCAGTGCGTTAGGCCAGCGAGGATGAGCCAGGCGGGATCCAGAGAGCACAGCTTGAGAGCCAAGAAGCCCACCACGGGATGCAGACAAGGTTGCAGGTGCCCCGTGTAAATTTCTGAGCAGTGGGCGCAGCCCGGGAGAGTAGGCACGGCAGAGTCTCGGAGAGCAACGGAGAATCCAGCAGCCTGGCGGAAACCATGCCCCCGGCCGCCTTCCGTGCCCACGGCAGCATCACCCATCAGTGACAGCGCCTTTTCACAGACTCTGGAAATCAAATTCTCTGCACGTGCCACCAGTCAGTCCTTCAGAGCTGGTGGTTGGGAGAAAACCGTTAGCCTCCTCGGGTCTAGGCGGCACAGTAGGCTCTGGTCCAGAAACAAGGAAACTGCTACAAGCAGCCCGCGAAGCAGAGGGAATGTAACGGATGACCCGGAAAACTCGTTATAGGGCAGAAAATACCGGGGAGGTTTGCATGCAGAGCCATGCCATCTGGGAGACACCTGCAGAGTCTAGAGAACCCAGCAGGTGGCTTGGGGAGGGAGAAGCCACAACACTGGCTGGAGGGGGCTCTGTGGACCAGGGTCCCGTCCCAAGAAGACCCCGTGCAGCCCAGCGCAGGCTGGGAGCTGGGCTTAGCCTAGGGCACTGCTCTGTACTGGAAATGCGTGGCAGATCCCTCCAGAAAACAAGGAGGCTGATGGGAGTGGCAGGGAGGGGGGCCTGGGGGGTGCAGAGCGAAGAGCGTATCGACTGACACCAAAGCTTCAGAAGCTGGCAGGCCATCAGGAAATTGCCAGAAAAGTGGCTGCCGCCCCCCGCCCCCGCCCCAGGGCATGGAGGCTCTGGCCCTCTGGCAAGGGAGTTCCCCTGCCGAGCCTGAGGGTTTCTAGAACTTGAACTCCTGGAATTTAGCCCAGGGATTGTGCTGACTGCTCTGTCCCTTTTTTTTTTTTTTAAAAGAAGATGTTGGGGGTAGGAGTTTAGTAAGCTATTTATTTATTTTTGCTGTGTTGGGTCTTCGTTTCTGCAGGAGGGCTTTCTCTAGTTGTGGTAAGCGGGGGCCGCTCTTCATCGCGGTGCGCGGGCCTCTCACTATAGCGGCTTCTCGTTGCGGAGCACAGGCTCCAGACGCGCAGGCTCAGTAGTTGTGGCTCACGGGCCTAGTTGCTCCGCGGCATGTGGGATCCTCCCAGACACGGCTCGAACCCGTGTCCCCTGCATGAGCAGGCAGATTCTCAACCACTGCGCCACCAGGGAAGCCCTGCCGTGTCCCTTTACAGATGAGGAAACTGAGGCCTGGCCAGGGCCAGAGGTTCGGCTCAGGTGACCCAGATGGCCTTTGGCACATTGAGATTTGTCCTCACGCTGTTTCCTCACCTGCTTGGCTGGGGGAGGGGCCGGGAGATAGTCGTGGTCCCTTGGGCTGCTTCCTGTGGGCCTCTGATGGAGTTTTGCCTTATGGGGGTGTGGGGAGGGGGTAGGCATAGATTACTGGGGCGAGTCCTTAGCACACTGAGACCATGTCCCTTACCTGATGACAGTCCCCCAGGAGCCAGGACAGGTTGGAGGCCCCACAGCATTGCCAGTGTCACCCAGCATAGGGCTGCCACGTAGGCGACCTCAAGGCGTGCTTGATGAGTGAGTGAATGAGTGAGTGCCCTTGTCCTCCTGTTTATGTGCTCAGTGCCGCTGTGTACTAGGCCCTGTCTGGGACACAGATGAATCAGAACGTCCCCCCCTGCCACAGACACACACACACACACACACACACACACACACACGCCCTCAAGTAACTCACGGTATTGCTAGGCAATGGGGAGCAGTAGAGACAGGCTGTCTGAGATCCAGTCCCAACTTCGTCACTTACTAGCTGTTTTCTCATCTGTAAAATGGGATAACGGTAGTCCTCCCCGTGACTAAGCAGGTTAATGTGGCTAAAGAGTTTGCACAGCGTCAGGGACACACCGAGCCCGCTTACTGTAGCTGGGGGAGGCGTTAGCAGCAGCAGCAGAGAGAAGACAGACCAAAGAACCATTTCACAGGAGAGAAAATGAACGAAAGCCGCGGTGGCCTGGGGAGGCAGGCGGGGGCCTGGGACGGGGATGGGGGACGTCAGGGAGCGCTTCGCAGAGGGTTTGTGCCCTGAGGCGTTCCGGGGGCAGTGCGGTTTGGGTGGGGTGGGAGGAGGATACGTCATGCTTCGTCTCCCCCAGCTCTGCTGCCTGCACGCGGACATGCTGGGCTCACTGGGCCCCAAGGAGGCCAAGAAGGCCTTCGGCGACTTCTGCCACAGCTTCCTGGATAAGTGTGCGGTGAGAGACACCTTCGGGGGGCCCCATCCCCCGTCCCCTTCACCCTGGGCAGCCAGCCTGCTGAGGGCAAGGTGAAGGGCGGCCTGGTCTGGGGAGACCCTGTGCCAGCCTGACCCCCCCTCCACTGCTCCCTCCCCTCAGAGCATCGTACCCACTGGTACTTGGGCTGCCATCCCATTGATCCCAACACTGCCCCCTTCACTGCCCAGTCCTCCCCTTCACTCCGTTCTCTCCCCCGAGCAGATTCTGCGGGTGACGGTCCCTCCCACCGTGGCCTTTGAACTTGGTAAGAAGAGGAGAGGGGATCTGGGGATGAGGACGTGTTCTCTAGCAGGGACCAGGAGACCCCCGGGAGGGAGGCCGCACTCTCATGCTCCCAGGACAGGGGCTTGTCCTTCCTTCTTCATGGCCCCCACAGCCCAAGGAAGCATAAATGTCAGAGTCGAAGGGTGGGTGGGGAGTCGCAGCCCCTGGAACTGGCCGCTGTCCCTGCAGACCGCACGCGGCCCGATCTCCTCTCCGAGGATGTCCAGCGGCATTTCGTGCAGGAGGTGGTGCAGACCCAGCAGGCAGCTGTCAGCCGGCAGCTGGAGGACTTCCGCTCCAAGAAGCTCATGGGCATGACACCCTGGGAGCAGGAGCTGATCCAGCTGGGGGCCTGGGTTGGGCGGGACCGCGCCACCTATGAGGCCCGGGAGCGGCACCTGGCTGAGCGGCAGCTGGCCCACCTGGAGGACATGCAGTGAGTGGGACCAGCCCCTCCGCAGCCCAGAGGGCGCCCCCTGCTGCCCCGTTCCTTCCGCTTCCAGGCTCCCTCTGCAGCTGCAGCGTTTATTTCCCAGCGTTTGGGATCCTCCCCTGACTTCTGGGGCCCAGCCCTGGCATTTTAGTCCATCTGGTTTTGCATCTTCCCTTCCCAGCTTTGGGGTCCCTCCTAGTTTCCGGGTCTTGTCCACGGTCTTGCATTCAGGCCTGGGCTTTGGGTCCTGTCCTTGCAACTCTCACGACCCCGGGTGAGAGTCTGGCCTTCAGTGATTGTCCTTCGCAGATGTGTCAGCAGCAGCCCCCCCCCGCCCCCGTCTGCCTCTCCTCTCTCCCTGTGCCAGCTTTGGAGGGGACAGGAACCTGGACAACTGTGCTGGGGGGACAGGGACCCCAGGCTTAGCAAATTTGTTACAAACTTCTTTCTTTTTCTTGCAGACACACCATCTCTAACGATGAGGAAAAGAGGTGATGGAAGGAGAGAGGCCGGCGGGGAGTTTGGTTTTCTGGGCCCGAGGGAGGAGGGCCTGCCGCCTAGGAGCCTGGGCGTTGGGCAACACCTCTGGCTCCATCCTCTAAAACCCTCTCTCTCCCCCCTTTCCTCAGATACTCAGCAGGAAGTGGTCATGGGGCTGGTGTGGGAAGCGAGCAGAGGGGGAGCTGTGAGGGTAGCAGGGTACCTGCATCCGTGGGAGTGCGCGTGGCAGTGTGTGTGTCTGTGTGCCCTCACCGTCCCCTCCCCACAGTGCTGCTGTGGTCAGTGCCATCACCCTGTACATGCGCCACCTCGGGGTGCGGACCAAGAGTGGAGACAAGAAGTCGGGGAGGAATTTCTTCCGGAAAAAGGTGCTTCCCCGAGCGCCCAAACCTGGCCCTTACCTCCCCAGAGACCCCCAGGGAGCCTCGAGGCTCTGCACCGCTGGGGTCGGATCCCTCTTTGTTGGCATCGGCCCAGAAATGCCCAGCCCCCTCCTCCCCCCACCTTCCATAGGTGATGGGGAACCGGCGGTCAGAAGAGCCGACCAAGACCAAGAAAGGACTGAGCAGCTTCCTGGATGCCGCCCGCTGGAACCGGGGAGAGCCCCAGGGTGAGGTGCCCAGCCTCAGCCCCGCCCCGACTTCCCCATGCTGCCCCCACCTCATGGTCCCATCTCTCGTTTCAGCCCCAGATTTTCGACACCTCAAAGTTGAGGCTGATGGTAATAGTCCTGAAGCTAGAGCGTCCGTCCTGGGGACCTGAGAGAGGAGGGCAGGGGACCTACTAGGTCTGAGGGAGCAGGGGCGAGGGGCTGGGACTCCTGGCTCTGAGGGTGGAGTAGGGGTCTCCTGGGTGATGGGCCAGCATCTGATCCCCAGACCTTTGTGAATTAGAGTCGCTGGACTCTCATATTCCCCTTTGTCCTTCACTGCCTCCCCAGGTGAGAAGCCAGGCCTTACAGAACGTAAGGGAGGTCTGGGGGTGCCCTCCCGGGACCGGAATGTCGGAGCCCCTGGGCAGGACACCCCCGGAGTTTCTCTGCACCCTCTGTCTGGGGACAGCCCTGACCGGGAACCAGGTGAGAGTTTCCTGGGCCCCGCAGCAGAACAGCCCCTTGGTTCTCTGCCCTCCCTGCCCCTGGTCACCAGGGTTATTGATAACCTACCCCTTCCCTCGGTTTACCCTTTCCATGGCTTTCTTCGCAAGCTCGCACCTCTGTTCCGGTGACAGGTTTCCCCACTTCCCTGGACTACGTTTCCCATCAGCCCCCATGGCTTCATTTCCCAGAACCCTCTCTGAGTACATTACCAGTCAGCCTCCCTTAGATGGTGAGCCCGGCTGCTCCATGAACTTAAGGTCTCACGCTCCTTGGGTGGCTCTCAGCCCGCTGGATCTCAGACTGCTACTTGGCCAGGCCTGGGTTCAGACCCTGGCTCTGCGCTTGACTTGTGTTAGATCTTGGAAGTCACTCCCCACTCTTCGAACCTCAGTCCCCTCACCTCTGAACGGGTACATTCTCTTCCCACAAGTCCCAGTTGAGTGTTGGGAGAATGCATGGATGTGGAGGCATCCAGTTTCCTCCCCGAGTGCGAGGCTGGCACCCTAGTTTTGCAGCATCTGCACCCACTGAGCCCCACCTGCCCATGACCCTGTTCTCAGAGATCTTTCCATCTGTCCGTCTCCCACTGAAGTATAGAGCAGCCACTTGGTTTCGGCCAGGCACTGGATGGCTTTAGAGGAACGGAGGCCCCCAGGGTGTGGGTCTCACCGTGGCAGGGACCTTCCAGCCAGCCTTGCTTTCCCCACCCGCATTATCCCCACAGGTGTTGACGCCCTCCCGGAGCTGGGGGACCCGCCCCCGCAGGGCCCAGCCAGCCTGGAGCCTGCAGCGCCCCTGGAGAGCACAGAGGAGGGTGCTGACACGGAGAGGTGCCCAGGGCCGGGTGCAGGGGAGGTGCCGGGCGCAGGACCGGGCTTATGCAGTGCAGGGAGGGTGTGTGTTGGGGGTCGCACTGCCACTTGCACCTGCCTGTCCCTGAGCCAAGCCGTCTCCACTCTGCCCCGCTCCTCCCTCTTTCCATCTTCTCCCTTTTTCTTCCGCTGTCTTTCCTCGTCTCCCCTTTCCTTCTCTTCTGCCTCTCCTTCCTTTTTCACTGATTTTCTCCCTCCCCCTCCCCCCCTCTCTTTCTCTCCTTTCCTCCCACTTCCTCTGCTTTCCCTCCCCTCAGCTCCTCCTGGTCCCTCTCCCTCTGCCCCCACCCTCCGCCCTGCACTTTTCCATCTTTTCCCCCTTCTCTCTTTTTTTCCCCCCTTCTCTTTTAAGCCTCCAGCCCAGCTGCCTTGCTCCTGCCTCCCAGTGCCCCTCCCCTCCATCCCCCAGCCCTCTGTGCTCTGTGCCTGGGGGCCCTGTCCCCCTCACAGTTGGGGGGCAGGCTCTGCCCCCTGCCTGTCCTTGTGCCGCTGCTTTGGGGACCCTTTGGCGGGTGGGGGAGGTGAGTTGGGTTCCATCTGGGTCCACCTCTGACCCTGTGCCCCTCTCTCCCCAGAAGGTGGAAGAGGTGGGTGCCTGGGCCCTGGGTGGGGGGAGGGCTAGCCCCTCCCCCATTTCTCCCCTTCTCCCCATGGGCCACCCCCTCCCCTTCACCCCTGTGAGGGGTGGGTGGGCACGCCACCTTCAAGCCGAAGAGCTAAGTATTGAAATCCCCCTTCCCTCCCTCAACTCCTGCCTCTGTCCCCATCCCCCTGCCTCAGGGAAGGGAGGGGTCAGTTTTGTGCTCCATACTGGGTTCCCATCCCCTCCTCCACCAATTTCAGTATCCCTTCTGGCCACCCCCCTCACTGCCCCAGCACCCCAAAGTCACACTGGTCCTTCTGACTCTCTCCTCTCTTCTGTTGCATGTTTGATCTCTGTCCTGGTCTCTCCCTGTCTCTGTCCCTGTCCTGGTCTCTCCCCATCTGTCCCTGTCCCGGTCTCTCCCCGTCTCTGTCCCCGTCTTGGTCTCTCCCCGTCTCTGTCCTGGTCTCTCCCCACCTGTCCCTGTCTATCTCTGTCCTGGTCTCTCCCCGTCTCTGTCCCTGTCTTGGTCTCTCCTTATCTCTGTCCTGGCCTCTGTCTGACTCTGTCCTTGGCCTCGGGGTCCAGGCTGTCGGGGCGTCTGGGGCGCTCGGAGAGCCTGCGGGTGAGTGACCGCCGCCGGCCTTCCCGGGGCAGCCTCGGGGCTAAGGGCCGGGGTGGGGGCCGCTCCCGGAGCGACGTGGACATGGACCCCAGCTCCGCCACGGCCGTGCTTGGCCCTGCCCGACGAGCCACGTACGTCACTCCTCCCCCCCCCCGTCCACTGAGGCAGCCTGGAGAGTCAGGGAGGCCGGGGTGGGGGATCTTTGCCAGAATCACCAAGAGCTGGGTATCAGATGCTGAGGTCACTGAGGGCCTCCAATGGTCCCAGGAGAGGGGTAAGAGGCTTCTTTCCAGATCTGGGAGCTGGTCTGCAGCCCTAGGGGATGGGGTTGGACACTATAAAGAGTTGAAGGCTCTTCTCTGGGATGCCCTGCGCTGGGGCCCTAATGAGGCCTCTGTCCCACAGCCCCGAGCCTGGAGATGAGGGGGAGCCGGGCCGATCGGGACTAGAGCTGGAACCAGAAGAGCCCCCCGGCTGGCGGGAACTCGTCCCCCCGGGCACCCTGCACAGCCTTCCCAAGAGCCAGGTGAAGCGGCAGGAGGTCATCAGCGGTGAGTCTCCTCCTCCAAGCCACTGCGGCCGAGGACACAGCCCAGCTCCAGCAAAGTCAGACAGACGCAGGGAGATGTCCATCTCGGTGTTACTTACACCGGGCAGAGCTTGAAGGCAGCCCGCTTCTGACAGAGCACCGTTTGTTAAGCAAATTGTGGAATATTCCATGGAACGGGAATGCGGCCATCGTTGAAGTGACATTTCCGAAGAATTTTTTGTAGTGCAGGACAGTGTTGATGTTAGGAGCCAGACACGGTCTATAGATTTGTATTTCTAGCGTGAGCCTTTGTTTCCTCATTTGGGAAACGTGGGCAGTGATAGTTCCTACCTCAAGAGACTGTCACAGAGATGAAGGTGAGATGATGAGTGTGAAACGCTCAGCAGTGGTGGGCCCAGGGTAAGAGCATTCGGATGCAGCCGCTGTTAGGACTGGTCTTCAGCGCTCGGGGGACAAAAAGGTTCCCACCCAGAAAAGTTTGGGAAGATAATCAATACGTTAGCAGTGCTTACTTCTGAGCAGACAGATGATGGGAGTATCGTTTTTGTCTCGATCCTGTGCTGTGATTTCAACTCATTTGTGTGTTGAGGGGAGTTTGGCAAACGTACAGTCCTTTTGGAAGCTCATTTGGAAGTTAATTTACAGATTACTTAATAGTAAGAAGGGTTCTCATTCAGAACTTTTAGGGCAGCAGATAACTGCTTTTTGGGTCACAGATCCTTCTGAGGATCTGATCAAAACATTAGCAGTGCTATCCGATAGAATTTTCTGGAATGACGGTCACAGGCAATATCTGTGCTTTCCAGCATGGTAACCACCAGCCATATAATGGCGGTTGAGTGCCTAAAGTGTGGTGAGTACAGCTAAGAACTGAATTTTGCATTGCATTGCATTTTAATTAAGCAATATTTGAAGAGCTGTGTGTGGCTCGTGGCTACCACGTCGGACAGCATAGCGGTTTCTCTCACCAGAAAAATATACATACGTAACACACAAAATGGTACATTTAGTCTCTGGGGACTTTTGAGGCCCCTGGAACTCAGGCCATCAACCTGTGCAGAGAGGGGGTCATTGTGCCAGAAACTGAGCCTGAGAAAACTTGCTGGATGGTTAGACATAAAACACAGCTGCAGGCAGTGAGGAGACCGACTTGTCTCGGTTTGCCTGGGACTGTCCCAGTTTTAGCACTGAAAATCCCATGTCCCGGGAAAACCATGGTGCGGGGCAAACTGGGACCATCGGTCGCCTTGCCTGGCTGCCCCAGCCGGAACAGAAAGGCAGTGGGGCTGAGGAATTTGGCTATTTCAGGGGCACGTGACTCCACCCAGGGAGAATCATCCCTGTCCCGTCCCCTCCTCACTCCCCAGCCTGCCTCTGAGAGTGCCCCCCCCATAGTTTGCACACTCCCCAACCATGCCTCCTGCCCGGTGGCCCTGCAGAGCTGCTGGTGACAGAGGCGGCCCACGTGCGCATGCTCCGGGTGCTCTATGACCTCTTCTACCAGCCCATGGCGGATGGGGGCTTCTTCTCCCTGGAGGAGCTACAGAACATCTTCCCCAGCCTGGACGAGCTCATCGAGGTGCATTGTGAGTGCAGGGCTGCGGCCCTACGTCCCACTGCCAGCTCTCTCCTTCATTGCCTCAACGACAAACCCTGGAGCCTGGTCTCACGGGCAGCCTCTGTTCCAGCTCTGGGGACGACCCCACCCCAGAACCCCAGAGCTCACATTCTAGGGACACATCCTCAACAAGCATGTGGTGGGGAGTGAGGGAGGGACAGGCCCACCGGCCCCATGGATCAGACACACCCACCTGCAGCCCGACCCCACCCCCACCCCCACCAGCTCCCGACCAGCTCTGCATCCAGTCTCACGGGCCCTGACAGCACCCCCTTTCCTCTCTGCTCTCCACAGCCCTGTTCCTTGATCGCCTGATGAAGCGGAGGCAGGACAGTGGCTACCTCATTGAGGAGATCGGAGATGTGCTGCTGGCCCAGGTGAGGGTGCCCAGCCTAGGCCCAGGTGAGGGTGCCCCCCCTTCCCCTCACCCCGCCCCCTCCTCCTGGCTGGGGACCTGAAATGCAGGCCCCAGGAGACCAGGTCTCAAGCTTTCAACCCCTTTAAGACCCAGGGGTCTGGGCCCCTAACCTGTCCTCCTGTCTAGGCTGCCATCCCCATGTGAGGCCCCACTCCCCCCAATCCCCCCTGAGACACCCTCCCTGGCCTGAATCTTGCTGTAGTTTGATGGTACCGAGGGCTCCTGGTTCCAGAAAATCTCCTCCCGCTTCTGCAGCCGCCAGTCGTTTGCCTTAGAGCAGCTCAAAGCCAAACAGCGCAAGGAGCCTCGGTTCTGTGCCTTCGTGCAGGTGAGGCAGGGGTCTGGGCCCCAGGGTCCCAGGGGAGGGGGGCCGGCGTCCCGGTCCCCAAGGCCAGCCTCAGCAGAGCCGCCTCAGCACTGCCGTCCCCGCAGGAGGCCGAGAGCCGCCCCCGGTGCCGCCGCCTGCAGCTGAAGGACATGATCCCCACGGAGATGCAGCGTCTGACCAAGTACCCGCTGCTGCTGCAGAGCATCGGGCAGAACACAGGTAGCCGCAGGCCCTGCCCCATGCTGCTGGGCTCCGCCCGCTTGTCTCTAATCTTGGCCTAGGGACTGGGAGCTTCCAGGGTTGGGGTTCACCGGGGCTGGTCTCCCCCTTGCCTGCAGAAGAGCCTGCGGAACGGGAGAAAGTGGAGCTGGCGGCTGAGTGCTGCAGGGAAATTCTGCACCACGTCAACCAAGCCGTGCGCGACATGGAGGACCTGCTGGTGAGCCTGGGTGGGGCCCCGGGCCGGGGCAGGGGGTGCGCGTGGGCAGGACCCCCGGCTTGCCCCCGTCGGGGTCACTGTGGGCCGGCCCCAACTCTTGGCTTGTCCCAGTGACACTCCCTTCCCTTCCCCGCCCCAGCGGCTCAAGGATTATCAGAGGCGCCTGGATTTGTCCCACCTGCGGCAGAGCAGCGACCCCATGCTGAGCGAGTTCAAGGTGGCCCCGCCCCCGCCCCACCTGCCCTCCCCTCTCCTCCCCTCCGCCCCGCCCTGGGGATTCTCTGATAACACACCCAGGAAGCAAGAGGGGCCCCTCAACCCTGACGCCCTTCTTTCTCATTCCCAGCGGGGCAGCCCCTCCTGACCCCATGGTCATCCCCACCTTCCCCTGCCCCGCCCTCACCTTTACTGACCATCACTCCTTCCTGCCTCCAGAACCTGGATATCACCAAGAAGAAGCTGGTCCATGAGGGCCCGCTGACGTGGCGGGTGACTAAGGACAAGGCTGTGGGTGAGCAACAGGGCCGCGAGCGGGGGGCCGCGGGGCAGGGCTGTCCAGGGAGCGTGCTGAGCACGGGCCTCGCCCCCTGCAGAGGTCCACGTCCTGCTGCTGGACGACCTGCTGCTGCTGCTGCAGCGCCAGGATGAGCGGCTGCTGCTCAAATCGCACAGCCGGACGCTGACGCCCACGCCCGACGGCAAGACCATGCTGCGGCCCGTGCTGCGGCTCACCTCCGCCATGACCCGAGAGGTGGCCACCGGTGAGGCCCCAGGCACAGCTGTCCCCGAGGCAGGGGAGGAGCCCTCCAGGGAGCCCGGCACGCACGTTCTGGCCAAGGGGAGGCCTGGCAGCCCAAGGCCGAGGCTGTGAGGGGGGGCCCTGGGCTGGGCACGGCGGGGCCCCAGGCCTGTTGTGGCTTTTACTGAGTGAGATGGGGAACCGCCCCAGGTTTTTCCACAGAGGAGCAGCCAGTTCTAACTGGTGTTTTGAAAAGACACCCTGGCTGCCTCTTGGGGGTTGTAGGCAGCAGGGGTGGGAGCTGGGAGCCCAGTGAGGGGCCGTGGTGGTGGGAGTGGTTCCAGGGGTCTCATAGGTAGAGCCAGACTGGGGGCTTGTTTCCTGGTTAGGTGAGGGAGGGCTCCGGAGGGAGGCACCGGGGGCGGGGCGGGGGGTGAGTTGAGTCGTGGGAGCCACCAGGTGCCACCGCGATGGGGGCCTTCCCCAGGTGCATGTTGGGATGGCCCTGGCTTTGAGCCTCACCTCTCCCTCCCCCTGCAGATCACAAAGCCTTCTATGTCATTTTTACCTGGGACCAGGAGGCTCAGATATACGAGCTGGTGGCCCAGACCGTGTCGGAGCGGAAGAAGTGAGCAGCTCTGGGTTCCAAGAGCGGGGGGAGGGGGAGGAGGCCCAGGCCCCCGGATCTCTGGGGACAGGGAGTGGGTAGGAGTTCCTGGCACAGGGTCTGGGGGCTCTGACTGCCCAGGGGCTGCCCTGTCTCCCCAGCTGGTGTGCCCTCATCACTGAGACCGCTGGATCCCTGAAGGTCCCTGCCCGCACCTCCCGACCCAAACACCGGCCCAGCCCCAGCAGGTGAGGGGGCCGGGGAGGCAAGTGGAGGGCAGGGGGCAGCTTCCCTGTGTGTCCCCAGAACCTGAGCTCCAGCCCAGTCTCCACGTGTATGTGTGTGTGTGTGTGTGTGTGTGTGCACGCGCGTGCCTGTGAAGGTGTGTACATGCGTGCACCGACCCCACCACGGTCCATCTGTCTCCTATCCAGGCCTCTCTGTCTTCCACCAGCCGGGCCTGTCTGTCTCCCTGTCTCCCAGCCTTGACCTCTGTCTCTGTCTCCGGACCTCCCTGCCTCCCCACCTCTAGTTCTCTGTCTCCCTGCCCCTGCTGCCCACCAGGGCCAGGGTGGCAGGGTCACCCAGCACTTGCTCCCCCCAGCACCCGTGAACCCCTGCTCAGCAGCTCTGAGAACGGCAACGGTGGCCGAGAGATGCCTCCGGCTGACGGTAAGCCTAGATGGAGGGGTGCCGAGTGGGGGTGGGGTGTCCACAGGAAGCCCAGCAGGATCTGAGTCCCTTGCCTGCTCCCCGACCCAGGCCGGATGGAGAGAATCTTCAGCGCCCTCCTGCCCTTCTGCAGACCAGGCCCTGAGGGCCAGCTCGCTGCCAAGGCCCTTCAGAAAGGTAGCTGAGCCCCACCCCCGCAGGGCTGCCGCCAGCCGGAACAGTGCTTTCCAACCTGCCATGTGGCCAGCCGCCAGAAACATGCACCACATCCACCTCCTGCACCACTGTCCTTGGCGGCCCCAAGTCCCTCTTCCTTTTGCAGTCCCGTCCCTTCCTTAACCTTCAGTTTAGCCTCTCCCTGGACCCATCTCTGTCCTCGGTGCCCTCCGCCCCGCCCCCACCCTAGCCCCAGCCTCATCTCTGCACCCCCTTTTGCAGCCTCCGGCCCCTTCTGCAGGTCTGGCCAACCGGAAGCTCACTCCCACCCGCAGGCCCCTGGCCTCTTTCCCACCCCTCACCTCCCACCCATCCCAGCCCGAGCCCTGCCTCTGACTCTGTCCCCTTGCCCCTGTCCAGTGCTGTCCCTGAAGCAGCTCCTGCTTCCCTCGGAGGAAGACAGCGGGGTGGGGCCTCCGCTCGAAGGCGATGGAGTCCCAGGGGGCGGCCCCCCAAGCCCACCACAGCCCCAGGAAATTCGGGAGGAGCTGCTCAGCCTGGAGGAGACCATTAAACAGCTGGAGGTGGTGGCCTTGCGGGGGGGTGGGGAGGAAGGAGGCTGACTCAGTGGAGGGACCCTTCTCATTGAGGATCCCCAACCAGGAGGTGGAGGAGGAGTTTTGCCGCCTGAGACTCCTCCTGTCTCCGCTCGGGGAGAACACTGTCCCCCAGTCTGGCTGTACCTGAGGACCCCTGCCCCAGGCAGGTGAGTGGGGGACTGGGGGAGCCAGGCACCACCTGGAGAGGAGGGACCAGAGTGGCTACCTCAGGCACTCGCCGCTGCACAGCCCCATCCATCTCTCTCCCTCTGTCTTTGACTTTCGCATCTCCCCACTCTGCCTCCTGCCTCCATCTGTCCGTCTCTGTCAGTTGCTGTTTCTCTGGCTCTTTTGTGCTCCTTCCCCACCCTCCCTTTCTCCCTGTCTGTTTCTCTCTCCATCTCTCTCCTCTTTCTCTCCATCTCTCTTCCCATCTCCATCTCCCTTCTTCTCCTACATCTCCCCCTCCCCCCAGGCCTTTTCGCAAGAAGGAGAGGGCCACCCGCCACTGCACAGCTGCCGCAGCATCTCCAACCCCAAGGGCCTGAGGAGAGGGAGCCAGGCTGCCAGGGCCACGCCTGGGGGGCCCAGCTGGGATCACTGCCTCCCGAACCTCCCACTGGCCTCGGCCTTCTCTCCCTCCTGCTTGGGGGACTCAGGGCTTCATTCCATGGGGGCACTATCTGGCCCCCATTCCTGGGCCATCTCAGTATTGCCCGGGGTGGGGGGGCAGCCCCCACCCCCAAGTGCCTTTGCTCTGTTTTTATACCCTGAATTGGAGGTTTATTTTTTAATATATATTATCTAAGGAGAGGTCTGTGTTTGTGAGGGCGGGCAAGGGCCCGGGCGTGGTGTCTGGAACCCTCCACAACTGTCTGGCATCACTTCCTGCGTCTGTCCTACCCCGTCGCCTCTGTGCCTTTTGCCTTTCTCCAGTTGTTCATTCATTCGTCCCTGTGCCTTGACAGTGACTCCCCAGGCCCCCCCCCCAACACCCGTCCCAGCTCCCACCCCCGAGCCCACTGGTCACGCACGACAACGCTGGGTGCCCTGCATCTCACACTTCTTTCTGTTCTTTTATTTTTGTAGTAAACTCTCTGGAGGTCGCTGGTGGGGGTCATGGGGCGGGGGGGGGCCCTCTGGGTGGGGGCTGGGGGCGGGGTTATTGCTCTGAGCTCCCTGTCCCCAGGGGGCCTGTGATGGAGGCGGGGGCATCAGGACTGGGGCCGGCACAGGGGGAGACACGGCCGCACGAACACATAGGTCACAGCACAGGGGCAGGTGGGCAGGGAAGGCTGGGCGCCGTATTGCACTTTGGGAGTGGGCCAGGCGGGGACCCCCTCAAACTGGAGCCTGGGGAGGAAGCTGGAGGCCATCGTGTCCCCTCCCCTCTCTGGAGGGGGAGGTGAGACCCCCCAGTCTGGGGCTGGGGAAGAAGACTGGGGCCGCCGTGGGCCTGGGCCTGGGAGGGGCCGAAGGCTGTTCCCCGGCCTCAGGCAGGACATCGAGAGCAGACCAGACAACAGAAGAGGCCGTGCGAGCGGCCACCCCGGTCCCCGCCCTGGCAGAATCCATCACCCGGGCTCAGCTGCCGACACCCCCTTTGCCCGCCTTGGCCTTGGAGGGCGCGGGGAGGCCCTCCTCTCCCTCGCTGTCAGAGCTGCAGCCGCTGACGTCGGTAATCTCCAGCTCCGAGTCGCTGTCCTTGCCCCCCAGCGCGGCCTCTGGGCCCCCAGCCCTCGGCAGTGCCAGGCGAGGGGCTGCTGCCAGGCCCGAGGGGCGCTCGGGGCCCAGGCCCTCCGCGGCGGCAGCCAGCAGGGGCGCAGCGCTGGGGCTTCCCCCTGCCCCTGCTGCGGGCAGGTGGCCCAGGGAACCGGCCAGAGGGTTGGGGTAGAAGTGGGGCGGGTAGAGAGGCGGGGGCAGCTTGGGGAAGGGGCCGGTGAGGTACGGGCTAAAGTTCCAGGGGTGCTCTGGGAAGGCGCGGCCGAAGGGACCCAGCAGGCCGGGGGGCTTGGAATAGCCGGTGGCACCTGGTGGGGCGGCGGGACGGGGGTGGCGTTCAGGCTGGGCCTCTCTGCCCCACTATCGGGGCTGGCTGCCGGGGCCTTAGTGCAGGGTGCCACCTCCCTGCCATATTCCACCCGATTCTCCCATTGTCCTCCCACACGGGATCTCCCCACCCTCACGTGGCTTCCCCCCATCTCCACCTCCCCACCCGCCTCCCATTCATTTAGCGCCCCCAGAAAACCCTTCTCTTGGCCTGTCCCCCTTTCCAGCTTCCCTCCTCCCTGCCTCACCTCGCACCCTCCGACTTTTAAACACACGTGCACACGCACACACACATACACACACACACAGCCTCGCCTGGAGCCTCCTTCCTGCATCCTGTCTCCTCCCCCATCTTTGCCCTCACACAGCCCTCCCCGGCACGCCTGGACCCCAGGCCCTTACCAGAGCCCAGGAACGGGAAAGGGCTGTCCAGACGCAGTTTGTCTGTCTCGGGGGTGAACAGGGGTGCCCGGGCCGCCGGCTCTCCCAGGCGTGGGGCAGAGAACAGGGTCTGCAGGGTCTGGAGAGGGAGGGGAGGGAGTGGGTGCCACTCAGACTGGTTGCCCCTCCCCAGGGGGTTCATGGCACTAAGCACCTCGCTCTGGGATCCCAGGATCCTAACTCACCTCGGGGGTGAGGGGAGGAGCATCTGGCCCAGGGGCTCCCCCAAAGGGACCCGGGGTCAGCAAGAGTGGAGAGCCCGTGGTGGCTGCCGCCACGTCCAACAGTGGGTAATTGACAAGCACGACTTTGCTGAAGTTGAACTTGTAGGTGAACCGCTTCCCTTTGGTCTTGTGGAGAATCCGCTTGTTGTAGTAGTAACTGCGGGCAGAAGAAGGATGCTGATGCTGGGGGCGGGGCCCAGGGCGGTGAAGGCAGAGCCCCTAACACGTGCTCTGCGCCCAGCACAGAGCACAACAACTTGGGGAAACTGAGGCTCGCAGAAATCCTCTGGCCAAGGTCACAGGGCAAGGAAGGGGTGAGGCAGGGGCTGGGATCCTGGCCTGTGTGGCTCCAAAGCCCTGGGCTCCGGTCCTTCCTTCGTGCCTTCCTTTCACTCACAAGTAGGTACTTAACAGTAGCTACACGTGCAGAGCCCTGTGTGCTGGGATCCCACAGGATTCTGCCCCAGGAAGCTGAGGGAAAGCCCCCAGGGGGCAGGGGCCCAGAGGGGCAGTGAGGGGAGAGGGGCGAGGTGGGAGTGGGAGTCCCGGCCCCCAGCCCCTCCTCACCGCAGGGCCCGGCTCAGCTTGTCATAGTTCATGTGGGGCTTGCACTTCCGGATGCCCCAGAGCCGAGCCACCTCGTCGGGGTCCTTGATGACGAATTCCCCGTAGTCCCCCTGCCAGGCGATGACACCCTGGTACTCCTCCTTCTGCAGCAGCTCCAGGATAAAGTGCCACAGCTGGATCTGCCTCGAGCCGGGGGACGACTCCGGCTTGTACGCCCAATCCGGGAAGGCAAACCCTGGGGACAGGAGGCAGGGGTGCGGCCCCGGGTCAGGGCGCCGAGTCCGGGGCTCTGGGTCCTCCTTGGATTCAGGAGCCAGGAGGCATCCAGCTCTCCCCTGACTCCTGGTCTCTGATGAGCAGTCGCCCAGCCTCACGCATGTTTAGGGACCCGATTCCCGCTCTTCACGCCCCAGTTGGTGTCCAGTCCCCAAACTGTCCAAATAAAGGGAGAGAACTCGGCGTCCAGGGACACTGGGTTGGCAGTTCCAGCCTGGTCCCCTACCTTTGCACAACGTGGGCAGAGGGTGGGAAGGAGGGACCAGCTTCCTGCATTCTCCCCACAGCCCCCCAGGCTGGCCCTGCCCCCGGAGGGCTCTGGTCTGAGAGACCCTGATTCCTGCTGTCCCCCTGTCCCTCCGTGTCTCCTGTCCATCTCTCCCTGAACTTCCCTCCCCCTTACAGCCCCAGCTGACCTCACCCTGGCACGTCCAGGCTGGGCCTGTGTACACGTGTGTCTCTGCACCTGTCCATGAATTTATATCTTTCACGTCCCTGTGTCCCCTCCCCGCATCCATGCTACATTGGTCTGAGAGCAGTGAGTGTCTGCGGATGCCCACAGCACACAGCCTATCTCACAGACGTCCACTCACCCTCGAGGGACCCCCAGCTGTACCATGGGACACAGGTGCACCAGAGTGCCACACTCCTGCTGGGGCATGACACACCACCCACCATGTGCTACCAAGGCAGACACACCGGATACGGAGCATTGCACACCCATCCCAACACACGCAACAGCACATCTCAGGCCCCTCGGCGCTGGGATCCACTAACAGCAGGACCCCAAAGGCCCAAATGAAACACCGTGGTGGAGACAGCGAGTGCAGCATCGAGACACGTGTGTCAACCTGACAGGCACACCCTGGGTGGCCCCATGACAGTAGAACAGCCTCCCAACCCCCAGCCCCACAGGCACCCAACTCTTAACACCCACAGCTCAGTGCTATACGTCTCACGCGCAGGTGGGCGTCCTGCGCCCCATGTCCAGACACCCAGATGCTCTTGCCCACCCCTAAACCTCACCTCCCATCCACAAGGCCCCAGGCCCTGGGTCCTGCTTCTCCTATGCCACATCCTCTGTCCCCTTCCCCCTCCTCAGAGACCCCAGAACCAGGCATGAAAACAGGAGGCATGATTAGCTTATAAGAAGCTGACAACCATGCGGGAAAGGGAAGGAGGCTGGGGAGGGAGGGGACTCCGAGCCGGCAGACCATCTGTGTCTACTTGCTGTGTGGTCCTGGGCAGTTCCTTGCCCTCTCTGGCTTATCAGAATTTCAGGAATGGGAGGCAAGGAGGAGCAGGGTCACATCAAGGCTGCCTGGTATCTAAAAATGGGAAATACTGCCTCCCTGCCTGAGGCTGGAGAAGGCCAGGTAGTTTCCTCCCTGAAGGGAGAATTTTTCTCTCAACTCCATCTGGGGTCTTTCTCACCTAAGAAAACAGGGACACGCGGCCTCTGGCCCATTCCACAGCCAGAACACATCCCGGGGGGAGTGGCTGTATCACAGACACACCCACACGACCCCAAAGGTGACAACGCACAACTGGCCACACACGTAGACACAGCACAGCCCGGAACGCTACCTGCCCAACGCACGTCCTGGGATGTGCTGTACCTGCTGACACGCACACACAACAAGAGGGAGGACCTGCAACCTCGGCACACAGACACATACACGTCAAGAGACACACACACATCAAGACACACAGCCCCCAATATCCAGCTACACTCAGTGACATACAGATGCAAGAACCACCTCCACACACCCCAAACACAGACACAGCCCCCAACGCAGAGGCCTGGGGAGCACCCAGCCCCGCAGCCCGAAATGCACCAAGATTAGCCGTCCACTCGGTTCGGAGTGCCACACACCGCGAACGCGGTCAGAGGCCCTTCAGCCACCGCGGCAGGAACACACATGGCGGCGAGATGGCAGACACCCCCAGCCCTGAGATGTAGCCACTCAAAGTCCCAAAGACACACAACACGCCCAGCCCAGAGACACTCGGGCAGCCTCGGAGGTACACAGACAAGCAGGCACACCGGCTCAACAAAGAGGCGAACGCACACTTTTCCAGGGTGACCCCTTCTTCCGGAAACACCGAAGGGTGACACAGAGACACACTCCAAGACCCCAAATAACCAGGCACCAGGTCTCGTCTCTTCCTCTCTCTCTCTCCTCTCTCTCTCTGTCTTTCTCTCTCTCTCTCTCTCCTCTCTCTCTCTCTCTCTCTCCCCCCTCTCTCTCTGTCTCTCTCTCTCTGTCTTTCTCTCTCTGTCTCTCTCTCCTCTCTCTCTCTCTCTGTCTCTGTCTCTCTCTCTCTCCTCTCTGTCTCTCTCTGTCTCTCTGTCTTTCTCTCTCTCTCTCTCTCTCTCCTCTCTCTCTGTCTCTCTCTGTCTGTCTTTCTCTCTCTCTCTCTCCTCTCTCTGTCTCTGTCTCTCCCTCTCTCTCTCCTCTCTCTCTCTCTCTCTGTCTGTCTCTCTCTCTGTCTCTCTCTCTCTGTCTCTCTCTCTCTGTCTTTCTCTCTCTCTCTGTCTCTCTGTCTTTCTCTCTCTCTCTCTCCTCTCTCTCTCTCTGTCTCTCTCTGTCTCTCTGTCTTTCTCTCTCTCTCCTCTCTCTCTCTGTCTCTCTGTCTTTCTCTCTCTCTCTCTCTCTCTCTCCTCTCTCTCTCTGTCTCTCTCTCTCTGTCTCTGTCTCTCTCTCTCTCTCTCTCTCCTCTCTCTCTCTCTCTCTCTCTCTGTCTCTCTCTGTCTCTCTCATTGTGGGGCGCGCCCACATCCCCGCTCTGGTGATCCACTTCCAGGCAAGCCGTCCTCTTTCCCAGGCTCCGGCTGGTTTGGCCACGTCTCCATGTCCCCCTGCCTGGGTCATCCAGTCTGTCCACTCGTCCACCAGCGCCTAGCCTAGTGCCCCCTCTCGTCCCCGTCCCTGCCCCATCCGTGCCCACCTCTCTCCAGTCTCCCTGCTTCTCTTTGACCGCAGGTCCTGGGTGGGAGCAGACTGCAGCCGGCTGAGACCCCAGGTCCTCAGGCCCCAGGTTCCTTGTCCCTCTCCAACCTCCACACCTCACCTGCCATCCAAAAGACGCTCGCGTCCCAGCAGGCAGGTGGCAGGGACATCTAGCTGTGAAGTTTTTAGCCAAGTTTTTCAGGAAGGGGTTGGATTCAGGCGACTCTGACTAAGACCCGGGGAGGTGGAAGGAAGACAGTGAGAGATGCAGAAAGGTGGGGCCGGCTTGTTGGGAAGGCCCGAGGGCTGGGGAAGGGGTGGGGGAGGTCCGGGCCAGTTACCAGGGGTCCAGAGAGCCGGCAGGGCAGGCGGGGCGAAGAGAAGGTCGGAGACGCAGCTACAGTCCATGGTGGAGCTGGCCCTGCAGAGAGGCCAGACAGACAGACGGATGAGGACGGGATGGAGCAGGCGGGAGAGACAGACGGGGGTCATGGGGGCTGGCACTGCCCCTCCACCCAGGTCCCAGCCAGCCTGGTGCCCGAGGCCCTTGCCCCCTACATCCCGCCCCGCCTGCCTCCTCCAGCGGGCACCCCTCTGCCTGCTGGTCCCCCGGGCTCCCGGTCCCTCTCCCGGCCCTGTGCCCTGTCCTTCCCTCCCAGCCAGTCCTCCCGGCAGCCTCCCCTTCCTCTGCGCCCCATCACGAACCAGGGGCTCCCAGCCTCCCTCCTCGCTCCTCACTCACTCACTCACTCACCCTCGCTGGCTCCCGCCGCCCGCCCACCCCGCACCGTCTCTGCCGCGGTCTCTCCATCCCTCGCCTCTCGCCAGACCTCTCAGGGTCCGTCTCTGCGTCTCTGGGTCTCCCTCTGTCTCTCTCTGTGGCTGCCCCAAGTCTCTCCCACTGCCAACCTCCTGGGCCCACCCCGCCCCTCCCGGCTGACCCCCGGGCTGCCGCATCCAGCTCCCACGCGGCCCGGAGCTCTCATCTGTCGGCCCAGAGCCGGCCAGCACCGGGCGGGCGGCCGTCCCGACGACAGGCTGGGAGGGGGCAGGCCCAGCCCCTGCCCGCCCTGCCCTCCGCCTCACCACCCCGCAGAGCGGGCCCCCAGTGCCCGCATAAGTGCTCCCGCAGAGGCCCCTCCTTCGACCTGCTGCTCCCCTCAGACCCCCACCACTTGGGCCTGCTTCCCCGCAGGCAGGCAGCCCTCCTCAGACACCCCTTCCCCTTAGACCTGCCTCCCCCCAACACCCCTTCCCCTTAGACCTGCCTCCCCCCCAGACAGCCCTTCCCCTTAGACCTGCCTCCCCCTTAGACCTGCCTCCCCCCAGACACCCCTTCCCCTTAGACCTGCCTCCCCCCCAGACACCCCTTCCCCTTAGACCTGCCTCCCCCCAGACACCCCTTCCCCTTAGACCTGCCTCCCCCCCAGACACCCCTTCCCCTTAGACCTCCCTCCCCCACCAGACACCCCTTCCCCACCAGACACCCCTTCCCCTTAGACCTGCCCCCCCAGACACCCCTTCCCCTTAGACCTCCCTCCCCCACCAGACACCCCTTCCCCACCAGACACCCCTTCCCCTTAGACCTGCCTCCCCCCAGACACCCCTTCCCCTTAGACCTGCCTCCCCCCCAGACACCCCTCCCCCTTAGACCTCCCTCCCCCACCAGACACCTCTTCCCCTTAGACCTCCGTCCCCCCAAGACACCCCTTCCCCTTAGACCTGCCTCCCCCCCAGACACCCCTTCCCCTTAGACCTGCCTCCTCCCCAGACAGCCCCCCTCAGACACCCCTTGTATCTGGCTCCCCCCACAACAGGTCCCCCCTTTCAGATCCCCACTCCCTCGGACACCCCTCTCCTCAGTTACCTAATTCTCCTGAGACACTCCATCCCCTGCCCATCCCTGTCTCTCAGACCCTTTCCCCTTTCTGTCAGCCCTCTGCCTCAGATACCTCACCACCCAGACCTCACCCTAGGTCACCCACACCCTCAGACATCTGCTCCTGTCAGAGGCCCATCCCAGACACCCCAACCCCCAGATCCTTTTGCCTCTCACCACTCCACCCCGCCAGTCCCCACCTCTCAGAGGGCGCGCTGTCCTCAGCCTCCCTCCTTTAGACGCAAGCCCCTCAGATACCCCCGCACCCCTCCCCGTCACACACTCTTATACACACCGTCCCTGTCACACGCCCGGCTGCTCAGAAGATCCCACACACACTGTCCCCCGTAAGCCCCACCCCACCCCTTGGGCACCAGAGGGGACTTAGCCCACTTGCCCTCACACTTGTCCGGTCTCCCACGGCCACCCTCACCCCAGCCCCCAGCCCCGTGTCTACGGAGGCTCCTCCCCCTCGCTCCCTCCAGCACTCAGACCCTCCTGGGGGCAGCCCCTCCGCCCTCGCTCCCATACCCCCATCTCACCCCAGCTCCCCAACTTTCTCTGTTTATCTCCCTCCCTGTCTCTCTCTCCCTCTTTGTCTCTCTTGTCCCTTCTCTGTCTCCTCCCACTATCTCTTTTCCATTTTTCTGTCTCCTCCCTCCTTCCTTGTCTCCCCTCAACCTGGGGTGTCTCTCCCCACCTTTCTCCACTCAGCTCTCTCCCCCTGTCTGTCTCTGTCTCTCTCCCTCCATCATTCAGTCTTTCCCTACTTCTCCGTCCTCCACGTCTGCTCCCCCATTTCTTTCCAGGTCTGTCCCTCCCCGTCCCCCATCCCTTCTCTTGTCTCTTTCCCCCGTCTCCCCAGGTCCTGCATCTCTCGCTCTCTCTGCACCATCTGTCTCTTTTCCCCCCTCCTCTCCCCTCTCTAACTCTCTCCGTCTCTCTGCCCCCACCTCCCTCCCCATCTCCCTCTGTCCCCGACTCCCCGCACCTCGCCCCGTCCACCTCTCTCCCACCTCCCCAGCTCTCCCTGCCTCTCCGGGCCCCCCTCCCTCCTGCCTCCGCACCCCCCCACCCCCACCCCCTATTGGCCCCTCTCATTTCCGTGTTGGTTTTGATTTCTCTTCCCGACGCTTTCAACTCCCCGCCGCCTCCTCCGGACACGTTATAACGAGGAGCCGTGGGATCGGCGCTCCGGGGCCTGCTCCCACGCTCCCCCCTCATCTCTCTCCCGCTCGCATCTCTGCCATCTCGAGGTCTCTGCCCGCCTCTTCTCCCGTCTCTGTCCCCCTCCCGTGTCCTGTCAGGCCCACGGGGACCGGCCCCCACCCCCTCTGGTTCGACCCCTTTCCTGCATGTCTGCCCTGACTGTCCGGGGTGCAGCGCCGCATCTCTGGGTCCCCATGTCTCTCCGTCCCTGGGTCCTCACCTCTCTGCGTCTCCACAGCACCCTGTTTTTTTGTCTCTGGGTCCCCACATCTCTCCTCCCAACATCCCTGTCTCCATGTCTCTCTGTCTCTGTCTCCCCGTCTCCGAATCTCTGTTTCTGTCCCAGCATCCGTCTCTTGGGGCCCCTTTGATCTCGCCCTGCCCCTGGCGCCCCCCTGGCCCCATTGATCGCAGATCGACCGATGTGGGGGAGCAGGGCCTGCGGGGCTGGGGCTGCGGCCCCGGCAGGGGCCTGGCAGGACACCGGACACAAGGACGGACACACAGCCCCAGTGACTGCAGAGGGGGAGCTGCCTGCCGCAACCCCGACCCTCCCAGTCAGTCCGTGCGGGGCGGATGGGGACTCCGGGCAAGCTTTAATTTTTAATTTTATTTTGCTTCCTCCATACCCCCCGCCCCCCATCTCCACCGCCCGCAGCCATGGCACCGAATATGTGTGTGTGCGCGTGTGCGCGCAGCAGTGTGGAGAGGGGCTGGGTGGGCGAGAGCGGCCCTTCCTCCTCTCCCTGCAAAGCAGCTACACAGACCCACACGCCGACCCAGGCACACGCACCACACTGCCACAGCTTAACAAAGTGACACACGCCACACTGGCACACACAACACACAGCACAAAGATGTGTGATGCACGTGTCCACACACTCGTACACATCAAGACTGTCACAACTGACACACATCACATAGACCCACACAGCAACCCAGGCACACATACCACCATGTTTCACACAACAGACAGACATGCGTGTCAAAATAGTCACACACACACCATCCTGGTCATAGACATCAACCCAGAGACACACACACAGTTATACACAGATATGCACGAGACACACAGCCATTCAGTCCCATACAGAAACAAAGACACAACCATAAATGACAGACAGACACACACTAACATAGGCACACTCTCCTACACCAAGGCTCACAATCAAATACAGACACAGAGACCTACAATCACACGCTGACACAGTGCCACACAGAAACAGAGACACACCCAGGCACACACGGCAGCACAGCCAAGCCGGTCACACACAAGTGACACGAGAGCACCCGAGTCACACAGACAAGCACCAGAGACCCCGCGTGCACACGTGCTCCGTCATGCAAGGAGACGGGTGCACACACCACACAACACAGCCAGCCACCGCAGGTCACAAACACACACACACACACACACACAGAGCCACGCTCAGACCCACAGCCCAACTGGGTGGGCTGGGCACTCAGAGATAACCCCACCCTGGGGTCCTGATGCTCCTGCCGTCATCTGTCCAGCTGTCTGTCCATCCACCCATCCATCTGTGGATGTCCCAAGCCAGCCCCTGCCCCTGCGTGTGCACGTGTGTGAGGCGCGCGCTGGCCCAGGCCTGCCCCTGCTGCTGTCTCACTAGAGACAGATCCCAGCCTCTCTCAGGCCTGCTGGGTGTCAGTGTCTCTCCTCTCTCTGTCTCTCTCTCTCTCAGGGTCTTTGTGGCCCCATCTCTCTGTCTGCCTCTCTCTCCAAATACCTCCATCTCTGAGTGTCTCTGTTTCTTGTCTCTGTCTCTGGGTGTCTCTGTCTCTCCCGGTCTCTGTCCCTCTCTGTCTCTCCCCATCTCTCTTTGCCTCTGTCTCCTCAGGCCCCCATCACCCCGGCCCCCTGGGCTGGGGTTTAACCAGTTGTTTTGATTTCTCTAAGCTGCTCCGGCTGCCTCGGGAGCCGCCTCGGGCCTCACACCCTCACCCCAGCCCCTTCATCCCTCACCCAGCCCCCCCCCCACCGCCTCCCCTTAACACGATCTGCACAAGTGGAATGAAAATTGATTTTTTTTTTAAATTTCATATCTTCTCTGGGGCTCTGTCTAAAGAGGAGAGAGATGCGGCCCAAGACCCTTCTCCCTTGGCCCCCTGCACGCACACGCGCACACACCCCGACAGGCACACACATCACACCCGGACACACACACACACACACACACACCCCAACACTCCATCTGCACCCACCCTGGGGACACACACCTCCCTACACCACACACCCGTGTAGCACACACCTGTGCACACAATAGAGACACACAGCAGGCCCCGGTGCACACACACACTCACTCTGGACACACACCACTAGACGCGCTTCACACACCACACACAGTGTCCCATCTGGGTGCGCACAGCCGGATGCCTGCCGTCACACACTATATTAGCACGTGCTCACCGCACACCTGATCGTACAGATTATGCCACGTCCATGCCACGTCCAAACCTAGGCTCAAGGACCTCCCATCACTGGCACCAGTGAGACCCCGTGGCTGTCCCGGGGAGGACGGGGTCAGGAGGGTGACAGGGGCTCTCCTGCCCGGACTTGCCCCACACTCCCCAGGTCACCCTCTCCTACCCGTGCCCACATCCACCAAATGCTCCGGCCTGACCCTGGGCAGGGGTGTCTCTGTGTGTACACACACACACACACACACACACACACACACACACACACACACCTCTCACTACTTCTCTCAAGGGCACACAGTGTCATCCCCACAACAGGCTGGCTCATTCAAGAGCTGCCTCATCCCCACACAAAACACAGGCACCCATGACACACTCACAGCAGTACCATACACGGGCTGACGCTCACACGACATCAGGGCCTCAGCCCCACACATCGCCGGGCACTGGTTCACACCGTAGTACACACATGTACCATCCGACAGTCACACGTGACTACACACCCACACACACAGCCTTCAACGCCCTTCATGGCTGGTCACACACAGTATGTCACTTAATTGTCATGAACGCCTCATCCAGCTCGTTACATCCAGCCTTCCAAAACGACTGCGCGCGCACACGCACACGCACACGCACACACACCCCTTACATGTCTGATCCCAGGCTCAGACACAAGCCCACAGGCCCAGACACACAACAGCACCCCCTTAACAACGAGGTCTTGCCCCACACGCTCACACAGCCAAGCTGCGATACAGAGATTTGCGGGAATTTCTGTGACCGTGTCCACAGCTAGTCCTTTGCGTGTTCCTCACACGCACGCTCACCAGCCTGGCCCCTGGGGTCCCACCTGGGTGGCACTCTCGGTCCTTCCACCCCGTCTCCCTTGGGCTATCAAGCCTTCTCATCTCCTGGCCCTCAGAGATGTGGGCTGTCCTGTCCTGGTCACTCAGACACACCGTGTGGCCACCGGACTCGGAAACTCCGGACACGGCAACAGCCCTAAAGTTTTGGGGCTGTCACACACCAGACAGCTGAGCATCACACCCAAGTCACACACATGCTCACAAACATGACACGTGTGGCTTAATTCAATCCCAGGTTCTCACGCACGCACAGTCACTGTGCCCAGGAACACACACATCTCCACACGTCACATTTACACGTGCTGCAACACAAGTCACAGTCCCACAAAAGGACAGCCAAGCCCCCACCACCACACTGTCACACACCACAGACACACACAGTCCAGATAGCTTGCACACATGCACGTGCGTGCGCACGCGCGCGCACACACACACCCACACACACACACGGGAACCTCTGCCCAGGCTGACTGTGCAAGACAGACAGAGGGGTAGTTTGTCAGACAGATGGGGCACCAGCTTCCAGCCTGGAGGTGTGTTTGTGGCACCGGGTATGGAGTGCTTGGAAGGCATGAAGCCAGGGAGGGATGGAGACCTCACACCCACTCTCACCCTGTCTCTCCCTCTAGCTGGCGTCTCTGTCTGGGGTGGTGTGTGTCTCTGTGGGTCTCTGTCTCTCTCCCTGAGCCCCAGCCTCTGCACGGATGTCCCTGGGGCTGTGGCCAGCGCGCGGAACGGTGTCATTGGGGGTGGCTGGCGAGGGAGCGTCCCCGGGGAGGTGGGAGCCGCAGTGCCACGCACCCCGCCTACCAAACAGCACTGGGGGAAGGGAGAGGGAGGGAGGCGCAGCAACCGCAGACGGACCCGGAGCCCAGGCTGCTCCCCCACGCCTGCCCCTCCCCTGGGAGACCCAGAGAGATGGAGGAAGCGCAGGGGTGGGGGGAGACAGAGAGGGAGAGACACCCACAGAGGGAGAGAGACAGAGACAGAGAGACAGCGTGATGGCGAGAGAGAGACAGAGAAGAGGGAAGCAGCACAGAGCAGGAAATAGATTGGAACAGAGATGGGAGAGACCCAGAGAAAAGATGGGAGGCCAGAGAGAGTCCCACAAAGACAGAGAGGGAGCGACAAGCAAAGAGAGAGACAGAGACACCGGGACAGGGCGGGAGATGGAGTTAGGGAAACCCAGGAAAGGGGAGTGAGTCAGAGAGGCTTCACAAAGTGAATTAGAGCTGGAGGTCACGGGGAGAGAGCTGCTGGGAGGAGAGACCCCGGGTCAGGGAGGAAGCAGAGGAGGGGGCAGAGATGCGGAAAATTGAGGGATTAGGGCAGAGGCAAAGGAGAGGATGAGGGAGAGCTGCGGGGAGCTGCAGGGCAGAGGCCGGAGCCTCAGGAAAGTGAATCCGTCAGCTGGCCCAGGCAGATCCCAAGTGCGGGTTCACGGCCACCTTGACACCCACCCTGGCCCTTCAGCCGTCCTGGGGGGTGGGGTCAGTGTCCCCACCGGGCCTGACCTAGCTCCTGGCTACCACCCCAACTCCAAAAGCCACCCCTCCCCCACCCCTCCTCACCTCCACCTGCCCCATTCCAAGCCCAGCTCCAACCCCTGCCTCGTCCTGAATCCCACCCTCTTCCCAACACCAAGCTGACCCTCAACTGCAGCTGTCTCCCCGTCCCATCCTCACACCCCAGGCCCTGCCCCACTGCCTGGGCTGGACCCTTTGGCCCCATGCCCTCTACCAGCGACAGTGACAGACGTGTAGGGGCAATGACCTCGGTTTGGTGGTGCTGGGGAGGCGGGTGGAGGGGCAGGGAACCGAAGGCAAGTGTGATCAGCCAGTCCCAGGAGCCAAGAGACCACGAGAGCCCTTCTGGACTGTACTGGCCAAGGGGCAGGGAGGCTGCGTGTCCTGGTCATGGGGCTGGGCACCAAGTATGTGCTCAGGAAATACTATTAAAATGGAACTCAGGCTAAAGGGAGTGAGGCAGGGGAACAGAGACAGAGAGATGGTGAGTCAAGGGACAGAAAGGCAGAGACCCAGGGGCTGAGATGGAGGTGGGGAGGCAAGACCTGGGGCGAGGGGGCAGAGAGGTTAGGGACGGAGGGCAGGACCCCCGTGCCTGGAGCCAGGTGTGGGGCCTGGGCTGGCTGGAACTGGGTGCCTGGGCTTCAGGGATCCCACAAGGGCCAGAGAAGGGCCAGGGTCCGGCTGGGCTGCGGGAGGCTCGGGGCTCCAGGGGCACCACGCGGTGCTAATTCAGCGCCATCGATCAGATGGGATGAGAGCAATAAATTATTGTGACAAGATGCAATCCTGGCCCGCGCACTGCCGCCAAGGCGGATCGATCTCTGTCCCCAGCCCCACACCGGGTCCCATGCCCAGGCCTCAGCCGGCTAGGATGCCTCTGCCCACATCTCCCTCCATTCCCCCCACCACACACGCTTCCACTGACAGCCGGGTGGGGCTGCAGCCCTGGGAAAGAGACAAGAACAGAGAGGGACCCACGGAGGGAAGGTTGGCCCCTATCTGCCCCCAGTTCTCTCGCTTCCCTCCACATCCCATCCTTACCACAACCTGGGAGGTAGCAACTGCCATGATGCCCATTTCACAGATGTGGAAACTGAGGCTCCGACAGGGAAAGTAACTTGGCCAAAGTCCCACAGGGGTGAGTGGTGATGCCTGGACTCAAATGCGGGACAGTATAACTTCAAGCCCCCCAAGATTTCCACCATCAGAGGGGAGGGCAAGGGACAGAGACAGAAGAGGAGGGAGGTGACAGAGAGAGAATGAGAGAGTGCAGGACACAGAGAAACAGAGAGTCAGGGTGCTATAAAGAGATAGGGAGAGATACAGAGACACTGAGAGACACAGAAATGGAGAAATACAGAGAACACAGGGAGGGAGAAAAAGAGACAGGACAGAGAGAGACAGAGAGATTCAGATTCAGGGATAGGCAGATGGGGGGAGATGGGCAGACGGAGCAGGGATGGAGTAGAGAGAGGGGATAAAAGACAAGTGGGCAGATAGGAAACAGGAGCTGGGAAAGAGGTGCGAGATGAGTAGTTCTGGAGACCAAGGTGTATCTGGGGAGACAGGTGTGTGTTGGCAGGAGGCTGCTGGTTCCATGCAGCTTGGGGGGCAGGTGGGAGCCAGGATGAGGATGACAAGCTCGGCCCAGGGGAGTCAGTGTCAGAGAGAGACAGGTGTGCCAGCAGGGAGGTGGGGCATGTCCGAGGGCAGGAGTGGAGGGACAATGTGAGGCTGGGGTGTAGCTGGCAGGTGATTGGGAAGCAAATGATGCCGGAGTGACAAGGTGGACAGTATCTATGGAAGAAGGCAGTCACCTGATAGGCAGGTGTGGGGGGCAAGGACACCCGGATGCCTGGAGGCAAATCTCCAACATCTACCAGCTTCTGAGCCCAGAAATGACTCCATTTCTCTGGGTTCAGTTTCCTTCTCTGCAAAATGGGAATAAGGGTTAAGGGCCTGCCTCATAAGGGTCTTGCAAGGATGAAATGAGACAATGGATATGAAGAAGTGAGGACACCGCCCGTCACAGAGATGGGTTTAATAAGCAGTAGCGGGGACCTGTTAGGAGCAGGTGCTACTCGTGAGTGGTCCGTGACCCAGCCGCAGCAGCGGCCATAGCAGCATCACCTGGAGCTTGTTAGAAATGCAGAGTTTCAGGATCCTCATCAGACCTGCTGCACCAGGGTCTCTGTGGTGACACCCAGGCCTCTGTGGTCCACAAGCGCTCCAGATCTTTCCGATGCCTGCTACAGTCTGAGAACCTCCGACTTAAGGGCTTCTGCACGCTGCAGTGGGCAGGTGTGTGGTCGGCTGGGAACAGGTATTACATGTGTTTAACAAATGCTACAGGTGTTACTTATGCTCACTGAGAAAGGTGTTCCCTGAGGAGGTAGATGGCTGGTGACAGGTTCTATGAAAAGGGACAGGTCTTACTAGAGGGGAGCTGGCTGGAGACGGGTGTAGGGATCTGAAAGTTAGGCTCTAAAGGGGTGGGGGTGACAGGTTGTGTGGGCAGGTGGTTGAGAGGGGTGGGGTGGGTGCACAGCATCTGAAAAAGCTATGAAGGAATGAGGGCTACGTGGATGTCGGGGGAGGAGAAGGCTAGAGGGGGACCCAGTTTTGGGTGTCAGGTGCACGTCTGTGGGGCAGGAGTGGGGAGGCCAGGGGTATGGCAGAGACCCGGATGAAGAGAGAAAGCAGAGAGAGATTAAGGAGGTGGCATGTGGAGGGCTCAGTACTTGTTTGCTGAAGAAATGACTGAACGCGGTACCAGAGCAGGTGACGCCTGAGGTAGACAGGTGAGCAACAGGCAGATGTGTGGAGATGTTGGTGTGACCTTGTGAGGCAAGGAAAAAGGAAGTGAGAAACATGGGAAATTAGGTATGTGGGAAGAGAAGAGAGGTGGATAGGTAGTACCTGAAGGACAGGTATACAGGTGAAGCAGGTACCTGTGGCCAAGGACAGATTCTCTGCCCAAACATGCATAAGTGTGAAGCCAGCCATACATTGGGAGACACAGAGAGACAGAGACAGAGAGACAGGGAGGAGTCGGACGCAAGGCCAGCAGCAAGTGTGCAGGTGGGGTTGGTGGGGCTTTCAGAGCACAAGGGCTTGTAGGAGACATCATGGCAGGGGAGGGACCGGAGGAAGAAGGATACACGACACCTGGGGGCTGTTGCATGTGTGAGCCATCAGGTGCGGGGGCGGGGGGGCGGGGGGGGGTTAGGAGACACGTGGGGTTGGCGCATGTGTTGCTGTCTGGGATGAGTTACCTGAAATGACAGGTATGGGGGAAGCCTTTGGAAGTAGGTGTACTTATGTTAAATTATGGGAGATGGAGTGTGAGGGAGTTAGGTGCAGGCAGAGAGAGTGCCACGAAGCAGGTGTGTTCTCAAGTGACAGTGCGTGGGACGCTCTTCCGGAAGGACCGGTGTGATGGTAGACAAGGCCAGCATCGCAAGGGAGAGGTATGGGTGAGAGCCAGGAGGGTGGGAGGGAGCGTTACCTGAGGACAGAGAAGGAGGACGCACGTGTGAGTGCCTACAGGCAAAGGAAAGGGTGTGTGTGTGAGAGAGAGAGTGAACAGGTACTGCCTGAGGGGAGACAGAGATGAAGAAATATAGATGTGTGAGAAACAAGTGTGTTTAGAGCTTTGGGGGGGGGCAGGTCGGGTGGTGCACGTGCAGGTAGGAAGGGGATAATGGGGTATGAAATGAGACAGATGCAGGCATTCAGGGGGAAAGGGCAAATTTTGGAGAACAGGTGTTACCTGGAGGTGCAGGTAAGCTATATCACGGGCATCTTTGAAGCAGGTTTCAAGGGACGAGTATTACCTGGGCGGGGGGGAGGGGGGGGGGCAGGTGAAAGGAAACAGGTGATACCTATAGGGGCAGATGAAGGGAACAGGTGTGGAGGAGAGGGGTTACCTACAGGGCACAGGTATAAGGAGACGAATGTTACCTAGAGGTCCAAAGGGGGAACATCGATGTGACAGGTGCGTTGATAGACAGGTGTGGGTGAAAGGTGTCACCTGAGGCCACAGGTGTGTGCAGCACGACTCTTTGGGGTGGTGTGCTGCCTCCGTTTCACTCATTACCCCCTCCACCCCTCCCCCGGGGCCAGCTGTGCTCTCCCACCCCGCCCAGGGCTCTGGCCCGCGGCAGGGCACGCAGTTAGCTCTGGGCTTGGCCTGCCGGGCAGCCGAGGCTCCTGAGGCTGCTTGGCGATGCGGAGCGCGTCTGGGCCTCGGCGGCTGGCCGGGCGGGGGGAGCGGGAGGGGGGGCCGTTTAGCCGTGATAGATCCGCGCGCTGCTTGTCTCTTAATCTCCGGAGCGACCGATCGATTCGCTATTTCCCTTTGTTGCCAGAAAATTCGATCCTGGGCCTGGAATTAGGTCCCTGGCTTAATCTGAGCGGAAACCAGTGAGGGGGAGACAGAGATAGAGACACTGGGAGAGACAGAGACAGAGAGATATTGAGAGACAGAGAGAGGCAGAGACACAGAGACAGAGAGATGCTGAGAAAGATAGGGGAAGGCAGAGATAGGCACAGAGATTCTGAGAGACAGTCTAAGGAGTTGGACCCAAAGAGGTAGAGACAGATGCTGCGAGAGACAGAGTCACAGAGACGGAGGGATAGATTCTGGGAGAGCTGGAGGTGGACACAGAGATCCTGGAAGAGACAGGGACAGAGAGTCAGTGAGGAGAGACCCAGCCAGGAAAGAGATGTCAGAGGTGGCCCGGCGTGGTCCTGGGACAGTTGTGAAGTGACTGGGACAGAAAAGGTGTGTGGCACTAGGCCACCTGTCCCCAGAAGGACACGCCCCCCCAAAGGTCACGGCCAGGCCTGCACTCCCAGCCCAGAAGTGTGCAGACCCCAGAATTGGCCCAAATGGCCTTCCCACAGCCCCTGGGACCCCTCACCCCAAATATCTAGAGCCCAGTCTGCAGATCCTCAGCTCTGAACTCCAGCTCCAAATCCAGACCTCCCGGCCCCCCCAATCCAACCCCCCATGCTGAGCCCAGCCCCGAATATCCACAGCCCTAGTCCTGACCCCCAGCCCCAAACGGTCCGCCCTCAATCCCAAGTATCCAGTCTCTTGGCTCTGAGCCCCCAGGTCCCAAATTTCAAGCCCTCAGCCCTGCTCTCTAAACCCAAGACTCTCGCCCCAAAAGTCCAGACCCACCCTTAGGTCGGCCCGCCAGCCCGCGCTCTCACCGCCGCATCTCCCGCGCTCTCGACACACTCTCCAGCGCCCTGGTCCCGGACCCCTGCCCCGAGGGCGCACCTCCAGCCCTCTCTCCCTCCCTCCTCCCAGGAGTCGGACGCAGCCCCAACCGCCTCGCCGCCTCCGGCTCGGGGAGCCGAGCTCTGGAGGTCTCTGGGAAGCGCCTCCCGCGGCCCGGCCCCCGCCCCGGGAAGGAATCCCCGCCCCCCATCCCCGCCCCTGCGCCGGCCGCGGCGCTCACTCACTTTCCGGGGCTTGCGCATCCGCACCGGTCCGGGGAGAAGTGTTTAAAGTTCGGATCCCGCAGCCATGGCCCCCGCGACGTCCTGGAGAGTGGGCACCGGGGCGGGGGACGGGGTGGGGGGAGATGCCCGGAGCCCCGGGGGGCACGGAGCCAGAGGGGGCGCGAGCAGGGAGCGAGAGTCACTGAGAGACCAGGACACCGAGAGACGGCCAGAGACACAGAGACGGGGGCGGAGCAGAGACAGGGAGATGGAGAGACCCCGAAACAGAGACGCGCAAAGAGAGATAGAGACGCGGGAAGCTGGGGACGGAGCTCCGGGCGGGCGGCGGCGCCACGAGCGAGGCGCGGGGCAGCAGGGCCGAGGCGGGGGGCGCGGGGTCGACCGGCCTCCTGCGCCTCCTCCCGCTCTTCCGCCTCCTCCTCCCGCTGCTCCGCGGCGCGCGCCGCGCGCCTCCCGCCCTCGCGGCCGCCCGGCCCGGCTCCGCGCGCAGATATATGGAGGCGGCGGCGGCGGCGGCGGGCGGTGCGGGGGAGGGGGCGGGAGCGCGATCGATGGAATATAATTTTCCTCAAACTCGGAAAATAAAGTTCAGAGCTGATCAAATTTGAAAACAGATGTCGAATCGCGACTCTAAATAAGGTTCGATCCCGGGACTGAGGGAGTGGGGGCTGCGGGCGGGGGTGGGTGGAGAGGTGGAGACCCCCCTCCTCTCCCTTTCCCTGCCCTCCGCGTCCCGCCCCTCCCGAGGAGGACGCGCGGACAAACCGACGGGCACGAGGTGGAGGTGGCAACTACGTGACCCTGCTGGACACGCAGAACTGGATCTGGACACGACTCGCGCGCACACACACAGTCTGGGTAGCAGACACACAGACACGGACATAGGGACACACGAATACACTAACACAGACAGTGCAAACACACACACAGGACACAGCCTAGGGGCACATGGATACACAGCCGTAGCAGACACACACACACACACACACAAGCATATACACCAACAGGTGGACACACAGCCTGCACACACAGACCTACCCTGACTCACAGCCATTCCCCGATCCGCGGACCCACAGGCTGGACACATGGACATACGCAGATCCATGGTGATACACAGCTACACTCCATCCCTGACACACAAACCCTCTTGACACACGAGCCCAGGGCATGTGGACAGACACACAGACAATCACAGACAGAACCGAGGGCAGGCACACTGACACTCCCCTTCACATGCCCACGCGGTCACAGGAGCACATACCCACAATTGCAGTGACAGGGAAGGGCCCCATCCCAGGATCCGCTCCCATTGAAATAACAAGGAAATAGCCACTGGCCTCACGACCCTGAGAGCAGCCCCCAGCCCAGAATTCAGCTCCCACTCAGATGCCCTAGCCCAGCCTGACCCAGGTCCTCACTAGACACTCTTCTTCATTTTTTTTTTTTTTTTTTTTTTTTTTGCGGTACGTGGGCCTCTCACTGCTGTGGCCTCTCCCGTTGCGGAGCACGCGCAGGCTCAGCGGCCATGGCTCACGGGCCCAGCCGCTCCGCGGCATGTGGGATCTTCCCGGACCGGGGCACGAACCCGTGTCCCCTGCATCGGCAGGCGGACTCTCAACCACTGCGCCACCAGGGAAGCCCACCACTCTTCTTTTCCCTCTCTCGAACCTACCTCACCCCTTCTCCTTCTCCCCCTTGCTGCTTCCCTCCCCCACTTTTCTCTCCCATCCCAAGGTCAGGCTCCACCCCCAAGCCTCAGTGCCACCTCCTCAGGGGATCGCCCCTGGAGTCACCTGCCTCCAGAGGGGAAAGTGTATGGGGCAAGAAATAGTGGCCAGCAGAGCTCTGTGAGATCTCCCCAGCCCCACTGACCCCCGGGTGCCAATACCAAGGTGCTGAGGGGATGAAGAAGGCTTCAGACAGGCCCCAGCTCCAGCCCTATTCACCACTCCCCACCTGGGCAAGTCACTAAACATCCCCCAGTCTCAGTTTTCTCATCTGCAAAATGGGGCGATAATGTCAGTTACATGCTAGGGTTAAACAGGAACATGGGAGAGCACTTGGCACCATGCCAAGCTCCAAATAAACACCCCTGCTCTGAGCATTACTACTTCAAAATAATCATATTGAAAATACTAAACATTTGGCTGGAAAATGAGAACTCCTTCACTCGTCTCTACGTGGAACAACACTCTTTCAAGTAGGCAGCGGGAAGCCCCTGCCCTGCGTGTCTCTATCCCGTCATTAAGAGGAACTTGAGACACCCTCAGGAAAGTCAGCATCCTCTGGGTATCTAGAACAACCCGGACTGTACACAGCATCCTTGAAGATAGCTCACCAGCTGGACCTGTACCCCTGGGGTGTCTGTGACACCCACCAGACTGTGGAGAACATCTTCCTGGGACCTTCACAGTGGGTGGCTCTGAACGTTCTGGAACACCCTCTCTGGGGTAGGATGCCTCATCTGCATGTGGCGCCCTTTGGGAGAGAGACAACAGCCTTCAGGAAAGCTAGAACTGTCAGGGCATCAAAAACACCAACTGGAATGTATTTTGTGACCATTAAATGCGCGAAAGGGCACCTGAGAAAAGAGAAAGGACACCTTCCAGGCAGAAAGGATGCAACTGACTGTATGTTCCCCCCTTCAGGAAAACAGCACACCCTCTGGGAAGATGCCATGTATTATGGTGTACCCAGCACCCATCCTCGGAATGTTAGTGGCACCCAGAAGACAGCAGAAAACATCAGCTAAGATAGCTTTCACACCCCATCTTTAAGCCCCGCCTCCAGGAGAGACTAGGCATCTCAGGGTGTCAGAAACACCCCTAGAGTGTAGGTAATAACCATGAGCGGCTTCCAATGCCCAATCAGAGGGTACGGAGGACCCCAAGGAGAGCTCTGATGCCCTCAGTGGCCAGGACCAGATAGGCTGTACAACACCCATCTGACTGCTCAGAACCCCCTTCCAGAGAAGACGGCTTCCTGATTTCTGGGCTGTGCATCTTTGGATGGTCTATGCTCCCTCTCTGAGCCCCAGGTGGTTGGGAGGATTCCTGAGATGGACATCAGTGTGCCCTGCCTTGTGAGCAAACAGTAGCTGCTCAATAAAAGCCAGAGTTCTTGTTGTAAGACATTTCCGAGGAGGGGCGTAACACCCACCAGGGCTGTGTATTCACTCGTTAGCAGTATCACCTACACCTACTTGACTTGAAGGAAGCCTCTCACAGGAGGAAGACCATTAAGCTGTAGTTAACAACCCCAGGGAGCCTGCAATAGCAGATGACTGTAGTTAACACCCCGCTGAGAGAGAACGCCCTCAGGGTGTTTAATGCCCCCTGGAAATGAGAGAGAGAGAGAGAGAGAGGACACCCTCACCAGCCTGAAGCACCCAGTGGACTGAATTTATTACCCATGAAGGAGAGAGAACACCTCTGGGGTCTGTAACATCCATTAGACTCTTTTCAAACCCCTAGGGAGTACGAGGACCCACCCCCACCCCCACCCCGTGAGGGCTAATGCGTCCCTTTAGGTTGAGGGTAACACCCCTGAAAGGGTCTCCAGGTGCCTGAACGCTACTAAAGGTGACTGAGGGTGAAACCAGGAAGGGTATACGCTGACCCGCCCCCCTCCTGCCACAAGAATCCACCCCCTGACCCACTTCCAGGTGGGCAAGGTCCTCCCTGAACCACAGGAGCACAAGAGGCAAGGATGGCAGCTGGGGGCGGGGGGCGGAGGGTGGAACTGGGCTGAATAGGGTCTGTACACAGTTACAATAGCCATGACAATTGTCACTTCAATGGTATTTGCTCCGAGTAGGCACTGGCCCAAACTCTATACATAGATTAACTAATTCTCTCAACAGCAGCCCTACGAGATAAGTGCTGTTATTAGCGTCATTGCCATTTTACAGATGAGGAAACTGAGGCACAGAAGTCACTTGCCCCCTGTTACACAGCTAGTTAGTGTTGGAAGTGGGAACTGAGCCAAGGCAGCTGGCCGGGTGGGGGGGTTGAGTGGGGGTGGGTTGGGGGGTGGCAGTCTATGCTCCCAAGCAGCAGGCTATATTACCCTGCTGTATACACTCCCACGTTAGACGCTGATCTTCAGCTCTGACACCCCCCGCGAGCAGAGTCCACCGCACCCCCCAGGCTCTCTGCACGTCCTCTGGCAGTCTGACACCCCCCCACACTCTGGCCTCACCCCCTACCCAGCCTGGCTCAAGGCTCCCCCAGGGCAGGGCCTGTGTCGGATTCATCTCTGGGTCCCCACGGAAGGCAGAGTCTGGCGCAGGGAGGGTCAGGAAGGGAGTGAGAGGAGGGAGGGGGAGGATGTTAAAGAGAGCAGGGAGGGCAGGAGGGGGAAGGCGGTAAAGAGGGGTTCAGGGAGGAGGGCGGGCAGCCCTGGGTTCCTAGGGAGGTGGCTGAAGGAGGGCCGGGGGAGCAGGGCTGCAGCGAGGCCAGGCCTGGCCGAGGGTGTGGGGAGCGCTGAGGAAATCCAGAGCCGGGGGAATCAAGTCTGCTGGGGGAGGGGGAGCAGACAGCATCCCCCCTCCCCCACCCCTCCCCCACCCCCACCGCCTGGAAGGGGGGGAAGGATGCAGGCAGGGGATGACACGGACGACAGACAGACAGCCACACGGGCCGTCGGGAAGCCGGGGAGAGGCAGCCAGCCAGGGAAAATGCGTGTGTGGGGGTGGGGTGGGAGTCAGACAGACGGACAAAGGCGGGGTGTTTAGAAGACTGGTGGACAGATGGGGGGAGGGGTCCCAGGAAAGGGACGGACAGGCTTAGGGCTTGGGGTTGGGGCGGAGAGGACAGACAGACAGCAGGGGATAGTGGCCCCGTGCGGGGGGAGGACAGACAGAGGACATGCAGGGAGTCGGCGGACAGATGGACGCGGTGCAGGCGCGGCCCGCGAGGCCGGGGCCAGGCCGAGGGCGCGCGCGGTGGCGGCCAGAGCGGGGAGGCGGAGGCCGGGCGAGCGGCGGTGTTTGTGGAGCTGTCGGCTGCGGTGGAATTATGAAAAATAGCAGGCATCGGAGCCGGCCTTCAGCTTCGATTAGGGGAGATGGGACATGACAGGTGCGATCAATACGCAGCCGTTCTATAAAGTGTCAAGTAATGAATCAATTTCGACTAAATTTTCCATTTTTCAGAGGCCGTTCTCCGAGAGGAGAATATCCTCTTTTGTAAAGATATTATTATCGATTTCGGCGGCAATTTGACATCAGGGGTAGTTAATTCCACTCAGAATAAAATTGAAAACACTTGAGAGAGAAAAGAGAGGCGAAGAGTGAGACAGAGAGGGAGAGAGGGGGAGGGAGGGAGGGGCTGGGAGAAGAGAGAGATGGATGGACAGAGAGACAGAGAGGGAGACAGACAGTGAGAGAGAAGCCCAGAGAGATGGGCGGGGGGAGACAGAGATATGCAGAGACACGGAGACACAGAGAGAGAAACAGAGATGGCAAAGCCTGAAGTTATAGAGAGGAAGACAGAAACCAAGAGAGACTCAGAGATAGAGAGACGGGGTGGGGGGGCACTAAGAAATCGAGACAGTTTGAGAGACAAACTGAGAGAGTCTCAGAGAGAAACCCAAGTGTTAGAGACTTGCCACAGGGGTGCAAAGAAATGCACAAAGGCAGATTCAGAGAAAAAGATGGAGAAAGACGCAGGAGAAACTGACAGACAGACAGAGAGATGGAAGAGACACTAAAAGTGAGAGATGAGGAGAAACTTAAGGACCTGGGGAGAGAGACTGAGGGAGTGTTGAGCACAGAGAGGAGAGAAAACGGAAAGGAGAGAGAAGGGGTGGGGGGCAGAGGGGAGGAGAGGGGAGAGAGGCTGCTGAGAGGGAAGGGGAGGGGCGGGCAAGGTCACCCAGGAGGGGGCAGAGGCTGAGGGGTCCTGGGGGCTGAGGGTGCACACAGAGATGGGAGTCTGGGGAGAGCCTCCTGCCCTGCCTGTGTTGCACCCCAAAGTCACTCTGAATGGAGGGGAGTGTGTGTGTGTGTGTTCGCATGGCACAGTCCAAACTGCTGGGCTGGTTGAGGTGGAGTGTGAGTGTGTGTGTTGTGTGTCTGTGAGCTTCTCTGGGGGGCGAGGGGTCTGATCCAGGGCTCCCGGGTGTGACTGGGGTAGGGGGTCTGTGTGTGCCCTTGCATGTTATGACAGAATCCTATTACTTGTGTGTTTCCTGGAATCATCTGCGTGTGTCCCTGTTCCCGAGCCTGCACATGCTGTGGGGCCCTGGCCTTGCAGCCCCATGGGTTTCAGCAGCAGGCAGTGGTGACAACATTTCTGCTTAGTGCCTGTCAGTCCCCCAGCTGAAATCTCCGTTTAGCCCTGAGCAGGTCACAGCCTGCCTGGAAGGGAGGAAAGAGGGGGTGGGAGGAAGGACCCCTGGGTTCTGAGACAGAAGGTGACTGGGGACCCTAATGCTTGGGTCTGAGGGAGGAGGAGGCTGGGGGGCTGGGGTCCTAGGTCTGAGGGAGGAGGGCGTGGAGACCCAGACTTCTGGATCTGAGGGAGGAGGGGGCCGGTTGGCTTGGACACTCCGGAACTGGGATGGTCTGCAGACAGGCAGTGGGACAGCTGGGAAGATCCTCAGCCATTGGGTCAGCCTCCCCACCAGAAAAGCCTGTACCTGCTGCCCCCTAGTGGACATGGGGATTAGGCCAGCCGAGGGACAGGGAGCTGACAGGTCAAGGAACCCCAGGAAGGGAAGGCAGAGGGACAGACCCAAATGGGAGCAGAGACAGAGAGACAGAAACTGAGAGATGGGGACAAAGAAACAGGTGGACACGGGAACAGAGGTGAAGACAGGACAGAGAAGTAGGCAGATAAAGGGGCAAGGGTCAGGCAGATAGGATTGAGATCCTGGTCGAAAGAGAGAGAGGAGAGAGAGGACATGGCACAGGGGCCAAATTAGAGAGGGATAGGGGAAGATGGGGGACAGAGGGGGGTCTGCCCATAGACAGTGGGCACTGAGTAAGGGAGACAGAAAGACTGCTGTTGGACAGAGAGAGGCTGGGCTAGTGGGAAGACTCTGGTACAGATAGCACGAGAGACAGAGACAGAAGCCATGTGGACAGAAGGACAGTGTGACAGAGGGATGGCGGGTCGATCTAAAGAAGGAAGAAGAAGGGAGATGTAAAGAAGAAGAGAAAACCCAGTAAGGAGGCAGAGAGAAACCAGATGGACAGAGAGAGATGAAGGAAGTACAGGCTGACATAGAGAAAAGGAAAGAGAAAGAGATGAGCAGACACTCATAGACAGACAAATTGACAGAAACTGGCAGGCACACCCAGAAAGACAAGAGGTGGACAGAGAAAGACAGGTGGACAGGGGGTTATGGAGAAGCCAGGGCCCCCAAAGCCAAGTGGACACCCCAGGATGGAGCAGAAAGTGCTACGAAGGGGTGAGGCTGGATCCAGGACTGGGGGAGAATTTGGCCTCGCAGGGGATCCAGGCTGAGGGGCTTCCCGAGGCACAGCTTTGGAGGGGAGCTGGGGACGGGGCTCCCCTGGTCGGGGTCTCTGCCCACCACCCCCTCCTAATCCCCACCCCCCCCACCCGGCGGGCTGCCCGGCGGAGGCGACAGATTGAGCGATGAGGCACATTACGCACTTAATCCGCCTGATTGAATGTTTTGCTTTCGCCCAAATTGAAACATTAAACAACACGGGACGAGAAGAGGCGGCCGCAAATCACTCATGAAAGATTCATCTTCTCCCCGGCAGCCGCCACCGCCGGCCTCCACCGCAGCCCGCCCCAGCCGGGAAGCCAGGGGCTGGTTGGGGGGGGGCCGGGGCGGCGCCCCTGCCCACTCTGTGGGGTCCCCCCCCAGCCATCATGGCCCAGGGAAGTTCTTCTCACTGTCTGGCCTCCATCCCACAGGTGGTCTCAGAGACCGAGACCCCGGATCCCTGGATCAGCAGGGTCAACATGACCTTGGCCCTGCCCCTGTGGGAGGAGAAGCCCTTTTGCCCCTCTGGAGTCCACTTCTCTAGCTCCCTTCCCGGCGCAGCCCAGGACCCCGGGGCATGGAAGGCGCTGCTCAGTTGGTCTGGAGCAGGGGGATGAGGTCTGAGAGCCTGGATGCAGCACTGGGGGGTGGCACCTGGGGGTGAGTCGGGCGGGGGGGGGGTTATGTCAGAATGAGTGGAGATGGGAGGACAGGGAATGTGTGTGTGCTTCCTGTCATTCTGGAGTTCAGTCTGTCTGTCCGTCTGCCTATGTTGTCTGTCTCACTCTGCCTATGTTGTTGTAATTTGCCGTGTGACTGTGCCTGTCTTTGTGTGTCACTACCCCCATGCCTATGTGATCCTGTGTGTGTAGTTGTAACTCTGTGGGCCTGTGCATGTCTATCGGCCTGTGGGCGTCTGAGTGTAACTTTCTCCATCTGCATCTTGTGTGTAGTATCTTTGTGTGTCTGTGTCTATGTGACTTTCAGGGTGTGACTATATGTGACTTCCTGTGTGTTCCTCTGTGGGTGCCTGTGTGTCTGTCTGTCTTCCTGGGTTTGTGTCTATGAGCTGCTTGCTCTGGGTCTGTCTGAGGGTCTGCATTTAACTATTTCGTGTCTGGGTCTGTTTTGTGCATCCCCGTGTCTCTGTGACAGTGTGTCTCTCAACCTCTCTCAGTCTCTGGGTGTTCCTTTCTCTGTCTCTGGCTGACAGAGCACCTGCTGGGGCCAGAGACAAGTCACCAGAACAAGTGGGGCCAGGGTGGGGAGAAGCAGGGGAGAGAGGAGGAAAGAAAGAGAAAGACAGGATAGCGGTGACGGTGACGTCTGAGAGCAGGGGAGCAGGGAGCAAGCGCGAGGGAGCTGGGGGGGCCGTAGTGGGCGCCACGGCTGGAGCGGGTGATCAATATTCGATTTAGGTTTTAATTCCGGGGCTTTCGGAGCCTGTCAGCCCTGATGTATGAGCTCACACCGGGGCTGCCCAGCCAGCCACCCAATGGATGCCCATGGCCTGGTGGCCTGTCCTGGCCCCAGCTCCCTTGCCCAGCTGGCTGCCTGCTGTGGATGAGGGGGAAGGGGAGAGTGGGGCTGGGGAGGAGGAGGCCCCGTCCAGGGTCCAGGGGCAGAGGGAGGGGCTGCACACCCATGTGTGCACAAGTTCACCTGAGTTCACGGTTGAGTTCACGCCTGGTCACTCACTTAGCCAGCGGACCTACAGACCTGCTCCGGCCTGCCTGTGCTAGAGGGAGACAGGAAGGGGATCCTGGCTGTGTCCCTAGGGACTCCCAGAGGTCTCAGGGACACCGTGCCAGAGTCCCACAGCCCTCCTGTCAGCACTGGTCACACACATCTGGACACACACATGCACACACACACGCTGCTGTGCTCACGCATACCTGTGTGCATACAAGCCCTGACACACGTGTCCGCACACAAACCCCGACAGTCAGGTGTCCACACACTTGCCCCTGGACTCAAACACACATTCGCACACACTAACTCTGACACACATGTATCCTCTGACATACACACATGTCCACATACACATTCTGACACACGTATGTGTCTGCACACATAACCCCAAGACTCACACAGACACATGGATAAAGGCTCCCCATTAACGGGAAGTGGGAGCAATGTGGGGAGACAGCCTTCCAGTAAGAGATCATAAAGAGACAGAGAGACGCAGAAACTCAGACACAGAGACTGACATGGTGACAGAGATGGAAGGGACACAGGCAGGTAAAAGAAGTGACAGAGAAAACCAGGGGAGGCTGTGAGAAGAGCTAGGGAAGCAGCGGACAGGGATGTGGGATCAGTGTGGGAGGGGGATGGGGAACTCTTCCTTCCTCTCTGGATGCGGCCCCCCCAACCCTGTCTCTCTCTCAGGAAGATGGATCCTCCGCCCTCCCTGATGACAATGCTGTCTGCGCAAACTTTAATTAACACTTTGAGTTAATTAGTTCGAGATCATTTAGGAGTAAAATGTTTTTATTAGGGAGGCTGCGAGCCTGTTGATGGATGGGGCGCGATTCGCTCTTCCGCCCGCCGGGGACAGCCGGTAAACAGAAATCAATCAGGGGCCTCCCAACCCAGCGCCCCCCCCCCCCATTGCCAAGCTCCCAGCCCGGGGCCCAGGAGTCCGGGCTCCCGGCGCCCTCGGCCTCCCAGGTTCCCCGAGTTAGGGTCCCGAGTCCACCACTCTCCCAGATCCAGGTTTCCGGAACCCTAGCTTTATCTTCCCCCTCGGGCCCCTGAAGGCCTTGACTCCTCCAGCCTCGGTGGGACCCTCCCCACCCCCACGCCCACTCCCTTCCCGGGCTCTTGGGCAGAGAATTAAGGACCGATTCGCTGTTGCGGAGCTTCCTGGGCTGCCGATCAGACCCTTCCCTCCCCTTCCCTCAACTCCCTCCCACGGTCCCTGACTCCCGCGTCCCCGGAACTTTCTCTTCGTCGTCTGGGCGGCTCTGTCTGGCTGTCTCGTTTGGTCTCTGCGAGGGCCGTCTCGGTCGGGCTCCCGCAGCCCCTCCCGCCCCGCGGACGGCTTCATCAGGTGGCCGGGCGGCGGGGGCGGGGGACGCCGGGCCGGGCGAAGGGGGAGGCCCGGGGCGGAGGGGGCGGAGGGGGCGGGGGTTCCGGGGCCGATAAATCTTCATCAGGCGGCGGCGGGGGGGCCATTAGGCGCTAATGGGAAGATGGAGGGGCCTGTCGGCCGCGCGGGCCGGGCCTCATTTGTCCTGCTTCCCGCTCCATTGGCCGCCGCCCCCGCCCCGCCCCTCCCCCGCCGCCGCCGCGCGCCCCATTTCCGCTTCGAACCTTTGGAAGAGATGGGGGCGCAGAGAATCTCGGGGGTGGGATTGAAGAAGGAGGGAGTTGGATTGCGGGAACAGACTTAGAAAAGAAGGAGGGGGCGTCGGAGGCGGAGGGGAAGGCAGTTAGGCAGTAGAGGCAGAGTTTAGAACGTGGGCGACTCAGATAGAAAGCAGGCGGGGGGAGGGGAAGATAACTGCGGGGGGGCGAGAACGTGGACGTAGTAAATAGAACTCCCTGGAGGAAGGAAGAGCTCGGCAGGGTCACGTAGAACGCGAGAGGGGACCTGGACCGCGGGAGGGGTGGGACGGGAACTCGGCGGGGAGCGGGAGGAGCGCGGGGTTGGAATTAGGGGAGGGGTAGGATCACCGGCCCCGGCCTCCAGGGCGGGGGCCCCGGGAAGGCGCGCGGGCGGCGTCCCTCGAGGCAGAGGCGCGGCCGCCGCCGCCCGCTCCCGGACTCGCGCCCCGCGCGCGTCCACTCTGATTTCTCGGCCCATTTTTCTTCCTCTCCTGTCACTCCGGCTCTCGCCCTCCCGCCGCCGGCTGCCCCGCCGCGCTCTGCTTCCCGCGGGAACCCCCGCCGCAGCCAGCCGCGGGGACCGCAGCCCGGCTCTGCGCCTCAGGGCTCCCACTCCCGCCCCGCCCGGGCCCCCTCAGTGCCCTCCAGAACTACGTAGGCCAGGCGTGTGACCCCCAAATCGGTCACCCCCGAAATGGATCACCCCTCCCAAAAGATCCACAGGAGGGGCCCGACCTTGGGGGCAGCAGTGGAGCTGGGGTCCCCAGACCTGGGGATGGGGTCTTTAGCACTTCTGGGCCCCAGCCTCAGATTCCCCCAAAGGAGGCGGCTAGAAACCCAAGAACCAGGCACGTGAGTCCCCACCGGCTCTCAGAAACCCCCAGGCAGACTGGAGACCCCTAGGATCAGATCCATACCTTGAGCTGAGTCACCCCAGGCCATATAAAGTGACCCAGACTCGGAAACGTATTCTACGCACAGCCCAGCCCTAGACACCCCCAAACGAGGGTTCTGGGCCCCAGCCCCATTCACCCCAAACCTCCAGCCCAAGACACTGACAGGATAAGGGAGATGGACCTTAGATCAGTCACCCCAAAATAAGTAACTCCACAAGTCACCCCTAAAGTAGACATTTATTCCCTCAGACTCAGTCATCCCAGAGTTAAGCATCAGAGGCCCTAAAGTTGGCACACCTAAACTAGACTTCCCTCACTGAACCCTAAACAAACATCAGGAGTTTGAGATAAGTCACCCATGAGCTAGACAAATGGGCCCCCAGCTGCTGTCACCCCACTCAGGGCATGAATGCTGTTCTCAACACAAACTGGGAAATCGGACTGAAATTCAGTCGCCCGTAAACTGAGTAACTCCAATCTTGACAACTGGAGCCCCAGACTCAATCAATCCAAACTTGGGATCTGGGTCCCACCCAGCTTAAGACTCCCCCAAACTAGACAGTTGGCTCCAGACTCAGTTTCCACTGAGACAAGGTCAGGAACCCCCCAGCAAATCACCTTGACACTAGTCATCTAGGTCTCTACCATCACCCCCAAAACGTGCATCTGGACCCAATCGTTGGTAACCTTAACCCAGGCATTTGAACAAGCCGCTTTACTAGCTCTCCAGCTTGCCATCTGGAACCCCGTCATCAGTTGCCCCTAAGATGCACATCTGAGCTCCCTCCGCATCACCTCCCCTAAGAGTTAGGAACTTAATAAGTTAACCCACAAACTAGGCAGCTAGCCTCCCAACCTCAGACATCTCCAAAGACAGGACTCCGACACTGAAGCTTAGTGATCCCCAGACTATACCTCTGGCTCCAACCTTCAGTTACCCCTACGCTAACCATTAGTATCTCATAGGCTGTTACCCTAAAAGTAGGCAAATGAAGACAAGCACCCCCTAGTCAGGCATTTGGAGCTGACCCTCAAGGCCAGTCACCCTAAAATAAACTCTGGGAACCCCATAATCAGATTCAAACTCAGAATTTAGGGCGTCTGCCTCAAACGCCCCTGTAGTGGGTTGTGATGGCCCCGCAAAAGATGTCCATGTCCTAACCTGCTCATGTGGCATTATTTGGTAAAGAGTCTTTGAAGATGTCATTAAGTGACAGATCTCCAGATGAGGCCACCTGCATTACCTGGGGTGGCCCTAAATCCAGGGACGACGGTCATGTCCTTATAAGAGACCGAGACTGAAGAGAAGCCTCAGAGGAAAAGGCCATGTGAAGATGGAGCCAGGGAGAGGCAAGGAAGGATCCTCCCCTAGAGCCTTTGCAGGGATGGCGGCCCTGCTGACACCTTCATTTTGGACTTCTGGCCTCCAGAACTGCGAGGGAATAAATTTCTCCTGTTTTAAGCCACTTGGTTTGTTACCAGCCACAGGAGACTAATTCAACCCCCCCAAAGCCAAGCCTCTGTATCCCTCCACTCAGTGACCCCCCAAACTAGGGATGTGAACCCCACAGTCAGGTGCCCCAAACTAGCCTCTATTCCCCAGATCAAACTTCTGGATCTCAGCCCAATTACCCACCATCGCGACACCAGGGACCCACAGTCACCCCCAAATTTGTTAACTAGGCCCCGAGGCTCATTCAGCCCAAAAACGTGTACATGGATTCATAGCCACTGTCACCATTAAAATAAGTAGCAGGAAACTCCATGGGCAGGAACCTCCGACCTCTCCACCGCCACAGTCTCTCAGACACCTGACTTTGAGACACCTCAAAAATAGGCAGCTGGGCCCCTGGTCTCAGCACCTCCCAAATGAAGTAAGCATTAGAGCCCCTCTAGTTGGCAAACCCTAAACTCAGCATCTGGGCCCTGAGGTTAGTTCACCCCGAACTAGGTATTGAGACCCACCCCCATTAAGCCACCCCTAAACCAGGCATCTAGGCCCTCCAAGCTCTAAGCCGCCGTGTCAGTCAACCCTTAACTAGGTACCTGGGTGATTAGCCTCAGACACCCCCATACTAGGCAACGCCAAACTCCATCACCCCTAAACCAGGTACAAGGAAGCCCAGTGACAGTCGCCTCAAACCTTGGCAACTAGGCCTTGAGGCTCAGTGAACCCCAAACTGTATGTATTAGGAACTCTTAATAATCCCCAACGAGACAGCTAGTCCCCCCCTCTTAAATGCCCCCCAAAACTAGGCTTCTTTTTTGTTTTTTTGGACCGCGCCGAGCGGCATGCAGGATCCTAGTTCCCACCAGAAATCAAACCCACACCCCCTGCGGCGGAAGTGCAGAGCCTTAACCACTAGACCGCCAGGGAAGTCCAAGGATGACAGCCACCCCCAGCCCCCAGGGAGGCATCTGAAGACACAGTCAACTGCAGGTGACTGAGGGGGTCACTGCCAAACTTGACACCTGGGCTCCAGCCGTCATCCCAAACTGGCATTAGGACTCCCCGTTGGTCATCTCAACCTCAGCATCTGGGCAGCCCATATGAGGCCCCCCCTAAACTAGACATCTGAGTAGCTTGCCTCAGCTATCCCCAGACTAGGGCTCTGGGTCCCCCAGCCCCAGAACCTCCTATCTGGACACCAGGGTAAGTCACCTCGAATTTAGCATTTAGGGCCCCAGCCTTAATCCTCAAATTAGAATGCAGACCACAGTCTCCCCCCTAAGTTTACCTTCAAGGCCCCGCAGTCGGTAAAGCCACAGCGAGTCTCTCTCAGAAGAGCATCTGAACCCCACGGCTAGTCACCCACAAGCTCGGCATCTAGCCTCCCAGTGTCAGATACCCCCAAACCACGGTGTGGGACACCCAGGCTCAGCGAGCCCCAAACTGCAGTCCGCTCTAAGGTCATCAACAGGACCCCAAAATGAGCATGTGGGCTGCCAAGTGTGGTCACCGCTAAACCCCAGACCAGTCGCTCTCAACTGCGCAGCTGAGTCTCCGGACTCAAACAGGCTTGACACGGGAAGCACCCCAGGAGGCCCCTCCTGTGTCACCAGCTGGGCCCCCGCTGTCAGCACTGATGCAGGCCTCCGTGGCCCCCTCCAGCCCCCATGTAAGTCTGCACTGTCGCAGATCTAGAGCCTGGCTTTAGGCACCCAAATCAGGAACGTGGGCTCACGAGCACCAGAACTCGGCAGGAGGGACGCCGGTCACCCCAAATTCAGTATCCCCCCCAAGTAGGGACCTGGGTCCCCAGTTTTCATCACCTGCGACAATGCACTTGGCCACCATAACCATGTGCCCCAATTTAGACTTTGATCCTCAGGGCCCTGTTGTGTTTGACTAAGACTAAGGCAGCTGAACCCCCCCGAGCCAGAAAGGCCCACAGCCCACTGTGCCCCAGCCTCAGAGACCCCACCCCCCCGCCTCAGACCTGCATTCGGGCCCTGTCCTCCCCACGCTGGGTGTCTCTGTCCCAGTGTCCATCACCTCCACGCCCACGTGTTGAGATATCCCAGCCTTGAAAGCCCTTGGCCCTTTGTGACACAGATGTCCCCAAACCCAATCAAGCACCCCTCAAGTGGATCCTGGGCCCTGGGGTCCTGACCTCTCAGGTTCCAGAAGCCCAGACTCCCAGCTTCTGTAACCCCCAAACGGGGCTCCACACCAAGGCCACGCTTACTCAGAAATCCACACTGGTCCAGGGACCCCACGCCTGGGCCCAGGAGACCCCTGACTCAGTCACCCCAGGAACGCTCAGGTGCCAGCACACTGAGACTCAGCATTTGGAAGGCACTGCGTCCCCAGGCTCTGCACCCCAAACTACAGGACTGGAATGACAAACTGGTGATCTTCCGTCTTACCAAAGGGCACAACCACAACCCCAGTCTCTGTGCCCCAAGCTACACAGCTGGCCCCCGTGTTGCCACCCTCTACACAGATTCCTGGCCTAATGCCCCAGACTAGGCCCTGGACCCTAATCTCTGACATGTGAAACCAGGTCCCCACACCCCTGGGCACACCACCCCAAACAGAGCACCAGACCCTTAGTATGAAAATGTAACCAATCTCCACGATGGCGTGTGTCATCTCAAATTGGGCCACTGGGTCCCCAGTTTGTACCTCCCCAGACTAGACAACTGAGCCCCCATCTGTCATCCCAAAGTAGACTAGCAGAACTCTAGTCTCTGACACCCCAACAAGGTACTCTTGGTCTCTGTCATCCAAAGGAGGCAAGCTAGTTCCCCATCTCAATTCCTTCCAATAGGGGGACTTCCCTGGTGGCCCAGAGGTTAAGACTTCACCTTCCAATGCAGGGGGTGCGGGTTCAATCCCTGGTCGGGGAGCTAAGATCCCACATGCCTCAGGGCCAAAAAACTAAAACAGAAGCAACATTGTAACAAACTCGGTAAAGACTTAAAAAAAATTCTTTCCAACTATTCACCAACACCCCCAATCTCGGTTACCCCATCCCATCACCCCCAAATAGATTGTGAAACCCCAACTCTATCATCCCAAAGTAGATGACTGGCCTCACACAGTTTCTGTCACCCTAAACTGAACCATTGTTCACATGAATTGGCTCCAGACCCAGGGACAGGTAGTCTCTGTCACCTGGAACTGAGAGATGGTATCCCCCCAGCCATGTCACCTTGGACACCTGGTCTTATCACCTCAAACTAGACAACTGATCCCAGTACCTGTCTCCCCCAAATGGACAACTGAACCCCAATTAATGTCAATCCAAACTGGACAAAAGACTCCAGTCCTTATCACCCCAAATTAGAAAACAAGACCAACAGTTTCTGTCACCCCATCTGGGCAACTAGACCTATAGTCTCTGTCACCCCAAACATGACAATGGATGAATAAAGTCTGCAACATCAGGGACTTGCCTGGTGGTCCAGTGGTTAAGACTCTGCGCTCCCAGTGCAGGGGGCACGGGTTCGATCCCCGGTCGTGGGGCTAAGATCCCACATGCCACAGCTAAACCCGTGCACTGCAACTACTGAGCCCACGCGCTCTAGAGCCCACGCACCGCAACGAAGAGCCCTCGTGCTGCAACAAAGACCCGGTGCAGCCAAAACAATTTAATTAACTTTTTAAAAAAAGTTTGCAACATCAAACTAAACAACCAGCACTCAAACTCTCTCCACCAGTTAACAAGCTGAGCACCCAATCCCCCACTCGGACCATACCACCAACCTCTGGTCTTAACCAGCCTGTCACCCCCAAAACATCCTGGGATGTCAGTCTCTCAGTCCTACAAAACAGACGACCACGTAGCCGGCTTTGTCATCCCAAATGCTCCCTGGGACCTCAGTCTCCGTCACACGAAATTAGAACCAGACCCCAAGCTCTGTCACCCCAGGCATGCTCTGGGACCTGCGTCCTTGTTCCACAAAACCAGACAGACTTCAATCTCTGCCACCCCAAATCCTCTCTGAGATCCCAGTCAATATCCAAGCAAACCTGACAACCAGACCCCGGTCTCTGTCTCCCCAAACATACTCTGGGACCTCAGTCTCTGATCTCCAGAACTAGACCACCAGACCCCCATTCTGTCACCCCCAGTACACCCTGGGACCATGGCCTCTGTCCTCTGAAAACCAGACAACCATGTCCCTAGTCTGTCACTCCAAATACACTCAGAACCCTAGTCTCTGTCCCACAAAACTAGGCAACCAGACCTCCAGAGTGTGTCAACTGAATGCCCCTGGGACCCAGTGTTTTCCCCACAAAGGGATACAACCAAACCCGCAGTCTCTGACACCCCAAGTATGCCCTGGGACCCAGTCTTTGCCCCTCCCCCCAAAAACAAGACAACGGTACCTCTAGGCTCTGTCACTCCACTTTGGGCACCTGGGTACATAAATGTCACTTCAAACTAGAGACCTGACCCCACAGCCTGTGTAGCCTTCACCTTGTCAATCAAACTCCAGTCTGTCATCCTAAACTGGACCACCAGACCCCTGCTCCCGCTCATGCCACACTAGACGAGCAAACTCCCATTCTACGTCACCCTAAATGAGACCCCAGAGCTCTAGTCGTTTCATCCCAAACTGGACAACCGATCGCTAATCTCTGTCAGCACAAACTAGACAACTAACCTCCTAGTCTCTGTCACCCCAAGCCGGGTCCTGAATCCCAGAACCTCTGGTCTCTGCCACTTCAATCTAGACACATGAACCCTCAATTCTGATGTCCCAGACTAGACACCTGGACCCCCAGGCTCTGGCCCTGCACACTAAACAAAGACACCCCACGGTCCTCTGAAATCTCATGACAGCGGCATCCCTGGTCTCTGCTTCCCAGGCCAAACAGGAGCCCAGTCGGTCTGTCACCCGAACTAGGCAACCAGACCTGTACTGTCTGCTTCTTCAAACTCGCCAGATGGTCACCCCAATGTCTTTCAGCCCAGACCAGCACCCCAACCCCAGTGTCATCACCCTAAACTAGATAACCAGTCCCTTGGTCTCTATAACCCCAAGCTAGACAGTCGGCCTTGTGTTCCTGGCACCCCAAAGGGAATAACCAGACCACAGGTCTCAGACACCCCAGTGGAGTTCACCAGACCCCCGATTTCTGTTGCTCCAAACTAGAAACTGAAACTTCAATCTGATATCCCAAACCTCAGGATTTTGATATCTCAACCTAACAACTAGACTATCATTCTGTCACCCCCAAAAGGATTCGACGCCAAATCTGATACCCCTAAGGAAACTCCAGGGCCCAGTCTTGGTCACCGAAAACTAGACAATAAGACCCCCGGTCTGTCACCTCAGACTAGACTAGTCACCATCACCCCAACATTGACAAGAACCCCAGCATCTGACACCTCCAACTCCGGTCTCTGTCACTCCCAACCAGACAAAAGAGTCCTAAATCTGTCACTTAAAATCTGAGAACTAGACCCAGTGTTTTCAGCCTCAAACAGGACAAGCAGACATTCTCCAAACTAAAAAAAATGATCTCCTAGGGAGTTCCCTGGTGGTCTAGCGGTTAGGACTTGGTGCTATCACTGCCTTGGCCCAGGGGTTCAACCCCTGGCTGGGGAACTGAGATCCCACAAGCCACGTGGCACAGCCAAAAAAGAAGAGCAAATGTTGTCCAAAAAAAAAAAATCTCCTAGTTGCTGTCACTTCACACTGGGCAGAGAACCCCCCCAATCTCTGGTGTCCCAAATTACACAACAGGGTGCCCAGGCTCTGTCACCACCAACCAGACAGTGTTGCCTGTCTCTGCCACCTCAAGAAACAATCAGACCCCGATCAGGTTGCTTCCAGCCCAGGGGACACCCTACCTTGTCGTCCCAAACTAGGGCCCTGGACTCCCAGTGTCCTCAGGAATCCCAGTCTGTCACCCCAAGCTAGATAAATGACCTCAAAGTTGATAAAAGATCCCCAATTTCTATTACCCCAAACCAGAGACTGGACTCCAAGCTGTCACCCCAAACAAGACAATCAGATGGCCAGTCTGACACCCCGAATGAGGTGCAGGCACTCCCTGACTCTGTCACTCTACACTGGACAAGTAGATCCCTTGTCCCTGTCACCCCAAACCTGGGCCCACGGGCTCTTTAATCATGAAGTTGACAGCCAGAGCCCCAATCTGTCACTCCAACCAGCTAACTGGACCCCCAGCCTCTATCACCAAAATAGACAACCAGACTTTTGGTCCCCTGATGAGACACCAAGCCCCCAGTTTCTCTTTCCCCAAACCAAAACTCTCCACCCCAAGGTCATTCAGGAAGGGATAGAGGGGGAGGTGGCCCCCCCCCGTTCTGCCCACCCCCATGGAAGCTTCTGGTCTCAACATCAGTTAGGGACCTGGAGTTAGTCACCTCCAGGTTAGGCCTCTGGCCTGAGTCTCAGCCTCCCACCACCAACCCCCAGACCCAGGCTGCTGACCCCTTGCCCCAGGGATCTCAGTCCCAGGTCCTTGGGCCCCCGGCCTCTGTCACCTCCAAACAAGTCAGCCTGACCACATTGACTCCAGGCCCTGCAGTGGAAACTGGACGGAGTGACCACCCACCCCAAAGGGCAGTCTCCCCTGGGAATACTGGCAGCTGGATTAACAAACTAAATGCCCTCTGCCACCCCCAAGTTGGGATTGGGACCCCGGCCTCTGAGTAGACTCTCCTCCTCAGGCACCCCAGGTCTCCTTGGCCAGGACAAGTCCATCCCTGGCTCCCTCCCTGGAGAAGGTCTGGAGGAAGCCCTTTTCTGCCCTCTGGTGGCAGCCACTGGAAGTGCGCCCCTGGTGACTGGGAACAGAGTGGTCCCAGACACCTGAGCCCCCTCATGTTCCCATTTTGCCAGAAGTGCGGGGGTCACCCTTGCCTGCTCTCTCCCACTCAGCTCCGACGCAGGTCAGTCGCCAAGCGCCCACCCTCATCTTCCTGAACCTGCCTTCCCGTCCGTCCTTTCCGTTCCACGTCCCTGCCTCATCCTCCCCAACCTGGCTCATCCTCCCTGGTCTCACTCCTTCCAGCCCATCCCCCACACGACACCGAACGGATTTTCTTTTTCTTCTTTTTTTTTTAGCCCGTGAGGCACGGCTTGCAGGATCTTAGTTCCCCCATAAGGGATTGAACCTGTGCCTCCTGCCGTGGAAGCGTGGAGTCCCAATCACTGGACCGCCAGGGAAGTCCCTCAGAGAGATACTTCCAACGTTCACACCTGACCCTGTCCCTCCCCTGCTCAAAAGCCAGCCTTCCACAGTTCCACATTACCTTAAGCTAAAATCCAAAGCCTTCCCGTGGCTTGCAGGTCCTGCCTCATCTGGTCTTCGACTTCCTCCCCACCGTCATCTCCTATGTCACGCCCTTCACCCCAGCCACAGTGTTGCCTTGTCACTGGGCAGGTCCTACCTCAGGGCCTTTGCACTTGCAGTTCCCTCTGGCTGGAATACTCTTCCCCCAGACCTCTGAGGGGCAATCTTCTGCTCATTGCTCAGCAAGGCCCTGCCCCTCCACTCTAAGCGAGTCCCTCCTTCCCCTCCACTCTAAGCGAGTCCCTCCTTCCCCAGCTACCCTCCAGCCTCATCTGTTTCATTGGCTTTGCTGAGAGCTTCCTGCTGGTTGTTGCTTGGCTCATGAATGCGGGCCTACGTCTGTTTGTGGCACTGCTGGTTCCCCAGCATCTAAGCCAGTGTGTCCAGTAGAAACAGGATATGAGCTACAGATGTAATGTTGTATTTTCTTTCTTTTTTTTTTTTTCTGGCCGTGCCGCGCGGCATGCGGGATCTTAGTTCCCTGACCAGGGATCAAACCTGTGGCCCCTGCCGTGGAAGCGCAGAGTCCTAACCACTGGACTGCCAGGGAAGTCCCCTGTGTTTTCTACTGAATTACATTTTAAAAAGTAAAAGAAAAAGGTGAACATAATAATTTACCCTGGCATATCCAACAGATTATCCTTCCAACACATAACCAATATACACAATTATTAACGAGATATTTTACACCCTTTTCCTACTAAGTCTTTGAAATCTGGTGGGTATCTTACCCTCACAGCACATCTCAATCTGGACCAGCCATGTTTCAAGTACTCAGTAGCGACATGTGGCTGGTGGCCACCGTATGTGACAGGATTCCAGAACAATGTTGAGCACTCAGCGGGCCCCTGATAAACACTTGCTGAATGAACGATAAACCGGTGAGTTCTGGTGATGGAGACACGAAGCTGGGGAGGCCAGGGGAAGGCACTGCCAGGCCTGGGCACTGGCTGTACCTCTGCTTAGGCCACTCGGCCCACAGCTCTTCCTGTGGCTGGCTCCGCCTCCCTCAGAGCTCACTGAAATGCCACCTCCTTGGAGAGCGCTTCCAGACCAGCCCCATCTGAAGCAGCTTTTCAGACCCTACCTGTCACCTCACTTTGCTGTCACACCTGCCAAGTGCTTTCCCTACCACGTGCATTTCTCTTTTGTCAGCAGTCCCACACAGCAGCCTTCACGTTACAATGAAAAGCAAATTGTGTCACTCTCACCTCACTCAGGAAAACCAAAGCCCCCCCCGCTCCCCCCCCATCTGCTCCAGCCATACCGGCCTCCTCGCTGTTCCTCAAACCTCCGGGTACAGTGCTGTCTCTGGGCCTTTGCACCTGCTGCTTCCTCTGTCCAGAACATTCTTCCTCCAAAAGATCTGCGGCGGCTCCCTCACTCAATTTAAGTCTTCATTCAACGTCATCTCAGGGAGGTCTTCTTTAAACTATAACTCATTTCCAGAACTTTCTCTATGAGGAAGAGTTAACAGAGTAGGCCCAAGACTGCTGTCCTTAGAGAGGCCTGCTTGCATAGTGGCCCTTGGCTGGTATCTGGGAACCTGGGTTTCAGCACGGTTTTCACCACTCCCTGAAAGAGTGGCTCTCGTGTCTAAACTGTCTGTGCAAACGATGTTGTTTATTCTGAACAACTGCTTTCCTTCTGGGTACTAAGTCTCTGATGAGCTTCCCCAAAGACAACATTTCACTGCTGGGGGTATTACACTCAATCCAGGTGACTCCACTGGGAGAGGACTCTGGGCGGCTTGTGCCTGGTTTCCTCTGGATTTCGCCCCATGTGCCTTTTTCCTTTGCTGATTTTGCTTCATAGTCTTTCATGATAATAAATCACATCTGGGGACTTCCCTGGTGGTGCAGTGGTTAAGAATCTGTCTGCCAATGCAGGGGACAGGGGTTCGATCCCTGGTCCGAGAAGATCCCACATGCTGCAGAGCAACTAAGCCCAAGAGCCACAACTACTGAGCCCGCGTGCCACAACTACTGAAGCCCACGTGCCTAGAGCCCGTGCTCCACAACAAGAGAAGCCACCGCAATGAGAAGCCCGCGCACCGCAACGAAGAGTAGCCCCCGCTCGCCGCAACTAGAGAAAGCCCGCGCGCAGCAACTAAGACTCAACGTGGCCAAAAATAAATAAATTAAAAATAAAATAAAATAAAGCCCCAGTAAGTGGCAATTCATTAGCTTAAAAAAAAAAATCACATCTGTGAGTACAACTTAGATACTGAGTCCTGAGTCCTCCTAGCAAATCACCGAATATGGGGGTCGTCTCGGGGGCCCCTGCATACTCTTCTCCTCCTTAGAACTTGACATCACTGGCCGTCCTATCATATCTGTTATCCATCTTGTTTATTGTCCACCACCCTCCTCCCATCATGCCCGTGGCCCACTCGCTCCCCACCTTCTTGGCCTCTGCAGGATCCCAGCATCACCCGGCACAGACCCCCAGAAGACCCTGGGAGAATATTAGCTGAACAACTGTTAACAGTTTTATTTCCAAAGTTGGAGTCCCTCCCCGGGCTTGTAATGGGAAGGGGGCCTTTGGCCAGACCTGCAGAGCCGAGCGGGACGGGGGTGAACGGGGACAGGGCAGCTGGCCCGGGAGGCTGGCAGGTCCTTGAAGCCGCCTCACACAGGTTCCATTTGCAGCTCCACGCCGTCCACGGCCTCCACCTGATGGAAGGCGGCGTGGGAGCCGATGACCACGAGGGTGGCTCCTGCAGGAAGACGGGCAGTTCAGGGCCTGGCTGCCTCACCTGGCCCCCACTGCCCACAGCGCTACCCAGACCCTGTACTCACCCAGGACCCAGAAGACGGCGGAGCCTGCGCCAGCCAGCCAGAAGAAGGGAAAGGAGACGGTCCCAGCCAGAGCATACTGATGGGCTGGGCTCACCTCTCGGCCTGGGAGCAGACGGCATTGGGGCAGCTGTTCTGATACTCGTGCCCTCTCCCAGAGTAACCCCTGATACCCGCCCCACCACCACCACCACCAATCTGGTGTCACAAGACACCAGATTGTCCGGGAGCCTCAGGATCTAAACTCCTAGTGCCAAGGCCCTCCAAGTCCACGGGCCCCACCCATGTCTCCAACGTCCCCACCCACTGTCCGTGGGAATACAAGGGGCCTTCCTCAGCCCCCTCGCCACCCTCCAACCCCACTCCTACTAGGAAGCTCCCAGCCTCCCTTTCCCGAGACTACAGCTCTCCTGCTCCAACCTGCACTCCCGTAGACCTAGAGTCTCCAGCTGGTGGCCCAAGGGCCAAGTCTGACCCGTGGATGTATTTTTTTTTTTTTTTTGTGGCACGCGGGCCTTTCACTGTTGTGGCCTCTCGCGTTGCGGAGCACAGGCTCCGGACGGACAGGCTCAGCGGCCATGGCTCACGGGCCCAGCCGCTCCGTGGCATGTGGGATCTTCCTGGACCGGGGCACGAACCCGTGTCCCCTGCGTCGGCAGGCAGACTCTCAACCGCTGCGCCACCAGGGAAGCCCCGGCCGTGGATGTATCTTTTGAGTCTGCATATTATTCCACAAGAATTTGATTTGATTTGTGGCTGACCGAGAAACTGGATGATTTTTCTTTCTTTTGTTTTTTTTTGTGGGGGGCCGTGTTGTGCGGCATGCGGGATCTTAGTTCCCTGACGAGGGACGGAACCTGGGCCCCCTGCATTGGAAGCTTGGAGTCTTAACTACTGGACCGCCAGGGAAGTCCCTGGATGATTTCACAAAACAATACAGTCAGTCCTCTGTATCCTCGGATGGAAACCCGTGGATCATTGTTCTTCGTCATTTTTTACCAGGGATGGCAGCAGTGGCTGAAGCCACGTCATGTCTATGCCCCAGGCGCTCCCTCCATGCCCTGGGCTTGCCCGACATGCCCCTCCACCCAGCCCATCTTTGTCATGTACAAAACTGGCAGGCTTCTGAAGGATTCTGTCTTAGCTCTACCTGTTTGTCTGATCCCAATTCCCCCTTATACCCCCTCCAAACCTTGAGCTTCCCCTACTTGGGAACTCAGGCCCCTCTTTCTTCTCAGTGGCGCTTGGTGCCAGTCTGGGACCACATGAGCCACAGGCCTCAGCTTCCCTCTCTGAGAAGTCCCAAGATTTTTCCACTTCCACCCCAGGAAGCAGGAAAGGGGAGCCCAGCTATAGGCCAGTGTAAGGTCGCCACCTGGTGTCCAATGTGGGTACCTGCAGCTGATGCCTTTGGCAGGAGGTAAGGGAGGAGGGAGAGGGAAGGAGGTTTAAGGGACAGGAGCAGGTGGAGGTGGGTTCTGGGATATCTTCTGGGCTTGGGGAATAGCAACTTGGGGGGCTGAGAGTGGGTGGAAGCATCCGGTGTGTCTGAGACTTTAAGGGATTGAGTTTGGGGGATCTAGTGTAGATCTAGGCTTGGGCAGACTTGGGTTCACAAGGACTTAGGTTTGGAGTCAAAGGCTTGCATTCCAAGAGACCAGGATTTGAGGAGGGCAGGGGATTTCTCACCCATCAGCACAAACTTGGACTGCAACGTGCGCAGATAGAGGATGTAACAGGCGCCAAAGAAGACAGCCAGAGCCACCAGCAGCATGGGGGATGTCGCCCTGGAAGAGGGCAGGGAGGCATGCGTCAGGCAGCTGGGACTGGGCCCGACACGGAGGTCCTGACCTTCTACACTGGCGGATGACAGGCTACGCCCTTGGGGCTGGGGAAGTCTAGGTCACATTTGGTCACACTGAATCCTGGCCAGGCTGATGCGGGAGTAGGGACCTGGCCCTTCGGTCAAAAGGTCCGGCAGAACTACCCCACGGGGATGGGGCCTGGCCAGTGAGAGGAGGGGCCGAATGCTGAGGGCGGGGCCGGCCAGTGCGGGCCAGGCAGCATGGTGGGCGCGGGGCTGGGCCGGAGAGGCACTCACACACAGTACAGGATGAGGCCCAGGAACACGAACACATAGTTGCTCTGGTAGTACTCCACGTTGCGTACGAGGCGCTGGCACAGCTCGCCCACGTTGCGGGGCCGCGAGAAGCGCCGCTGGTCCACGAAGGAGCCCCAGGGCCGGATGGTAGCACGGCGCCGCTCCAGCCACTCACGGCCCGCGCCGGACGGAATCAGTTTCGGCAGCAGGGTCCTGGTGGGTGCGGGGCCAGGTCAGCGATAGACCGGGATGGAACCCGGACTCTCGAGCAAGAAGAGGACCGAGGGGGGCCGGACTCCGCGGTTCTGGGGAAGATATGGTCACAGACTCCTGGATCCCCGGGGAGAAAGGGGCTGAGGACCCAGACTCCAGAGTCCTCGAAGAGGACACCAGGGGCCCAGACTCATGTGTCTGGAGGCCCGGATTCCTAGGACCCCAGGGAGGAAGGGGCGGGGGACCAGGACTCCCGGGTCTCGGTCAGGGGGGTTAGATCCAGCTTGCTCACGTGGCGCTCAGCCCTTCCACCTCGGCATCCTTCTGCTGGTCCTTCTCGGCCGCCATGTCTGTGCTATGAGGGAAAGAACCGCTATAACGAACCCAGGGCCCTGCACACTCCGCGGGACCCGCCCGAGCCTGGCCTCACCCAGCGGAGCGGGAGCGGACGTGGCGCCGGTCTGGGGGCGGTAGTTTTTGCCGCCGAGCATTGTGGGAGTTGTAGTCCCGATGATGTCGGAGAGAGCGGGCGCCATGATGGTGGTGTGGCTCGCGAAACACCTTGGGAGATGTAGTCGCGTAAAGTGACGCCTCTGGGCATTGTGGGAGTTGTAGTTTCAGAAGCAGGACGCGTGGAGTCGGAAAAGGTGGGTTGTCAGGAGTCAGGGCGGTACGCGAGCTCTGAGCTCTAAAGTCAGAAGCCGGAGCTCTAAAGGCAGAAAACGTTGTGTACTCCCCCGTGCAGGGTACGATGGAGGCCGTGTAGAGCTGTCATTCTGACTCTAGAAGGTATAAAAGAAAACACTTGCTAAAACACGCAGATGTTCTGACTCAGCAGATCTAGGGTGAGACCATTCATTTGCATTTCTAACAAGTTTCTAGGTGATGTTGATGCTTCTGGTCCATGGCCCACATTTTGAATAGCGAGACTGTAGAGAATTTGTGGGAATCTATTTCTTCCTTCTTCAAGAGGCTAGTGATGGGGCCATGGTTGCTGGAGGGGGGTGCATCTAAGATAGGGGGCAAAGCTCCCCCCACAACCCTTGGGCTCCCAAGGATGAATGGGTTAGGGTTAGGGACCTAGGGATGCCCCTGCTTTGGATAGGACGGAGGGAAGTGGGGGAAAGGAAAGGGTTGAGTTTTTTTTCATTTTATCATTTTATTTTCTTCTAGTTTTATTGAAGGGGTGAGAATTTTTAAAAGACGGAGTTGCTATAACGAAAAGAGCTGGGATTCTGGAGTCAGAGGTCAAAATTCAGGCTGTGTTGACCTCATCACCTCCCTGAACCTCGGTGTCCTCAACTGGACAGTGAAGATCCTGGTGGTACTGTTACCAAGTCCAAGCTCGCTCTGCTCGCCGCAGGACAGGCCAATAAATCAGGAGATGAGGTGTTGAGGCAAGGAATAGCGACTTTATTTGGAAAGCCTGCAGACTGAGAAGATGGTGGACTAGTGTCTCTGACTGGGGTCTGGATGCCAGTTTCTTTTATAGAACAGAGAAGGGGAGGAGGTGAGGAAGTGAAGTAAAAAGGCCTTAAGTCTTGCAGATATCTCCTGGAATGGACAGCCTCAGGGAGGGGATGTGTTAATTTCTTCTTTCTTGCAGCCATTCACAGGTGGACAGGGTCAGGATGTTTCCCTGAACAAAGGCACTTTGGTTTAACATTCAAGCAGAGGGGCAGGGTTCCCTATAGACAGTATCCTTTTAGTGAACAAAAGCAAATGAGAAGCAAAGGTTAAAGTAAAAGAAACAGATCCAACCTGTAGTCCGATTTTGTTCGTCCCTGTAATTGTACCACACTCATGGGGTTGAGATGGGGTTGAATGGTCCATGTAAAGTGCTTGAAAGAGTCTTGATATTTTATAACTGCTCAATAAATGGTAGTCCATGTTATTGCCACTACATTATCATGACTGTTATGATTATTTCTAGAGTTCAGTCTTCTCAAACTTAGCAGTAACTTACTAGGGGCTGCTGGCCCCTTGGATGTCCCAAAGAGTGGCTGGCATCTGAGACATGGACCTTTCTTTCCCCTAGCTCTCACAGCCATAGTTCTCTCAGTCTTTGCCCCTGCCCCTGAGTGAGTTGTGGGAAAGAAGGGAGCACCAGCATGCCTCAAGAAATGTGTGTGGAAGTATTGGGAAGCCTGGGCTCCCTTACACAGACTGAGGACCTCATTTTCCAAGGTTGGGTGGAGCTGAAGGAGAATACTCACCTGGGAGATCCAGGTGACTCTTAACTCCAACTCTTGTCTTCCAAGGATCACATTCCTTTTGGGTTTGGGCTTTGAGGCCTGCTGGAGGGCATCCCCACAAGGTGGGGAAGATGACCCTCTCGAAGGGGCTGGTGTAGCAATAGGAGGGAGGCCGCCTGTGTGCGCGTGGCAGGGGGGTCCCAAGCTGAAACCGAATGAGCCATACTTTGAAGATCAGGTTGGCTCGTTACCGTTCACTTCCTCTTTGTCAGCCCCAGGCTTTTAGTAGAAGCTTGTTCAGGCTTCCCACTTGGGTCGAGCTGGGCTTCAGGAAATCAAGGGGGGGGGGGGTGGGCTGTGAGTCCACAGTTAGCCCAGAGCATTAATGGGGTAGCAGCGCCTGAGTTCAAAGTGATGGGAGCAGCAGGGGTAACCAGAAGAGCCCCCAAGAGGAAGATGAATCTTGGGGAGCAGAGAGTTGGAAGCAGAGGTCCAGCTGCCTTCTTCCAGGGCCGACCTGGGGAAATTGGGGTTTGACTTTTGTTATGAGGGCTTTGGGGTTTCCTCATAGGAACACGAATAAAAGTGATTTCACTCATAACCCGCCAGTACGTGCTCTGAGCAGAAGACATAACAGGCAAAGTCCTGGAGGTGTCAAAAGGCATGGGCCATGGGTGGTGGAGTCCAGAGGCAAGGACACTGTTGGAGAGGAACCCTCTGAGTGGGGCAGGACGGGAACTTTGAATCAGGGGATTCTGAGGGGCCTTGGTGTAGGGGCAATGTGGGGGAGGAGCCCCTTGAAACAGAGATTGTGGGAGAAGGGGCCCTAAGATGGAGATACTGTGAGAGATGGGAAGATCCGTGAGACAGGGGGATGAGGGGAGACTGGGGGAGAAGGGACCTATGGCAAGTGGGCCCTGAATTAGGGGGATGGTGGGAGATAAGGGGGTGCCTGAAAAGATTATGAGAGATGGGCCCTGGCCCTGTGGTCCCTCCACCTGAGGCCTCCTTCCTGCCTCTTGGACCCCTGGAGGAAGTGGAGCTGGGAGGGTAGGAGGACATTAGCACAGACAATCAGAAACCTGGTTTATTTTTCTGCTGTGTGACCTCAAGGAAGTCCCTGCCCTCTCTGGGCCTCAGATTGCCCACTTGTCTATGGGAGTGTTTCTTACCCTGTACCTGATGAATAGTTTCTCTGGCCTCCCCAGGAGAGGTCCAGGCTCACGTAACCCTTACCGGACTGGGCTCTGCCCTGGGCATCACAGGCGTTTCTGGCACACATGGCCGCTGCCTCCTGACTGCCTTGCCCCTCAGATTCAGGCACTCCTCCTCAGCATTGTCCTGTGCAGTGGGCACGTGCACACACTCACACTCATGTGGACTCTCAGCCTCCCGACCACCCAGACACCTGTGCTGGGAGGCAGGCAGGCCCGGGACCAGCCCCAGGCCTTCCTCTCACTCTAGTCTCTGGGCTGTGTTAGAAAGGCTGCCTTGAGGGAAGTGGTAGAGCTGCCCAACCAGAAGGGCTCAAATTCAAAAGACTGACAAGCAAGTGCTGACGTGGATGTGGAGCAACTGTAACTTTGATACACTGTTGGAATGCAGATGACGCAAGGGCTTTGGAAAGGGCGTGGCCATTTCTATTAAAGATAAACACTGTCTATCCCCCAATCAGCAATTCCATTCCTAGGCATGTACCCAACAGAGATGCACACATGTGTTATCAGAGGATATTACTAGAACGTTCCTCTTCCTAGAGGCTTCCAAAGTGTAAACAGCAAATGTCCGTCAACAAGAAAATGGATCAACAAATCGTGTAATAGTCACACACTGGAAAACTCCGCAGCAATGAAAAAGAGCAGCTACTGATACATGGAACACTGTGGATGGCTCTCATAGACATGGTGTGGAGGACAGGAAGCCAGACATGCATGCTGTAAGAGACAGCATGAGACAGCATGCGGTAAGACTGCATTTCTACAAAGTCCAAGAATTGGTACAACTAAACGATGGTGACAGAAAGCAGTTCAGCAGTTACCTCTGGAGGGGGGCTGCCTGGAAAAGGGGCACGAGAGAACTTTATGGCTAGTGGCTACATGGAAGTAATTTTTTAAATCATTGAGCTGTGCCCTTGAGACTTGTGCACGTCACTGTATGAAAGTTTATCTCAACAAAAAGAGAGAGAAGAGCATAGTGACTTAGAGCTTGGACAGCCTAGGTTCAAATCCCAGATTTGTCACCTCTCAGCTGTGTGACCTTGGGCAGGTCACTTTCCCTCTCTGTGCCTTGTGAGGATTGAGTGAGCTAATACACGTAGAGTGCTTAGGAGAGGACAGCACAGGGTGGGAGTTCAATGAACCATTAGCATCATCGCCTCCCCCGGTGCCTCTCCAATATGAGAGGATCCAGAGTCTGATTCCCTTCCTCTCCCCTGTTCTGATCCCATGATCCCATCTCCTGGCGAATTCAAGGTGCCCTCACTCTAACCCTTGTGGGGCTACAACTCCATGATTTGATGACTTTGAGATTCCATGACTCCCAAGCTCATGCCAGGCTAAATTCCTGGGGTTCTGTGAATCACCCAGCCACGGGTGCCAGCACAGGGAACACCGTCCTGCCCACACCCCGGGTCCACAAAGCAAGCAAGACACACACACGCGGCTTCTCTGTCCCCACGGATATATTTGATAATTGTCCAGAACCAGAGACGGCGTCAGCCAGGGGGTGAGGGGGAGTAAAAAAGAGCCCAGGGAGGGGGCTGGGTGGCAGGGATGAGGAGAGGGAGAGGAACAGACACACAAAAGAGAGAGAGGAGAGAGGCAGGGGGCGGGGCGGGGCGGGGCGGGGGCGGGGAGAGAAGCCAGCCAGAGGGGGAAGAGGGGGAGGGAGGCGGGAGATAACTTGAGGGGGCGGGGCCAATGGGCGAGAGGGCCCCTCCCCCCAGAATACAAAATGAGGGGGACCGGAGTGGGCTGTCCTGGGCTTGAGGGGCAGGGTAGAGACGGGTGATGTGATGGGGTTGAGGTCAGTAGTAGGTTTCCTTCTCCACCCAACCTGGAGAGACAAAGGAGGAAAGAAACAGAGAAGAGAGGGAGACGGGCACGGAGAGAAGCACAAGCAGAGACAGACAGACAGACAGCGGCACAGAAAGAAACCAAAAGGGGCAGAGACACAGGGAAAGACACAGAAAGGAGGAGGCCCAGAGAGCCAGGAAGAGAGAAGAGTTGCAAAGAGGGTGGAAAGACGACGCAGGAGGGAGGGGTTGGGGGGAAACAGAGAGTGAGGTTAGTATCAGTCACACAGCGCTCTCTCGCCTCCCCTTCCAGCTGCCCCGTCCCGTCCCCCCAGCCTCCCCCCTGTACCCAGTTAGCCCCTCACCCCCGGGGTTCCTGCGCAGGATGAGTTTGCGGATTTCGTCATAGACGAAGATGAGAAAACTGTAGGGGAAGGCACAGAACCACCAGCTGGGCCTGCGGAGACGAAAGAGCAGGAGGGCGTCAGTGTGGGGCGGAGACGGGGCGGGGGGCGGGGCGGACACACACAGGCAGGGTCCCAGAGGACAGACGGGGCCGCACTGGGAAGATGCTCCCCTGGTCCTTCGTGCCCAAGGTGAGGGGTGCCCGGGCCATGGCTGTGGGCTGGGGTCTGCACAGCACCCCCCTGTGAGGGCGTCCCGCGGGGAAGGCTACCCGGAGGATCCCGGAGCAGGTGGTACAGGGCAGGGGAGGGGGCACTCACTTGAGAGGGTACATGCGAAGGGCCACGTCCATGCCGGGGCAGTAGGACAGGAAGGCAGCCAGGGCTGTCTCCTCAAACAACCCGAAGATCAGGATCTTGTTCCTGGAGGCACAGGCAGGGCTGGACCCAGAGAACTCGAGCAGGCACCCCCATCCCACTGAGACAGAGGCTCTGCCAAGGGCAGATGCACAGAGACAGACATGGAGACACACAGAGATGGAGACCGAAAGAGGCAGAGAGGCACAGATGGGTCCAGGGAGACGGTGACACTGAAGTATAATGACAGAGACAGTGACACACAGGCAGGGGTATGAAAAGATACAGCAGGGAATTCCCTGGCGGTCCAGTGGTTAGCACTCTGCGCTTCCACTGCAGGGTTCCATCTCTGGTGGGGGAACTAAGATCCCACATGCCGTGCGGCCAAAGAAAAAGATAAAGCAGATCTGGAGAGGGACCAGGGACACCCCAGCAGTGTGCACACACACATATGGAGAGAGAGAGACAGAGAATCCAAGATAGATGTGACCACTGGAGAGAAAATCAACTCAGAGGCAAAACTGAAACAGACAGACAGACAGACACGGGGCGGGACGGAGAGCAAGCCCGGCGCCCGCGGCCCTCACTTCATGCCCTGCTGGAAGACGGAGTTCCTCCTGGTCTTACAGATGATCAGGTCAGCCCACTGCACGACCACTATGCTCACAAAGAAGGCCGTGTGGCACGTGAACTCCACCACTTTCCTCTGCTCGTAGGTCTGCAAGGGCGATGACGCGGGTGCCGGTCGGCGGTCAGTGTGGCCGCAGCCCCAGGCCCCACCCTGGGCCCACGTGCTCCTTGTCTGCGCCCCTGCGTAGGGCCCCAGGGCAAAGCGGGGACTCTGTCCAGATGGGATCCCCTAAGGGGCATGCCTTCCCTCTGTAGTTCAGAGCCCCACGGGAAGAGTCAGGAAATGTACAAGGAATTAGAGAGGATAATGGTGACCTCGGTTGTGGACCAGAGATCCTGGGGGCCTCCTGAGGGGCCTCCAGCTGGGCTTTGAAGGCACAGACAGAGATGGGGAATCGGGCAGCAAAGGCGTCTCGCCTGGTGGGGCAGAGAGCATGGCCGGCGGCCAGGACCGCGATGGGCTGGGCCAAGAGCGCCAGGAGGCCCCTTGTGTCCAGCGAGGATCTTGATGCCGCCCCTGGGGCAGAGGGACCATCATAGGAAGCTGCCCCTGCATGGTTGGGACGGCTCGCCCCAGCCCAGGATGCTGTGGGCAGGGATCCCGCCTGGGAGGTCCCAGGCCATGCTGTGGGACCCAGCCCTACGCACCCACTGCTGCCCGTAACTGTCCTCCAGGTCGTTGACGGTGCGGTCATCCCAGTTCAGCCGGATGCCCACCAGGTTGCCAGGCAAGAAGCCATTTTCTGCCAGGATCACAAAGTAGGAGAAAAAGCCACCAAGAGCCTGGATCATTCCTGGGGGAGGAGAGAAGGGAGATGAGAAGAGGCTCAGGTGGGGCAGGCAGCCAGCCCAGGGCACCTCTGAGGCCCCTTGAGACCCACACTGCGAGGATGGTGAGGTACCCGGTCCTCTTGCCTGACATCATCCGGGGCTGAGCTCCCAGAGGGCCATCTGAGGGTGCCACCTGGTGGTGAGCCCCTGAGATGGGCCCCTTGGAGCAGGAACCTTGGAGACGGGGCTCTCCTGAGGGGAGAACCTGGAGGCTCCCTCCCACCTGCGCCAGGCCACCTGGACATCAGGAAACCCCTGAGGACCCCCTAGGCAGGAATGACCTCCCTAGGCCTCTGACCACCCCCACCAAGCCTCTGCTTCCTGGGACACTCCCAGCAACAGGGCGCTCAGCACCTGTAAGACTGCACACCTCACCCCCAGCAAAGATGGAGAAGGCAGGAGGGCGTGGGGCTCACTCCTGCCCTCAGAGAGCTCACAGGCTGACTGGTCCTTCCCATCATGGTGGCGGGTGGAGCAGGGGAGTGGCCATCCTGGGGCCAGCCCCGATCTGCCACTCAGTATCCCACGTGCTCCCCGGGTGCAGCCCTGGGCCTTTCCTCCACCTGTGCCAGCCCCACCTTGGTGACCACCGCCCATCTGTAAGTCACTCCTTCCAAACCTCCAGCACCAAGTCCTACTTTTCACTCCACTCATTCGGCACAAGGTTTCTGAGCGCCCACGGTGGGCCAGGCACCGGGCACCCAGCCATAAGCGAGGCAGGGCCCCCAGGTCCTCACCGATCTGTCCGTAGGCCATGCTGATGAGCCTCTCATTGACCAACTTGTCAGTGCGTGGGTTCCTGGGCTGTCTCTTCATGATGTCACTCTCAGCGGCCTCGTACGCCAGCGAGATGGCAGGGACCTGGGCAGGAGAGGCCGGTAAGTCGGGGATCGGGGGGACCCTACCCTCCCGGAGCCTGGGGGTGGCCGGGGCCTCACCATGTCAGTGCCCAGGTCGATGCAGAGGATGGTGATGGTGCCCAGAGGCAGTGGGATGTTGGCCATGATGAACAGCAGGAAGGGCGTGATCTCGGGGATGTTGCTGGTCAGGGTGTAGGCGATGGACTTCTTCAGGTTGTCGAAGATCAGGCGGCCTGTTGGCAGGGGCAGGCTCAGACCTCGGCACCCACACCAGGGCACCCTAGTCCCTCTGCCCCTTCCCTGCCCAGTCCATGCATCCTTTCTAATCCATCCCCCCCACCGCCTGCCTTTCCATACAGATGCCCAACCATGTTGCCCCTGTTCAAACATTCTCAAAATACAACCACTTCGGAAGACTGCTTGGTAGTTTCTTTTCTTTTTTTGGCCGCACAGTGTGGCTAGCGGAATCTTAGTTCCCCAACCGGGGATCAAACCAGCGCCCTTGGCAGCAAAAGCATGGAGTCCTAACCACTGGACCACCAGGGAATTCCCAGTAGTTTCTGTTAGAAGTTAAACATCCCTGCCTTATTGACCCAGCAATCCTCACCTTATGTTTATATGCAAGAGAAATGAGTGTTTATGTCCACCAAAAAGCAAGTACACGAATGTTCACCATATGGCATTAGTTATAATAGCCCCAAACCAGAACTGACCCGCTGGCCATCAGTAGGTGAGTGGATAAGTAAACTGTGGTCCGTCCATACAAAGGAATACCACCCGGCGAGAAAAAGGAACGAGCTACTGACACCCCCAACTCCATGGATGAATCTCACTGATGTTATGTTGAGTGAAAAAAAGCCAGACACAGAAGCATTCTTATCACATGATTCCATTTGGAAGAGGTTGGAAATGAATCCATGGTGCTGAAAGTCAGGATAGTGGTTATTTCTGGGAGGGGGGATATAGACCAGAGGGGACCTGATAGAACCCTAACGGGAGGCTGGAAACGTTCTCTATCTTGATGGGGGTCCGGTGGTTGTGTGGGTGCGTGCGTGCATAAAAAGTCACGGAGCTGCCTGACTTTGTGTGAAAGCCATATCCCAATAAAGATTCAATCAGTACAGTGCGTATAAAGTAAAAAGAAACTAAAGATGAACCCAGCCAGCCCCTCCCTCCACCTTCCCCCGTGTGCTGATGAGCAACAAGGTGTGTCATTAAGAAGGCACAGAAGGGCTTCCCTGGTGGCGCGGTGTTTGAGAGTCTGCCTGCCAATGCAGGGGACACGGGTTCGTGCCCCGGTCCGGGAAGATTCCCACATGCCGCGGAGCGGCTGGGCGCGTGAGCCATGGCCGCTGAGCCTGCACGTCCAGAGCCTGTGCTCCGCAACGGTAGAGGCCACAACAGTGAGAGGCCCACGTACCGCAAAAAAAAAAAACAAAAAAAACAAGGCACAGAGGACTTCCCTGGAGGTCCAGTGGTTAAGAAAGACTCCACGCTTCCACTGCAGGGGGCGCGGGTTCGATCCCTGGTCAGGGAACTCAGATCCCGCAAACTGCGCGGGGCGGCCAAAAAATAAATAAATAGGTAGGACCCCATCTATCCTAGCACCCTGCTGGTTTTCTTCTTAGCACTTTTCACAATACGTAATTATGTTTGTTATGTTACAATCTGTTCGTTAACTTGCAGAAGGCTGTCTCTCCCAGCTCCTTGAGGGCAAGGACCCATGTCTGCTCTGCTCACAGCTGTTATCTCCAGCCCCTGGCACCATACACAAGGTAAGGAGCCCAATAAGTGTCTGGGCGGCGTGAGCGCCGCCGTGAGTGTGTGCTCTGCAGGTGCATGGAGGATGTCTTGGGGATGAGAAAGGGTTAACCATGTGTCCTCTGGGCCACAGGAGACAAGGGATAAGGGCGTTGAACCTGACACTGTAGGCTCAGCGGTTACCGTCTGAATTCTCTCTTATCAGGAGTTATTTTTTACACTGGGGACATTTCAAGTAGGACAGAGAGACTGGAAGAAAATGCATGAACAGTGATTACTTCTGGATGGTAAGATTATGGGTGATTCCAATTTGCTTCTTAATGCTTTTCTACATTTGCTATAATGATCATGAATTACTCTGATAATTAGAATAAAACGGAATGGGAACAAGCCCCATCTGTGGCCGCATCCAGGCCCGTCAGGAGGTGATGCCCGGCGGCCCCACCTGAGACCTTGAGGCCTTGCCTCTGTCTGCAACTCCCTTCGCTGACACTTCTCTACGTGAAGACTCCCACATGGCCCTAGAGACTTGGCACAGGCGATCCCTGTCCCCTTGGGGAGGCTTCCTTGGCCCCTGACTCCAGGCTGGGTGAGGGGCCTCTTCAGGGCTCCCTCAGGACCCTCTGCTTCCCTGAGGTTGTCCTTATGAGTATTTTTTTTTTAAAGACTTTTTTGATGTGGACCATTTTTAAAGTCCTTATTGAATTTGTTACAATATTGCTTCTGTTTTCTGTTTTGGTTTTTTGGCCCTGAGGCATGTGGGGATCCCAGCCCCCCAACCAGGGATCGAACCCGCACCCCCTGCATTGGAAGGCGAAGTCTTAACCACTGGACTGCCAGGGAAATCCCTATGAGTATTGTTTTTTAATGCTTCCGAATGTGCCTTGCCCACCAGACTGGGCCTGTGCTGGGCGACACCACGACCCAGAAGTGCGTTGGCTGAGTCCTGCCCCCAGGGAGCCCCCAACTCCTCAGGGGGAGAAAACCGAAAAGGACAAGCGCAGGCTCTGCCGGGGGCCTGGTGGGATTCTGTGGTCTCCTGCCGTGCATCTGCTGCAGCCCTGGCCTGTTCCCCTCCCCCTTCTCGGGCTTCACGCAGCGACCCCAGTCTCCAGGGCCACCTGGGCCAACTCACTCACCCTCCTCCACACCCGTGACAATGGAGGCAAAGTTGTCATCCAGCAGAATCATGTCTGCTGCCTGTTTGGAGACGTCAGAGCCGGCAATGCCCATGGCCACCCCGATGTCAGCCTTCTTCAGGGCGGGGGAGTCGTTCACGCCGTCCCCAGTCACAGCCACGATGGCTCCCTGGAGGGAGAGAGGGTGAGGATGACGCCCAGAGGCCTGGCCCCAAACCCTCTTCTCATCAAGGACCCCGGAGTCCAGACCCCCGGCCCCCTCCTCCGAGGGACCCCAGCCCGAGCCCACCTGTCTCTGACAGCCCTCCACAATGATGAGCTTCTGCTGGGGGGAAGTGCGGGCAAAGACGATCTCAGTGTGGTTCTGCAGGATCTCGTCGATTTGCTCAGAGGTGAAGTCCTTGAGGTCGGTGCCATGGATCACACAGGCCTTGGCATCCCTGGGAAGAGCAGAGAGTGTTCAGGACTTGTGGGGCAGTGACACCTGTTGGACAGACTCACAGACAGGAGAGACAGAGGACCAGGCTCCGATAGAGGGACAAGGGCTCTGGGGGTCAGAGATGAAGGGAAACAGGGGAGGAGGGGGCTGCAGTAGGAAGGATAGAGGGCAGACCTCAGGAAGAACCTTGGGACACTGGACTTAGAGGAACAGAGATATGCAGGCAACTAGGAAATAGAGACAGACGCAGAGAGACATGAGCGTGGGAAAGCTAAGTACGTCAGAACAGAGATGAGAGACACAGAGAGAGACAAAGACATGAAAGAGAGATGGGAAGAGAGAATGCCAGACACAGAAATAAGGGGTCTCACAGAATCCTCTCAGATGTGAATTACTAGCAGCCCATTTTAGAGAGGAGGAAACTGAGGCACAGAGAGGCTAAGTGACTTGCCCAAGGTCACACAGCTCATGTGTGGCAAAGCTGGGATGCGAACCTACCCCTTGCTAACCCCATGCAGCTGTAACACCAGGCTGCCCATCCTCACGATGGTAGAGGAACAGGACCCAGATGCTGAGTCAACAGAGGAGGCCCAGGAGGAGGGGGACCCGCAGTCCCAGAGGGACCTGAGCTGGGCAGGGCGGGGCTCACCGGGGGTTGACCTGGCTGACGGGAATGTTGAGCCGGGCGGCGATGTCCTCCACAGTCTCGTTGCCCTCGGAGATGATGCCCACACCCTTGGCAATGGCCTTTGCCGTGATGGGGTGATCGCCGGTGACCATGATGACCTGTGGGCATCATATGCAAACGGTCCAGCCTCACCGCTGGCCGCTGGGGCCCTGGCCCTGCCTCCCCTGCTGCCCCGGGCCATACCTTGATGCCCGCGCTGCGGCACTTGCCCACCGCGTCAGGGACGGCTGCCCGGGGAGGGTCGATCATGGACATGAGGCCCACGAAGCAGAGGTTGTCGGTGGTGAAGTTCACATCGTCACAGTCGAAGGCAAAGCCCTTAGGGAACTGCTCCTCGGGCAGGTAGTAATGGCAGAAACCTGGCGCAGGGAGAGGGGCACAGGGGCTCCAGCCTCGGTCCTCCCTGCCTCCTGCCCGCAGCTCCCGGTGCCAGCAGTCAGGCTCCCTAGTTGGCCAGACAGTCAGTCAACACCCATTTCTGACAGACGCCTTCCTGTCTCATTCATTCATTCATTCATGGTGCATTCTGGGAGGCCCTATTCTGAGCCAGGCTCTGGGCAGCCTCACATCCCTCCTTACCCTCAAGGGGCCCCCAGAGCTGGCCCAGCCCCTGCCCCAACTTGGCTCCACCCTTGGTGCGCACCAAGCACGCGCTCGCCCAGGCCCCCGAGCTCGAGGTAGGCGTTCTGGAAAGCCTCCTTCATCTCCTCGTCCAGCGGCTGCTCCTTGCCCTGCAGCAGGATGGTGGCGCACCGGTCCAGGATGCGTTCAGGGGCGCCCTTCATCACCAGCAGGTACCGGTTGTCATTGGGGTCCTCGGTCTCGTGGATGGAGAGCTGTGGACAGAGCAGAAGGCGGCCGTGCCTGAGCCTCACAGGGAGGGACCCGGAGGCTGCCCTGCACCCAGCTGGGGAAGAGGACCCCCCCTGCCGCCCTATCCAGAGCCACGGATGCCAGGACAGACCACCGCCAGGCTCCCCCAGAGGGCACTGCCCAAATCTCTCTACCCGAGAGATGTTCATCTGTTTCTCAGGCTCTCTCACAGAGACCTCTGCTCATCCCTGCCCGTTTCTGTCTCTCGGTCTTGCAGATATTTCTTCCCCTCTGTGTCTCTCTCACAGAAATCTCAGGGGTCCTTAGGATACGTGCTTCTCTCTCTGGCTTGCCCGACAACCTCTCATCCCGCATCTGACCCATCACCGAATCTGGTCAGCTCACCTCTGAAGTACCCGGATTCTGACCTCTTCTCACCTCCCCTGCCCTCCCATCCAGCCACCACCGTCTCTCATGAAATATCACAGCAGCCTCCACACTGAGTCCCTGTTTCTGCCCTCCCCTCCCCATAATATTTCCTCCCCATGGCAGCCAGAAGAAGCCTTTAAAATATGAGAGTCACAGGACTTCACTGGTGGCCCGGCGGCTAAGACTCCGCGCTCCCAGTGCAGGGGGCCTGGGTTCGATCCCTGGTCAGGGAACTAGATCCCACATGCTGCAACTAAGAGTTCGCATGCCGCAACTAAAGATCCCTCACGAGGCAACGAAGATCCTGTGTGCCGCAGCTGAGACCCGGCACGGCCAAATAAATAAATACTTTTTTAAAAAATGAGAGTCAGTGAAAAATGGTGCCGCCACTTTGGAAAACAGTCTCTGGCAGTCCCCCGAAAGGTTAAACAGAGTTACCACATAAGCCAACAGTTCCCAGATATATACCCAAGAGACATGCAAATGATGTCCACACAAAAACTGGGAGGCGAATGTTCATAGCAGCATCATTCATAGTAGTCAGAGGGTGCAAATAACCCAAATGTCCATTGACAGATGAATGGATAAACAAAATGTGGTCTATCCATTCAATGCAAAATCATTCAGCCATAAAAAAGGATGAAGCACTGATATATGCTACAACACGGAGGAACCTTGAAAACATTATGCTAAGTGAAAGAAGCCAGACATCAAAAAACACATATTGTACGATTCTGTTGCTGAGGGCTCGGGGAGACAGGGGGAGGTAGGGGGATAAAGCTGAGGAGGTGAGGTTGCTTTTTTTTTTTTTTTTTTTGTGAGGTTGCTTTTTGAGGTGATGGAAATGCTCTAAAACTGACTGGGTAGGGACTTCCCTGGTGGTCCAGTGGGTAAGACTCTGAGCTCCCAATGCAGGGGGCCCGGGTTCGATCCCTGGTCAGGAAACTAGATCCCACATGCACGCTGCATGTGCACGCAGCAACTAAAGATCCCGCGTGCCGCAACTAAGACCCGGCGCAGCCAAAATAAATGAATAAGTAAATAAATATTTTTTAAAAACCTGACTGGGCAGATGACAGCACGTATCGGTGAATATACTAAAACTACTGAATTATGCACATTAAGTGGGTGAGCTACGGTGTGTGAACTGTCTCTCTCAATAAAGCAGCTTTTAAAAATGTGGGTCAGGTCCCATCTTGCCTCTGCTCGGTGGCTCATGTCCCCCTGAGGGTCACACCCAAGTCCTGTCCACAAGGCCCTACGGGACCTGACCCAGCACCCACCGCCCTCCCCTCCCACCACGTTTCCTGGCTCAACGTTCCCTGGCTATTCGGTACATCAACACACTCCTTCGTCAAGACCTTTGCACACGCTGTGCCCGCTGCCCCCAGCCGCCTGCAGGGCTCCCTCGCTCAGCATGGTGACTGGCGGACGTATTCCAAATTTCCTAATGTCCTCATGCCTTTGTCATTGTCTGTCTCCCGGCACTAGAGCATAAGTTCCGTGAGAGGAGGGACTTCACTGCCGTCTGCGTCCGCAGCACCTAACACAAGTGCCTCTGACACGTAGTTGCTGCTCAAAAACATATTTGTTGAATGGATGAATGAGATCTCTGGCTGGTTCCCACTCTGCTGCAGGAAGATCTTTACTCCCCTGCTGCCCACTCCAACAGAGACATTGCTCTCACTCCCGGGTCTGTGTTCCTCTCCCCACTGGGTGGATACTCTTGGACTTATTTTACAGATGGGGAAACCAAGGCTCTGGGAAAGTTAATAACTTGCCCAAAGCAGGAGGGCAGCGGGGCAGAGCTGACTGCTTTTCGGGCGTCATAGAGAAAGTGAGATCCAGGCCGACTCTCCTGGAGAGCCTGGGGTACCTGGTATTTGTTGGTGGAGTTGAAGGGGATCTCAGCCACTTTCTTATTACGTTCGCGCATCAGCTTCACGGAGCCGGAGGACAACTCGATGCACTTGAGCAGGGCAGACTCGGAGGCATCCCCGGCCACATCCCTCTGTGGGGAGAGAGGGCTGTCAGAGCAGAGTAGCGCGGGGTGGGCAGGGGCCAAGCTGAGGCGAGCGGGAGGCCAGATCCACCTTGAGCACAGGGATGTTGTCCTGACCCCCCTTGAAGACGGCACGGTTGCAGAGTCCAGCAATGTGAGACAGGGCCACCCAGGTGTGTGAGCTCTTGTCAAATGAAGTCCCTGAAAAAGGTACGAGTCAGGGCTGGGGGGTGTCCGGGAGCCAGGCCCCCTCGGTCTTGCCTGGGCCCCACCCTCACCTGACTGGTCCTCAGTGGTGTCGGCCTCGTGGATCTGGTTGTCAAACCACATGTGGGCGACCGTCATGCGGTTCTGGGTGAGGGTCCCTGTCTTGTCCGAGCAGATGGTGGATGTGGAGCCCAGGGTCTCTACAGCCTCTAGGTTTTTCACAAGGCAGTTCTTCCGAGCCATGCGCTTGGCGGTCAGGGTCAGACACACCTGGAGTGTATGCAAGGGCAGGGGAGTTACAGGTAGAGTCAGGCGGTGCAGTTGGGCCAGCAACACAACTGCCAACAACCCAACTGCCCAGCCCAGAGAGAATCCTGGGCAAAGAATGGGGTGTCGCCCAGCCACTCCACCCAAGGTATAGACCCACAAAAATGGGCTCAGATGCACCCCAAAGAAATATACTAGAATGTTCATAGCAGCAACATAATAGTCCCAAACTGAAAACAACCCAAATGTCCACTAACAGCAGTAAGGACAAATAAATTGGGGAATAAAAGGTGGGAATACTATACAGTGGTGAAAAAGAACAAGCAACCACTGCCTACAACTGCATGGGTGAAATTCAAAAACATAGTGTTCAGCGAAAAATGAGCCAGAAACAAGAGTTCCTGCTGAATGATTCCACTGATGTGAAGTACAAAAGCTACACGGTTTGAAGCCAGTCTATCCTAGGGGTAACCCTGGGGTTGGAGGGGAGGGGCTGAACAGGTCTTGAGGGGGCTTCTGGGGAACTAGATCTGGGTGCAGCTGACCTGGGGTGTGTTCAATTGCCTCCAGCTCATCAGGCAGTACCTTCATATGTGCAACCCTTGTTTGTATAGTGTAGGTCAATGAAAGGCCTTTGACTTAGAGTAGCTTTGAATATGCTAATATGGAAAACGTTGCAGGATCTATTAAGTAAAAGCATCAAGGAACAGAATAGTATTCCTAGGATGGTCCCTTCTGTGTACCCCCAAAACAATGACTACGTACGTGGCAATATGCCCACCGTCGCCGGGAACAGGGCAGAGAGCCTGCTTCTGGAGGGGGGCTGACGGCTGGGCAGTGGGTCGGGACTGTTATTTTATTTTTTAACTATTTTAATGTATTCTTTAGACTTTTTACCATGAGGTTGTGCTTCTTAATTTTGTAAGTTAACTTCAAAAATGATAGGGCTGTTAGCCCTTTCTGACTGGCAGTGTTTCTCAAGATTCTTTGTTGGTTGTTATTTTTTTTCGGGGGGGGGGCCATGCTTCTCAGCTTGTGGGATCTTAGTTCTCCACCAGGTATTGAACATGGGGGCCCTCAGCAGTGAAAGCACGGAGTCCTAACCACTGGACCGCCAGGGGATTCCCTGTTGGTTTGTTTTGTCAATGAGGCCCTCTGAGCCCCAGGACCCTCCTCATTCAACATCTGGCAGGCTTGGCCCTTGATGTCCAAGTTGCAGTCAAGATTGTTGCCATCGGGCCCCAGCCCCCTCCTCCCTCAGACCCAAGGGTCCGGGCCTTACAGTAACAGTGGCCAGCAGGCCCTCTGGGACATTGGCCACGATGATGCCGATGAGGAAGATGACAGCCTCGAGCCAGGTGTATCCGAGAATGAGGGAGAGGATGAAGAAGGAGACGCCCAGGAAGACAGCCACGCCAGTGATGAGCTGGATAAAGTGCTCGATCTCAATGGCGATGGGCGTCTTGCCCACCTCCAGCCCGGAAGCCAGAGTGGCGATGCGGCCCATGACAGTGCGGTCACCCGTGGCCACCACCACGCCCCGAGCTGTGCCTGTGGGGTCAGAGGGGACTGGGCTGAGATTCAGCGAGCTTCAGAGGGACCCCGAGCCCCTGAGGCACGTCCATCTATCTGGACGAGCCCGGCCCCACGTGGGTGCCCGAACTGCCCCTCCCCGCTGCCTCACCTTCCACACAGTTGGTGGAAAAGAAGGTGATGTTCCGAGTCTCCAAGGGGTTGTCGTGAGTGCAGTCGGGGGAGCGGGTCTGGGGCTCTGATTCACCCGTGAGGGATGAGTTATCCACCTGGGGACACAGGAGACAGGTGTCGACCCCGGGCCTGGGGTCAAGGGGCATTTGTCCAGAGGAGATTTCAAGATTTTTGTTTGTTCGTTTGTTTTGTTAACGAGGCTGAAGGCTGTGTCCCTGGGAGTCACAGCTAGAAGTCTGGGTGCCTGTGTCTGGGAGGACAGAGGTTGGGCTCTTGAAGCTGGGGAGGGTACACGGCTTCTTGCCAAGGCCTAAGGTACCTGGAGGTCAGAGGTACTGGATCTGAGGGAGGAGGGGGCCTGGACTGCAGGGTCCTGGGGGAGGAGGGGCCAGGGGCCTGGACTCCTGGGTCTGAGGGAGGAGGGGTCCAGGGGCCTGGACTCCTGGGTCTGAAGGAGGAGGGGGCTGGGGCCTGGACTCCCGGGTCCTGGGGGAGGAAGGGCTGGGGGCCTGGACTCCTGGGCCACTCCAGGAAGGGCAGAGCTGGGCCCCAGGCCCCTGGCCCACCTTGCAGCCGTGGGCTGAGATGATGCGCAGGTCGGCTGGGACTCGGTCTCCGCCCTTGATCTCCACCAGATCCCCGACCACCACCTCCTCAGCATTTACCTGCATCTTCTCACCTTCCCGGATCACCAGGGCTTGCTGGGGGGAGAATGGAGAAGAGTCACCTCCCTGACTCCCTCTACCTGGGGTCACTGGGCATAGCCTTGCCCGCCTGTTCACCTCCATCTGGCCCCTCCCTGGGTACCCCTCACCTGGGGAACCATGTTCTTGAAGGATTCCATGATCTTGGAGCTCTTGGCTTCCTGGTAGTAGGAGAAGCAGCCGGTGATGATGACCACGGCCGCCAGCACGATGCCCAGGTACAGCTGTGGGGAGATGCAGAGTCACAGCCCGCCCTGGAGCAACTCCCCACCACCCCCATCCCGAGGTCTGTGGAACCTGGGAAGAGAGCTTTGAGTCATTGGGGGTCTGTATTTGTATGTCTGACCTCAGGTTGTGTCCATTTGAGGGTCTGTGTCTCTGTCTGCCTGTCCACGTTTGAGTCCCTCTTTCTTTCTTTCTTTTTTTTTATATGTTTGTTGTTTATATATTTATTTATCTATTTATTTGTTTATTTATTGGCTGTTCCCCGACCAGGGATCGAACCCAGGCCCTCGGCAGTGAAAGCACGGAGTCCTAACCACTGGACCACCAGGGAAGTCCCATACTTCACCTTTCTGAGTCCCAGTTTTCCTCATAGCTTCTCTGGTTCTCTCACTGGGTGACTGTGAGAGTTAGATGAGAAGAAGTTGGAGGCTGGGCTTTGAAAAGTCTAAAGGGAGAAGTGGGGTGTGCATACGTGTCCCTACATGTATGAGCCCTTGGGCACAGCAGGGTGGAGGGCACTCACGTTGTCGCCAGAAGGATCATCCTCAGTGCCTGCCTGGATGCCGTAGGCCAGGAAGCAGAGGATGGCCCCGATCCACAGCAGGATTGAGAAGCCCCCAAATAGCTGGCGGCAGAACTTGACCCACTCTGGGGTGGTGGGCGGCGGCGTGAGCGCGTTAGGCCCATCGCGGGCCAGGATCTCCTGGGCTTTGCTGTGGGTCAGACCCTAGGGGACACAGGACTCACACAGAACCCTCCCGGAGCAACCCTGGCGCCCCCAACACTTCCCGAGTGCCCCCAGGCACCCAAGGGTCACGGCTTCCCATCCCCTCCCCCCTCGGACCCTTCTCCCTCCGGTCCGGCCCCACCTGCACACAGTCGGTGTTGTATTTCCGGCAGACCTCTTCCACTGACATCTTGTGCTCTGTCTGAGGAACAGGAGTTTGGGGGGATCGGGTGAGTGAGGAGGCCGGGCAGTGGCGGGTGGGGCCTGCTCTGGGTGGGTGCAGAGGGTGGGACTTACCATAGCCACCTCCTTTTTGAGGTCATCCAGGTCCCGGCGGTCTTTGGTGCCCTTGCTCTTCTTGGGCGAGCCCTTGTCATCTTTCTTGTCCTGCGAGGTGGCGACACGATAGCTGTCAGAGCCACCAGACTGCGGGCGAGAAGGGGTTACAAGGGGACACCAGCCCTGCGTCTGCGCAGCTGCGTCTCTGGGCAGGGGCTGGCTCTGGGGGCTCAGTCTGTCTCTGCCCTGCGGCTCTGGGTATCTCTCAGAACCCCTGAGTCTCATCTCTTCCTACTGGCCTCTCCGTCTCTGGCTCCATGTACCTCTGGGTCTCTGTCCCTGAGAGTCTCCATCTGGGTCTGTCTGTGCCTCTCTCTCTCTCTCTGTAGGTCTCTCCCCTTCAGTCTCCATGTGTCTTTTTATCTCTCTGTGTCTTTTTCTCCCTCTCCCTGGGCACTTAGTCTGTCTCTTGCTAGGTCTGTCTGTCTCTCGCTACGTCTGTCTCTCTCTCTTGATCTATCTCTCCAGGTCTCTGTTTGCGCCTCTCTGTCTTATTCTGTTTTGTCTGTCTCCTTGTACCTCTTTATCTATCCTTCTCTTCATGTGTGTGTATCTCTGTCTCTCTGTGGCTGCTTCTCTGATCTCTCTCTCCCTCATCACTTCATATTGTCCGTCTCTCTCTCTGTCTCTGTCTCTGAGTCTCTGTGTGTGTCTCTCTCTGATCTCTGGCTCTTTATGTTTTCCATCTCATACAATATCTGTTTCTATCTCTTGAACTCTCTCTCCCTGAGTCTGGCTGAGTCTGTCTCTCTGGGTTCCTATCTTTCCCAGTTGGTGTGCAGGGATCTCAGACTGTCTCTGAGTGTCCGTATTTTCTGTCTGTATCTTTCTCCATCCTTATCTCTGCTTCTCTCTGATTTCATCTCTCAAGGTACCTCCTTTTCTGTAATGCTTGGTGTGTCTCTCCGTAACTGTCTCTACTGTTTCAACCACCTTGTCTATCTCTCACGATCTCGCTCTGCCATCTTCCTCTCTATCCCTGCATCTCTCCTTCTCCGAGTCCATCTCGGCATCTCTGTCCTTCCAGTTGAAGGTCTCCCCATATATCACTCTCCCTGTCTTTTCTGCCTGACTCTTTTTCTGGGCCTCTCTCCCCAACCCCATGGATGTCTCTGTCTCTCAAAGGACCCAGCAAATCTTGGGAGACCCCACAGGCCTGGCAGGAAGGGGGAGGAAAGGGCACTCCAGGTGTTAGTCACAGCTGGGACCAACGCCTGGGAGGCAGCCTACTGTGCACAGGGATGGTGGCCTGGCTGGACATGCAGCCAGTCCTGAGGGCCTAGACTGACAAGCTGTGGGCCTAGACTCTTTCCTGGGGGCTGGTGGGAGCCATGGATAGGTTTGGACAAGGGGTTGGCATGGTTAGGCCTCTGGAGGACAGACTAGGAGCTGGCTGGGATTTGGGGTGCAGAACAGCAAGAGGCAAAAGCCCCCGGGCTTGACTTGAACTGGATGTAGTGTGAGGGGGAGTGACTGAAGTTCCAGTTTGGGGATCTGGGCTGATGGGGAAGGAAGTGTCCTTGGAGGCTGGCAGGAGGGGTGGGGTGAGGCCAGGTGCTGGTAGAGGAGCGCTGACAGATCCTAAGGGTCCAGGGCCAAGCTGGGATCCCAGGCTCAGTGCAGCTCAGCGCTAATCCCCTCATGACCTTGTAGAGAGTTGAGCTGCCTGCTGTCTGCCCCCAGACTGGGAGGCTGAGCCTGGGAGGCTACTGCAGCCTGGAGGCCTGGGAGCCTGGGTTTCAGGGGTGGGAAAGAGGCTTGGCCCTGGGCCAGCCCTGCAGCAGCACTGCGTCTGACATGGAACATGGAGGCTTGGGGGACAGGGAGGACACTCCTCCACCCCCAGCTTCAGGAGGGGTCTCAGACTCCACAGAGGGGTAGACCCAAGGATGGAGAGAGTGGAGATATGAGGTCATGGGCACAAGTTAGAGAAATAAGAGGAAGGCAGGAGAGGAAAGAGATGGAGGCCTGGAAGGCAGGAGAGGAGAAGTTGGGAAGAAAACCAGCTGCCCACCCCTGAAACCTCAGGGAAGGCTGGGGAGCTGATGCTTGGCCCCTATGAGGCCTAGGGGTGGCTTCCTGGACTCCTGGGTCTGAGGGAGGAGGGGCCGGGGGCCTGGATCCTGGGGCTGAGGGGGGAGGGACTGGGATACCCCAGTCCCTGGCAGACAAGCCTTGGCTCCTCCTTGCCCTTGCCATGACCAGACTCCCTTGGGGGCGGGCTTCCATCTGTTAGAGGGGGAGCCGAGGCTTTCCCAGTCAAGGCAGGAGGCCCAGATGGGCGCACTGCAGGGCGGGAGCACCTCTGAGGGTGGGGGACCCGCCTGCCTCGCTGCAGCCCGCCTCTGCGGCTCCTCGCCATTTTCCATGCTGTCCGCCTCCCCTGACACCTGCCCAGCTCACGCAGCCTCTGCCCCTCAGCCTGCCTCTCCCTCCCCCTTTCAAGGTGTCTGAGGCCTCATCTCTGCGTCTCTCCCTCGACCTCCCCTTCTGCCCTCTGTCCCCTCTTCCTATCATTCAGGCTGCCTCTGGTTGTCTCTGGATAGGAAATGTCTGTCCTTGGGTCTCCTCATCTCAGCCTCAGTTTCTCTCTTTGTCTCTCCTTGTCTATGTCCCACTCATGTCTCTCTTCGTCTTTCCATGTCTCTCTGCCTGTGTCCGTCTCTTTGTCTCTATGTCTCTTTTTCTCTGTCTCTTTCAGAGCCTCTCTCTCAGTCTCTGCCCATTTCTCTCTGCTTTCCATGTCTCTGCCCCCATGTCTAAAGAGCCTCACTTCTCCTGTTCTCACGTCTTTTCCTAAGACCCTCCCGCTCCTTTTTTCTCTAAGGCACTTAGCCCCAGTCCTCTCCTCCAATCTGCCCTCGGCTTCCCCTCCATTTCCACTTACCTGGAAGCCATCACTGACTCCTACCTCCCCCTTCTCTCTCCCAGTCTCCTCCCCACCCAGTTCTTCTCTCCTTCTCCCCTCGCCCACCCCAAGCCACAGATCTGCAGCCCCATTCCCCAGCTCCATCCCTGGGCCCATCAGCCTTCATCCGCCATCTTTCTCTTCATCCTTCATACTCCCTCTCCATTAGCCTCTCCCATCCCGACCCCCTCTCTCTCTCCATCCCATCCATCCCAGCCCACCCGCCTCCTAGCCCCCCATGGCCCCGCCTGACACGCAGGGAGAAATCCAGGGCTGCAGCGGGGGTCAGGTGGTCAGCCAGGGGAGGAGGCAGCATCTGCTGGAGAGACTCACAGACAAGGACACACGGACACGGAGGAAAGGGCATAGCCAGGCATGCACAACCCCTCCCCCCATACACACACGTACGCATTTGCATACATACACCCTCAGCCAGGCTCTCAGTCTCCCCGCCATGACTCTCCTGCTCCCCCCAGCCCCTGTGTCTGCTCCCCCAGATTAGGAGCTAGACACACACTGCAGCCCCAGGCCACTCCGCATTGCGGAGCACCTCCATCCAGGCCTGGAAGGAGAAAGAGAGGTCATCTGGTGTTCATCCCATAGTCTGGACCTGTCCCCGCCTGGCCAAGGAAGCAGACGGGCTTCAACGCCCCCAGACACAAACACCAGCTTTCAGACACACCCAGACACGGTTACAGACATTCAGACACAAACCCGGGCCACACAATCGCAGGCAGACGGTGCTGCAGGGCCTGACAGAGCCAGGAGCACACACACGCACACATGCACACGCACACATACGGTTGAGCAGGCAACCGCACCAGGTCAGGCAGAGGTGCTGAGGGCGGGTCCGTGCCCCGCGGGCCCCGCACACAAAGGACACACCAACATGCGCCACAGACCCCAGCCAAGCCAGGCGGCCCCGCGCACACACTCAACCAGAGACACAACCACACGGACGGGCTGAGTCAGCCGGCTCACAGGTTCCTGAACCCGGGTCCCGGAGAGCAGGGGTCCCAGAGTCCCCGGCCCCCGCAGACACCCAATCTCACAGGACCCACAATGTCACACACACACACACACACGCATCGCCCGGCCGGCCCGAGCACCTACCCCCATCTTGTCGGCTCCGGGGGACAGGGGCAGGCGGGCGGGGCAGGGGCCGGGGCAGCGGCCTCAGGGTGGGCTCAGGCGCGGGCTCGCGCTGGGGGCCTCTGCAGCGCCCGCGCCTCGGTCCGCGCGTCCGTCCGGCGGTCAGCCCCACTGCACACAGTCTGCGGCGACCGCCGCCTCCGCCTCCTCATATGCCCGCGCCCGCCGGGGGGCCGGCGCTGGCCAATCAGGGGCGCCGCCGTTCTGATGGACGGCCCGCGGCCCCGCCCCCGGTACTGCAGCTGTCCTCCCCGCCCCCCACCCACTGCAAAGCGGCGGCGAGGCGGCGAAAGGGGAGCGCTGCGGGAGGCGGAGACCCCCGAAATGAGGGACCTGGAAACCCCCGCAGTGTGGGGTGTCGGCTCCGAGGAAGGGGCGCCGAGGGTGGGAGAGCCCCAGAATCCCCCTCATTGTGTGCCACCAGAGGGAGGAGTGCGCTGTGGAAGGTGGACACCCACCACGGGGTGGGGGGAAAGCCCCGTAAATCACCGCAATAAGGCAGGAGGGCCAGAGCACCTTCTTCTGCACTGAGGCAGGAGGGAACCCTGGGGACTGTGGGGTGCTGTTCAGGAGGGGGAGATGGAGGGGGCACAAGGGGCAAGGAAGACCCCACAGTGAGCGGGGAAGCTGCAGAGGGGGTAGGAGCCCTGAGGCTCCCCTCACTGTGTGACCTCCCCCCAACACACACACTATGGTATGGCAGTTATCCAACGAGACACAGCTACACAGGTACACAAGAGACACATCACAGCCAGAGGATTCCACCAAGCATCATACTCACACAGGACCATCACCCAGACAGCACAGATGCTGTGGACACACACGGACACCACCCCACCACTCACCACCAGTTTCACAATCACATTCCATCACACACCAGCTAATACCCTCCCACACACCCTACACTACCCCATCAAACAACCCCAGGGACTCACAAACATGTAGAAATGAAACACACATAGCACACACACCTTGCGCACCCCATCACACCATAGAATCAGAGTCATAAAATGCCATGTAGATTAACACACACCCTCAAAACACAACCTCACAGATATGCACATCACGCACTCCATCAGAGCTGGCCTTAAACCACCTCACATAGAGAGCCATAACCACAAAATCCACGGACCCACAAACCAGTACACATCTACACTCAGCACCATAGCACAGGCCTCACACTGCCCCAGACACCACTTGAGGCTTTGTGAACACTGTTTCACGCAACATCACACACACTCCTCCCCAATATATCTGGGCATAAGCAAAGGCCCACAGTGCAAAATTGCCGAAGTGTTGCTAATTGTGAATGACAGACAAAAGGTGCACACAGACTCACACACAGCACAATAATTCACCGACACAGATCACACAACACCATCCCACACACCTCACACACTACACACATCATGTATCGCAGTGCTATCTCATACACCTCTGTTGTAGCTCCAAACACACCCCCCATGCCCACACCCACACACCATGCACATCCCATCTTGGTATGTATATACACACACAGATGCACAGCCAGCACCCACACCCCAGGCCTGTCACATACACACAACACCCCGTCAGCCACCCACTGGAGCCTGAGGAGTTACAGCCTCCTACCTCCACCTCTCTGCTCTACGAGGAACACTCCCAGACTCTCCCTGAGAAGGGCAGAAGGGGCAGAGAGCAGGCAAGAGCCTGTCTCTGTAGCTTTCTCAGAATGTGGGTATCCTCCCCACCTATGGGAGTGGGGATGTGGGGGACAGGCAAGGGGCACAGAGTAAGCCTGGTGTATAGCAGGTGAGAGGGGAAGGTTAAGGACCTGGTCACCGAAATGTGTGAAAGGGTGAAGGCCAGAGGGAGACACACAAACTGAGAAAGACAAGAGTCAGAGATTCGAAGCCACAGAAAGATGGGCATGGACAGGGAAACTGGGCCAGAGAGTAAAAGGGGGCAGGGAGGTGGGTTCCTTGGCTTCCCCCAGCACCCAGAGCCTCAGCCCAATCCTGTACTCTGACCCATCCCCATCCCTCCTCGCTGTCCCTTGTTGCCATGGTAATAGGGAGGCCGCATTTGCAGCAAAGGAGGCTGGGCTTGCAGACCTGGCTTGTCTCCATGGAGACTGGGGAAGGGGGGAAGCCACATCTTCTAGCCCTGGTAGTTGCCCCCTACAACTCTGCCCCCTTCCAGAGGGAGGGAGGGAAGGAGGGAGAAACTGTCAACATATTATCTTTTCCCCCTCCACCTTGTCCTACAGGGATGGGCTTGGACCATGGGAGGGAGATTGGGGTGACAGAGAAGCCTGGGGATGTCAGGATCCCAGGAGATTCTCGGCTTTCTCTCCTCCTGCTTTCCAGCTGGACTGGGGGAGACCCCGGTCCCCCACACCACATCCCAGACACAGGCTCACGTCCCGCCCTCATGCACTCCTCAGCCTGGTGAGACTGATGACTGTGCACCGTGTTCCCAGCGCGAGGCTTTGCGGAAGTTGGGTGAGGGGGGAGGGAAGATTTACGAAGGTCACAGGGATGGATGGGGACAAGAGAACTCGGCAAGAGAGATGGAGGGAGAGACTAAGAGAAGAAATGGACGCACAGAGTTCAGAACCAGAGAGAGGCAAATAGGAACAATAAAACAGAAACACCAACAAAGACAGAGAGATGGGCAAAGACAGAAATGAGAAAACAGGCGTAAGAGGCAGATAAACAGAATTACTTAGTGAAGATGACAGTGACACGCAGGGACATAGAAAGCTAGGCAGACACGTTTGGCACACTGGGGAGACTTAGAGATAAAGACTGGGGAGACAGAGCAGAAATGGGGGTGGGGGAGACTCAGAAATGGGGAAAGACCCCAGAGGAGATCTGCTTGGTACTGGAACAGAGAGGGAGACAGACCAGAAATGTCTGCAATCATATTCTAGTCACCTTGACAGACTGACAGTCCCGCCCAAGGGCAGAGACATTGATTAGTCTGTGAGAGATGTGGAAACGAGAGACCTTGAGACACAAGCTCATCCCCACACCTGTCTGGGCACACACGGCAAGGGTCTGAGACACAGAAGAGGTCAGATGGAGACTGGGGGCGCTGTGTACCAGGCGGGGTCCCCCGAAGAGTGGCCTGCCCAAACACTGAGAAGGCAGGCAGGTCCTGCAAGTGAGACAGGGCAATGCTGCGCTCCAGGACCGCCAAGCCCAGCAGGCCGGTGCTGAACGGACAGCTCCCGAGCTCTGGGCCCCCTGCCCGAGGGGCGGGGCCCAGCCTCGCTCCTTTCCCTCGCTTGCTCCCTCTCTCGGTCTAGCGTTCCTCACTGCTCGGGCCCCCTACTGTCCTCATCTAGTTTTCTACAGCTTCTTGTCTCACCTGTCTCTGTTCCACCTCAGTCTCTGCTTCTCTCAGCCCCAACTCCCCGGGTCTGTTATTAATATCCCTGTTTTCTCTGTCTCCACCTCGTCCCCTTCTCCATTCTGTCTCACCCTTCTCCCACCTCATCATGGTATGTCTCCCTGTGTCTCCCCCTTTGCCCTATTTCTCCATCTCTCTCTGAGCCCCCCCATAGTCTCTCCCCATCTCTACCCCATCTCTGTCTCTTCCCTTTCTGTCTCTCCGCCATCCTCTCCCCATCTCTTTCTTTCTCTCCACCTCTCCATCTCTCCCCCTTCCACTTGGCCTCGTTTTGGTTTTGGCTGTGTGACCTTCACTTGTCCTTTCTCAGCTGCAGTTTCCACAGAAACCTCCAGTGGGGCGGAGGAGGGCGTGGACAGAAAGCAGACCTACCCTTCTCCCCGCTCAACCAGCCGTCAGCCTACCCCGCCCCACCTCCTCCCTCCCCCCGACTGGGATTTCTCACTTCCTCTCTTGGGGCTGAGGAGGTACGTTCTCAGCAGAAACACAGGGTCACAGTCACACAGCTGAAGGTGGGTTCACGGATGTACACACATACACACATGCACATGACTACAAAGTCATGACAAATTACCCTGGCCCAGGCACACACTTACCACCATACGGGCCACCCAGGCACCACCACACTGAACTGTTCACTCACCCTCCCCTCCCCCAGCCCCATCTGGTTTCTGTCTATGTCTCCTTTTCCTGGTGTCTCCGCCTCTCCAGATCCCTGTATCTCTCTCCATCTGTCTCAGGGTCTCTGTCGCAGCCTCCTTCTGTCCTGAGAGAAGGTCAGTGGAGAAGGGCCAGCTGCCCGGACCTGGGCTGACCTGCTGTCTGTGGGCAGGGCGGAGAATCGAGAGAGTGCAGGAGTGACTATCCAGTCTGTGGTTCTCAGCAGACTCCCTGGAGGGGGGAGCCCAAGCCTTCAGTGCCCTCGCACCCCTAGGAAATGAGACCCGGGTATCCCCAGTTTTGGGGTTTTGTTCTTTTTTTATTCCAACGGGGACTGGGGTGTGGCAGGGGGAGGGATGGGGGCCCAACTGACCCCCTCCCTGTGGGGGTCTCATAGAAATTCCGAAGTTTCTCCCCAAAAAAAAGAGAGAAAGAGAAGAGTCGAGGGGCACCAGGGGACACCCATCTGCCCAGAGGCCTCCCACTTCTCCAGAAGTGGGGAGGGCTGCGTTAAGTCTTGGGGAGCCCGAGCAGTCCCAGGATGGGGTTCTCCCCACGAACTGCTTTCCGCTTCCGGGAACAGCCCCTGCAGTCCTCGGCCCCTGGAGTCCTCGGTTCCTGCGCTCCTCTTGTTCGCAGTGGGGGACGGAGTGCGGGCGTCCGCGGCACCCTCTGGCGAGTCCACTAGGGGGCGCAGGCAGGTTCCGGAGCCGAGCCTCAGACTTCACCGGGAACCAAAGGCAAAATCGCGGCGTCCGGCGCGCGGGGGCACAAGTCCCGTCCCTCGCCCACCAGGGAAGCGAGGGCGGCCGGGGCCTGGGGCGAGCCCAGTCCCTGCGGTCAGTCCGGGCGCCCGCCCGGCCCCGCCCATGATCACTCGTGCTCGGCCAGCTCGCGGGGGCCGGCGGGGCCGGGCCGGGACCGGGGCGGGCTGGTGGCTTCAGCGGGGGCGCCCAGGCCACGCGAGGGCGCGCCGGCTCCGGAGGCCCGCAGCGCCTGGATGCGCCGGCACTCCTGACAGACACGCACGTGGGTGCAAGGGGTGGGGGCGGGGGGCCGGGCCCCGCCGGGCGGTCCCGGGTCGTCCAGGAGGCGCTGGGGGCCCCCGTGCGCGCTGCCAGCATCGCCCGCGCCGGCGGAGTAGAGCTTGCCGTTGCTGAGGCGCATCTCGCGGACGGCGCGTAGCGACAGCAGGGCCCGGCTTGGGCCTCCCGGGCGCCGGCGCCGGCGAGAACGCGACGTCTTGCGGCAGGACACCGCGTGCCGCAGCTCCTGCAGCATCTCCTGGCACACCGACACCTGGGGGCGGCGCGGGGCGCGGTGGTCACTGCCTGCGACCTCCTTGCCGCCGCCCCTCGCCGCTCCTTTCCCCTCTGGTCCTCTCGGAAACCTCCACACCCTCCTGCTCTCCCCGCCCCACCTCTGTGTTCACCTCTCTTTCTCTTTCCTGCAAGCCCTTTCACCTCCTCTCTTCCACCCTTTCCTCATTTCCCATTCTCTTCCCTCATAGTTCCCTTATTTCCCCGTGCTCTTCCTGTCTCGTCTCTCCACCTCTCAACTCCTGTCTCTCCTCCACTTCTCGCTCCCTTCTCCATTCTTCTTTGGATTTGTTCTGAAATCTGCCCTTCACCTCCGATCCACGCTCCTCTCTTCCTACTCCTTCCTCTTGCCTTTTCACTCGAAAGTTTATAACTGCTTCTAGTCCTTCCCTCGTACTCGTTCTCCATCCTCGGCCACTGATTCACGCACGCACTATTGCCAGACGTATTTGCTGACCGCCTACTGTGTTCCAGGCACTGTTTCAGGCACTGGAGATACAGCAGAGAACAAAACAGACAGAAGTCCCTGCCCTCATGGAGGTTATATTGTGCAGAGACAAAACATAAATATGTAAATATAAGTTGTATGTTAGATGGTGATGAGTGCTTTGGAGAAATATTAAATTGGGAAAATAGGTGGGGGTGTGGGTGGGGAGTGATGCTGAATTTTGAGATGGGTCCTTAGGGGAGACTCATTGAGAAGAGGAACTGCAAGTAGACAAACGCAGTGCAGGATGAGCTGCGTGGGGCCTGGCAGGAGGGAAGGCAGACCGTTCAGCTGGTTACAGGTGTGAGGTGCTGGAGGAATGTGGAGCAGGTCAGGGTGGCCAAGGCGCGGTGGGCAAAGGGGAGAGGGAGGAGGTGAGGTCAGGGGAGCAACGGGGGCCGGCTTGTGTAAGGCCCAGAGGCCACGGTAAGGGTTTGGCTTTTACTCTGAGCCAGACGGGAGCCACTGGAGAGTTTTAAGCATAGGACTGCTGTGCTTTCACAGGATCACTCTGGAGCTGTGCAGAGAACAGACTGTAGGGAGGCCAAGGGCAAGAGCAGGGGGCCCACTAGGAAGCTGCTACGGTCACCAGAGATCAGATAGAGGGCGTGAGAAAGAGGGAGGAGTGAAGGGTGACTCCACATATTTTGGCCTGAGCAACTGGAATGATGGCATTGCCTGACGGGTGGGCAGGAGCTCTGTGTTGGCCACATGACGTCACTCACTACCTGGTGGACATCCACGGGGAGATGTCAAGTGTGGAGCTGAATTTACAAACCGTGGGTTCAGGGAGAGGCCCCTGTAAGGGATACACATTTGAGGGTTATGGTAGGCAGCCTCCAAGATCCTGCCCCTGGGGTGTTCACACCCTTGTGTAGTCCCCTTTGCCTTTGTATGAGGTTCACTCTGTGACCAACAGAATAAGGCTAGGTCAGCTGACATTTTGGCTTCTTCCTGACTCTCTCTTGCATCACTCGCTCTGGGGAAACTCAGCTGCCACGGTGTGAGGACACTCAAGCGGCCCTATGGAGAAGTCCCTGTGTGAGGAACCGAGGCCTCCTGCCAACTGCTATGTGAATGAGTGTATTTTTATTCTCTCTATCTTAGGATGTTTTGACATCTGAAACATCTTGCTAGCCAGGGAGAGACTGCCCTCCCAGAGCTAGCCAATTGTTAGGGATAGCAAAGGGCTGGGAACCTGCCTTTCACATGAAAACCAACCAATCCTGAGTCTATACACCCCCTTTATCTGACTCTCACACATCAAGCCAATATTTCCCCTGCCCTAAATCAACCCAGGGCCGGGTACCAGACAATTAAAGACCACCCCTGTAGTCCAGAGCCTGCTGACAGTACGCACACTGCCCAGTCCTAAGCCGTTTCCTTAGCTGCCTTGCCCTTCTCATGGAAACCCCAATAAAGGCTCTGCCCTAGGTTTCTCTCTCCCTTCTTCTGCCTCCTGACCAAATCTGGTGCTTTCCTTGTGGCCCTATGTGGCGTGGTAGGCCCCCTCCTGTCAGGTAATGTAAGTAATAATTTCTTCTTTCACTGGCATTGGCCTCTTCTGCTCAGTCACTTCCATAAATTAAAACCCCACAGGTACATTTTGAGACAGTGAGCCATCCTGGAAGTGGATCCTCCAGCCCCAGTCGAGCCTCCAGACAACAGCAGCCCCAGCCAACATCATGACCATGACCTTACCAGAGACACTGGGCAGCCAGAACCACCCAGCTAAGCTGCTCCCAGATTCGTGACCTATGGACACTGTGAACTGATAGAAGTTTGCTGTTTTAAGTTGCTAAATTGCGGGATAATTTGCTACATGGCAAAAGATAAATAATACAGGAGTCATCAGCATACAGATGGTCTTACAAACCATTTGGCTGGATGGGATCACCAAGAGAAGGGAGAAAGAGAAGAGAAGAAGTCCAAGGATCGAGCCCTAGGGCGCCCCAACAGAACAGTGCCCGAGAGGTAGGAGTAAATGAGGCAGGAGCAGGGAAGAGAGCATTGTGAGGAGACAGTGATCGGCTGTGCTGAAGCCCATGGCTGCCTCACGATGATGAGGCCAGAGACTCAGGCGCTGGATTTCAGATGCGGAGGTCGCTGGTGGCAAGATTGGCTTCAGAAGAGAGGTGGGGACAGGAGCTGGATGGGAGTGTGTCCAAGAAGGAATGGGAGGACAGAAACTGGAAACAGCAGAGGGACACACCCTGTCAAGGCTACAACAGAAGGGGAGAAATGGGGTGGTGACTAGGAGGGGAAACGGGGTCCAGAGAGGGTTCCTTGATGATGGGAGAAATGACAGCACATCTGTATGCTGCCGGGCTTGATCCAGTAGAGGGAGAAAAGCTGATGATGCCGGAGGGAAGGAGAGAACAGCTGAGGAATGTCCTTGGGAAGGCGAGAGAGGAGGAGACAGGGCGCATGCGGAGAAGCCTTAGCGAGGAGCGTGGATGTTCATCTAGAGTCACTAACGGGGCGAGTGGAGAAAGCATGAGGGTAGGTGGATGTAGAGGTGGGGCTTGGCACGCTTTCCGACTCCTCTGCTTTTCTCAGGCCAGGAGAAGCAAGGTCATGGGCTCAAAGCAAGGAGGAGAGGGGGTTGGCTGGAGGCTGGCAGAGAGAGGGAAAGGTTGGAATCGCGGAGGAGCACGGGGGCCCGCGGGGTTAGCACTGGAGTATGGCTGGGGACCACCATGCCCGCGTGTGGGCTGAGACCGGCCAGCAAGTCTGTCTTCCTGCTGTCGCATTCAGCTGCATTCTCCTTGCCCCTGTCCCTCCTCCTATTTCTTCTTGCTTTACCACCTCATTCTTTCCCCATATCCTTCTCTCTCTGCCCCTCCACACTCCTTCCCCTGCATCCTCATCTCTGCCTGCGCCCTCTTCCCCCTCTGTCCTTCCTCATGTCCGTGGACCCTCTCTACCGCCTTCCGTCTGCTCTCACCTCTTTTTTTTTTTTCTTCTGGCTGCACCGCGGCTTGTGGGATCTTAGTTTTTTCCCCCATCAGCGATCGAACCTGGGCCCTCTGCAGTGACAGCGCAGAGTCCTAACCGCTGGACCGTCAGGGAGTTCCCTGCTCTCACCTCTTCATGGACCTCCTGGACCCCTGGAGTCGCTCCGATCCTCTCACGTCCCCAGCTCCCAGCCCCCCAACCCTCGCATTCTTCCAGTAACGGCTCCCAATGCCATAGTGTTCACACCCCCTGCCCCTGGGGTCCCACTTCTTCCCACACACCCTTCGCCAGCCCCCTCACCTCTTCTGACTCTGCCGACCTCCGCGTGGACCATATGAATTCCATGACTGCCACGAAGACAGCAATGATGAGGCCACAGATGAGCACGACAAAAATGCCGCCGATGTTCTCCATGCCCAAGCCTGGGGGTGGAGGGGGAGAGCCAGGGGTCGGGCTGCGTGGGCCAGGGGTGGCAAGGGGCCTTTGGGAAGGGCACAGCGTGCAGGAGTGGCTGACCTTTAGCTCGATGGTCCTCTTCCTTGGGGCACCGGCTCCCCTCCCACCACTTGCGCTTCAGGATCTCCAGCCGGTTGTTCTCCTGAAGCTGCAGAATGGCCAGTGTGATCTCATCCCGGAACGGGGAGCCTGGACCAGGCACACGGGGGGTGGATGGTCATCGGGACCCTGGAGCCCTGCCGGCCCAAGCCCCAGATGTTCCCTCCCCTCTGCAGCTGCTCTCCTCCCACCTCTGCAGCATCCCCAGCATCTTCCCTGTCCACCTTCAAATCTGACTACTGCTCACCACCTCCCCTGCAACCACCCCTGGGCCAAGCCCCCACTTGTCACATTTGTCACCGGTCCCCTCTCCCTGTGCCCCCTCCCCACTCTCTCCCCACCAGGCTCTTCTCAACACAGCAGCCAGAGGGACAGTTTCAGAAACACAGCCAGAGATCACGCCTCTCTGGTGCTTAAAACTCTCCAACAGCTCTGTCTGCAGCTAGAAAAAAAAATCTTCAAATGTTCAACAACATTCTGCATTCACTGGTCCCACCACCTGGGGCTCCCTTAGGACCTTTGCCTCTGCCTGGAATATTCCTTCCCTCACTTCCTCCGGACTCTGCTCACAGGGTGCCTCAGGGGCTCTTCTCTAACTCTATTTAAAATGACAGCAAGCACCCCACTCCCTGTCCATCTCTTCCCCTTATTTACTTCAGAGCAGTTGACACTGCTTGACATCACATTATAAAGCTATGTGTTTACTGTCTGTCTGCACCCCTAGTAGACGGCTGGAGGTGAGGGCTGAGCAGCTAGCTCCCCGCTGTGGCATCCCAGCACCTAGAGCAGTCCCGGCACACAGTAGGACATCAGATCTGCCAAGTGAACGAATCCCCAGCCACACCTCTCCTCTGCGTGGCCCCAACCCTGGACCACCTCTCTCCTCTCTACCCTCAGATCCTCCCCTTAAACCATCCTTGGGCCCCACACACCCCACCCATATCCTACCCTCTACTCATTTCTTCATTTACTACTATAGTTCTTGAGCATCTACCAGGTGCCAGGAACTAGGGATGCAGGCAAGTGGGGTGCTTGGTATTTATCAGGCACCTACTACGTGCCAGACCCTTGGTCCACAGAAGCGTACTTAAGTCTCACAATAATCCTGTGAGGCACGTGTTACCACCCTCATTATCTGCATGAAGCAGGTGACACTCTTGCCTGAGTCAGGGAGGAAGCTGGGATTTGAATCCAGGTTGTTGGGACTCCAGAGTCTGTCCCTCAAAGCACCAGGCTATACTGCTTCCCTGATACAGCACTGACCCTACCACAAAGATGCTAAGATTTGGGGTAATTTGTTATGTAGTCATAGCTAAGAAATGCAGTGGTCATCAGAATATAGGTGGGTTTAAAAGCCGAAATGCCAAAATTTGGTGGCAAAATTGGTGGTGAGTTTCCAGCACCAAGCCCTGGAAAAGCATGTCCAAGTCTCCCTAGCAGATCCATCCATCATTCTTCCTCCCTCCCTCCTTCCCTCTCTCCCTCCCTTCCACCCATCCAGCAGCATCCATTATGTTGCTGGACCACCTGCTCTGAGCCAGGCTGTGGGTTTGGTGCAGAGAATATGAAGTAAATAAACCCAGGTCCTCACCCTCGAGGGGCCCTCGGACCAATGGGGGAAGGCAGGGAATGCGCCTCACGGTTCACGCGCACTGACTTGTGCACAGTATCACCGGGTTCTCCCAACAGCCCTCCAGGGCTGGAGCTGATCGTTCCTAGGCCTGTTCATATGCAGGTGGAGGGTGCAGAGGCTCAGGAAGGTGGCATCACCTTCCCAAGGCCACATAGCTAGGAGGCCACACACAGCACACCCAGCCTGCTCGGGAAGGGCCTGGCCTACTCCCTGGCCTGCTCACACAGCTTGGTTTCAGCTGCTTGGGGACCCACGGCCTCCCACCCCACCCCACTGCCGCCATACCCAGCGGCATGCCGATGCCGTAGCCCTTGGTGTCGAGGAGACCCCCGATCTGGGTGAGGTTGCAGTTGAGGCGCCGGTGGTACTCATTCATGGTGGACTCGAGCAGGAAGGCATAGCGGGAGTTGAGGACGCGGGCGATGCCCTCCTCTGTGCTCTTGACAAACACACTGGGCTGCTTCGACTGCATGTAGTTCCACATACGCTGGTACGTCTGGTACCGTGAATTCTGGACAGAGGGCGCATGAGGGGAAGACGGGTGAGGGTCTTTCCACTCCTGCCTTTCCCCTGAGCCCTGTCCCCTGCCCTCTAGAAAGTCTCCCTCAACCCGAGAGAGCGGGGAGACCAGAGGAAGACAGGAAGAGCCAAAGACAGAGGAGACGCACAAGACAGACAGACTGCTCAGGGCCAGATCCAAGCCAACCCCACACCCACCAGCCCAGCGAGGACCCTGAGGACCGAAGGCTTGGGAAGACGCAGCCACAGCCTGCTCTTCAACCCTTTTTCTCTCTTCCACCCCTGGGCCTCGGCTCGGCTTGACACCAGCCCTGTCTTCCCAGTGTTCCCAGGCCTTATTCAGAGAAGCTGGGAGCAGATGCTCAACCATATACACCCAGGGCCCAGCCTGCTTCAGGGAGACCTGCGTCCAAGCCAAACAGGACAGCTTACTTCCTATGGGCCCCGCGGGAATCTTCTGAGGAATGCACTGCCCCACCCTGCGCTGCTGTGCACAGCGGGGATCCCGAAACCAAGCCTGGGTGGCTCCGGGGGCCCCACCTGAAAGAAGGTCATGGTGGAACCAGCGTGGATGGTACCATACTCAATGTTGGTCTGGTCCGCCAGGTCGTCGGCCGACTCCACAGGCACCTCCATGCGCTGCACGGTGAGGAAGGCAGCCAGGTTGGCCGTGTAGGAGGAGATGATGATCAAGGTGAAGGCCCACCTGGGGGGGGGGGCAGGGGTGAGCTACAGGCTGGAGCCGCCACTGCCCCCCTGCCCCTGTGGCCGTGCGCCCCACTGGTGGTGCCCCCTCAGTGACCCCAGCATCTAGAAGGCTGACTGCTGACTAGTGGAGGGGCTGGGAACATGGAATCTGGAGCAGATTCCTTGGGTTTAAAATTGCTTTCAGAGGGCTTCCCTGGTGGCTCAGTGGTTAAGAATCCGCCTGCCAATGCAGGGGACACGGGTTCGAGCCCTGGCCCGGGAAGATTCCACATGCCACGGAGCAACTAAGCCTGTGCGCCACAACTACTGAGCCTGTGCTCTAGACTCCGCGAGCCACAACTCCTGAGCCCGCGTGCCACAACTACTGAAGCCCGCGTGCCTAGAGCCCGTGCTCCGCAACAAGAGAAGCCACCGCGATGAGAAGCCTGTGCACCGCAACGAAGAGTAGCCCCCACTCGCCGCGACTAGGGAAAGCCCGCGCGCAGCAACGAAGACCCAACGCAGCCAAAAATAAATAAATTAATTAATTAAAAGAAAAGAAACGTTGATTTCCAAGGCAGAGCTGTCCTGAACCATGGCGAGCCCTTGGGTGTGGCGGCAGGAGGCTATGGCCCGTGTGGACATGAGATGAGGGGCCCAGGAGGGGAGTTCTGGCCGAGCTGCTGCTATTCAGGGAGCGGCCAGGTCCCTAGAGCACTGGCACCCACCCCCACCGCCCTACCACCGGCCCTGGCTTGCTGAATCACCAGGCCGAGGTCACATTTGGAGATTAAGAAACATCTGTTGAATGACTGAATGTGGGGGAAGACTCGGGGTGGAGACAAGAGTGAGCCTGAGGTCAAAGGGGTCAAAGGTGAGAGAGGGGACATGACTGTGGGCTTCCTGGGTGACAGCGATGGGAAGGGGCAGAGAACGCCCAGCTGGGGAAGAGGGTCCCTGACTGAGGAGCAGAAGGGATGGGCTGTAGAGAGTTGGTCACTGGTCCCCCACCTGACTGGGGGACTCGGCCAGATTTTTCACAGTGGGTCCCTTCACGCCCTCTCAGCCACCTCCTCACACATGCCTCCCTCTCGTGCCCGGCTGGAATGCGCCTCCCTCTCTTTGGCAGGCATGCCTCTGTTTGCACCTTCAGATGAAACAGCCTAGATGGTACCTCCTCAGAGGGGCCCTTCCCGAGCCCCTCATTCTCTACTGTTCTCTTTCACTGCACCCTGTTTGGTTCTTCAATAGCGCAGTTTACATACATCTGATACGTCATTATATTAAAAATGTTAATAAAGTTTAGTCGGGGTGTGTGGTAGGCAGAAGAAAGGCTTGCCTCCCAAAGATGTCTACATGCTCATCCCTGGAACTTGTGAGTATGTTCCCTCACAGGGTAAAAGGGTCTTTGCAGATATGATTAAGTTAAGAGTCTTGAGATGGGGAGATTAGCCTGGATTATCCTGTTGGGCCCATGGAATCACAAGGGCCCTTATGCGGAAGAAGGAGGTCAGAGTCAGAGAGAGAGATTTGAAGACGTTATGCTGTTGGCTTTGAAGTTGGAGGAAGGGGTCACAAGCCCAGGAACGCAGGCGGCTTCTAAAAGCTGGAAAAGGCAAGGAAATGGATTCTCCCCCAAAGCCTCCAGAAGAACTGGCCCTGCCAACAGCCTGATTTTAGCACAGTCATATCTATTTTGCACTTCTGACCTCCAGAACTATAAGAGAATAAATTTATGTTGTTTTTAAGCCACGAAGTTTGTGGTAATTTGTTGCAGCAGCAACAGGAAATGAATACAGGGTATAACTCCTGACATGATGCCAATTTCAAAATGTTAAAAAAAAAAAATCATCAAGATTCAAAAGTTTAGGGATCTCCCTGGCGGTCCAGTGGTTAGGACTCCAAGCTTCTACTGCAGGGGGCACGGTTTCGATCCCTGGTCAGGGAACTAAGATCCTACATGCCATGCGGCACATCCAGAAAATTTTAAAAATTAAAGAAAAAAAAACGTAGGGGCTTCCCTGGTGGCACAGTGGTTGAGAGTCCGCCTGCCGATGCAGGGGATGCGGGTTCGTGCCCCGGTCCAGGAGGATCCCACGTGCCGCAGAGCAGCTGGTTCCATGAGCCATGGCCGCTGAGGCTGCGCGTCTGGAGTCTGTGCTCCGCAACGGGAGAGGCCACGACAGTAAGAGGCCCACATACCACCAAAAAAAAAAAAAAGAAAAGAAAAAGAACGTTTCAAAGCCCCGCTGCAACTAAGGAGCCCACGTGCTGCAACTTAGGAGCCCACATGCTGCAACTAAGGAGCTCTGGAGCCGCAACTAAGGAGTCCGCCAGGTACATCTAAGACCTGGTGCAACCAAAACAAACAAACAAAAAGTTTCAAAGCCAATGGACCAAGCAAATTGCAAACAACTGCCAGATGGTAGTTAGCCTCGCTTAGCTGGGAAAGAGAAAAACCTGCCACCGTTATGGTTAGTCCTGAACAAACAAGTTTTGAATCAAACAATATCTTCGGGACATATTCTTGGCATAAAATATGATGTCCTTGTGTTTATTTATCTGTTTATTCTCAGTTCCTTTGCCTCTTGAGGACTGATTTTCCACCTGCCTGAGTGCCTGGCACATGGAAGGGCCTGAGAAGCACCTCTTGCTGAATGACTACTGAGCATAGATCCTGACTGATGGGGAGGAGGCCCCATGCCTCAGTTTGCCCTGGAGAGGCACCCAGGGCCTACGGGGTGGGTGGCACTGGGGCGGGAGGCTGGCTCAGCCCAGCCCTGCCTCTAGCCAAATGCATGCTCTTTAGCAAACCACTTCCTCTCTCTGGGTCTCGATCTTCTAATCCATAAAACCAGAGAATATTCCTTATCCTAAGCATGCTCCTCGGCTTTCTGTGGTTCTGATGAGGAAAAGGAGCTGAGAAGAGTTATATGAACTGCAACCAAGCCCAGATGCTATTTCAAAGATAGGGTGGCAAATGTGAGTGCTTATGGAAGCCAGGCCAGAAAGTGACTGAAGGAGGACTTTCCTGGTGGCGCAGTGGTTAAGAATCTGCCTGCCAATGCAGGGGACACGGGTTCGAGCCCCGGTCGGGGAAGATCCCACAGGCCACGGAGCAACTAAGCCCATGTGTCACAACTACTGAGCCTGCACTCTAGAGCCCTCGAGCCACAACTACTGAGTCCGTGCACCACAACTACTGAAGCCTGCGCGCCTAGAGCCTGTGCTCCGCAACAAGAGAAGCCACCGCGATGAGAAGCCCGCGCACCGCAGTGAAGAGTAGCCCCCGCTCGCTGCAACTAGAGAAAGCCCACATGCAGCAACAAAGACCCAATGCAGTCAAAAAAAAAAAATTAAAAAAAAAAAGTGACTGAAGGAGGGAGAGAGGACTGAGGCCAGTGGAACAGGCATCGACGCCAGGTGGGAACGCCAGCCGAGCACTACCAGATCTCCCAAATCTTTGAGAAAAGTGAGAAATCTGAATTTGGGGAGTTTCCTGGTGGCCTAGTGGTTAGGATTCCGGGCTTTCACTGCTGTGCCCCGGAACAAAGATCCCACAAGCCGCGCAGCGTGGCCAAAACAAAACAAAAAGAGGAATCTGAATTTGTAAGTGAATTTACCCAATTTTTAAATGCCAACTAATTCAAAATCTTTTAAACTATGGGCCAGATACCACCAGTTGTCAGTGTCTGCTCTCTGACACATAGGTTCTTGGAGCTTGTCTTGGGGGCAAAATAAGTTCCGTTCAAAATAAGTTACTGGGTCTGGGTAATTCCCTGGCAGTCCAGTGGTTGGGACTTGGTGCGTTCACTGCTGAGGGTCCAAGTTCAATCCCTGGTCAAGGAACTAACATCCCACAAGCCATGCGAGGTGTGGCCAAAAACAAAAGTTACGGGATCCACGTGGGACTTTGAGGGAGCAGGTATCCCTGTCCGGGGCCTCAGCCTCAACGTCTGGACAGTGAAGGCTGTCCTGGCTCAAGGATTCCAGTGTCTCTGTGATTGCCCGGGCAATGTCCGAGACAGCAGTAACAATGCCAATACTGTCCTGATTATAACCCCTCAGGTCAGCAGAAGCACTTTCCCATCCCTTAGCCACACCGAATCCTTACAACCTGAGACATGGGCATTTTTATCCCCATTTATCAGATGAGGAGACTGAGGCATGGAGACCCAAGGTCACACGGCCAGTGAGTGGCAGAGCTGGGGCTCAGCTGCCCCCACCCCATTCCCTGTCACACAGCTTGTGTGGGACACAGGAATGGGCCCAGGCCTCAGAATCCCCCCGCCCTCCTCCCCACCTCCGTCAGCCCCGGCTGGGGCAGACAGGCAGCCTCTCACCAGACTCCGCTGACGCAGCGTGTGGACAGCGCCCGGGGCATGATCTCTGAGCCCTGCTGCATGAAGCCCCCCACGGGGAACCAGAGGCTGTTGCCCAGCGTGTACTGATTCTCCAGGATGTGGGGACGTGCCCGCAGGCACGGGTGCGGGTTATACCACTCGTAGGGGCTCAGCCTGTGGAGAGACACGGGGAATGGGGAGAAAAAGGAGAGGAACAGAGGAAAGAGAGAGCCACCGTGATCAGAAGAGATGGGGGGACAAAAACGGAGGGGAAGATAGACAGAGATGGACAGAGAGAGACACACACACACACAGAGAAACAGAGACAGTGCAGGCAAAAGGGGAGGGGGACAGAAAGAATGGGAAGGGGAGAGACCCAGAGAGAACCACGGAGCAAAAGTCAGAACCACAAGAAGGAAATACAGAGACAGGGCCAGAAAGGGAGAAGGGAGGGTGCAGGGAATCCAAGGCCCCAAGTGGAGGCCGAGGATGGTCCAGACAGACAACAGAAAGGTCAGGCATGGAGACCCCAGCTCGTGCTTCCTCCCCGCCCTCTCCTTCCCAGGCAGCAGGTAGTGGACTCACCTGGCGGCCAGGAACAGGACGCAGCTGACAGCCAGGTAGGCCAGAAGCATGAAGAGCCACACAGCAGGGGAGAAGGGGTCCAGGAAGGAAAAGTAGCCAGGCTTGCGGCCCTGGTGGGAGACGGAATGAGAGCCGGAGCCACACAGACCTGAGCCCCTCCCCCAGCCCCAGGGCCCATGAGCCCCACCGGCCCATCCGAGGTCCAGCCCACAGCCTCTGCCTCCCTTGGGTGTCCGGCCCCAGCACCAGCCCCCACCCCCACCTCCAGGGGAACCGTACCATGTGCACACGGTAGAGGATGCTGATTCCCAGGGTCATGAAGGGTTTGGAAAAGTCGATGACCTTCTCCCGCTCAGCTGTGATGGTGAACGCAGCCACAGCCAGGTCTGCCTTCTGCTGGAGGGGAAGCGGGGCGGGGGTAGATGGGCGGGCCAGGGAGACAGATGGGCAGTTAGAGAGAACGCACTGAGGGAGCGACTTAGAATATCAGAAGGTGAGAGAGAGGCAAAGAGAGAGGACAGCAGAAGGAGCCAGGGGACTGGCTCCAAGAGTGCACCTCGGGCCTCCAGCTGGACCCTTGTCATCTCACATCTGCTGTAAGCGGCTCCTGTGGCCTCCTTCCTGCCCGGCTGCCCTGCCTCATCCAATCTCTCCCACTCCCCAGTCAAGTTCATCATTAAGACCCTGCTTTATAAAACCTACCGCTGACCCCCACCACTCCCACCATGCCGGGGTCCTGAAGAGAGAGCCTGAGATTGGAGCTGAGATGCCTGGACGCTGACCCACTCAGGATCCTCTTGGAGCTTTGGTTTTCTCTTCTGTATGAACAATTAACAGGGAATATTTATCAAGCGCTTACTGTGTGCCAGGCTCCATGCTAGATGTCACTTTATATAGATTATCTTGTATAATCCTCTTAACAGCTCCCTGAGGGCCACTACTAGGCCCATTTTATAGAAGGGGAAACTGAGGCTCAGAGAGGCAAAGGCACTAGGGAGGAAAGGCAGGGGCTGGGGACCATAAAGCAGAGACATGACCTCCACTCTCCTGCCCCTGGCAGACACCAGGGACCTAGATGTGTGCATGAAGCCACCCCTGACACACAGGACCACGCCCGGCTCAGTTGAGGTAACGACCTCAGGAGAAGCTGCACGTGGTCTTGAGTCGGGGAGGGGTGGCTGGGGTCCAGGTCTGAAGTGGTGAAGGGTGGGCAGTGGGTGGGGTATGGCGGAGAAAAGGGTGTGTGTTGGGGTCTCGCTGACACACTGGAATGCCTGATCCAAAGAGGCCATCTCGCTCTTGGCCAAGTGCACATCAGCCAGTCGTTAGCTGTGGGCAGGACACAGGCTGGGAAAAAACCTGGCACTTCTCACACACACACACACACACACACACTGCACACGTGAGCACTGTACCCGGTCAGGTCTACACCACCATGTGCACACCGTGCCATATCCACACATGCGTGCCCAGACACAGGCTGACCCAGTGACATACTGTCCACGTGGACTCAGGCAGACAAACCCGTGCCCTGCACGCGAGTGTAGGGAGGAGTGATGACATCGTGGGGGGCATTCCCTAGAGGCACAGTGCACACACCCAAACACGTGGGCTCACGTGTGCACATACATGACAGAGGGGGCAGGGTGCTGGGAAGGGCCGCGGGTGGGAGTAGAGAGCCCTGGCTCTGCCCCAAGCTCACTGGGTGACCAGGGGCAGGCGCTTGCTTCCATGTCTCTGGGCCTCAGTTTGGTCCTCTGTAAAACTGGGCGGGAGGGGAGCGAGTTGTCTCCTGGATTTGGAACCCGGCTCCCAGGACGCTCCTTCCAGGCATACTGATTCCATCGCCCAGGGCTCAACCGGGCCCCAGCACTGACTCCAAATTCAAGTAGAGTCCTCCCCCTGGGGCTGAAATAAGAGTCAAGGTCCTGGATCACTGGCCTGGGAGGAGGGACACACTCACCCCCCAGGGGGCTGAGACTGAGACCACATGAGGTAATACAGACTAGGACAGAACTGGGGTGGGGAGAGAGGGCACAGGCCCCAAAGATACTGCAAAGAGACGTGGCACAGGCTGAAAAGAAAACCAAGGTCAGGGAGAGATCACGTGGACCCAAAATGAAATCCAGGGTCTAGGAGAGAAGAGATCTGAAAGGCAATTCGATGTCAGGGAAAGAGGACAGACCCAGAAGATTAACCAAGAGTAGAGAGAGACAGCATAGATGAAGCAACTACGGCAGGGTGAGAGAGAGATGGCACGTCCCCAAGGCAGAATCCAGAGGCGGCCATGTGTGGCAGGGGCCCAGAACGCACTGGATTCAGAGCATACCCCTGGGAATTCCTGGGTGTTGAGAGTAAGGAGTGGTTCCCCCCCCCTTTTTTTTGGCCACACCCCACGGTTTGTGGGATCTTAGTTCCCCAACCAGGGATCGAACCCGCGCCCTCGGCAGTGAAACAGCAGAGTCCCAACCACTGGACCACCAGGGAATTCCCGGTTTTCTCCTTTCTTGTGCACTTGCCACTCTCGTGACTAATATGTGAATCGTTGTGAACAATGTTAGCTAATACAGGAATCTTTATTTTTATGCACCCACAGGAGGTCTGTCCTGGCAAAGGCCCCCCACGATAACCCATCAGCCTCCTCACTGGACCCCTGCCTCTGCTCATAACACGCCCCCCATCCAAAATGATAGTCACCTGTTTAAAAACCCTTGGGTGGCTTTTCCACTGCACCTAAGACAGTGTCCAGGGTGGCTGGAGCAGAAAGGGGGGTGGGGTGGGCAATGCAGCAGAGTGGGGACCAGAGCCCTGCAGGGCCTTGCAGGCCAGGGGAAGGGGGCCGGATTCTACCCCAAGGGCAACAGAGGACATCACATCAGAGGGTGTGTGCAGCGGAGGGTAACATGATCTGGCCGCCCTGAGAACAGACCACAGGGGCAAGAGTGGAAGCTGACTAAAGATGCCCACAGAGGTGCTGGGGGTGGGGCTAAGTAGAGGTGGAGAGGAGGTGGTCCGATTTGAGATGAATTCCGAATGGAGGATAGACAGATCCTTAAATGCTGCAAGTTCTTCTAGACCCCTCTCAGAGTCTTGGGAACCCCTGCCCCCTTTCCACCTCCTCCTCTTCCTCCTTCATTTCCCAAAAGGGACACCTGTTCCTTAGAGAAGACTTCCCTCCCCAAGGGAACCCTGACAGTTTAATCTCTGGGATGAAATCAGGAAGAATCCAAATGATAAGCCACCTGTAGAAATGACAGGGGGATTGTCTAAATGCCTAAAAACCAACCAAAGCACTTGTGACTGTCCCTCTGCCCCAGCCCGCCCTGTACACCAGCTCTGTGCAAACCATCTGTGCTGTGCCATCAGCTCCCTGACAGGCTCTGCCAATAGGGGGCACTAGAGGAAGGCTGCAAGGCTGGAGGAAGGACAGTTACCTGCTCCTTCTGGTCTACTCTCGGGTCGCCAGCCTTTCTGCGCCAAAGGCAGCAGCATTTCTTCCACAGGGCGGCAGACAAGTTCAGCCTGCAGCTTCCCAGCACTTGCAGAACCAGCCTAGCCCAGCCTTTCTTGGGGCACCAGCACCAGCTGGCGAGTGCCCCTTCCTCGGGGTCTGAGTTTCCGCCCCACAGAGCCCTTCCTCTAAGTTTCTGAGTTTCAGCTCTTCTCTGTTCCTTCAGAACTTGAGACAGAGCCACTTCCTGCCTTGCTACCTCCTTGATGCCTGAGAGAGAGCAAGGGTGTGTAAACTATGGCCCTCAGGCCAAGTCCCAACTGCCCGATTTTGAAAAATAAAGTTTTATTGGAACACAGCCAGGCGCACTTGTTTAGGTATTGTCTACAACTGCTTTCCATACAATGGAAGAACTGAGTAGTGACAGGATGACCTGGAAGCCAGAAATATTTACATGTGGCCCCTTGCAGAAAAAATGCTGATTCCTGCCTTGGACTTCAACTTTTACCCTCTCAGTTAACTAGTTAGCAACTTTATTCCTAGTAAATAATTCTCTTCATTCAAATATCTGGGGACTTCCCTGGTGGCCCAGTGGTTAAGAATCTGCCTTCCAATGCAGGGGATGCAGGTTTGATCCCTGGTCAGGGAACTCAGATCCCACGTGCCACGGGGCAACTAAGCCCGTGTGCCACAACTACTGAGGCTGTGTGCCACACCTAGAGAGAAGCCCACGGGCCGCAACGAGGAGCCTGCACGCTGCAGCGGAGATCCTGCGCGCCGCAACAAAGATCCCGCATGCTGCAACTAAGACCCGATGCAGCCAAAAATTAAATAAATTAATAAATATTTTTAAAAACCCCACAAATATCTGGAGTGATTAGTTTCCCCGTAGACCCCTGACTGATGCCAAAATGACAATACCCAGGTGACATGAGCGCTCAGGTCACGGGGTCACTCACTGTCCATGGGCAGGTGTTCAGTGTCTAGCAGGTAATGAGCAGTTTCTCAAAAGGAGAATAGTATCTGCAGAAAACAGCATGATTTGCTTCAAAACCCTAGAGGTCTGCATGCGAGTCACCTCTTGGTGCCTGCTCCCCTATTTGCCACCAGCACTCTACACTTCCCGGGATCTGCCGGGTCATCAGGCCCAGGTGGCAGATCAGCTTGCATGAAGCCAGGACCTGCTGCAGAGCTTTTGCACGCTCTGGGCCTCCCTCAATATGGAAAGCCTTGCAGGTTGTTTGGTAAAGGGATTAAAGCAGCACACACAAGTTATACCCAGGTATAAGTTGTTGCTCAAATCCAAAAACCCCACCAGATATCCGCAATACCAGACAAACAGCAAAGGTCTGAGTTTCAGCTCTATGGGGACCCTCGTCTGAGTTTCTAAGGTTTAATCTTTCCAACTTCTTCCCCTTTCCCCTTAGCCCTCGGGGTGATGGCTGCTTCCTCCAGCTGCTACCTTCAGGATCCATTAGATTTCTTTTTACTCTTTCAGTTAGTGGGTTAACAACTTTACATCTAGTTAACAATTTTTTTTTTTTTTTTTTTTTGGCTGCGCTGTGTGGCTTGCAGAATCTTAGTTCCCTGATCAGGGGCTGAACCTGGGACCTCAGCAGTGAAAGCATGGAGTCCTAACCACTGGACCGCCAGGGAACCCCTAGTTAACAATTCTTTGTATTAAATTCTCTCTGTTCAAATAGCTGATAAGAGGGGAATTCCCTGGCGGTCCAGTGGTTAAGACTCCGAACTTCCACTGCAGGGGGCACGGGTCCGATCTCTGGTCAGGGAACTAAGATCCCACATGCCTCGAGGTGCAGCCAAAAAAAAAAACAACAACAAAACAAAACAAAGAAACAAACAAATATAGCTGATATGATTCTGTTCAAGTAACTGGCGCTGTTTTGTCTCCAGACTGGACACTGACTGACTGGTATCAGCCGTGGGTTTATTGCCAACCTCCTCACTAAATGTTATTTCAGACTCATAAGATCTGATCAGCAAAATGTTGCCAATGTGATGGACCAGCGTCAAGAGACCAAGTTCTCGGTGTTCTATATCGGGGTCCCCAACCCCTGGACCGTGGACCGGCACCGGTCCGCAGCCTGTTAGGAACCAGGCCGCACAGCAGGAGGTGAGCGGCGGGCGAGTGAAGCTTCATCTGTCGCTGCCCATGGCTCCCCATCGCTCGCATTATCGCCTGAACCATCCCCCCGCCAGTCTGTGGAAAAATTGTCTTCCACGAAACCAGTCCCTGGTGCCAAAAAGGTTGGGAACTGCTGGTCTGTATGATGGCAGAAAGCAAGAGAGTTGATGTCAGCCTGAGGCAAGACTGAAGGTTTATACTCCTGGCTTCTGGTGGTCCTTGGAAAGTGGTATGGAGGAAAAAGCATTTGCTAGGTCAGTAGCTCACACCAGCTGCCAACGGCTGTGTTGACTTGCTCCAGTAAAGATACTTCATTTGGGCCAGCATCTGCGATTGGAGTCACCACCTGATTGCATTTACAAGAATCCACAGTCATTCTCCAAGATCCAGCTGCCTTCTGCACAGGCCAAACAGGCTAGTTGAACAGGGATGAGATCACTACCCCTGCTTCTTTCAAGCCGTTAATGGCGGCACTAACCTCTGCAATTCCTCCAAAGGATGTAGAATTGCTTTTGGATTACTATCCTGGGAAACAGGGGGAGTTCTAGGGGCTTCCTCTGGCTCTTTCTACCGTAATGACCCTGACTCCACAGGTCAGAAAGCGTATTCCAGTTATACAACCAGGACCTGGAAAAACACAGAGTGAGTCCAAGGGCCTATCAGGCCCACTCTGAGTGGAACTTGGGCTCAGACTCCATTTATCACTTGGCCACATAAACCCTACTGTGGTCCACCAGACAAAGCAGGAAAAATCAAAATGACTTGCCATCTATGAAAATGACAGGAGGTTGTCTGAATATCTAAAAATCCATCAAAAGCCTCAGTGCCAAGAAGGAGCCTGTATAGAAACTGGTGTTAAAAAAGAAAAAAAAAAAAAAAAGAAACTGATGTAGTCTTTCTGGAAAGCAGTTCAACAGTATATAACAAAAGCCATACGAAGGGTTTTCCTCTATCACCTGGTAATTCTATTGAGATTCAATCCTAATCAGCTACAATGCAAGCCAAGCTTTCGTGCATAAAGATGTTTGCTTATGGTTGTTTTTAACAGCACAAACAAACATCTAAAAATACCTGGAAACAACTAAATATAAAAGATGCTTCAATAAATTACAGTACATCCACATGGGAGTTAATATGCAGCCATGTGACATTCTGTTTAGCTTAAAACAATGAGATATTTTTAGCCTCTCAGATTGGCAAAGGTTTTTTTAAAAGATTGATAATACCCATTGTTGGCAAGAGTGTGGAAAACTTGACATTCTCGTGAACTTTTGGTGGGAATATAAATTGGTGGAACCTTTTTGAAGGACCATTTGGCAGTATATACTTAAAAAACATTCATACCCTTTGAACCAGTGCCTCCACCACTTGGAACTTATCCCTCAGGAATACCCCCACCAATCCAATTGATGGTAGCGTTGTCTATGCCTGCAAAAACTGGAGACCACCCAAATATCCATCAATAGTGGACAAGTTAAATAATTCATGCTCAGTCACACAAGGAAATTCTTTTGTCTCCCCCTTGAATTTCAAATAGGCATCTCAAACAACCCACGCCCAGAGATAATTCTTATCCCCCCGACCCCCGACCCCACCAAGCTTCTCCTCCTATGTCCTCCCCATGGTGGAAACTGGCCTTGCCATTGGCCCAGCTGCTTAGCCAAACCCTGAGTCACTCTTGATTCCTCTCACCCTCTGGCACACATCCCACCTGGTGGTACACCTGACACAGCTACCACTCGAGCACAAGCCAGCATCTTCTCTCTTCCACACCTTCCAATGGACCCCCTTGTCTCTACTCTTGGTCCACTACGGTTATTTCTCAGCAGCCAGAGTAATCATTTTTAAATGATTTTGAAATTAAATCAAGGTCCTCTATCCATACAATGGAATATTAGTCAGCCCTAAAAGGCAGTACTCATCATTTTACAGCGTGGATGGACCTCAAGCACATCATGCCGTGTGAGAAGCCAGGCACAAAAGGCCACATATTGGCTGATTCCATTTATATGAAACGTCTAGAATAAGTAAATCCATGGAGACAGAGAGCAGAGTGGTGGTTGCCGGGAGCTGGGGAAGGGGGGAATTGGGAGTGACTGCTTAATGGGTTCGGGTTTTCTTTGGGGGTCATGAAAATGTCTTGGAACTAGATAGAGGTGATGGTTGCACAATACTGTGAATATACTAAATGTCACTGAATTTTATGTTATATGAATTTCACCTCAATAAAAAAAAAGAATAGGGCTTCCCTGGTGGCGCAGTGGTTGAGAGTCCGCCTGCCGATGCAGGGGACACGGGTTCGTGCCCCAGTCCGGGAAGATCCCACATGCCGCGGAGCGGCTGGCCCCGTGAACCATGGCCGCTGAGCCTGCGCGTCCGGAGCCTGTGCTCCACAACGGGAGAGGCCACAACAATGAGAGGCCCGTGTACCGCAAAAAAAAAAAAAAAAAAAAAAAAGAATAAATAAATTAGATCATGGCACCTTCCAGTGACTTCATAACACAATAAAAACAACATCCAAAAAGGAGAAAAGGGACTTCCCTGGTGGCACAGTGGTTAAGAATCTGCCTGCCCATGCAGGGGACACAGGTTCAAGCCCTGGTCTGGGAAGATCCCACATGCTGCGGAGCAACTAAGCCCGTGTGCCACAACTACTGAGCCTGCGCTCTAGAGCCCGTGAGCCACAACTCCTAAAGCACGCACGCCTAGAGCCCGTGCTCCGCAACAAGAGAAGCCATCACAGTAAGAAGCCCAGGCACCGCAGCGAAGAGTAGCCCCCGCTCTCTGCAACTAGAGAAAGCCTGCGCGCAACAATGAAGACCCAACGCAGCCAAAAATAAATAAATTAATTAATTTAAAAAGGAGGAAAAAAGGGGGGGTTGATTCCCTGGCCATCCAGTGGTTGGGATGCGGTGCTTTCAATTCTGGGGCCCGGCTTCAATTCCAGGTCAGGGAACTAGGATCCTGCAAGCCACTTGGCTCGGCCAAAAAGAAAACAACAAGAACACGCAAACTCCTTACCTGCAAGGCCCCGGTAACTCAGGCTCTGTTGTGGGACCTCCAGCTTACCCCTCACCCACTCCCCACAAAACTCTGTGAGGGAGGGAACATCATTCCCACTTCAAGAGGGGAAGCTAGTTCAGAGAGATGAAATGGCTCACCAGGGACCACACGGGAAAGCGGGCAACCTGAAGCTGGCTCTGTCTGGCATCTAACCAGCCCACAGCTGTAGTGGACACCGTGGTGGCCGCCCAGACCCTCCTTCCGGATCAGGCACTCATGGTACCAGGTGTTGGTGGCTGATTGCTCTGTAGATGGAAGAACCCCTTTGCCCCAGGTCCTGACCCTCCCCGAGGACAGCCCTCATCCAATGACGTGTCGGTGGGGAGCATAAAAGCCTTCCCCCTTACCTCAGGGGGATGTCTTTTTTTTTTTTGCGGTACGCGGGCCTCTCACTGCTGTGGCCTCTCCCGTTGCGGAGCACAGGCTCCGGACGCGCAGGCTCAGCGGCCATGGCTCACGGGCCCAGCCGCTCCGCGGCATGTGGGATCTTCCCGGACCAGGGCACGAACCCGCGTCCCCTGCATCAGCAGGCGGACTCTCAACCACTGCGTCACCAGGGAAGCCCAGGGGGATGTCTTTGATGGCCATCCCAGCGCCAGAGCTGCCCGTGGGACGGCTGAGGTCCAGTCATGACTGCAACACAGCTCAACTCCTCCCTCTGCCCAGGCCTCCTCCTCCACTCGCTGCTTTCCAAGGGCACCGCACACACCTGCCTGCTAATCTGCACCTCGGAATCTGCTCCCTGGAAACCCGACCTAAGATATCTGCCTAGTCCTTTAGGGCCAGACTGGAGGGCCCCGGGGGGTGACAGCTAAAGCCTGTGAGTGATAGGTCAGACTTGCCTCGTACAGAGATCCTACTGGAGGACAAACTGGAGTGGAGAGAGACGGGAGGCCAGGAGGCCCAGGAGGAGGCTGGTGAGAGGGGCGGGGCCTGAATTCACAGCACAGCGGTGATGGCAGGGAGAAAGGTAATTCCAGCAGTGGCCACTGGGTGGAATAAATGGACCATAATTCGAGACTGGCCTACAAGCCCTGAGCCTGGCCGGGGGTGGGGGGTGGGTTGGGGGGCGGTGGCTGGGGGGATGCTGGTGCCCTGGGCTGTCTTCCATCTGGAAGTCACTTATCAGCTCTGGGCCAGCCTGCTGGGGTGCCAGCCCTGGCTCTGCCTGTCACTAGCCATGTGGCCTGGACAGTATCTTGGTGCCTTACTCTGTCCATTAGAGAAAACTGGGCAAACACCAGGCCTTCCTCAGGGGGTGCCTGTGAGGAGTCAAGGAGTTAACACAAGTTCATACGGTTCGGACAAGGGCCTGGCACGGTGTGAGCACCACCTTGACCACTCTAGGCTTCCCAAGTACCTGCTGGGTGTCTGGAAAGGACACAGGCCTTGGGTCAGTCACACCTGGCTGCAGCCCTGAGTGTTGGGGGCAAGTCCGTTCACTACTGAGCCCCTGATCTCACATCAGTAGGAGGGCAGTGATCCTCTGGGCCAGGAAGGATTATTAGAAGAATTAAGTAACACTTGCAAAGTTCCTGGCGCGTGGCGTGAAGTCCATAAACGTCAGCTGCTGCTGCTGTGAGGACAGTGCTGAGTATCTGTGCGAAGCTCAGTGTACTTGGCCATCCCACAGCAGGCAGCTGAGCCTTGCAGAGGCCAAACTCCGCCCATCCTTTGCACTCTCAGCCTGCTCCTCCTCCAGTGTTCTCTCCCTAAATGTCATCGCCATCGCCCAGCTGCCCAAGCCAGAAACAGAAGGAACGCTCACGTCCTCTCTCCTCCGCCCCCGCCACAGGCGGTCACCAAGTCCTGGCCCTCTCCAGCCTCCCCTGACCTCCCCGCAGGCCATCGAGCAGCCGCGATGATTCTGTTTCCTCATTTGAGCCAGCTCAGCCCTTTGTGTGCAGGGGGTGCATCCCATGGACCTCTGGCTGCGGGCCAAAGTCTTTAACCGTAAGAGCAAGGCCAGGCCAGGCCACTGAATCCCCAGGGTGTATCACAGGGCCTGGTATACAGTAGGCACTCAATAAATACTAGCTGGCTGGAGGACGGACGAACGCATGAATGTATGTATGTGCTGGCAGGAATAACACTAACGATAGCACAGGCACACAGCACCCACTACCTGCCCGGCCTTGTTCCAAGCCCGTACATGGATTAACGCATTTCATGCTCACAACAGCCCTATGTGCTAGCATTTGTTATTTCCCCAGTTTTACAGGGAGGTTATGTAACTCACCCAAGGTCACACAACAAATGCTCAGCAGAGACTCAAACAGGACGCAGGACCACAAGAGCAGTAACCAATGAGAAAAGCTCCCAGCCCTGCTATGCTTACCCCAGGCACCTTCACACTAAGTCCTAAGGGAAGGCTCGAGGCACAGGGAGTTAAGACTCTTGCCCAAGGTCATACAGCTGTAAATAGGACTTCTCTGTTGATGAATAAACAGAGGTCCAGTTGACGGTGACTTTGGCTGCGGGGGCTGCTCTCCCGGAGTCTTATTTCTGGGCGCCCTGATGAACAAAAGTTCTGAGCTTACGAGACTGGGGACCCGGCTATGGCAATGAGGTCACAGGGAAGCCTGCCAGTGAGGTGGGCGTCCGGCCACCAGCCCCTGCCTCCTGTCTCCTCAGGCCCTGGCTTCAGACTCTTGAACCCACCCAGGGCAGAAGCTTTCAACCAGCTGGCTGCCTGTAGGGCAGTGCCTCGGGCCTGCCAGCTGGGTGGGGTGAGAGAGACCGAGCCACCAGAACCCGGGGGACACCCCCGACCTCTGTCACCCCCAGAGCAGCTCTGCTTTGTCCAGGGCCCTGAGGGCGCTTTCAAACGGAAGAAAGGCTCTGCAGTCAAAACAACTTTCGAAAATCAGTGCCTTCCGGGGATAAACATCCTTGTCAAGCAAAGTGGCCTTTCTGAGTCTCCCCCGGTGACATTCGGGGCTCAAGAGGGTGAGAGTCTCTGACGCTGTCAGCCAAGTCCAATGTCAAGGCCACCCTGACCGTTTGTGGCCACAGGTCCCGGCTCCACACACCTGCCCTGGACGTGCCCCTAAGCTGGGGGCCTGTTTGTCTTTTTTGGGCATTCGCCCACATGGCTTCTCATGACTGGAATAAAAAGAACAACCTATGACAAGAACGTGTGCAGCGTGTCTGTAACCTTACTACAGACCTGTCAGGTATCATTATCCCCATCCTAGGGAGAGGAAACTGAGGTTCCGAGGAAAGAAATGACTCACCCCAGCACTCAAAGCCAGGTTGGTCTGACTCCAAAATATTTTTTCCGCTGCACCCCTGCCTACCACCCCCCACCCCACTGCCTCTTGCCCTCCTCACCTACATTCAAATCCTGCCCACACTCAGGGCCCGGCTGCTCTTCTAATACGCCCCACACCCAACTCGTTCTTACTCATGTTCCCAACCCACCCCCCGCTGTTTGTAAATGCCATCAAACACATTGCCCGTCTCCCATACCCCCCCTTCACCCTGCTGACTCCTTCACACTCTTTGGGAATCTGCTTGGGCATCACCTCTTCTGGGAAGCCCTCCCTGGATGCCTGGCTGGGTCAGGAGCCTCTGGGTCCCTCCTCTGAGTTTTCCCCATCAGCCAATGGCTCTGTCTTGCGGTCATTTGCTTTTCTGCATCTCAGTGGAGCCCTAAGTTGCTGGGAGCAGGGTCCAGGTCCCCTGTGCTCACCACTATATCCCGCGCCAGCGTGGTGCAAGGCACACACTAGGTGCTCAATAAACACCTACTGAATGCGTGGCCTTGTGAGCGCAACAGGCAGCCTCCATGTCCACCTCCTGGCAGGTGCTGGGCACAGCGAACGTCCCGGCCGCCTAGCCCTCTCCCTGCCTCTCACAGGAAGCCTTCTTCATCTCCTCCACATCTGTCCAATTCCCACTCCACATCTCTTTCATTCACTCAACACATCTTTGAGCACCGACTAAGCCAAGGTGACGTGAGGGAAGCATTTGAAAGAGGAACACGGGAAGGGATGCATCGCCCTTCTTCCCCACTGTGCCCACCCCGTGGTGCTCACCAGCCACAGGGACACAGCGCACCGTCGGCTCCCACCCCTTGTATGCACCAGGCTGGTTCTGAGGCACCATTGGCTGCCCGCCTGCCCGCCTGCCCACCCTTGCTCACCCAACCCACGGCCCCTTCCTCAGCCCCGGCCCTGCCGTACCCGGTTGATGAGCTCGCCGACCATGCCCGTCCAGGAGCCGTTGGGCTCGGGCGCCCCGTATAGCCCGTCCTCCACCAACCGCAGGCGGTAGCGGAAGCGCAGCAGCTCGGCCAGCTCCCGCAGCATGTCCACGCAGAAGCCCTCAAAGCGTTCGTTCCCCGACAGGGCCTGGAAGTTGGGCCGGCGCATGACGTACGGGTTCTCCTGGGGAAGCAGGAGAGAAGGGGTGGGGGGGTCAGAGACTGGGGCATCTGGGGGCTGGGTCGTGGGTCCCAGGGCCCAGGCTACAGCCAGATCAGGAACCTGCCCGCAGAGTGGAGATGACGGAGTCCTTGCCCTCATCCCCTGCTTACAAATGCTCAGAGTCGGTGGCGGGGGCATGTAAATTAGGAGGCTGGGATTAACATATACACACTGCTGTATATAAAATAGATAACCAACAAGGGCCTACTCTATGGCGCAGGGAACTCTACTCACATTTTGTAATAAGCTATAAGAGAAAAGAATCTGAAAAAGAATATATGTATATATACATACATATATATGTATAACCTGAAACTAACAACACTGTAAATCAACTATACTTCAATTTAAAAACTAAAACTAAAAATAACTATCAAAACAAAAACAAATACTCAGAACCAGGGAAAAAGCACAGGGACCCTGACAGGCCCTAGCAGATCGCAGGAAACTGGTTTGATCTCCACCAGACAACCTCATCTCAAGCTCAAATGGCTACAAGGGAGGCAGGTAACTTGAATGAATCAGACTGGATGGAGATCTTGCCAAACTTTCAAACTTTTGGCTAAAACCCGCAGTAAGATATATATATTTTACTTGTAATCCAAGTCATACACATATGTCTGTGTGCTCACAGTTGCACACATGTAACTAGACTTAGTTCCACAAAGCAGTCCTGTCCCTTAAGACTATGGCAGAATACCCTGCTATTTTCCATCCTGCTCTACTTCATTTTTCTACACAACCAATAACAACCCATTAAACTGACTTCATGAGCCACCAAGGGATCAAAGAGGATCTGCCCCACCAGGATTTAGCTCCAGCCCAATGCTGCCACAAGGGAAGCAGGCCTGAGATGCCAGATGGTCCAATGTCAAGAGAATTTGGAAACCCAGGATGTTTTGTAAAATCTCCTGATTTTAAAGGTTAGCAACAGTTCAAATTCTAATACCAATTTTTTTTTTTTTAATGCTTTGCAGGCTAAACAAACACCTGACAGTTTGCAATCTCTGGCCTACAGCTGTTTTGCTATGTTGATGCTTATTTCTGAGGGGTTTGAGCAAACTTTACCGACCGTTTTTGTGCCAAATAAGGACAAAAGCAGAGAGAATATTCCAAGTGCTAGTAAGACGAGGCATATGAAGATGATGGTAACAAAAGGGATACTTATCTTACATAGCTATTGTCTAAATGGTCGTTTGTACAGTGTCACTTTGGACTTAGGAATAAAACGAGTTAGGACTTAGGAATCAGCAAGAAGACCTTTGGCAATAATACCCATATGGTTACCATGTGGACTGAACACCTGCGAAGTTCCAGCCCCTGTGCTGTGTGCGTTCTCTGGATTTTATCAATTTAATTCCTCACAGTGGGAATTCCCTGGCGGTCCAGGGGTTAGGACTCCATGCTTTCACTGCCGAGAGCGCAGGTTCAATCCCTGGTGGGGGAACTAAGATCCTGCAAGCTGTGTGGCGTGGCCATTAAAAAAAAAAAAAAAGGGCTTCCCTGGTGGCGCAGCGGTTGACAGTCCGCCTGCCGATGCAGGGGACACGGGTTCGTGCCCCGGTCTGGGAAGATCCCACATGCCGCGGAGCGGCTGGGCCCAAGAGCCATGGCCGCTGAGCCTGCGCATCTGGAGACTGTGCTCCGCAACGGGAGAGGCTACAACAGTGAGAGGCTCGTGTACCGCAATAAAAATAGAAAAAAAATTCCTCACAGTGACCTTCCACGGGAGGTATCCTTAGACTCACTTTACACATGTGGAAACTGAGGCTCACAGAGGTCAAGTGACCTCTGCCACCTCTCATTCATTCAGCACAAAATTACTGAGCTCCGAGGTAGAAGCCCAGTATTTTGCAGCTCCTCCCATCAAGAGATAGAGCGGGGCTTCCCTGGTGGCGCAGTGGTTGAGAGTCTGCCTGCCGATGCAGGGGACACGGGTTCGTGCCCCGGTCCGGGAGGATCCCACGTGCCACGGAGCGGCTAGGCCCGTAAGCCATGGCCGCTGAGCCTGCGCATCTGGAGCCTGTGCTCCGCAACAGGAGAGGCCACAACAGTGAGAGGCCCGCTTACCACAAAAAAAAAAAAAAAAAAAAAAAAGAGAGCGGATTTCTCCACTCCTTGGGTCTGAGCGGCCCTCAAGACTTGCTTTGGACAACAGAATGCATTGGAAGTAGTGCTGTCTGACTTTCAGAGCCTGGGCCCTCAGAGAGATCTCTTGGGACCCCAGTGTAAGGAAGCCCGGGCCAAGGACTTCCCCGGTAGGACAGTGGTTAAGAATCCACCTTCCAATGCAGGGGATGTGGGTTTGATCCCTGGTCAGGGAACTAAGATCCCACATGCCGCAGGGCAACTAAGCCCACGCACTGCAACTACTGAGCCTGCGCACTCTGGAGCCCATGCGCTACAACAAAAGATCCCGCATGCTACAACTAAGACCCGACGCAGCCAAATAAATAAATATTTTTTTTTAAAAAAAAGGAAGCCCAGGCCAGCCTGCTGAAGGATGAGGGAGAATGAGTGAACCAAGATGTGCCGGCCAACAGCCCAGCCTAGACGCCAGCTGAATGCAACCACGGTGAGCTTAGCAGAACTGCTTAGTTGGCCCACAGAACTGTGAGAAATAATAATCGTTATTGTTGGAAGCCTCTAGGTTTTGGGGCGGTTTGTTATACAGTGATGGGTACTATAAGGTACCTATAGACTAGATTCCAGGACCCCAACAAAGTCTCAGAGCTGAGGGGAGATGGGATGGAGGGAAGTCAGTGCTTTTCTCTCTCTCCCAAACCACATTTTCAAATCCAAAACTGTGGAACCAGGAATAGGAATGAGATAATACTAATAATAGCAGCAGCAGCTAGCATTTCTTGTGGGCTTGCTGTGTGACAGCTATTCTGTCAGCGTAGGAGGTCAGTATTATTACCTCTATTTGAGAGTTGAGGACACAGGTCCTGAGAAGTGAAGTAGTGAGTGGCTGAGATGGACAAGTCAGGCTGAGTCCAAAGCTCTGCTCTTAAGCCCTATGCCAGACTAAACAAGATCGGAGCTGGGAGAAGCTAGACACAGAGACGGGGGGGCTTGGCCGGGTATCAAAGCTAGAGAATCAGAAATCAAGAATTCTCTAGACAAACACCCAGTGTTAGAGCTGGAAGGTGCTCATACAGCCCTCTTGATGTACGTAGGAGGAAGCCAAAGTTCAGAGAGGTCAGGTGTTTTGCCCAAGGTCACACAGCTGAAGCAGGGCAGTAGGAAGGGGAGATTGGGCAGAGCTGGGATTCAAAATCCAGTTGCTGTGCTCTCCAAAGCCCTTGTTCCTTCCACCAGGCCAAGCTGATCTTCAAATTCAAGACTGAGGCACCTGGGTTCTGGATTTGGGTTTGAGGCCTCAGGATCAGGTGGGAGCTGATAGAGCCAAAAACAGGGACTGAGGCCTGTGAACAGAACGCTAGGTCAGAAAACAATGATCTATCACTCAACCCGCAGCCCCAGACCATCAGATCCAAGGGTTTTAAGAAGCCTCTAATCCAAGGTTTTCAGATTTCTTCAAAAAGAATCTTCTGCAGAAGCCCAGCATTGCAGACGGACAGTGGGATGTTGCTAAGTCTGATTCTAAGAACTCATCCTACGAATGGCTATGCACCTGTACACAAAAATGTAGGTCCAGGAGGATCATGGCAGCATTTCTTGTATCAGGAACAAAGACTGAAACAGCCTAATTTGGAACAGGTTAAAAAGATTATTGATGTCATCAAAGAATCCCAGGCAACTACTAAAATAAGTTCTATAAGATATATTCAGAGGAAAAAAACAAGCTACAGAACAACGTGTACAATATGCTATCCTTTGTGAAGGAAAAAGTGGGTATGGGCTCGTACATGCTCAGACATATCTGGGAGGATGGGGAAAAAAATGGGGGACTGGGGAGGGAAGGGGATGGATTTTTTCACTCCCCCCCTCCCCACACGCTTTGAATTCTATTTAGTGTAGAATTAAACTGAATGCTACTTAATTCTATTTAATTAACTTCTGTCCTGCCCCCAGTTTAAAATATTAATATTAAAATATTTTAAAAATTTTAGAGATGATATTTAAATGCATATGGAAATGTAAAAGATCAAAAGAACCAAAGCAATCCTAAAGAAGAACACGAAAACTGGAGGATTCACCCTACTGGGTACGAAGACAATTTAAAACTGTGGTGTTATGAAAGAATGCTCAACATCATTAATTATTAGAGAAATGCAAATCAAAACTACAATGAGGTATCATCTCACACCGGTCAGAATGGCCATCAACAAAAAATCTAGAAACAATAAATGCTGGAGAGGGTGTGGAGAAAAGGGAACCCTCTTGCACTGTTGGTGGGAATGCAAATTGATACAGCCACTATGGAGAACAGTATGGAGGTTCCTTAAAAAACTAAAAATGGAATTACCATACGACCCAGCAATCCCACTACTGGACATATACCCTGAGAAAACCATAATTCAAAAAGAGTCATGTACCAAAATGTTCATTGCAGCTCTATTTACAACAGCCAGGTCATGGAGGCAACCTAAGTGTCCATCAACAGATGAATGGATAAAGAAGATGTGGCACATATATACAATGGAATACTACTCAGCCATAAAAAGAAACGAAATTGAGTTATTTGTAGTGAGGTGGATGGACCTAGAGTCTGTCATACAGAGTGAAGTTAAGTCAGAAAGAGAAAAATACCGTATGCTAACACATATATATGGAATCTAAGAAAAAAAAAAAGGTCATGAAGAACCTAGGGGTAAGACGGGAATAAAGACACAGACCTACTAGAGAATGGGCTTGAGGATATGGGGAGGGGGAAGGGTAAGCTGTGACAAAGTGAGAGAGCGGCATGGACATATATACACTACCAAACGTAAAATAGCTAGCTAGTGGGAAGCAGCCGCATAGCACAGGGAGATAGCTCGTTGCTTTGTGACCACCTAGAGGGGTGGGATAGGGAGGGTGGGAGGGAGGGAGACACAAGAGGGAAGAGATATAGGAACATATGTATAACTGATTCACTTTGTTATAAAGCAGAAACTAACACACAATTGTAAAGCAATTATACTCCAGTAAAGATGTTAAAAATAAATAAATCAATAAATAAAATAATTAAAATAAAACTATGGTATTTAAGACACTGTGGTATTAGAGCAAAGACAGACAAACAGACAATAGAATGGAGAGTTTGGAAACCCACACATAAATGGATACTCGATTTATGACAAGGGTAAGACTGTGCTGAAGGGGGAAAGAATGAACATTTTAATAAATGGTGCCATTCAATAGAACATCCATATGGAAAAAACGTACTCTGACCCCTCTACCTCACATAACACATAAAAACCAATTCTAGGTGGATTGTAGATCTAAATGTAAAAGGCAAAATTATTACATTTTCAAGAAACATATAGGAGACTAGCTTTATGAACCTGGGGTAGGCAGAGAACTTTTTTTTTTGGCCGTGCTGTGTGGCATGTTGGATCTTAGTTCCCCGACCACAGATTGAACCCATGCCCTCTGCCGTGGAAACACGGGGTCTTAACCACAGGACCGCCAGGGAAATCCCAAGAATTCTTAAATTCTAAAAGCATTAACTGGACTTCCCTGGTGGTGCAGTGGTTAAGAATCCACCTGCCAATGCAGGGGACACGGGTTCCAGTCCTGGTCTGGGAAGATCCCATATGTTGTGGAGCAACTAAGCCCGTGCGCCACAACTACTGAGCCTACTCACCACAGCTACTGAAGCCCACACGCTCTAGGGCTCGTGCTCTGCAACAAGAGAAGCCACCACAATGAGATGCCCGCGCACCGCAATGAAGAGTAGCCCCTGCTCGCCACAACTAGAGGAAGCCCGCGCGCAGCAACGAAGACCCAACGCAGCCAAAAATAAATAAATAAGTACGTACGTAAATAAATAAATAAATAAAAGCATTAACCGTAAAGCAGGGAGAAAAGGATAAAATGGACTTTAGGAAAATTAAAAATCTTTTCATCAAAAGATACCACTGGGGGGACTTCCCTGGTGGTCCAGTGACTAAGACTCTGTGCTCCCAATGCAGGGGGCCCGGATTCAATCCCTGGTCAGGGAACTAGATCCCGCATGCTGCAAACAAGAGTTCATAAGCTGCAACTAAAGATCCCGCACGCCGCAACAAAGATCCTGCACTCAGCAACAAAGATCCCGCATGCCGCAACTAAGACCTGGCACGGCCAAATAAATAAATAAATATTGAAAAAAAAAAAAAAGATACCATCGAGGGGAATTCTCTGGCTGTCCACTGGTTAAGACTCCTCACTTTCACTGCCGAGAGCCCAGGTTCAATCCCTGGTCGGGGAACTAAGATCCCACAAGCTGCACGGCACAGCCAAAAAAAATACCACCAAGAGTGAAAAGGCAAGCCTCAGAGTGGGAGAAGTTCTCTGCAATGCATATTCCAACAAAGAACTTATATCCAGAACATATAAATAGATTACAAATCAATAAAAAGGTCAGATATTCCAATTTTCTAAAAATAGAGAAAGATCTTAGCAGGGACTTCCCAAAAGAAGGTTCCAAACAGGCAATAAATGAAAAAGTGGTCACCTTCCACGGTCGTTAAGGAAATGTAAGTTAAAACTACAGTAGGGTTGGCACCTTCCTATACTCAGCACCGGCTAAACTGAGGAGCGACTGGAATTCTCCTTCACACACTGCCAGTGGGAATGGGGAATGGTACCGCCACTTTGGAAAATGCTTTGGCAGTATCTACCGAGGCTGGAAAACTCCAGCAATTCCACTCCTGCAAATACACTCGACAGAAATGCCTATGCATGTTCACCGAAAGGCGTGTGGTAGGGTGTTCACAGCAGGACTATTCACAATAGCAAAAGAACTAGAAACAACTTCAATGCGCATCAATTTGGTGGGTAAGTAAATCGCGGTTCGTTCATGTAACAGGACATATAACGAGACTAAACTATTTGCAGCAACGTGGGTGAATCTCACAAACACGTGTTGTGCACAAGAAGGCAGACCAGAGAGAGAACATAGAATACGATGCCATTTATGTGAAGTTCAAAGCAGGCAAAGCTAACCTGGGGGGCGGTTAGAGACCAGAAGGGGCATATGGAGAGCTGGGGGTGGGAGAACTGGTCCCACAGGTGTGTTCAGTAATTGCAAATTCAGTGACTGGTACACTTAACGATTTGTGCAAATTTCTGTATGCATGTTACACTTCTATAAAAATCCCTTGAAACTAAGAAATGTTAAAGTAGGGTGGGTTCTAGAACATTCCTCACAAGCTGCTTGCCTGGACCTTTTTTGTGAAGCCAGGACCCAATTCCATATCCAAGACTTCCTGGAGGGCAGTTTAAAGGACCCCAATCTAGTTTACCCCCTTCAGTTTATTATGAATATTTTAGTTCCCTCATTTTATAGGAGGAAGCTGAGGACAGAGAGAAGAGACCCACCCAGGTCACAAAGTGTACGGACGGCAGGGCCAGGCCTAGAACGCAGAAGCGAGGGCTTGGAAAGAAGCAGAAATCGACGTGGTGTGGCACAACGTAGAAGCACGTGGGCTCTGCCATCCTCTAGTTGCGCGATTCACGTCACCTAACCCTCCTGCACCTTAGTTTTGTCTGAAAATCGGCGCTCACAACGGTACCTGCCTCAGGGCTGCCATGAATGCCAAGTAACTCCAGCAAAGAGCTCAGCATACAGCTCAAAGACTCTGGCCACGATGGTGGCTATTCTTTACTTTTTTTGGCCCAACTACTCGGCTTGTGGGATCCTAGTTCCCTGACCGGGGATTGAACCCCGGCCCTCAGCAGTGAAAGCGCAGAGTCCTAACCACTGGACAGCCAGGGAATTCCCGACTGCTATTCTTACTGATGATGCCAGATGGGGAGAGAAAAGGGATTCACATGTGCTCAGCACATCTTCCCAGCAGGACACTGCCAGGGGGGCCTGCTGATCTCATGCCATCCTCCCACAGCCCTTCAAGGTGGGACTATAAGACCCATTTTACGGATGAGCGTATGGAGCCTCGAGAGTTGGATGACCTGAGGTCCAGGCAAAGCCAGGAATGCAAGTGAGGTCTGTCTGACCCCAGAGGCACCAAAGAGCAGGACGACATGTCCCAGTCTGATGAAGGGAGAACCTCTCTGGGAGGGGGCGGGGCCTGGGGCTTGGGGAAGGGTCCTGCAAAGCCTCATCCCCTGGGGCACCTCTCCTGCACCCCCAGCTTCCCTGAGGGACCTCTCTCGGTCTTGGCACCAGCCCGCCCTCGCTCAACTCCAGATGTGTGGGCACCACCCAGGGACAGCCCCAGCCTCCACCCCACCTGCTCTCTCCCCCAGCCCAGCCCATCAACATCCCACACCAGATCCCCTCCCTCCCCACAGCCCCAGACAGCTCAGGCCTCATCCTCCCCAACCTGGGGCGTCTCTCTCTCCTGCAGCCTCCCTCAGGGCCCCACTTTTCTGACACCCAGATCTGGCCCTGCCCCTTCCTGCTTAATGGTCTCTAACGACCAGGATAAGCATAACTAAGTTCTCCAGAGACCCTTCCCCACCTCTGTCACAGCACTCACCACCCCTCCATCTCCATGTTCGTTAGGTGCCAGGCACCACCCCAGGCCCAAGGGACAGAGCAGGGAATAAGACAAGCCCTGAAAGCTTCCTGTCCCCGGCGCCCAGGTTGACTCACGTCTGAATTCCCAAGTGCCTGGAGCAGGCCCAGCCCAGAAACACAAGTCTGAAAATGTTAGTGAACGAATGGGCAGGTCTGGCTGTGCACACTGAGGCCACTGCCTCCGCATCCGATCTGGCAGACACCTCCTGAGGCCCCTGCTCCTGTGGTTCCTGCTGCCTGGAAGGCCAGGTCCCTCCTTCTCTGTGCAACCAACTCCTACACAGCTTCTAAAGCCCTGTCTAACACCACCTCCTCTGTGAAGCCTTCTTCAGGCCTTTGAAGGCTGAGGTAGCCCCTCCTTTCTGTGGGGGTCCCTTATTACCCTGTGTGAAAATGATTGTGTCCAGGTCTGTCTCCATCAGACTGGGATTCCCCCTGCAGGGTCACTCAAGGATAGGGAGACCACGGGACCACCTGGGACTCATTCCTCCGCCTCCAGAATATGTGTGAGGTCTGGCGCAGGGCAGCTTCAGTAAATATTTGTGGAATGAATGAGAAAATGAATGACTCCATCAGGAGAAAAATGAAGGTCAGGAAGAGGGCAACACTGGCTCAGGGGCCCTGGGGAGAACTGGAGACAAGTGTGGGAAAAGACTGGAAGCCCCCCGGGGTCACAGCCCTGCTCTCCTGATACCCCCTCCCTGACCTCCGCCCCTGCTCCCCACCGAGAACCCCAGGAAGCCTCTGGGGTTGGCTCCACTCCCACACGTGCAGAGGCGCTCCGTCTCCCAGCCAGCCTGGCCTGGTCCTCAGGGCCCCTGAGTGAGGCTGTTACGAAGTGTTTGGTTTCCTGTCTGTAAGCCATCTGGCCCTCCCCCGGAGAAGGTCCACATTAGGTCAGGAGCTCCCTAGGGACAGAGGAAATAGCTCTGTGACGCGCTGCTTTAGGGGGCCTCCGACGTCCTGTGGAGCCTGTGTAATCCTCTCAACCTCAGCATCCACAGCTCTCAGCCAGTCCGCCTCACGGTGACCGAGGGGCTTCGCCCAGACAACGGATGCCAGCGGGCCAGGGACCCAGTTGCTCGAGGCAGCTTCCTGCTCCCCAGGTCCTGTGCGTCTCCCGTCCCTGGCCTCCTGGCAGGAAGCAGCAGGTGCAGGGGAGAGGGCAGGGGCTCCGAGCATGTCACTCAGCTCCAGCAGGGACTCGCCCTGTGACCTGTTTCCTTACCTTCAAAAGGAGGAAGATAGGACAAACCTCACCGACTAGCTGAGAGGTTTAATGAGTGACACCTGAAAGGGCCTAGCACCGTGCTGGTGCAGAACAGGTGCTCCATATATCCTCGCGGACCCACAAAGGCACCTCGGTCTCTGGTCTGGTAAAATGCAGGAGTGACACTCCAGGGGCTACAGGACCATCTCCACGGCTGGTGCTCAGGAAGGAGAGGACTGGACATTCAGAGCACAGTGGTTAAGACTCGGGCTCTGGAGACTCAGAGACGCGGCATCCATCCTGGCTATGCCTTATAAGAGACGTGGCATTCGTCCTGGCTATGCCTTATACTTGCGGTGTGACCTGGGCAAGTCGCTTTACCTCTCTTCAAGATGGATATTAAATAAGTTGGCATGTGTCAACACACTCGGTGGGCAAATGTGACAAAATGACTGCTCTAGCAATGGCGATTTACAGGGGCCTACCCTGGGCCAGGCGCTGCGAGAGGCGCCCCGCCTGTACCGCCTCGTGGAATCCTCATGATGCCAGTCGTTCCCATCTCTGCCGTGCATCGGCAGGCTGGCAGCACCCAGGGCTGGACCTGGCTCTGATGGCAGAGTCTGTGCCCACCGCTGCTCCAGCAGCAATTAGGCTGGTGACGTCGCGGCCACAGTCAGGAGTTGTTGGGTGCCTGGGTCACGTCCCCACTGGTCCGTGTGCCGTGCCAGCCCAGGCATCCCTCCTCCTCACTAGGACTGGCCTGGGGCACCGCTCAGGAAAGGCACCTTCATCTACCGCCTGTCCCCACAAGGGCCACTCACCAGGATGGTCGTAACCACCAGCGTCTTATTGGCCAGTGTCTGCGACAGGTTGATGTCCAGGGTGGTGGCGTTCATCGCCAGGGTCCGGTTGGAGTACCACACCCCGATCTGAGGCAGAGAGGGCACTGTCAGCACAGGCCCTGCCTGAGGATGCCTCAGCCCTCTGGGCCCCGCCCCGCCCTGCCCCAGCCCCCAGCTCCATCCAGGCTCTGGCATTGTCCTGGGGATGCTCACCTCACGGTGGCCCTGCCGAGACTTCTCCAGGATGCGCAGGGTGTAGTTGGTCCTCTGACCTTTGCTATTGAACTCGACACGCCCAGTCAGCCCGTCATACTCTACCTAGCAGGGCGGGAGGAGGGCAGAGGGAAGGGTGGCAGGGGCCCAGAGGGGAAGAGACAGAGATGGAGGAGACGAGAGAGAGGGAGAGGGACCAGGAAGGACCACAGTTAAACGAGTAAGACAACATGCCAGCAAACGAGAGGAGATGGAACAAAGAAGCAGGGCAAGGGCAGCGCAGACAGGCAGAGGAAGGCCGGGAGAGGAGAGACAGATGGGAGAGTGAGGCCCAGGGAGAGCAGGAGGTGGGGCCGGGGTCGGAGGTGGGGGGACAGGGCAGGGGGGGTGCCGCGGGGTGGACACAGTGAGCACCGCCCCGGGAGGCAGGCTGCCACGCCACCTCGGCCCTCCCCACTCCCGGCTCACCATGCGCAGGTAGTTCATGAGGCTGGTCCCATGGGGCCAAATGTTGGCCGACGTACAGGCCAGCGGCTTCACACCGATCTCCTGGCTGCGGTTCAGCTCCCGGACGGCACTCACCACCACGTGCACGGCGTCGAACATCAGGGCAGCTGACAGCTGGGGTGTGGGGTGTGGGGGGGGCAGAGATGGGGAGGGATGGGAAAGATGCAGTTCAGCCAGGAGAGCCCCAAAGCCCCGTGTACCACCCCCAAGCCCTGAGACAACTCTCCTCTCTCCAGGAACATAAAACCACGCAGGTCAGGAGCGAGGACGGTCTTCTAGGGGATCGGAGATGACAGTGGGAAAGACGTGCATGCTGCCCACGCCGCCATGGGGGCAGCTCTTCCTGACTGCGTGCGGCCTGTGTCTGTTTGGGGAAGGGCACGTCTGACAGGGTTTGCCTAGACGGCCAGCTGTCACCCTCAAGGGGGATGTTGGTGGGCGCAGGAATCTGTGTGTCTTTGTGGCTGATGTAGGGTCATGGAGGGTGGGGGGAGACAGCCACAGCCCCTGTCTGAGTGTGTCTGGGGACACATTTATGTGGGTGGGGCTGGAAAAACATGCTTATTTGTCTATATACAGGGTGGGCCTGATGTGCAGGAAGCAGGAGAACGTAACGGTTATGAGTCCAGGGCTTGGGAGGCTCTGAGCTGGAGGCCCGGCCCTACTACTTCCTGTAGAGAACCAAGTCCACACCTCTCTCAGAATCTCAGTTTCCTCCCTTGTAAAGGAAGGGTGATAGTTATCTCTGCCTCCGAGTGCTTATGTGGGGCTCAAGCGAGACAATGCATGCAAAGTGCTCAAAATAGCGCCTGGCACACAGTGAGCGCTCGACACAAACTGGCCACTGAGCGGTGACGGCCAACATGGGATGTGTGTCTGGGAGAGCGTGTCTTGGCTGGGTGGGGTAAAGGTCTGAATATCCGTGTTGGGTAGGTAGGTGTGGGGTGCAGATGGACGCTCCCCTGTCCGTGTATGTGTGCGATGGCCCTGCATGCACACGTCTGACTGCAAGGCTCAGTGTCTGTGTGAGTTTTTGTGCACGTAGGAGTGTCTTGGTACCTTGGTGTATGGCTAGATGTTTGTGAACAAATACACATAAATATGCATCTTTTGTATGTTTGCATTTATTCAACATATATTATCAGATACTACTCTGAGCAGGTGGTTTTAGATGCTGGTTATACCATAGTGAACAAAACAGAAATGCCCGCCCTCATGGAACTTACAAGCTAAATATCTGTACATACCTCTAAGCAAAACATAGAGCAAGCCACATGGTGATTAGATAAGCAAAGATAGATGCTATGGAGAAAAATCTGGCAGGGAAGGTGGCTAAATAGTGGGTAGTTTGCCATTTTGTAAACAGGGGGACATTTGAGCAGTAACTTGGAGAGGAGGGAGCAAATTGCTAGTTCCCTGGGGAAGTGCACGCAAAGCAGCAGGAAGAGCAAGTGCAAAGGCCCTGAGTTGCGCATGTGCTGGGGCAGCAGAGGCACCTGGAGGAGACCCATGTGGCTGGAGCGGCTTGGGAGGTGGAAAGGAAGAAAGGGCTCAGACTTAGCTCAGGGCCACGCTGTGAGGCCTCGTGGATGTTCTCAGAAAGCGAGTGGGGCACCGGAGGGTTCTGAGCACAACCGGCCAAGGCCTGAAGGGGCCCCGGAAGTGTCTGTGTGCAGGATGCCCATGTGCCGGGGGCAAGGGTGTGAGCTCACCGCGGGGCCGGGGTAGGTGCTGGCTTCACAGTTCTCCCTCCAGGACATGTTGAGGCTGCGCACAAACTCAGGATAGAAGGGGTGAGAGGTGTTGAACATGGAGAAGCCCAGGATGTTGGAGGAGTCCTCCACGATCCCGTCCAGGTGCAGGATGGGGAAGTCCTGGGACCGAGAAGAGGGGGTGAGGGAGGGGCTGGGCCCACGTCAGGGCAGATGCTGCACGGGGAGATGGGGGCTTCGGGGGCTGCAGAGGGTACGCACCATGGTGGTGAGGATGTACTTGTAAAACGCTGAGGTCATTCCCAGCTCCGAGGCCTGGAGAACACAGGAGGCAGGCATGGGGAGAAGTCGAGAGAGCAAGAGAGATTTAGAGACAGGTCTTGCAAGGAGACACCCCATAAGGAACAGTAAGAGACACCCAGAGACAGAGAGAGACAGGGGAAAGGAGACAAGTGGGGGCAGAGGGAGACCTTGGCTGCTCATGTCCCGCAGGGTGACTAGGGCCCAGGTGGGAAGAAGATTTTGTTGGAGGAGAGAATGACACCCTCAAGTGCCCGCCTCCCTCTTTAGGTCACATAGAAGACTGCCTTCTGGAGACAGGCAAAGGGACACCTCAGAAACAGGGTGGGGGAGGGCAACCTTAACCTTAACCTTAACCCCCAGGTTGCCCCAAAGCCAAATTTGGGCTGCTAATTTGTAAGGCTCAGCCTGGTCACAGGTCAGAAAAACTACCCCCTGCAATCTTTAAAAGCACTTTGCAGGGCTTCCCTGGTGGCGCAGTGGTTGAGAGTCCACCTGCCGATGCAGGGGACGCGGGTTCGTGCCCCAGTCTGGGAAGATCCCACATGCCGCGGAGCGGCTGGGCCCGTGAGCCATGGCCGCTGAGCCTGCGCATCCGGAGCCTGTGCTCCGCAGCGGGAGAGGCCACAACAGTGAAACGCCCGCATACCGCAAAAAAAAAAAAAAAAAAAAAAGCACTTTGCAATGAAAGGCAGCCAATTTAAATCTCAAGATTCGGGAATTCCCTGGCGGTCCAGTGGTTGGGACTCCACGCTTCCACTGCAGGGGGCACAGGTTTGATCCCTGGTCAGGGAACTAAGATCCCGCAAGCCGTGCAGCACAGCCAAAAAAATAAAAAAAATAAAAAGTAAATAAAAATAAATAAATCTCAAGATTCATGTTGTGAGCCCCCTTTCTCACAGTCCTCAAGGAAAACAAAGTTAGAAGACGTCTCCATGCTAGGAGTGCCCAGTTCTGTCCTGCTACCACCATTAGAACATGAAATGGCACCAGACTGCATTGCCTGTGTGGCAGGAGCTGTTATCACATGGGTTACAGCCCATTCCAGGACAGAAAAATGCAGGCTTGAGAGGAAAGTGACCACCGGTCACTCGGCTCGCACAGGAGGGGCTGGGACCCCGGCCCAGGCCTGCATTGTCTGGCTCCAGAACCCGAAATCTTTTCTCTAAGCCTCAAGAGCCCTGTGGATTCTGTCCACACTTCTTCCTGTTAGCTACGATAGACAATGATATATGGTTTTAATTTTTTAAAAACTGGAGAAAAATAAATAATACACATTCGATTATGAGGAAAAATTAAGAGCAGGGAACAATGAATGATTAATGAATGTGGGTCACCATTGGATGGCATGCGGAGGGCCCATGGGGAAATGTCCTGTGCTGGCCCTTCCTGGGTGGTGCCCTTGAGACAGTCCATTCCCCGCCCCCGCCAGAACCCCTGCTTCTTCATCCAAAAAATGGTATCATACCTGCCCTGCCCTGCAGGTTGGAGTGAGAGCCAAATTACCTTGTTTTTTTTTGTTTTTTGGGGGCCACACTGAACGAATTGTGGGCTCCTAGTTCTCCGACCAGGGAGAGAACCAGGGCCCCCTGCAGTGGAAGCGCAGAGCCCTAACCACTGGACCACCAGGGAAGTCCCGAGAGCCAAATTAAAGAAGGCACGCGAACACCTCGACACAGAGTAGGAGAGGCACTCAGTAAAGATGACAGGCGCTCCCACCACGCCCGCGTTTATTCTGGGCCAGGGCCTGTCCCAGTGCTTCCCCACCTTTCACTCATTAACCCTCACGGCACCCCACTGAGGTAGCAGGTATGCACAGAGAGGGAAGGCGACTGTCCAGGGTCCAACCAAGGGTGCAGCCGGCAAGCAGCTGAGCTGAGAGACAAAACTTCCTATTTAGCGTTTGCACGTAGGAAGCGGGGCTCCAGACCACCACGTGATAACTGAGGCCCATGGGCCTTGGTTGACTTGTTCTGTCACCCCATGTTTCTGCTCCTGATCCTGTAGGGAAATCAGAGACGGGACCCACCAGAGAGGGGAAATCAGGTGGGGACCCACCTTACGGAGAATGAGGTGGGAAATGGATGCGTTGGCGTCGATGATGATGGTGGACACTTTGTCATCTCGGATCTCCTTGAGCAGCGGCGTGGGGTCCCGGCTGTCGTCCAGCATCCTCACTGACAGCGTCTCCTTGGAGATGAGGAAGCCACGCACCAGTTCCTCCAATCGCAGCAGGCCTGAGGGAGGGGTGGGGCCCTGGGTTAGAGCCCCTCCGTGTGCCTGGAGTTGGGGCAGCCGCTCCCTCCTTTCTGGCACGGGGTAGCTGGGAGAGGACCAGGGCTCGCCCAGGATGTGGGGTGGCTGTTTGGAGTGCAGCTGGCTCTCTTGGGGTGCTGGGCCCAGGTGCCTGATGCTCAGGTCCTCTCAAATTGAAGTCTCAACCGAGACCTCCCCCGACCTCCAGATCGCTGTCTCCTGCCACCTTTCTGCCCCCACCGGGCTGCATGACAAACGTCGCACACTTCACGTGTGCATAGTCGCAATCTGCTCTCCTCGCCAAACCACCACAGTGGTGAACAGACTCCAGCCGGCCAGACGCTCAGGTCAGAACCTTTGACGGCAGCCTGGCCCCTGTCTGTCTCTCACACCCACGGCCAATCCACCCAGGCTCTACTTTCAAAACACACCCCATGGCACCGCATCCCCGTCACGGCCCTGGCCCGAGCCACTGCCATCTCCCGCCTGTGACATCGGCCACGCCTGCCCCCGGAGAGTCTGTTCCCTACACAGCAGCCAGAACTGCTGCTGTAACGCAGATGTGTCCTCCTCTGTTCCAAACCCTCCAACGGCTTCTCGCTGGTTCGGAGTGAAGGCCAAAGTCCTCACAGTCTGCAAGGCCCTACTCCATCTGCCGACTCACTTCATTATGTCCCTGACCTCATCTCCTCCTCTCCCACTCGCTTGGCTCCAGCCACGCCGGCCTCCTTGTTGTCACACACACACACACACACACGTGCCCCATGGCCTCTGCGCTGGCTGTTCCCTCTGCCTGGAACGCTCCTCTCCAGACCCCCACACTCCAGATCTTTACTCAGATATCACCTCCTCAGTGAGGTCCACGCCAACCATTCTATTTCAAATTGCACCCCCTTACTCCAGCTCTCCCAATTCCCATCATCCTCCTCTATTTGTCCACAGGACTCACTACTCCTGACCAGACCACGTCTTCTCTATGTCCACTGCCTGGCTCTTCTCATTAGGTTTGACAAGGGCCTGGTTCATGCACTGCCACATCCCTAATACCAAGAACAATGTCTGGGGACTTCGCTGGTGGATCAGTGGTTAAGAATCCACCTGCCAATGCAGGGGACAGGGGTTCGAGCCCTGGTCCAGGAAGATCTCACACGTCTCAGAGCAACTAAGCCCGTGCGCCACAACTACTGAGCCTGCGCTCTACAGCCTGCGAGCCACAACTACTGAAGCCTGCGCGCCTAGAGCCCATGCTCCACAACAAGAGAAGCCACTGCAGTGAGAAGCCTGCACACTGCAATGAGTGACCCCCGTTGGCCGCAACTAGAGAAAGCCTGCGTGCAGCAACGAACACCCAACACAGCCAAAAATAAATAAATTAAATAAATAAGTAAAAAGTAAAAAATAAAAATAATGTCTGGACCACGGCAGGTGTGCAGTGAATACCTTTTGAAAGAGGAATCCCTCCTGGAGGTGACTGAGCACAGTCCTCTCTCTCTCCAGCGGCACCCACAAGCCCGTCAGCCTCCCAGACGTCTCCACTTGAATGTCTCAAAGACACCTCAAACACAGTGTGTGCCCCTGAACTGACTGTCCCCTCCTCCTCGGGCAGGACCTGGTCACCGTCCGTGACCCCACCCTCTCCCTTCCCTCACAACTCTCCTCAAATCCATTCTGGCCCCTCCGTCCCCATGCCACCACCTGAGCCCTAACCAGGACCATCCCTCCCCGCCTCTAGCTGCTCTCCATGCCACATCTCGTGTCATGGAGTCTCCAAGTCTGCTCTCTGTGTTGCAGCCAAAGAGCCCAAAGAGCTCTTCCTGCAACACACTCGTCCCTGCCCGGTATGGGTACTTTCCATGGCCCCCATCGTCTTCAGGAAAAAACAAAAGGCCCTCAGTGATCATGCCCCGTTCCCGGGTCCTACTTCATTGCTCCCATGCTGGGAGCATCTCTGAGCCTCCCAGGGCCTCGCCTCTGCCCTGCCCTGCCCTCTGCTTTGTACATACTCCCTCTCTTCTCTCCCACCTCACCTCCTCCCTACCTTTCAGGTCCATCTTAGAGGTCCCTTTCTCTGGGAGGCAGGCTCTGAACCTCCTAGACTAGGGTTGGATCACCCCCGCTTAACTCCTGAGAGCTCGCAACACTCCGCATCACAACTGCTCGACCACGGCGTCCCCCAGTGGCCCCGGAGCTCCGGGAAGCCGGGGACCACGCCTAGCGTTGTTCACTGCTAAATCACTGGGACCTAGCAGGGGCCCTGCTCCGAGCACGTGCTCAGTCACTATCTGCGGACTAAAGAGTCTCTTTAGGGGCAGGAGTGGGTGGGGAGGGGGTGGCCTGTGGAACCAGAGGTCTGGGTTCCTAAAGGGGAAGGGATGGTGGAGACTAGGAGAGCCTGTGTCTGGATCCCCCGGGCCTTAAAATCAGGGGGCATTCATGACTGTGGGAGACTAGATGTCTTGGGAAGGGGAGTTTGGGGAAATAGAAAACAAGGCATCCAGTTCTCCTCCCTCGTGGGACTTCCCTGGCAGTCCGGTGGTTAGGACTCTGCACTCTCACTGCCAAGGGCCTGGGTTCAATCCCCAGTCGGGGAAACTAGGATCCCACAGGCCGGGCGGCGTGTCCAAAAAAATAAAATAAGAAACAGTTCTCCTCCCTCACACTCGGCCTTGGCGCAGATGAGGCTGGCCGAAGGGTAGTTGAAGGACTTGAGGATCCGGGAGACCGCCAGGCTGACGTCCTCGTTACTGGGGTACAGGCTGACAGACGCGAAGCGAAGGTACTGAAGGCGGGGCATCTCCTCGGGACCCACCTTGACGTGGGGGATCTGAACAGAGAAGAACCTTTGCTTCCATCCTGCTCCCCCCTCCCCAGCCCTCGCCTCCAGGGACCGCCCCCCCGCCAACCCCGCGTTCCCACCTCACCTCCTTCTCCCCACAGATATGGCTCACGGTGGAGGCCGACGCAGGGCTGGAGGAGGGCCCCAGGACAGACACGACCCCCTTGGGCAGGATCTGACACACTGTGAGGGGTGGGAAGAGACCGCAGATTCAGGGACCCTCTTCCTCCTCTCTGTCCCCGCCCTCAGGGAACTGCCTTGGCCCAGGAGAGAACCCGACACTCCACATGGAGCTGCCTGACCCTCCTCCACCACCTGGGGACCCAGAAGCCCAGTCCCTGACCCAGCCCACCGCAGGAGACAAAAGGAGGGGGCACGAGACAGAGGGAGGCAGGGAGACATGGCAACAGAGGGCCGGCTCAGACCAAGAGAGAGACAAAGGAAGAAATGAAGAGGATACACCAAGGACCTCCTTCTGGCTGCAAATCCAGTGCCTGGTTTCTCAGCCTTTGTCTCTCTTAAGCTTTTGAACCACGCACAACCTAAGGTGCATCCAACACCCCCTCTACCCTGAACCCACAGCCAAGGTCCCCTCTACACTCTACACCCCAAACACCATTCCTCTGCTGCATTTCCTCGCTCCTCTTTCTTCCATTTTCTTTCTCCTTAAACGTGTGCATCTCAAGACTGGGAGGTGGACGGAAGCCTTGGTTTTTACCTGTCCAGTGCCCATCCCCATGGCAGAACCCTAACTTTTCCTGAGGGAATCACATGGTTCCCAGAATTGATTGGTACCTGACCCAGGATCAAAGAACCACATTGTGCTGGCCACAGGGATCGGTTCAGAGATGGGGACAGGCTCAAACTAGGCCACTGAGAGCCTTCCCCAGGTCCTCTGCTAAAATTATCACTGCGTTTGCTAAACTGGTGAGATGCAAAGTTTTGAGCAGTTGAGGCCATCTTGCCACCAGCTGGGGAGGGCCTTCCTGAAAATGAAGCCAATTTAGAGGAAAGTAGGACCCAGAGATGAAGACACAGAGGTTCCTGGAACATCATTTGAGTGCCTGTATTAAGCCTTGCCTGAAACAATCCTGGGATATCATTTGGGTACCTGGATTCAACCAAGCCTGAAATTAATCTTTAGGCCTTTTAGTGACATGAGCTGATAAGTTCTCTTTTTTCCTTAAGGCAGCCTGAGTTGGGTTTCTGCCATCCAACTAAGAGCACCGTAACTAAACGTCTCACCTTCCTCCAAACTTATTCCTTCTGTGTCTTCCATGTTGGTGAGGGTCCCACCATTTACACTCACCAAATACCTGGAAATGGTCCTTGCCTTCAATCTTCCTCCTAATGGCCAATTAGTCACCAAATCCTGTCTCTTTTTTGTCCCCAAATTTTCTCCTATCTGTCCGCTTCTCTTCGACCCCTCCTCCCCTGTCCTGCTTTAGGGCTGTCAACTCAGGCACGCACCAGTCTCCTCGCCAGCTACCCAAATCTAGCTTCCAGACTCCACTTTCACCAGCTCCCTGTTCCAAACCCATCAACGACTCCCCACTGCCTGTAGGTGAAGGTAGCGTCTTTCAACCTGACCTGTAGACCTCCTCGAGCTGGCCTGTCAACCTGCCCAGCCTCACCTCCCACTGCCGAGTCCCACTCCAGTCCAGAAGTCTCTCACCATCCCCCCAAACACGTCCTGAGTCCAGGTGTTCAGGATGGGCGCAACCCCACATCGAGTTGCTTGGCTCCAAATACTCAGCCCTCCCCTCTCCCCAGCTCCAGACTACAGGCACATGCCTGGAATACCATCTCCCTCCATACCCTCCGACCCGGTCTCTCATTGTGTTCTGTGCTATACCAGTCAAAAAAGTCCAGGAAACATTGGACCCCATTCTCCCTCTCAGTGATCTGAAACACACATGAACATAACAAAGGCTCCGATAAAGGCCTGCAGGAAAGAACCTGTCTAAAACACCTTTGAAGGCAGCATCTCCCGAAGGTCTAATGTCCCCAGCACGTCTGTTCAAGGGACATTTGCTCAGTCTGTGAGTATTCAACAGACTCAGGCACCCCTACTATAGGGCTGGTTGTGTTCCACGGGGCATACCTTGAGCAACACCTCTCCCTCTATATCCTGCTCATCTTTCAGAGCTCAGCTTCAGTTTAGTCTTCTCCAGAACACCTTCGCTGTCCCTGCCCCTGAGGCACCCTGGCCTCGCTGCCTGGGCCCCTCATTACTTAGCTCTGGGGGCTAAGTGTCCCCAGCCAGCTGTGAAGCTTCTCTTTCAAACGAGGCCCTCAGCTCCTCCAGGGCAGCACGGGGGTTGATGCTCTCCCCACCGCCCCAGGCCCAGCAGCACCATCTCTGGGAAGGAGAGGGCAGTGCAGACAGGAAGGAAGGGGCAGATGGAACTAGAAGAGAACACGGCAAGCTGAGGTGGCCAGGGCCGAGGAACAGACGGAGGGCCACCAGCCTGCCCTGCCTCACCCCACGGCCCCTGTGGCCCTGCTCACTGGTGTCCGTGGTCTCGTACTGGCTGTCCCGCTGCAGCTCAAAGATGTCTACTTCCACGCGGGCCTTGGCTGGGACCTCGATGATCCCGTTGATCTGCTCCCGGGCCAGGGCCAGGGCCAGACGTTCACCGCGGCCACACACTGTCTGGTCGTCCAGGATGGCAGCTGAGGGGACACAGGAGTTGGGGACCATACTCCTGGGTCCTGAGGGAGGAAGGGCTGGGCTCCTGGATTCCTTGGCTCTGAGGGAGGCTGGAGGTGGGGTCAGGGCTCCAGACTCCCTGATCTGAGGTTGGAGAGAGCCGGGATCTGGACTCCTAGGTCCGGAGGAGGAAGGAGCCGGGGGCTGCTGGGCCGAGGCCCAGATCCCTGGGTCCTGAGGGGCTGGCAGGCCCAGAAAAGAACCCCAGGGAGGGCTCCGGGAGGGTCTGTGAGGAGGCAGGGGCCAGCGGGGGCGCTGTAGGGCCTCACCCATGCGCAGTGATGAGAGCACCTGGCAGCTGGGGCTGGCAAAGGCGACAATCAGCAGCAGCAGCAGCTCAGCCGGCATCTTCCTCCTTCCTCATGGGGACGCAGCTGCCGCGGCCCCCACTCGCCACCTGCAGGGAGACCCCCAGCCCACAGGGAGATTGCTGATATGGGGGCCTCTGAGCCCCTCTGGGGACTGCTGGATGGGGTGGTGACCACAGAGCCTGGGACACTGTTGCTGAGCTCTGAAGGGCCCTGCCCTCATTAGAGCTGATGAGACTGAAGGCATCGCTGTAGGGGGAGCTGAGAATCAGAGGAGCGCTAGCAGGGAGAAGCCCACAGCACGCAGGCACTGAGTGGGAGAAACACTGCTAGAGCCACCAAAATGGGAGGCAGGCATGAAAAGGATCTCAGGTAAGAGCGAATTCCAGGAACCATCTCCACCCCAGGAGGAGACCAGGAAGTGCCACCCCCCCACCCAATTCTGCCCCTGTCTCTGGGCAGGCAGCTGTTACTAGGCAACAGAAACCGGCTGGAGAGGATGCAGTGGTTGCTAGGCAACCCCATCCCAGGCCTCACTTGCCACCTTCCTGACGTCCCTGGTTCCCACAATCCCACAGGGAGAGAGGCCTGGACATCCGGGGTCTGGAGGGGAGAGTATCCAGGAGTTAGGAAACTTGGGAAGAGAAAGACACATGGAGGCACACAGATGGAGTCAGATGGTCAGACCCGAGGCACCTAAGGGACTAAAAAAGAAAAAAGGAAAAAAGAAGGGTAAAGAGAGGGAAGGGGGGGAAGCCGAGAGACAGAAAGAGGAAGAGAGGCCAGAGGTGGGAGGGATACCAAGAGACTCAGGAAAGGAGAAAGGGAAAATAGGCCAAAATATAAGGGAACAGAAAGCTGATATGAAGACAAGAGAATGGGGATAGCAATGGAGAGAAACAGAGGAGAGTTACAGGAAGATGAGGACAGGACTAGGAAAGAGAAAGAGGGAAGAGATAGGAAGACAGTGAGACACGGAGATGGAGAGAGAAAGGGCAGGGCAGAGAGAGGAAGAGAGCAGGCAGGCAGAAGAGAGGGAAGTCAAGACACAGGAGGGACACAGAATAGAACAGGAAGACAGAATGGAGAGGACACAAACCCACCGGAGATGCCACCAGAGACCTGGATGGGAAGACTCAGTGAGGCAAGGGGTGCACTGTCTGCAGAAGCGGGTCCCAAACTGTGCCCCCGCACCCAGCACCAGGGAGCTGAAGACTAGGGGCAGACAGTGAGTCTCTGCTCCCCACAACTGCTCCAGGTGCCCTGGGCTTCTGCAGGGTGACCACTGGGCAGGGATGAGTTTGGCCAGATGCATGGTGCCCCCTGGCCAACGGCCATGCCCCCAAGGGAAGGGACACTTGGGTTTCCATGGGAGGGGGTTACTGAGAGGCCTAGAATGCTGTGAGGTGAGCCTGGGGGGCTCCCCGCACCCCACTCATGCCCACAGAAGGAGGGCTCAAGCTGGGGAGATGGTAGAATGAAACTTGCTAATGGAGACAGAGGCACAATGCAAAGTTCAGATCATCCCTTGAAGCCAGAAAACCTAGGCCAGGGCCACAAGAGACCCCGCCCTCAGCCCCTGCTCTGCCACCGACTCCCAGGTGACCTCGAGCGGATCCCTCTCTCTCTCGGGACCTCTGGGAAAGACAGGCTGGGGCTGGGAGGGCCTGCTGGACAGCCTGGGGCCTGTGGACTGTAATCGGCATCTAAGGTGAAGGCCTGTCAAGGGTGGAGGAGCAAGGGAAGCAGGGAGAAGCTGGAAGGAGAATTCACAGGGGGAGGGATGTGGAGGGCGGGGCTAGGAGAGAGGCTGGAGTGAGGGGGTCATCCTGAGACACCAGGGGCTTCTGGGGGCAAATCAGGGAGCAGAGACTAGAGGATAGATAGAAAGACCGAGAATGAGACAGGAGCCAGAAGGGCAGGGACCCACAGGTGGCAGACACGGGTGGAAGCCGAAAGACACAGTCCAGGGACAGGGCTGGGGGCAGCAGATGGACACAGAGGTACAGGAAGGCACAGACAGAAAAACAGACAGACCAAAAGTAAGTAACTGGGGCTAAATGAGAGAGAAGGACACACACACATCACCTACAAGTGAGACACCAAAGGGGACAGAGACAAGACAGAGAGCGTGAGAGAGGAGGGGCAGGGAATCAGGCCCGAGTCTCACAGGCCCAGGTACTTAGGCAAAGCCAGATAAAGATGGAAACACAGCAGCTGAGTGAGCGGAAAGGGCCCTGCCAGGGTAGGAAGACAGACAAGTGGGCAAGTGAGAGATATCACAAAGGGGAGAGGGCAAATGAGGTGAGGCAAAACAACTAACAGGTACAGGAACCGTGGGGAGAAGAGAAATTGAAAAACTCTGGAAAGAAGGAGGGCTAGTCGGAAAGAGACAGAGAGAAAAGGTACGTGAGCCACACAGTTTCTCTCGAGAAGAGGAAGGGGCAAGTGGGACAGACACAAGATAGACAGAGTCCCAAACAAGGAGAGACGAGAAGTGAGAGTCAGGGAGGGAAACTGAGGGAGGAAGAGTGAGTGACCTGGAGGGGCACAGGCAGGAGACAGGACAAGCACCCACCTAAGGGGGGCAGGTCCACACAGAGGTGCATCACTCAGAGCACCTTGGAAGGGGCGGTCATTCCCAGAGCCTGCAAGCCCCAAAGGGAGGGAAGGAATGGGAACCAAAGGCCTGGCAGGGGAATGGAGAAGTGGGAAGAGAGAATGGGGGTGGGGGGGAGATCACCATAGAAAAAACAAAGTGGACCATGGAGGGGGGCAGTTGCTAAAGGAGTGAGGGATGGAGGAGACAGGACGAGGAGTGGATCCGGGGAAGAAAGCAGAAAAGTAAGAGGAGGAAGACAGCCTCCGAGCCCAGAGTTAGAGAGGCAGACAGGGGAGCAGAGGCACAGGCAAAGCAAACAGGGGACAGAGGGCAGTGCAGAGAGGGCTAGACGGGGCATGGGATCCTCCCAAAAGAGAGAGAGGAGAGACAGGGGAGTTTCGAGAGACAGAGGGAGGAGAGGGAGACGGAGACAGAGATCAGCAGAGACACACCAAGAAAGGGCTGGGCTAGCAGTAAGGAGAAACAAGTTGGACAGAGCTAGAGCGAGGCCCAAGAGACACATGAAATGGAGATTCCAAAACGGAAAGACATTTCCAGGAGATACAGACCGGCTGGGATGGGACGCATGGCAGGCAGAGAGGATGAGGCTCAGAGGAAAGAAGAGAGACTGAAACAGAGTGAGAGAGCAGAGCCGGTCACCGCGGGGCCGAGGCTGGAGCAAGCAGGGGCGGAGACCAGCCAGGAGTCCCGGAGAGGGAGTGAGACCGCAAGTAAGAGCCAGCCAGCCCCTCAGGAGCCCAGCAGCTGGGGGCTGGGAGGCAAGATGAGCTCTGTACCCAGAAGAAGGGGTGAGGAAAGGCCAAGGGGAAGGAAGGCTGGGAGATGGAGGGCGCAGGGCAGGCCCTTGGTGGGGGAGGGTATCTGCCGTTCCGGGGAGCAGGGGAATGCGGGGCCCCCCACCAGGCCGCAGTGAGCCCAGCCTTCCAGGACCCGGGCCCGGCCCCAGCCCAACCCCCATCCTGCAGACACTCACGGATCCTGGTGGGACGGAGGGCTGGGCTCCCTCGAGGCCCGAGGAACGACAAGGAGGAGATGCTCTGACGCTGGGCGGTGTGGCTGGGGCGGGGGGAGAGGGCAGTCCAGAGGGCCCCCTCCCCCACCTCCGGCAGTGGCCCCCAACTAACCCAAAATGGGGGTGCTCCCGGGGCGCAGGGAGGAAGGACAGGTGGAAGAGGAGAGGGCGGGCCGGGGAGGGGAGGAAGGGGAAAGGAGAAAATGGAGGAGGGAAGGGGAGAGAGGAGAGGGGGAAGGAGCAAATGGAGGGGAAGGAGGGAGGAAGGTGAAAACGAAAGGGAGGGGGCACAGGCAGAGCCGGGGGAGGGGGAAGCCGGCCCAGGCAAGGGCCCCCGCCCCCTCCCCTAGCCAGGCCGGCCTGGGGGGGCCACGGGGGGCGAGGACTGGGTGGAGACAAGGAAGCTGGCCATCGGGAGAAGTGGGGGAGGGGAGGGCTTGGTGGGGGGGAGGGGGCCACCCCTTCCCCCCTCCCCCCTGGAGCCCCGGCCCTGCCCTGGAAGAGGCTAGGGCCTGTGGACCTCAAGCCCTCAGCCCCCACGGGAAAGCATGCTGGGGGCAGGGAGAGGCAGAGGAGTGGAGGGCCTGGGGAGGACGGGGTGCTGGGAGACCCAAAGAGTGATGAGAGGGCCGGAGAGGTGGAGAGATAGGGAGGAGGGAGAGGAGGAGGGAGGGGAGGATGGAGAGAAGCAGGTGGAAGAGGGAGAAGGAGGGGGGGGGTGTCCCGGGGGCACCCAGCGCAGGGCCTCAGCAGGAGGGCCTGGCCATGGACCCCTGGTTCCCTGTGAGAAGCAGCCGCCGGCTCCGGGTCCCCAGCTGGGCCTGCCTTCCTGCTGCTGGTTGCCACCGCAGCCGCGGCCACCACCACCACTTCTCCTTCTCCCCTCCGAGGCCGCCGCCTGCCTGCCCGCCTGCCGCCCGCGCTGGGTCCTGGAGCGCAGGGGGGCGGGGGGGAGAGAGATGAGGGAGGGAGGGAAGGAGAGAGGGAGGGAGGGAGACGGGGAGGAGGGTGGGCAGGAGGGAGGCAGGCAGTCAGAGAGAGAGAGAGAGAGAGAGAGATGGAGCGATGGGAGTCAGGGGAGGGGGAGCCCGTAATGGTCCGAGCTGGGGAGCCCCCGGAGAGGAGAATGCTGATGAGGGGAAGGCGCTGCATTGGACAGAGGGCCCACCCGCCGCCACCTCCTCCACCACACCATGCCACCGCCCTGCCCAGGCAGCCCTTGGGCACAGGAGTCCACAGAGACACAGCTGAGAGGCAGGGAGACCTGGGGAGAAGGCCATGGAGCTGGGGGAGAGGGCTACAGAGATGAAGAAAAATGCAGAGAAACAGCAAGACAGCCATCAAGAGCCACAGAGGTGGACCAAGGTCCGCAAACCCCACAAGGACAAGGACAGGGAAAAGCCCAGAGCAAAGAAAGGGTCATCTAGACCAGGGAGCAGACCACAGAGACAAGCTAAGGACCTCGGAGACAAGGGCAGTTCGTGGACTCAGAGAGCCCCCCATGAAGATGGGGACAGGGGGCAGCTCATGGACTCAGAGAGCCCCCAGGAAGATGGAGAGAGGCCCACAGGAACGGAAAGCACTCCTCAGGCATGGGGAGTGGTCCATAGTGACAGGAGAAGACCATGGACAGGAGGAGAGAACCACAGACACTGGAACAAGGATGCATATTACAGAGACAAGGAGGAGGGCCAAGAAAAGTGGGAGAGGGTCACGGAAATGGAGGGAGGCCCACAGACACCAGAAAACCCACAAAGGCAGAATGTGGACACAAAAGGCCCACTGAGGCAGGAGCAGCCGGCCCATGGAGAAAAGGGAGAAGCCCCCAGAAATAGAAATAGTCCCCATGGAGGTGAAGGGATGGGTGGTGAGTATGAGAATTCTCCATCATGCAGAAAGAAATCCTGGGGACCTGAGTGGGTGGGAGAAGATTCACCCAAGCATAGTCAGTGGGAAAGGGCAGGGAGCTGGAGGGCAGAGCCAGCAGAAGTGGAAGACTCCCTCCCTCTTGGAGAGAGCTGAGCAGGGCAGGGGGATGGAAGAGAGAAGCAGAGATACAGATCTTGGAGTGGGGGTGGGTGGTGCATGGCTGGGTGGGGGGTGAAATTTTGGGGGAAGGAACATGACAGTTGGCGCTGAAGGCTGAGTCCATGACTCACCACCACCCCCAATGCTCGTGATGGGGAGGAGACACTGAGACACTCACGTGCAGCCCCCAGCACACGTGACCGCATGCCTCGCGCGCATATACTCTGCACGTGGCAACTCTCACATCGGCCTGGCATGGGAGGCCCCCTGCATCCCCCACATGCTTCTGACATATACATCTGACCCTGAAGGCCCACCGACTTTACATATACCTCCTCGCCCTACTTAAGGGGCCCCCAACACCCACCCTCAGCTCCAGCTCGCTCTGAAAGCGCAGACTCGCCCTGGCCTCTAGGCCTTTGCTTATGCAGGGACCCCAGCGTAGAATGCCTATCCTAGATTGAACCTGTCCCAGAAGTCCTAGTCCTGTGCCACCATCTCCAGAAAAACTGACGCAGGCCTCAGGTTACTCCTGTATCATCTGAAGTGAAGGGACCTAGTCAATCCAGATAAATTGGGAAATACAAGCAGAAGGTCGCAGCAGAAAGGGGCCTGATAAATCAAGCCTGACCCTTCCATTTTCAAGTGGACAGGAGTGAGACTCTGCCCCAGGGCATGGAGCCTGTCAAAGGCTGAGTCTAGCTTCCAGGTTATCTGGTTCCTGCCCCTGGTGATTTCATCCTGAGGGCAAATCCAGATTACTAGCCTTAGAGCTCACTGGTTACCACCAACTTCTTTCCTTTACTTATTGCATTCATCCATTTAGCATGCCACTCTGGACGTCCCACCTGTCAGGCAGTAGAGCCTGGGAGCCAAGAGTATAGACCTTGGAGTCAACTCCTGGGTTACAATCCTGGCTCTGTCTCTTCCTAATGGAGGACAATTTATTTAATTTCTCTGAGCCTCAGTTTCTTTGCAAAGTGAGAGCAATAGTTCCTCCCTCCCAGGGTTATTGAGAGGATTAAACTGTATGATGCATGGAAAGCACTGAGCATAATACTTAGCAAGTCATAACACACTCAAGACACATTAGCTATTATTACTAGGCTCCTTGAGATCCTAATAAAAATAACTCTTGGGTTTCCCTGGTGGCGCAGTGGTTGAGAGTCCGCCCGCCGATGCAGGGGACACGGGTTCGTGCCCCGATCCGGGAAGATCCCACATGCCGCGGAGCAGCTGGGCCCGTGAGCCATGGCCACTGAGCCTGTGCGTCCAAAGCCTGTGCTCTGCAACGTGAGAGGTCACAAAAAAAAAAAAAAAAAAACCTCTTACATAGATTAAAAAGTTTTTTTAATTAAAAAAATCTTACTGAAGTATAGTCGATTTACGTGTTAATTTCTGTTGTACAGCAAAGTGATTCAGTTATACATATATATTCTTTTTCATTATGGTTTATCACAGGATATTGAGTATAGTTCCCTGTGCTATATGGTAGTACTTTGTTGTTGCTGTTGTTGTTTTGCACTTTGTTGTTTAATCCATCATACATATAATAGTTTTCATCTGCTAATCCCAAACTCTCAATCCTTCCCTCCCCCACCTCACCTCCTTGGCAACCACAAGTCTGTTGTCTATACCAGTGAGTCTGTTTCGTAGGTATCTTCATTTGTGTCGTATTTTAGATTCCACATATGAGTGATATCATATGGTATTTGGCTTTCTCTTTCTGACTTACTTCACGTAGTACGATAATCTCAAGGTCCATCCGTGTTGCTGCACATGGCATTATTTCATTCTTCTTCGTGGCTGAGTACTATTCCATTGTATATATACCACATCTTCTTTATTCATTCATCTGTTGATGGACATTTAGGTTGCTCCCATGTCTTGGCTACTGTACATAGTGTTGCTATGAACATAGGGGTGCGTGTATATTTCCAAATTATAGTTCTGTCTGGATATATGCCCAGGAGTGGGATTGCTGGATCATAAAGCAACTCTATTTTTAGTTTTTTGAGGAACCTCCATACTGTTTTCCATAGTGGCTACACCAATTTACATTCCCACCAACAGTGTAGGAGGGTTCCCTTTTCTCCGCACCCCCCCCAGCACTTAACTCTTACATAGCTTTTACTCTGTGCCTCACAACCACACAAGACAGGGGCTATTATCCTGCAAGTGAGGAAACTGAGGCACAGAGGAGTTGACTTGCCCAAGACAACAGCTAAGAAGTGGCAGGGCCAGGATTCCAATCCAGGCAGCCTGGTTTAATTACATGGGTCTGGAGTTAGAGTTTAATCTAGTAGAAAGTTAGGATACCCAGTTAGAATCCAATTGAAGGACATAGCAAGAGTGGCTGAAGAGTCAGACCTAGGTCTGACTCAGTGTTTGGGGTCCCCTAGGAGCTTTTTGGCCTTAGGAAAGTAAATGACCAATTCCTCTAGACTCAGTTTACTCATCTGAGAAATGGGGGGGGGCAGTTAGAACAAGTGAATCTCTTGCAGCTCCTGTCCTTGGGAAGTAGCACTGGAAACATAACAGTGCTGGGGCAACTTGCTCCCAAGGCTCTGAGGGCCAGAAGGGGACGTTGAGTAGGAGTGGCCAGAGCTCCTTGAACATATAGGTACTCCAGCTTCCCTGAGCTTTGGGGGCATCAGCCTGGAAGGGGGGCACCCTAGAAGAAAGGAGAATATAATCCAGACATTACAGGGTCACTTTCTTCAGGTTCTCACCCTGGTTGTCCTTCAGGTCATCTACCCCCGACATTTCCTGTTTCTTCAAATGAAACTGCCTGAGCTGTCTGAGGACTGGGCACTGTCACACCCACTGGCTCAGCCCTGGGGTCGGGATTGGCCTGAGACCTTAGTGACACTTGAGTAAGGGAGATGGGGCAGGGACTAGGTTTCCCAATAGGCAGGGATTCAGACCTCTGCCCTTGGCTAGAGGAAGCCTGTGGGTACCATGGCAGGGAGAGAAGGGGCCCTCGAGATCCCCATTGCAACTTCCTCTGTCCTGTCTGACCTGGCTCTGAAAGCCTTGATAATAAAGAGACACTGTCCTGGACTTGGTTTCCTTTGAGACTCTCTTGGACCAGGGCCTGGGTTGAGGGGAGCTTGGGGAAAAATGATGATCCATCTGGATACTTTCCATCAGTAGTTTACTGGCTAGCTCCTTCCTGTCATTCCTCAGTGACCTCCGAGAGAGGCCCACCCAAGTTCATTCCACACCCTCTGCCTACCTGCTGTATTTTCTTTACAACACTGTCACTGGCTGTCTACATTTATTTTTGTACCTGGTATTTTCTACCCTCACTAAAATGTAAACTCCACGAGGGCACAGACTTTTCTTGTTCCTTCTCTATCCCTACAAAGATTAACCTTGACCTGGCATATCGTAGCCGGTTATTAAATAATCACGAATAGAAAACAAATGAAACTGCCCGTCCCCGATTTTATGTTTTCTCCTCCATTTCCCATTTCCTCCCTTATGCTTCAGGTTTTCATTGTTCCCTCAGATTCCTTCTCTCCTTGTTTTTCCTCCGACATTTCTTCTCCCCCTCCCTCAAGAGTCCCTCGGTTTTTCTTCCCTTCCTTCTTGCTGCCTTTATTCCTCTTTTTTAAAAAATTAATTAATTTATTTTTGGCTATGTTGGTGGTGTTGTTGTTGCCGCTCCCGGGCTTTCTCTAGTTGCAGAGAGCGGGGGCTACTCTTCGTTGCGGTGCCCGGGCTTCTCATTGCAGTGGCTTCCCTTGTTGTAGAGCCAGGCTCTAGGCGCCCGGGCTTCAGTAGTTGTGGCTCACGGGCTCTACAGCGCAGGCTCGGTAGTTGTGGCGCATGGGTTTAGTTGCTCGGCGACAATGTGGGACGTTCCCCGTCCAGGGCTCGTACCTGTGTCCCCTGCATTGGCCGGCAGATTCTTAACCACTGCGCCACCAGGGAAGTCCCTATTCCCTTCTTTCTAATGAAGTGAGTCTGGAGCCTTGATTTCCCCTTTTTCTCTCCCTGCAATTGGTGCTATAGTTTCCCGTCTCCCCTTCGCGCTGACTGTGCTTCACTCTCTCCTTTCTTTCCTCTGGAATTCCTGCGCCTCGAGTCCCCCGCCTCCGCCCTCCGAGTGTCGGGTACCTCAATTTCCCCCACTTTACCCCTCGACCCCGAGGGACCTCCCGACCGGCAACCCCAACATGGCGCCCGAAGCAGCGCTCCGCCGTCTGACGTCACCGCGCTGTCCTCCCCTCTAGAGCCTTCAAACGGAATCGCTGAGGAGGTGGAGGAGGAACATCCTTCAGGGGGCGTAAGGGGGCGGGCACTATCAACCCGGGGGCCGGCCGGTGAGAGAACGTCGCTGGAGGATTGGTTGGGCGCTGCGGGGGATCCAAACGTCACATATTATTGGCCCAGGGCTCGGAGACGTGAGCGTCGATTGGCAGAACGGCAGGGGCCAGACAGGCGATGATTGGGCTCATTCGCCATCGGCGCGGCGGCCGACGAGGAAGGTGGGAGGGGCGTTCCTGAGGGTGATTGGGGGCGAGAGCGAGGCTGCGGAGCAGGCGAGAGGAGACGGCGGGAGCTAGAGAGGGCGTAGCGCTAGGGTGGCCGCGCGAGGGGAGCTGCGGCCCGGGCCCGGGGGGTGCGAGACGGCTGAGGCGGGTAAGTGCGGGCGGGCGTGTGAAGGCCGGCCGGGCTCCCCACCCTCCCCCCGCGGTCTCCACTCGTCACCTCGCCTGCGCACTGAGGGCCGGAGGGGGGCGCGCGCCGGGAGATGAGGGCGGAGCGGTACCAACGGCCCGCGGGGCGCGCGGGAAGCTGGGCGGGGCCCGGGCCGGGGTGGCGGGTGGGAAAGGGGCCAGAGTCCTGGGAAGGGCGAGGAGGGACGGGGCTTGGGCTGGGGGCTGGCAGGGACCTGGGTGGTAAGGGAGGCGTTAGAGCTGCCCCCGGGAGGGTCTCCAAGACTCCTGGGAGTACGCGGCAAAGGGCTGGGCGCTGGGACAGTCCAGGACCGAAGGAGGGTGGACGGTTAGAGGGCAGTAGGGTGCCCAGGGAGGGGTTTAGGCCGTGAGAACAGAGGTGGTTAAGTTACCGTAAAGAGAAACTCTAGTTATTCCTGGAGAGTTAGGCCAATGAGAGGGGTCTTGGTGTGAAAAGATATCAGGAAATGGATGTGCCTAGAGGGGAGATTTAGAGCTGAGGGAGAGGTCCCGGTGTGAAGAATGGGGTTACATTAATGTGAAGAGTTAAACCACAGTGGGGGGGGCGCGTTGGGTACCCTTGGAATGGGTTGAGAGGGGTCTCTGTGCAAAGAAGGGTTATGTTTTATGTTATGTTAAGTGAAACTGGCGTCTGGGTATCCCTAGAATAACTTGAGGAGAAATGGTCTTTCTGAAAAGTACTAGGAATTAGGTCAAGGTGAAGAGTAGGAATTGGGGATCCCTGGAGGGAGTTAGGGTGGTGAGAGAGATCTGTGTGTTAAGCTGGGGAGGTCTGGGTAGCCGCAGGGTAGTAGGATGGTCAGAGGGCCCTGGGTGTGAGGAAGAGGGGTCTGGCTATCTATCAGGGTTAGGGTGGTGGTAGGAGGGGTTTTGCCTAAGGGGGGGTTTCACGGTATTCTTAATGAGATTTGGACAGTGGGAGGGGTATGTGGGAAAGGAGTTTAAGCCATTATGAAGTATAGTCTGTATATCCTTGGATTGTAATGGAGTATGTGTGGGATCTTTTTGTGGAAAAGAGGAATTTTGATATGAAGAGGGGGTCTGAGCATCCCTGGAATGGGTTAGGGTGGGGTTGGGTCTTTTTGCAAATAAGAGGGGTTTAGGTTGATACGAAGAATGGTGTCTGGGCATCCCTAGAATGGGTTGGGGTGGGGAGGAAGGGGGTCTTTTTGCAAAGAAGAAAAGGTTAGGCTAATAATGTGAGGTGGCGGGAGTCTGTCCCTAGAATGGGTTAGGGTGAGGGTGGGTCTTTTTGTAAAGAAGAGGGGTCTGGGTATCCCAAGAATGGGTTAGGGTGGGAGGGGTCTTTTTTGCAAAGAAGAATATGTGAAGAGAGGTTCTGGGAATCCCTGAATGGTCTAGGGTGGTTGTCCATAAAGAAGGAGGGTTTAAATCAGTATGAAGAGGGGGTCTGGGTACCCCAGAGAGAATTGTAGATGATGTCTCAGTGCACAGAAGAGGTAGGTGATTAATGTGAAGGGTGTCTGGGTGCCCTGGAAACATGAGTTAGGGTGGTGGGAAGGGTCTGAATGTGAAGAAAGGATTAGGCTTTTGTGAAGATGGGTTTGGGTGTCCTGGATAGGCCCTTAGGGTTGTGGGAGAGGGCTTTGATTTGTAGAGGGAGTTAAATAATTTGAAGAGGGGGATCTGGGGATCACGGGGAAGTGGTTAAGGTTTGGAAAAGGTCTGCGTGTGGAGATGGGTTAGGCCAATGTGAGAAAAGTTTATTGATGTGAGGAACCTGGGCATCAAAGGGAGAAAGTTAGCGGGTGACAAGCTGTGTACAAAGGAGGAGGGTTGCATCATGAGAGGGTGCTGAAAGTGGCAGGGCCCTGGGGCAGTTTGAGTGGTCAGTGTAAAAAGAGATAGAGAACCTGGGGGTGGGAGCAGAGGAGGAGTGAAGCTCTGAACAGTGGGTGGTTTGGGCCTGTGTGAGGACTCTCCCCGGCAGTTGGGGGTAGGGATGGGGTAGTATGTTGGTAAGAAGAGTCAGTGGAAGGAAATCTGACTGGAGAGGGTCCTGTGTGATGGGTTGGGGCTTTGGGCCAGCTGTGAGGCATGAGAATGAGAGATTGGACAGGTTGCAAGGATCTGGTAGGTGGAGTTTAATGCTAGTTGATGCAGAGGTGAGATTTGGACAGATCCACTGGGAACGGACTGCGGGGAAGGTTTTGTGCTTGGTGCTCTTGTGTGTTCAGGAGAGGAAGGATTGTTAGGGAGTGGAAATATGGAAGCAAGAAGTTAGATGGGGAAATTGATCTAGGATTTTGGTAGGGAAATGATAAAGGGAAAGAATTTTCCCTGGGAAGGACTGAGGAAGCAGTGGCTTAGATACAATTTGTCCCCACTTCTCCCAGCCCAGGGTCTTGCCGCCGTCATGACTGAGGAGTCAGAGGAGACAGTCCTATACATTGAGCACCGCTATGTCTGCTCTGAGTGCAACCAGCTGTATGGATCCCTGGAGGAGGTGCTCATGCATCAGAACTCCCACGTGCCCCAGCAGCACTTTGAGCTGGTGGGTGTGGCTGACCCTGGAGTCACTGTGGCCACAGAGGCAGCTTCTGGCACGGGCCTCTATCAGACCCTAGTGCAGGAGAGCCAGTACCAGTGCCTGGAGTGTGGGCAGCTGCTGATGTCACCCAGCCAGCTCCTGGAGCACCAGGAGCTGCACCTGAAGATGATGGCGCCCCAGGAGGCAGCGCCAGCTGAGCCACCACCCAAGGCACCCCCCCTGAGCGCCAGTACCATCCACTATGAGTGTGTGGATTGCAAGGCTCTCTTTGCCAGCCAGGAGCTCTGGCTGAACCACCGGCAGACGCACCTCAGGGCCACTCCCACCAAGCCTCCGGCTCCAGTTGTCCTGGGGTCCCCAGTTGTCCTGGGGTCCCCCGTGGGCCAGGCCCGCGTGGCTGTGGAGCACTCATACCGCAAGGCGGAAGAAGGTGGGGAAGGGGCAGCTGTCCCCTCTGCCGCTGCCACCACCGAGGTGGTGACTGAGGTGGAGCTGCTCCTCTACAAGTGTTCTGAGTGCTCGCAGCTCTTCCAGCTGCCAGGCGACTTCCTGGAGCATCAGGCCACCCACTTCCCGGCTCCCGCCCCAGAGTCTGAGGAGCCTGCCTTGCAGCAGGAGACTCTGACCCCATCACCTGCAGAGGTGCCTGTGTCTCAGCCTGACCCACTGCCATCCTCTGACCACAGTTATGAGCTGCGCAACGGTGAAGCCATTGGACGCGATCGCCGGGGGCGCAGGGCACGGAGGAACAACAGTGGAGAGCCAGGCGGGGCAGCCACCCAGGAGCTCTTCTGCTCAGCCTGTGACCAGCTCTTTCTCTCACCTCACCAGCTGCAGCAGCACCTGCGGAGTCACCGGGAGGGTGTCTTTAAGTGCCCCCTGTGCAGTCGTGTCTTCCCCAGCCCTTCCAGTCTGGACCAGCACCTCGGAGACCACAGCAGCGAGTCTCATTTCCTGTGTGTGGACTGTGGCCTGGCCTTTGGCACAGAGGCCCTCCTCCTGGCCCACCGGCGAGCCCACACCCCAAATCCTCTGCATTCGTGTCCATGTGGAAAGACCTTTGTCAACCTCACCAAGTTCCTTTATCACCGGCGTACCCATGGGGTTGGGGGTGTCCCTCTGCCCACAACACCAGTCCCACCGGAGGAGCCTGTCATTGGCTTCCCTGAGCCAGCCCCAGCAGAGACTGGAGAGCCAGAGGCCCCGGAGCCCCCCGCTGCTGAGGAGAGCCCAGCAGGGCCTGCTGCCCCAGGCACCTACCGCTGCCTCCTGTGCAGCCGTGAATTTGGCAAGGCGTTGCAACTGACACGGCACCAGCGTTTTGTGCACCGGCTGGAACGGCGCCATAAGTGTAGCATCTGCGGCAAGATGTTCAAGAAGAAGTCTCACGTGCGTAACCACCTGCGCACACACACAGGTGAACGGCCCTTCCCCTGCCCAGACTGCTCCAAGCCTTTCAACTCACCCGCCAACCTGGCCCGCCACCGGCTCACACACACAGGGGAGCGGCCCTACCGGTGTGGGGACTGCGGCAAGGCTTTCACACAGAGCTCCACCCTGAGGCAGCACCGCCTGGTGCATGCCCAGCACTTCCCCTACCGCTGCCAGGAGTGCGGAGTGCGTTTTCACCGCCCCTACCGCCTGCTCATGCACCGCTACCACCACACGGGCGAGTACCCCTACAAGTGTCGCGAGTGCCCCCGCTCCTTCTTGCTGCGACGGCTGCTGGAGGTTCACCAGCTTGTGGCCCATGCCGGGCGCCAGCCCCACCGCTGCTCGTCCTGTGGTGCTGCCTTCCCTTCCTCGCTGCGGCTGCATGAGCACCGCTGTGCAGCTGCCGCTGCCCAGGCCCCGCGGCGCTTCGAGTGTGGCACCTGTGGCAAGAAAGTGGGCTCAGCTGCTCGGCTGCAGGCCCACGAGGCAGCCCACGCAGCTGCTGGGCCTGGGGAGGTCCTGGCTAAGGAGCCTCCGGCCCCTCGGGCCCCACGGGCTGCTCGCACACCAGTGGCCTCCCCAACGACCCTTGGAGGCATGGCACCTGCAGCCCCTGCGGCCCCTGCCCGACGCCGTGGCCTGGAGTGCAGCGAGTGCAAGAAGCTGTTCAGCACGGAAACGTCACTGCAGGTACACCGGCGCATCCACACAGGCGAGCGGCCATACCCGTGTCCAGACTGTGGCAAGGCCTTCCGTCAGAGTACCCACCTGAAGGACCACCGCCGCCTGCACACAGGGGAGCGGCCGTTCGCCTGTGAAGTGTGTGGTAAAGCCTTTGCCATCTCCATGCGCCTGGCAGAACATCGCCGCATTCACACGGGTGAGCGGCCCTACTCCTGCCCCGATTGTGGCAAGAGCTACCGCTCCTTCTCCAACCTATGGAAGCACCGCAAGACCCACCAGCAGCAGCATCAGGCAGCTGTGCGGCAGCAGCTGGCAGAGGCAGAGGCTGCCGTCGGCCTGGCTGTGATGGAGACTGCAGTGGAAGCCCTGCCCCTGGTGGAGGCCATTGAGATCTACCCTCTGGCTGAGGCTGAGGGGGTCCAGATCAGTGGCTGACCCTGCCTCATGTCCCTCTTCAGCACCACCATGCCCTCTTGCTGAAGAGCTTTCTCTACCATCCCCTTAAGTCTCTGTACATACTGTGCCCCTTTTCCACCCCTCTCAACTGCCATGTAAGTTCTGTAACTGGATTTATTCTTTCTTCTGAGGGGGGTGCTCTAGGGTCCTTGACGTGCATAAAGGTGCCCCCGCCCCCACACACACCTGTTGGCCCCAAGGTGAAATGGTCAATAAAGACTGAGTTGGACATTTATGTGCTTTTGTCTGGCCTGGCCGTGTGGGGTGGTGGAATTTGGGAGCTGTGAGCCCCAGGTTCTTGGGTCTGACTTTTCATGGCTGCATTCCCAGTGCCTAGAACAGGGCCTGGCAAGTAGTGGAGCTCAGTAAACGGAAACTAAGGAGGACCTAGAGTCCATGGGCATGGCTTTCAGGGAGCAGGGACTTCACTGTGGTAGTAGATGGGGCCAGCATGGTTCTCTTGCCACTAGAGGTCCCCACAGCCCCATAGAAAAGCCTGAAGCTGTTTCTGCTGGTGGCAGGAACATTTAGGAAAATCTTCAGGTTCTCACCACCCCTGTCCCCTTCTCTCTGGCCTGACGTGAGCCTTCTCCTCCAAGGCCATCTGATTTTCTCACTATGCATCCCTGAAGGCGAACACAGGTCTCGGAAGGGCACGGTCTCCGGGGCAGTAGAGGAGGTGGCTTCTGGGACACGATCCAGCTGTGGGATTGGAGAAGATTCTGAGTAACAGTCTCTGGGGGTAGGAAGCCTCACAAGGGGAGGTGCTCTGACACCCACCTGGAGTTGGCCTCTGGCTCAGCCCACGGATGTTGGTTGTGGGGAGAGGGGTGGTTGGGGTAGCTGACTGATGTTTGAATGCCCAATTTGTCTCAAATATTTTCCTACATTTTTGGGAATGATCTTCACACTGATCCCGTGAAGAGAATGTTTTGTAGGAAAGGAGTCTGAAGTCAAAAGCAGTGAAGTGACTTGCCCAAGGTCATTCAAACCAGATAGGGCAGAGCTTGAATTTCAGTGTAGTTTGATTTGGTTTAATCACCTGGACGCATTCCTCTACACTCTTCTGCCTTCTCCATACTTGGGGGAGGGCAGTGGAGAGAGGATACGGTGAATGTGTGACTGGTGGAAATGCTCAGCTCCTATGCTAGTCTTTTCTCTTAAGAGCCACACTCCAAGAAAAATACCCCCCCCCCAAGGTTACTGTAGTCTTTTTGTTAGAATTCTTATCGGAACCCTAGTAAATGAGAGGTAAAGGGAAGCTGTTTGCATTGAAACGAGGGGAAAGGGAGGCCTGAGAGCAGCCCACTCAGCCTCTCCATTACTCTCGACTCCCTTCATCAATCCTGTAGCCCTCTGTGGGCACTGGAGCTTATGCTTCTCTTCATTTTTAAAAAGGTAAACCACTCAGCCTTTTGATATCTCGACAGCTCCTAATGAAGTAGAGCGCTTAATATGTTAAGCAGTTGTTTTCGACCAGAGTGTTTTGATCGTGGGCACCATCTTTCAGTAACCTCATACCCTGCAGAAAGGACTCGAGCCATCTTAGCCCAGCATGCCAGAGCCCCTTAATCCACAGGTGAAGATTCATTCTCAGACTGCCTCCTTTCAGGAAGAGCTGTAACATCCAGAAAGTCATATCAAATAAATGCTTAGAACAATTGGAGGATTTATCTTTGCAAAACCAGATAAAAATCAGGCTGAATCAAGGGACAGGAATGGAGGAAAAAACCCTGAGGGTCAACCCTGGATGACCCCAAGATAAAGATGCTTTCAGCAGAGAAGCAGCTGGGTGACAGTGGAGGGGATCACCCTTCCTCTATTGTGGTTCCTTTTTAGAGCCTCTAATGAAAACTTTAGACTCCCACCCTGAGAAAAGTTTATGTGTGCAAACATGTTTATGAACAAGCCATGGTTCACCGTCACCCTACCGAAACTTCCGTGGTCCTCAGTTGGACCACTCTCCTAAAAAAGATCGGACTAATCAGACCCTTCTTGGATGCTGGGATTTGCATCGGACAGGCAAAGGTTCTTGAACTTTCATGTGTGTTAGGCAATTTCCCCAGAGATTTGGATCCAGCAAGCACGTCTTGGTGAGACCTAGGCATCTGTGTTTTGAACACACCAATTCGGATGCAGGTGACTTGCAGACCCCACTAAAAAGAACCTTGCATTGCTTGGTTTTAGTTGGATGTGGAAGCTGCTTAAGCAGAACTGTCAGGGGGACAGAACAGTGGTCCTCTAGTGACAATATGTTCTTGATGATATGAGGCCCAAGTATGACTGTACAGGGGAGACCCTGTAGAGCAGCTGAGCACGTTTACAAGGCTACAGGTGGATGCCTAGTTCAGCTCCAGAGTGCTCTCAGGTGTGGCATCTGTGCTTGTCACAGGCTGGCCTGGGTGCCAAAGACCTTTTGGGTCTGTATGGTTCTGACTGCACCCCCTACAGTCAGGGGGCTGGAACAAATGACCTTCCTCCGGGTACTACTCTGAACCTCCAGCCCAACATCCCACTGCCCCATCCCTACTGACTTGGCTGGAGAGTTGGAGAAGTACTTTTTTTTTTCTCTCTTGCCAAAACGGTGCAGTACTAATATATTTTCTCTTTCGAAATGATCAAATCCTCTCCTACTCGTTTCCTTTCTCCTGTTCCCCTATCCCTTACTATTGAATTTGCAGAATCCCAGCACCTGTGTGCCAGGCATACGTTAGAGCATGGAACAGTGACAAGAAGACCTGACAGCAGTGAGAACACACAGTTATTGACACCATTTCAGATTTTCAGCAGTGAGGTCCTGGGGATCAGCCCGTGGTCTGGCCTGTGGAACGGTTGTTCCTGCCAAATGACTTAGTCGAGATGAGCACAAAAATTTGAGCGAATGAGAGACCTAATGTTCTGAAAAAGAAGTCAGGTGTGTATCTTGTACCACCAGACAACTTCAAAGTCAACTCTTTGTAAAGGGTCTTGTTAGTCCTCTGTGGATGGAGGTAGGGAACTACTCACTTGTTTCCTGCATTTCTCATAGTTATTTATTGAAGCCAGCGTGCTGGAGATCTGTCCTAAGCACCTACGCCATCTCATTTAATTCTTACAACCCCACAGGCTACATATTGTCTCTGTGTTACAGATGTGGACACAAGTTCACATGTTGAAGGTCATATAAAATGGCAGAACTGAGATTTAAATTCAGGAATTTGAATTCGTTCTAAGTTCCAAGGCTTGTTTTTTTCTTTTCTTTCTTTTTTTTTTTTTTTGGCTGCATTGGGTCTTCATTGCTGTGTGCAGGCTTTCTCTAGTTGCGGAGAGCAGGGGCTACTCTTCGTTGTGGTGCTCAGGCTTCTCATTGTGGTGGCTTCTCTTGTTGCAGAGCATGGGCTCTAGAGCACAGGCTCAGTAGTTGTGGCTCACGGGCTCTAGAGCAGAGGCTCAGTAGTTGTGGCGCATGGGCTTAGTTTCTCCGCGGCATGTGGGATCTTCCCAGACCAGGGCTCGAACCTGTGTCCCCTGCATTGGCAGGCGGATTCTTAACCACTGCACCACCAGGGAAGCCCCGAGGCTTGTTTTTTTAATTGGTGAAAAAAAATTGCTCAGGTCTTACTTCTGAACATTCCCTGAACAGAAGTAAAGCCTTCCCCTCCACAGCACGCACACACCCACCCCATACCCTGATTTCCCCGCCACCTTTCCCAAGACAGAGAGGAGACCAAGGGAGAAGAGGCTGTATTTCTCTCTGTACAGTTTTTAATTTTTTATTTTTTGATGTTGTTCAGATGAATGACACACTCAAGTTACAAAAATGGGGCCTTAAAAGAAGCACATTGTACAATGAACAAGCAGATTGGAGTTAAGAACACTGAAACGCTAACCCGCTACCACGAGAAGAGACAGGGAGGGGGTACAGGGTGGGAAGGGAGGGGCTACCAACACAGGGGTCAAACAGAACTGAAAGGGGGGCTAACTTGTTGAGAATGGAGGAGAGGCAGGTCTCCTCCAGGGCCTACTCAATTTCCAGATGCCACTTCTTGGTCTCCCTTACTCACCACTTGCCACCTCTTCCCATCCCCATTCCAACCTGGTCTTTCAAATGAGTAGGTGAGAGACACCCACCCCAAAAAGGGCCAAGCCAATCGGATCTTTACAAGGTGGGATCGTCACCTTGCCCTAGTGGAGCCTTGGATTTGGGAGGAGATGGTGGCAGCAGTGGGATAAGAAGCCAGAAAGGAGCTAGCAGAGAGGAACTGACCAAAGATCAGGCCCCTGCTTTTCTCCAAAGACTCCTTGCCCCTTCCCCACCCTACCATGATTCAAAGGACCTCTCTACAAGTTGTCGAGAGAGGACCCCAGTCACCCTGCAATTATATAAATAAATAAATACTGAGCCCCTGGGCTTGGGGGACAGGCTGGGGGAGGGGCAGCAGGGATAGAGGAAAGGGAAGAGGAGAGGAGGGTGAGGCAGAGGGGAGGGGTCACAGACATAGTAAATAGTTGTCTCCGTCCCAGCAACAATTCTCTCTGGATTTTTCTCTCCTTTTTGTGTTTGTTTAACAAGGAGTTAACATCTCAAGGACAAATACTTAAAAATATACATTATTTTTTCTTTTTTTTGTTCACCTTTCTCATCGTCATCTTGCTTTGGAGACTGCTGAGGTCAAAGTTCAAACCGCATGAAGGAACTGCGGCTTGGAGTTTTTGTGTATTTTTTTTAATTTTTATTTTTAAATTTTTTTCACTTTTTTTTCCAACATATAAAAAGGTAGCGGAGTTGTCTGTGGGTTTTTTTTTTTTTTAATGGTTAAATCTTTGGTTTGTTTCTTTTTTCTCTTGGAGGCCTTTATCTCTCGCACTTGCCTTTCCCACTCAGAGGCCAGTGGGGGCCCGCGTGTCTCAATCTTGCTCAGTCTGTCTCACTCTCTCTCTCACTCAGTTCCCCCTACCCTGGGCTAAAGGGAGAGAGAGGCACCCTGGGATTTGGGTAGGGGGGGAAATCTAGCCAGTTCAAGAGGTCCCCCACTACGTGGCTAGTCCCTTACCCCATCTTCCCAGGGTGCAGGGCTTGGAGACCCTCTCTTGGCCTTCCCCAGGGAGGAGATGTGCGGGAAACTCACAGCCTTACTACCCCTTCTGATCTTAGCCCCAATCCATACAGAGGCTTGGGTTCCTCATCTCCACTGACCCCTACTTACCCTCCCCCAGCCCTCCCTCCCACTTCCACCCCCACCCTCCCAGAAGAGAACAGAGAGAGGTGTTTTAGTTACTGGCTTTTTTTTTTTTTTTTGGCACAATTAAAAGGCCCACCATTAGGTAGACCCAGTCTCTGTCCCTCCCTCCAGTAGGAGGTCAGGGTTGGGGAGGAGAAATTCAGAGGGCTTCCACTTTCTCCAACCCATTCATCATCCTTTCTAGCCCAGGCCCCTGGCCCCCCACCTCAGACATCTCACCTAGCCCAGAACCCAGCCTGGGGTCTCCTTCCCCAACCCCACGTAAAGTTCCCCAGCCCCCCAACTCTCTCGCTCGCACACAGACACACGGACACAGGCTCTGTACAGACCACAAAATAAAAACGATGAGATAGTTTTGTTTCCCGGAGTCGAGACGGGGTGGGGGACTGGAGTGAAAGGGGCAGAGGGGGTTGGGGGGCATGAATTCCCCCATCACCTTCCCAACCCTGGCTCCCCCAGGCCCCCGGCCCCTTGCCCTGGCTGGCCCCCAGCCAACGATATTTGGTTTCCATTTTTTAACATTAAAGTTCTATGAGGTATTTGGTGCCTTATCTCGAGTCCTCGGGGGAGGGGGCCCAGAGGGGAGACCTGGGGCGCACTTGCCCCTCCCTCCCTCCCACCCCCTTCCCAATATTTGGTTTCACAGCTGTAGTTAAAGCTTGGGATTTGGTTATTTTTCCCCCTTCCAGGAATTTTCTTTTTTTCTTGTTTTTCTTTTCCCAGTTATGGGGGTCGGACGGGGAGGGTCCCCACCACCCCGGCTGCACAGGGGTCCCTCCACCAATGTCAGGGCATCAGCCCCATCCCTGCCCCCTGCTTCCTCCTCTCCCCTCTGCCCCGCTCCTCCCACACTGGGGTGGAGGAAGGTCCCAGGTGGCAGGACTTGATGGAGAGGAAGCAGGATGAAGTGGGTGGTGGTGAGTCCTGGATTTTCTTTCCTTTTTTTTTTTCTTTTTCTTTTTTCTTTTTTTTTCCTTTTTTTCTTTCTTTTTTTTTTTTTTTTTTTTCTTTTTTTCCTTTTTTTTGGTCTAGAATCATAGTTTTTGTTTGAGTCATCTCCACCATGCCTTCCATGCTGCCTGTCTTCTCAGAGGGGTTTTTGGTTGTAATTCCTTTCACTTGGCTCTGCTCAAATGTCCTTCCTATCTGTTCAGGAGCCCTTGGCCCCCTCTCCACCCTTGGGCTGGGGCCCAGGCCCTCTAGCCAGTCCCTTCTCTTCAGGAAATAAAAATGGACAAACTCAGAGGTAGGGTAAGGGCAGGGAGTCGGTTCAGCGGAGATGCTTACATTCTGGCGAGGATGGGTCGACGGCAGGCCAGGCCCCATCGGTGCCAGGGTGGGAGGGGCAGCCACTCCACCACTGCCCAGACAAGGCACCCCGAGACCCCTGAAACAGCTGAGCCTCTGCTGCCTCCATGTCCCAGCCCAACAGTTTCATTTCCCGAGTGGGAGAAAGGAGGCAAGAAAGAGAGAGAACGCTGAGGCCTCGGGGCCCGGGGTGGTGTCTGAGGCTCTGTCTGCCTCTCCTCGGAAGTGTCCGGCGGCACTGCCCATCTCCCGGGGCTCTCCCCTCCCTCTGCTCCTGCCCGGCGAGGGGCGGGGCCACTCTGATTTCAATGGCTCGCGTCCTTCACAGCAACACTTTGGTTTGAGGAGAGACACAGAAAGAAGGAGATTAAGAGAGGTGAAAGCGGAGGGAAGGAAGAGGGAGAGACAGACCAAGAGAAAGGAGGAGACAGAGGGAAGAGGACAGACTGCAGAGAACAGAAGAAGAACTCAAAGGAGGAATCAAACCACCCGAAAGTTTGTTAGTTTTCCTTCGTCCATTCTTTTTTGCTTTCTTATTCCTTTTTTTCCTGTTTTTTTTTTTAAAGCTTTTTCAGTTGATTGGGGGGGCGGGGAGCTCGGGGCTCTTCACCCCTGTCCCTGACACCCTCTCTCAGCCCTGCCCACCCGCTTCCATCCACCCTGGCTGAGGGACAGGCCCTGCCCCAGCCGCCCCCGTCCGGCTTTCCCGAAGACGACGTCCATGAGGTATTTGTGAAGAGAAAGAAGCATCTGTCCTTCCATCCGCCTCGGGGACCAAGGGCCTGGACCACTGGTGCAGGGGCTTGGCTCCCCCTCGCGGCTCCTTCGTATCCTTTGAAGAGTCCTCGTCTTCTTTCCCTTAAATATATATATATCTATAAATTCTTTTTTTTTCTAGTTTTAATTTATTGTTTGGTTTTTTGTTTTTGTTTTTTTTGGTTCAGAACTTTGTTGGCCTCCACAACAGCAGGAGGGCAACGTGGCTCCCAGCAGCGTCTCTCCTCTGTCCGTCGAGATGTGTCCAGGGCTGGGCAAACACAGGGTCCAGCCAAGACTTGAGGGAGGTCTTGTGGGAGTGGTGGCCACCACAGCGCCCTCTCGGATGGGGGCCACAGGTCACGGCACTGTCCCTGCCACACGGACCCTGATGGGGACGCCATCTCGAGGAACCCCACCACTGGGGTGCGTGCGTGTGTGCATGTGTGTGAGGGGAGAGGAAGAGGCATCTGCCAGTATCGGAGGGGCACAGGGTGGGAAGAGCGAGGTGAGTTCTCTTTTTGGTTTCTGGTCAATGTCAAAGAACGTGAAGGATCCCACGGATAGGCACTGGAATATGAATTTTTTTTTTTTTCAGGGAAACTGACAGACGAGGATGGAAAAAAAGACAACTTGAAAGCCCTCACCTCATCCTCTCTTGCCTGAAGCTTCCACCTTCCCTCGGACTAGGGATGGGGGGGAGATTCCAGAGCAGAGGAGGGTGACAGGGTTGAGGGGGGACATGTGAGAGCTAGAACTTGGCAAAACGGCCTAGCCCACCCTTCAAAGGGAAAAAGGGGGAGGTACAAGGGGTGAAAAGTCAGCCCAGGCCTTCCCCTGAACTCTCCCCTGGCTGGGGTAGGGAGGAGGTTAAAGCGAGACCCCCCTGCCCGGGCAGGGAGAGCTGGGGGCCGGGCGAGAGGGGGGACACGTGACAGGGACACATTCTGTTGAGCACAACGCTAAAAATTCTGTACATCCTTTGGATGAAGCTACTGAATATTTGGTGTAAAGTTGTTCAGGCCCTTTCTCTTTCACCTTCTGGAAAGGAATATTTGGCGGGTGGTTCTGAGCCCACCCCATCAGCCCCAGGCTGTGCCCTCCCTGCCTTGGCTGGCCCAGGACTGAGGGCTGCGGCTGGGAGGCTGGTACATTCTCTTTTTCCTTCTCTGCCCACGCCACACGCAGCGGGAGGCTTCGCCCCGCAGCCAGGGGCCCGCGTGTCCGCCCCGCCGAGGCTTCTCCGCCCCTGGCTGGGGTTCTTATTTGGTGTCGTAGCAGTGAGGGTGAGCACACTGAGGTCTGGCTCGAGACTGGTTTTTGGTTTGTTCGGTTTGGTGAGGGATTTTTTGTTTGTTTTTGGTTTTCTTTTTTTTTTTTTAATGTTTGTTTTTCACCTCTTGTTCCTTTGGGGCAGCTGGTTTCTTTGTGATTATTTTTGGTTTTCTTTTTTCTGTTGGTTGGTTTCTTTTCTTTCTTTCTTTTCTTTCTTTCTTTCTTTCTTTTTGGTTGGTTGTTTTTTTGTTTCTTGTTTTTTGGTCTTTCCTCCCTCGTCACTCCTGCTCCGAGGACCCTCTGCATCCCCACCAATGGCCTCCTCGCCCTCTTCCCAGGTGGGGGACGGAGGCGGGGGTCAGAGGAGGAGGAGGGGAGGCGTGGCGGGCCCTCACTCAGGCTTGGACCCTACCTCGGGCCCCCCTGGGCCTCCAGGGGTCTGTGCTGCCGCCTCACTGCAAGTGGAGGAGGACGACGAGGATGAGGACGAGGACGAGGAGAGGCCAGGAGACTTGCTGGAGATGGAGGCCGCCACGGCCGCCGCGGCTGCCGAGACCAGGCCCACACCAGGCGGGGCGCTGAGCAGGGGCAGCCCGGCGTGGTTCAAGAAGAGTGACGAGGTCACCAGGCCCGGACTCCCTGGGGCCGCGCCAGCCGCCCCCAGCACCAGGTTTCCGCTGCTGTCAAGGCTGGTAAGGGGCAGGGTTCCACCAGAGGCCAGGGCTGGCGGGGAGAGAGAGAGGCTGGGCTGGGGGCGCCTTCCGGCGTCCCACCCGCAGTGCCCCGTCTTCCCGTCTGACCCACGGACCCCCATCAGCACCCCTCACACCTTCCCCAAAGGTGAGATGGGTATGAAGAGGCGAGCGATGCAGTGTGCAGGGGCAGGATGGCATGGCTGGAGCAGGAATGGGATGGGGGCTCGAGGCCCTGGGGGACAGGGCTGGTGGCGAGGGGAGTGACATGCGGGAGCACGCACCTTGGATAGTGGCCAAAGGGTTGTTGCTCATGAGGGCTGGACTCAGCCCGGAGCTCAACCCCACCATTGTGCTTCTGCAAGAGGCAAAGCAGAGGCATTAGCGGGGGCAGAGACCCTCCCACAGAACTGGGGGCGCAGCTCCCCACCCTGGAAGCAGCAGCGGCCCTGCTTCTCCCCACAGCCTCCTACCTGCAGCTGCCCACTTACCCCGTGCTGGGGTTCAGGCCCGACAAGCCGATAGCCGAGTGGCTGCCTTGAGGGCTGGGATTTGTGCTGTTGGTGGTGGCCGGGGGTGGGGGAGTGACAGAGGGGATGGAATTGAGGGGGGGCGCGGCCCCGCCCCCGGCCCCACCCCCTCCAGCTGTCCGGCTGGGGTGGAGGGTCCCCACAGCTGAGGATAAGGTAGTAACTGCCAGAGAGAGACAAAGAGATGGAGACTTCAGCTTCCACTCGTCCTCCACTGAGGTCGACGCCTGCTGTCTTCCCTGCCCCGTCCCGCGGCATCTCCTCAGTCAGAACACACTTAGGCCTCCTGCCCTTATCTTCTCACAGCCATTTCTTTGTGCCTCTGCCACGGTGACAGTAATCGCAGTAAGAGCAGCTGCCTCCCACCGAGCCTGTGCCCTATGCCAGGAGCGTGCTCACACCCTGCTTATCCAGCCCGGAATCTCACCTCTGGGCCCCTCTGTACAAAGAACCAAGGGTTCCCAGAAGACAGAGCCCTATGGCTCCCTCTAGAGGCCAGGCACGGGCGTGTGGCCGCGCACACTGAGGCTGAGAGGGCTCTGAGCCCAGACTGAGACCAGACACCCAGGACAGCAATTCCCGGCCCTGGGACGTCCCAGCTGTGCCTTCAGGTGAGCACCTTCATCTCTCTGACCTTCAGTTCCCTCATCTGGAAAATGGGGCAGATAATGGAACCTATCTTATAAAATGGGTGTGAAGATTAAGTGGGTCAATATTCTTTATAAAGAGTTTAGACCAGTGCCAGGCACACCCTTATTACTTTATAAACTTCCACTTATTATTTCTTAACCTGGGGAGGGGAAATATGGCGTCTGTTTTTATATTATTCTTACATATGGTGTTATACATGCCCTACCCCAGGAAGGGGCAAAGGAGGGCTTTGGGTACAAAAGTGTGTGTGAGTGTGTGTGTTTGTACACACACACACACACACACACACGTACACACTCTTCTGTGTATATATTCATGGATATAGCTTCTGTATGTATGTTATATTCACAATAATTTTATAACTGAGGCTCAGAGAAGTAAGGTCACTTCTGGAGTTCACACAGTTCATAAATGCCAGAAAGAGAACCCAAATACATCACCTTTATCAACCCCGTGCTTTTCTCACATGAAATCGTGGAGCAGATGAAGCCTGAGCTGCTCTGGCAGGGGGGGGTGAGGCTGCCCTCTCCCCTTCCCTGCCCCGCCTCCCGACCTCCAGGCTCAGCCTTGAGGCCTAGGGGTGCCCTGAACCGCTTGAGAACCTTGCGCTCGGGCCCGCGCTGTGTTCTCCCAATCCCCCTCACCATCCTCTGCCCTCCCTGACCTGTTGTGCTCAGACTGCTGGAAGCTTGGGACAAAGGCAGGGTCCCGGCGCCCCCTTGGGGCGTGACCTGGGGAGAGAAAGAAGGCACGGTTAGGCCACTGTCTTCCAGCAGCTCCCATGGTGCTCGCTGTGGTTACAACCCCCACACCTCTGCCTCCAAGACGGAGAAAGGGGGCTCTGGCTGCAAGGCTGTTTGTATCACGCCAAGCGCTTTCCATCAGCTTTCGTCACGTTTACCCTAGGTGATCCCGGGGCACAGACAGGAGGCAGTCGTTCCCTGCCTCTCCTCTGACACTGTCCAGTTGCAGGTCTGAAGTGTGTGTGTGTGTATATGTGAGAGCGCGCAAGCACACGTGCTCGTGAGGCTAGGGGGTGGGGTGGGTTATGAGGATAAGGTGTGTCTCTGCATCACAGTGTTGATACGTTATACTGCTTGATTTTCTGGGACCACCCACCAGCCTCCTTCTTAGCCTCCCTGCCTCCAGTCTCATCCTCCATCAACCCCAGAAGCCTCACTCTAAGAGTGACCCAGTCCCTCCCGGGCTCAAAACTCATCCTTAGCGCCTCACTGCCTACGGTTCAAGTTCAAGCCCCTTCAGCATTTGACTTGGTGTCTGGCCCCTGCCCATCCCCCACCCTACCCCCATACTCATTCATAAATAATCATTCCAGCTCTAAACCGCACTGGAGTTCCTCAAATTGGGCTCGGCACTCTGGCTTCTAGGTCTTCATGCACGTAGATCCCTTTGCCTGTCCTTCACGTGACTGACTCTTGTCCTTATGACTCAGCTTAGATGATCCCTCCCTTTACGTCATTGGGGAAGGGGGCTCCTCTGGGCCCCTTGCTGCTCTCTGTAGTGTCACAACCCTTTCCACACTAGATGGAATAAAGGGATGTCCCAGTGTGTCTGATCTCGAGGAGGCTGTGGACCTGAGTGCACACCCAGGGGTATAATGATCTCCCTGCCAGCATCTGTGTGGTCGTGAACCTGTGTGAGGGGGGATGCCTGTATCCTTTACCTAGTATCCATCCCCGTGTGGCTACGTCCTGTGATAACTCTGTGTTTGGCTACGTCAGTGTGTGTCGGTGGGTGCTTGTATCCCCCATGTAAGACCACAGTTCCCTGGAAACGGTGTTTCTCTGTGTGACTGTGCCCCACCGCTGTGACAGCCTGTTCCCAAGGGTGACTCTCCCTGCCTCTGTTCTAGGAACTGTGGCCAACCGGGTAGGTTGTGCTTCACACGAGGCGCCTGCCAGGAGGCGAGGGTGTGCCAGAGCTTTGTGGCCCCACCCCTCGAGGGGCTCTTGGTACCAGATGGGGGCTGTAGCTGGCTGGCTTGCCCGGGCTGGGCAGCATGGGGGCCGCGCTGCAGGGGTTGATGCGTTTTTCCTTCTGGCGCCGGTTGCAGAACCAGACGCGGATCACCTCCTTCTCCATGTGCAGCTGCTCTGCGATCAGCAGGATCTCCTCTGAGGTAGGCTTCTGGTTCTGCGGGCAGAGGGCTCGTTAGCCCGGGGCCCCTCCTCCCGCCAGCCCTCAGGACCGCCCGGGAGGGTGGGGCCTCACCGCTAGAAAACTCTTCTCTAAGGCGAAGCGGACGTTTGTCTCGATGCTGGTCCTCTTCTTGCGTCTCCGGCCGGGGAGCCCGTCGAAACCCAGGCTGGGACTGCTCAGCTGGTTGGGACTGGGCAGGCTTGAGTCCACAGACATAGTCTCTGTGTCCAGGAGGAGACGGGGTCATGAGAGGGCGCTTCCCCCGGCCCGCCGCCCGCAGCCCGCCCGGGAGCCCCCAGCCCAAGTCTCACCTGCGTCGTTGAGCCACTTCTCCAGGAGAGGCTTGAGTTTGCACATGTTCTTGAAGCTCAGGTTGAGGGCCTCGAAGCGGGAGATGGTCGTCTGGCTGAAGTCGTTGCCGTAGAGCTTGCCCATGGCCAGACCCACGTCACCCTGGACCAGTGGGGCAGGGATGGGGCTGCGTTCAGAGCCGGGCAAAGGGCTCAGCCCCGCCCACCATCTGGCCACACCACACCCCGCCCACCAGGTGACTATGCCCCCCTTCACCCCGCCCACTAGGCAGCTACGCTCCCTCCCCCTGCCCACCTGCCGGTCACGCCCCTCACCCCGCCTACCATATGGCTACGCTCTCTACCCCGCCCACTAGATGACTAGGGCCCAACACCCCGGCCACCAGCTGGTCACACCGCCCTGTCACCCCACGCCCACCGCCTGTCCTGCCGGGTGGCCCCAGACCTGCGTGAAGCCCAGCTTGATGCGGCGTTGCTTGAAGGTGCGAGCAAACTGCTCCAGCTCCTCCAGGTCACTGGGCTCCTCGGGATGGGATGGTGGCTCCAAGCATTTGGGGGGCTGCGGGTGCGAGAGGTGCGGGTCGGGCAGCGTGGGGCGGGTCACGGCCTGGTGGGGTGGGCAGGTGGGTGGGATGCAGGACCGAGGACCAGGACGGGGCTCAGCATTGGCTGCGCAGTCCCCCCTCCCTCCCGCCCTGCCGTCCAGCCTCTTCCTGCAGACTCCCCTCCACCCACCCCCAGGTGGCCCCTCCACACTCATTGCCAATCAAGGTGACATTCTGCTGCCCCACAAGGGCCCGCTCACTGCCTGAAACTCTCTGCACATTCCTCCCAGTCTGCAGGCTTCATAAGGAGCAGCCATCTCCTTTCACCAAAGGCTCTTTCCCTGAAGCTGGGGGAGGGGCTGGTGGTTTTAGCCTCCTCTCAGGCAGGGAATCAAGGATCAGCTCTGCTACCGAATTGCTGGGTAACTCAGGCAAGTTTCTTAATCTCCCTGGGCCTCAGTTTCCCCCTCTGCAGAATGGGAACAATCATGGCTACTCTACCTACCCCATGGGGTTGTTGGGAGAATCGGGTTAAAAGTAAGTAGGCTGCAAATAAAGTAAAAGTATTTTTAAAAATAGACAAGGAGGGTGACTGGGGGAATTTACAAGGAAGCAACAGTTCTCTCTGGAATGCTTCATTTCCCTAAAAATAAAACATCTAAGTAGGTGGTGGGTACAGGGATGTTGGACGCACAAGTCCTTGATCCGTTATCCAAAACCCTGGGACCAGATGTGTTTTGGAATTCAGAATTTTTTCAGATTTTAGAAAGCCTACATGGGGCATGTATCATAGATAATGTGAACCTCCACCATTAGGGTCAAGGCATCACCCCATATTCGGACATATCAACAGCTGTCAGCAAAGCACAAGTACCACACAAGAGGGATAAAGAAAAGTCACACGCTGCCTGGCATCAGGCCAAGACAGGTTTTGCAGACTTCCCTAGTGGCACAGTGGTTAAGAATCCGCCTGCCAATGCAGGGGACTTGGGTTCGAGCCCTGGTCCAGGAAGATCCCACACGCCGTGGAGCAACTAAGCCCGTGCGCCACAACTACTGAGCCCGCGTGCCACGACTACTGAAGCCCGCGCGCCTAGAGCCCATGCTCCGCAACAAGAGAAGCCACCGCAATGAGAAGCCCGCGCACCGCAACTAAGAGTAGCCTTGCGCACAGCAGTGAAGACCCAATGCAGCCAAAAATTAATTAATTAATTAACTTTTTGGTTTTTTTGAAACAGTTCATATATTTTTTAAATTTTATTTTATTTTTTTGCGGTACGCAGGCCTCTCACTGTTGTGGCCTCTCCCGTTGCGGAGCACAGGCTCCAGACGCGCAGGCTCAGCGGCCATGGCTCACGGGCCCAGCCGCTCCGCGGCATGTGGGATCCTCCCGGACCGGGGCACGAACCCGTGTCCCCTGCATCGGCAGGCGGACTCTCAACCACTGCGCCACCAGGGAAGCCCCCCATATATTTTTTAAAAGGGCTGTTTTAAAAAATAGGTAGGAGGGAACTTTAAAATCCATAATCATGAAAAATTATTATTAAAGTTTAGGACCCAGTGGGAATTCCGTGGTGGTCCGGGGTTAGGACTGCACACTTCTACTGCAGGGGGCGTGAGTTTGATCCCTGGTTGGGGAACTAAGATCCCTCAAGCCCCAAGGCGCGGCCAGGAAAAAAGAAAAAAAAAAAAAGTTTAGAACCCAGGCAGCAAACTTCAAGAAAGGCCACGGGGACCAGGCAGGAGGACACCAAGGCAGCCTGAAGAACTCACGCCTTCCAGGAGGGGGCCTGAGCTCACGCCGTGTGTATGCAGATCCAGCCTTCCCAGAGCTTCTGGCTTGTCAAAAGAAGCTGGGAATCTGGTGTTTTCCGGGAATTTTGTTGACAACTAACTAAATTTTTAAATGAGTGTGGGCCCTTGTTTGCAGTCTCTGGTCTGGGAAGGGGACGCGAACTAGTACCCAACAGACCCTCAGGGAACGGCCCCCATTTGGAGTGCTGGAAGAGAGCTGAGGCATTCATGCCCTAAAGGCCTGTGAACCCCCTGAAGTTTTGTGTTTGTGCACACGTGCATTTGGGGGCAGTGGGGGTCGGATTCAAATAATCCATCAGATTCTCAAAGGAGTCCATGTGCCTGCAAGGGTTAAGAGCCACTGGTCTGGCTGACTCCCCTCATTCCGTGGAGGAGGAAGCTGACTCAGACAGGGAAAGTGGCTTGCCTGGGGTCCCACAGCAAATTAGTAGCAGAGCAGCACTGGGCCCCAGGGCTCCTGACTCCTATCTTGGCCCCTGTGGCTGGTGGAGGGGGGAGACCCTCACTGACCACCACTCCACGCCATCTGGCCACAGCCTGACGCACTCAGTGGACCACTCACCTGTGTGGGCAGCCCTGCCCGGGGCTGGGAGGTCAGAAGAGCTCCCTGGGTTTGCTGAGGTAGCTGGAATAGATTTGGCGTCGGTAGCAGGCCTGGGGGGACAAGAGGGATCGCACAGGGTGAGGGGGGCAGAGAGAGTTCTGTGGAGGCGTTGGGGAGGCCATCCGGGGTGAGGGCCTTACCTGGCTGACTCTGCTGGGCCTGCGGCAGCAGGAACTGAGCAGGTGGCTGGAGGTGGTGACCCGGCACAAGCACCAGCTGCTGCAGCTGGAGGAGCTGCTGGATGTCCTGACGGGGAGGGGGGTGGACAGAACGACAGCCTGAGTCCTGGCCCTGCTCTTCCCTCTGCATCGCCCGAGCCCCGAGGGGTGCGCCGCAGGGCAGGCTGGCATAAGGCGTAGAGGGATGGAGCATGGGTCACTGGGTGCAGCCCTGAGCTAAGGGCATCCGGGAGGCCGGAGCACCCTACATGGGTCATCACAGGAGGGCTCGCTCTTTATTTACCTTTTCTTTCTTGATGAAATATTTGCCTTTTCCTATATTCCCACAGAACAAATAGGATCGTTTTAAAATGTAAATCAGACCAAGTCTTCCTTTTAAAACACTCCCAAGGCAAATTACATCATGTCTGGGAATAGCTCTAAAATACTCCAGCCCCTAGCGGCTGATTAAATTGGTACAGAGACTTTGGAAAACTCTCTGGCACTCCTGTAAGTTGAATTGTGTTCCGCCCCACCCACCACCAAAAAAAAAAGATATGTTGGAATCATAACCATCCCCCAGAACCCCAGAGTGTGACGTCATTTGGTGATAGAGTCTTTGCATATGATCACGTTAAAATGAGGTCATATTGGGGTGGAACCTAATCCGGTACGACTAGTGTCCATATAATACGGGGAAATTTGGAGACAGACGCACTACAGCTGCACTGAGATACTATTTTTACCTCATGACAGTGCATGACACACTATGTTGGGGCGTGAGGGAAAACAAAAATTCTTGCACATCGCTGGTGAGAGGGTAATCCGGCAACGTCTATTAAATTACCAGTACACATATCCTTTGACTCAGCCACTCCACTTCTAGGAATTTATCTTAGGGATATACTTGCACTTGTGCAGAATGTCCTCACTAGAAGGATACTCCCAGTAGCAAGCAGTGTTTTAGCAAAAGAGTGGAAACAAGCTGAGTGTGTAGCAGCAGGGGATGGGTGAATGAATTAGGGTAGATCTTCATGACAGAATATTATGTGTTCATCAAAAAGATCGAGGACACTCTTTGTTCTGATATGGAACAATCTTCAAGATGTCCTGTGGAATGGAGAGCTCAAGAGGAAAAACACTGGGTATGATGTGCTACTGTTTGTGTTAAAAAAAAAAAATTATACCCTGGTACCTGCTTGGGTATGCATAGATTATACTTAAAAAACGATACCAGAAACTGGCAACGCTATAAACCCTTCTGTACCTCTTGAATTTTGAACATTTACCTTGTCCAAATAAAGGAATAAATACCCAGGTGTCCCACCCCCACTCGCCTGGTTGAGCAGTCACTTGTGCCCAGCATCCCTCCTTTTCCAACCACTCGTCTTGCAAGAGTTCCAGGCTGTTCCCTGTCCACCTGCAAAGGCCTCTGCTTTCTCCGTGTGCTTTAGCAAGTGGACAGAGTCCCCAGATGCTCCCTCACCTCTCAGCTTTCTCACTCTAGCTGCCAATCATCTAAGAATACAGTTTAAGGAGTTTGACATCCTACTCTATATCCTTTGAAACTGTATCCACTCTGCCTTCCCTTTTGAGACCCTCCCCACCCACCCAAGAAGGCCTCCCTGGCTATTTCTCTTCCACACTTGGATTGACCCTGGGCGGTGAGTGAAGCCGGGGCTTTAAGGCCTGCCATTTACGGTGGGGCCTGCCATTTATGGTGGACCCTTCCAAGACCCCCATACCTAATCTTGTTTTATAATTTTGTCTTCTTCTTCTTCTTTTTCTGGCTGTGAGGTGGCTTGCAGGATCTCAGCTCCCCAACCAGGGATTGAACCTGGCCCCTGGCAGTGAAAGCGTGGAGTCCTAACCACTGGACCGCCAGGGAAGTCCCTTTTCATCAAATTTGTAATATCGATTGTACACCCAGCTCCTTGCCATGGCCCTGCATGACCTGGCCTTCCTCACCTCCCACGACTCTCTCACCCCCTAACTCATCCAGCCACACTGGTCTCCCTCCTGCCACTGAACCCAGAAAGAAATCCCCACCTCAGGGCCTTTGCACGTGCTATTCCCCCCCCACCGCCGCCGCTCTTGATCTGCACATGACTGGCCCCTCATCATCATTTAAGCCGTTATCAAATGCTCCTTCCTCAGAGAGGCTTCCTCTGGCCACCTGCTCTGACACGGAGATTTTTCCCCCCTAGTCGCTCTCTTACAATATGTTCTTTTCCTTCCCTCATAGCAATATCAGCTTCCTGTCTGTCTCCTCAAGAAGGGTTGGTGCCAGCTCCACGAGGGCACAGATTTGTTTGCCTAATTCCTCACTGTAACCCTCATGCAGAAAGGTGCCTGGGTGTGGTGGATGATCCCCAAACGCTGGTTGACCAAAGGAATTCAAGAAGGAGAGAAAGAGAGAAGATTCTGGGTGAACAGTGAGCTGACTCAAGACTGGGGTTAGGAACTTCCCTGGTGGCGCAGTGGATAAGACTCTGCCTGCCAATGCAGGAGAACGGGTTCGAGCCCTGGTCGGGGAAGATCCCACATGCCGCGGAGCAACTAAGCCCATGAGTCAGAAGTACTGAGCCCGCATGCCGCAACTACTGAAGCCCGCGCGCCTACAGCCCGAGCTCCGCAACAAAAGAAGCCACCGCAATGAGAAGCCCGCGCACCGCAACAAAGAGTAGTCCCCTATCGCCACAACTAGAGAAAGCCCGCGCGCAGCAACGAAGACCCAACGCAGCCAAAAAAAAAAAAGACTGGGGTTAGCCAGTAGAAGGCGCCATTTCTCCACAACCTAGAGCCAGCTGAATCGGCACACCAGCTGAAGCCACTTGGGGGCGTGTTAGGACGGAGACAGGGTGGAGAAATTGGAGTAGGCGGAGGGATGCCAGCGCTCCGCAGGCCCACCCCTCCCCACCCCCGCCCGTAGTGGATCGTCTGCTCTGTCCCTAACCCGTGAGAAGAGCTAGCACAGCCCATTAAAACCGAGAAGGGGGGAGAGAAATTCTTGCTCATCGCTATATTCTCTTCACTCCCCTGCCCCAGTGCAGGCATAGAACGGGCAATCCATGAATTTTCAGTGAATGAATAAGGTAACCCTTAGGACTGGTGGTGTTTGGGGGCAGACTGGCTGTGCTTTGCCACAGGTGGGATCTTGGCCACAGACTGGGGGCAGAAAGACTGAGACACACGGTTCATATGACACATATGGGTTCATATGGGTGAACTGCAGTGTAATCACCCACTGGGCTTGGTTCCACCTGGTGGGGAGAAGGCAGCCTTGAGCAGGAACTAGAGGCCGCTGGGGCCCCAGAGCCGTGCAGGTGCGCTGCCTCACTCCAGCGCGCAGGGCCGACTCCCCTCTCCCCCATGACTGGCCTCACATGCTACACTCCCGCAGCCCCAGTGGGGACGGTGTTGACATGCACGTCGTCGACACTCACTTGCCGTCTCTGATATGGCAAATTTTGACCAGTTCTGGACACTGTGTGCTGCGAAGACGTGGACAGCCTAGAGTGACGTCCAGAGTGGGGAAGGGATGGGGTCTGGGGACCCTGTAAGTTACTTGCAATTGATTGTAGAAGGGACCGCCTAGGGAGGAAGGCAGTGAGCACCGTCCTGGGGGTCAGCTGGGTGAAACTGCACCCCCAGAATGGTGCAGAGGGAGTTCCCACACTGGGTGGGAAGGTCACCTCGGTGTGCAAGGATCCCTTCCAGCCGAGAACCGTGAGGGCTAGAGTCCTGGCCATCGTGCCTGCTTTTTTTTTTTTTCTTTGTTTGTTTTTGTTTTGTGGGATCTTTGGGGATCTTAGTTCCCCACCAGGGATTGAACCCGGGCCCTTGGCAGTGAAAGCGCGTAGCCTTAACAACTGGACCGCCAGGGAATTCCTGTGCCTGCTTCTTGCTGTGTGACTTGGAGGAAGCCAGCTGTCTCTCTGGGCCTTACTGTATAGGGTGACAATGCACGGTGTCCTGGAACCACCTGGGCTCTGGAGATGGCCAGACACCTGACTCTGTCCCTGACACACCGTGAGACCATGGGCCGTTCCTTACCCTCTTTAAGCCTCAACTTCCTCAGGTGACACCTCAATAATTCTTACCTCATGGAGCTGTTAAAGGATTAAATGAGACAACAGGTGTAGAACGTTTAGTCTGATCCCTGGTTCACTGAAGTGGTCCTCCGTAAATGGCAGTCCTTTTTAACCGAGTCATTTCTCTCAGGGCTCAGTTTTATCATCTATAAAATGGGAGTAATAATGTCTAACTCTTCACTGGGTTGTTTTGAGGCCTGAGGAATATTATTCTTCTCAAAGCATTTTGGAAATCACAACCTACTCCTCCAACACCAGCATTTGCTAGCACTGCACCCTCACATCAGCCGCTTCATGTCACCCCGTGAGCTCTCGAGGGCGGCAGCCCCACCAGTCCATCCTCTTCCTGAAAACTTACAACGTCCAGCTCCCGCCCAGACCCTCCACTGAGCTGCAGCCCCGAATATCCATCTGCCTATTTGATGTCTCCCACTTGGGTGATTAATAGACTCTGAACACTACCACGTCCGAAGTGAAACTCCTGGTTCCCCAGCCCCACCCTCCAAAACACCCTGTTCCTCCCCTGCCTCCCCCAGCGCAGGAAACCACCTCACCACCACCAATCTCTGAAGCCCAAATCCCAGGAATCACCCTTGACCTATCGGATCCACACGAAATAGCATCCCGGACCCCACCTTCACCCTCATCGCCACCTCGATGCCTGCAAGGACTTCCCACTCCTTACTTCTAGCCCATTCTCCCCACAGCAGCTGGAGGGAGCTTCGTAAAGGGTCAGTTGGGACCCTCGCCAGCTTAGAACCCCCAACAACCTCCCATCATACCCAGCACACATTCCAAACTCCTTGATCTTGCCCGTGAGGCCCTGCAAAAGCCAGTCCTGCCTGCCTCCCCACCTCACCAGTTATTTGTCTCCCGCTCACTCTGTCCCAGCCATTCCACTTTCCCCTGTACCCTGAACAAGTCAAGCTGGTTTCCACCTCAGGACCTTTGCACTTGCTGTTGCCCTTTCCTAATCTCTCCCGCTGCCTTCTTCATGCCTGACTCATTCAGGTCTCGGTTCTCAAAGGCCACCTTCTCAGTGAAACTTTTCCTGACCACCCCATTAAAAGTGGCTTCCTCCCTTGGGACTTCCCTGGCAGTCCAGTGGTTAAGGCACTGCACTTGCACTGCAGGGGGCACAGGTTCCATCCCCTATGCCGTGCAGCAAGGCAAGAAAAAAAAAATTGTGGCTTCCTCGGTCTAGGACAGCGCCCTGTGTCATTTTCTTCATTACCCTTATGCTAAAACCGTCTTGTTTTGCTGATATGTTTACTTGTTTACTGTCTCGCCACTAGAACATAATGTCCTCAAGGACAGCCACCTCTGCCTCATTCACAGCTGTCCCCTCAGGGCCATGAATGAGCACCTGGCATACACAAGGTGCTCGATAAGTATTAGTTGAATGAATAAATGACTATGATTATTCCAGTCCCTCCACTAGGGGAAGCTCTAAAGGTTGGAGGTGGGGGGTGGACAGAGGTAGCCTGTCTCTAGCGCCGGATCTGCTACGTACCCCCGTCCCCCAGAGGTTGGCCCTGCCACATGGAGCCCACGAGGTCCTGGCGACTGGGGCAGAACACCGTGGAGCAGAGAACCATTCAACAGGGAGAAAAAAACACCTACCTGCCAATTGCACATTACATTCCATGCTACCTCATGCTAAAATTCCAGGACAGACGAGCAACGGCAGATCCCAACCCAGGAGTCCTGGAGTGACTGGCATGCCTCTGGACCGGCCCAGCTCCTGGACTCTGGGGCCTGTGGTGCCAGGTGGGCGGCTGAGCTGACCTGGCATCCTCTGCCCCTGCTCCAGCAGCAGGACCCATCTCCTCCTCTTGGGGACCTGCCCTCCCCCACTCTCAGGTCTCGCAGTCCAGGTGGGGCTGACCCCACCCTCCCGGGAGCTGGGAGCAACGACTCAAACCTGGCCACTGGGTGTGTTTCTTCTCTCTGGGTGGGGTGGCTGCAAGTCTTGAAGTGCTGGTACCCATTATGCCCGACCCAGAATGAAAAGGGAGACAGATCCCTGGGGCCAGGCCTGATGTTCCAGGCTGGACCTTTTCTGTGATTTGAGCCAAACAGTCCCTTTTCCTCTTCAGCTGCCTAGAGTGTGGCTGTGGCCCCACTGACACCCGCTCCTGGCTCATCCTTTGCTGCCTCCCACCCCTCACCTCCCCAAGCCTGCCCTGCTCTCTCGCTTTGCCTTCACCAGTCCCACGCCTGGAACCCTTTCCCCAGCTCATCCACCTGGTAAACTCCTACTTGTTTCCCGCCTCGGTTCAGATACCACCTCCTCCAGGAAGCCTTCCCTGACTCCCTCAGACACAGACCCCTTTCTTTTCCCGCATCCCCCACTACATCCAGCAGGTTTCTCTGCGAAACCCTTCTTCACTAGGTCCTACCCCCTGAAAGATCTTCTCAAGCATTATTTGCCGTGGTCTTATTACGAAAATAGGGACGTTCCTCCCCGCCCCCACCGCCGCCGCTCTCCAAATACAAAATGATGTTTTAACAGTTAATGTAAATGTTCAGTCAATGCCTACCCTACCCCAGGCATTCTGAATTTACTCCCCTGGAGAGATGTCTTCCCTACCCTTGATTGAAAAGCTGCAGCAAAACATCCCTCATTGCTTCAGTAAACGTCTGTGTGGCCCCCTCGGTAGAAAGCATCATGCTGAGTTGAGTGCTGGACACACAAATTGTAAACCTGTATTATAGGGACTTCCCTGGTGGTCCAGTGGTTAGGACTCTGTGCTTTCACTGCCGAGGGCCCGGGTTCGATCCCTGGTCAGGGAACTACGATCCCACAAGGCAAGAGGCGCAGCCAAAAAAAAAAAAAAAAAAAAGTCAGTGGTAAAATTGTATTATAACTGTCCCTTCTGTACAGGCTAGGGAAATGCAGGGAAGGTTCCTGCCAAACTGACCGGCATTCCTTTGGAAGTTGGCAATAGAAGGACAGAAGGGGGACTTTCCCTTCGTACTTTATGTAATTTTAAAGTGATAGGGTTATGGATGCTTTTTGACTTTCGGAATATTTTTCAAGTAAAGCATTTCTTAGTGGCTCATTGGTGTGTCTGTTTCCCTACAAGACAGGGAGCCCCTCTGGGGACAAGGCTGGGTCTGAGTCATGCCTGCTTCCCACCAGGGCCTGACCCAGGAGGCGGGAAGTGTCTGCGAAACGAGGGCAGGACAGAGCTGGGCAGGCACAGGCAGTTGCACTGGCAGGCACGCGACACAGGCTGGGGAGAGGGTCAAGCCCAGGGCCGAGGCCGGCTGTGGCTGCAGCAGGCAGCGAGGGCAGAAGGACGGTGGTCCCCACCCCGGCTTGGGCACGGTATGGTGACCGGCTCATGGGCTGTACGGGATAAACATTGGTCTGTTGGGGAAGTGAGATCACAGGGTGACAGAACTCCCAGAAAACAACTTCAGCCCAGCTTTGCACTTGCAGGAGACAGATGGAGATCAGAGCTGAGGGAAGCTGGGGCAGGAGGAGAGAGAGGAAAGGGCTGGGCAGGAGGGATTCGAGGGGACCTTGAGAATCAGGGCCTGGGCAGGTTACAGGTGGCAGAGGGTCGGCCTGCTGCTGCTGGTGGCCGTAGGGGGTCCGGAAGAGGTGGTTCTGGGGGGTGTATGAACAGGAGTGCCTGCTGGTCACAGGGGCTGAGGGCCTGGCTGGGTCTGCGCTAGGCTGCCCCGTCCCTCCTCCCTCCCTGGGTGATCAGGGCTGTGGCAGAAGGAGAGGCAATGGGCTGGGGGCCCCCAGAGGAGACAGGAGGCAGGAAATCAAAGCAGCTGGAGGGAGGGAAGTCATGGAAGACTTCCTGGAGGTGCAGGCTCCCAAGCTGGGGCTTAAAGGATGGAGAGGAGCTCTCCAGGTAAAGGGAGGGGGCTGACTTCCAGGTAGAAAGGAGAATAGGCGCAGGAACACCAAGACTGGAGGAGCCCTGAGCCTCCACCTTGCTCAGTGAAGCGCCGTGTGTGCTACAAAGCAAACAGATCACCGGCTGCTGGGGTCTCTGGTGGCCGGGGTGGGAGGGGTGCCAGTTAGAGGCAGCAGCCCCAGATCACGTGGTTAGAGCCCTGGACTCCCAGGCCTGGCTTCCAGGCTGGCTCTGCCACTTGAGTTCACGGTGTGACCTGGGGCAGGCAAGTCACTTTGCCTCCCCGGCACGCCCGCTCCTCCCCCCACCCCCCACCGGCGCCTTGGCCAGGATGAGGATTTGTGGATTCAGGGAGGTCACGTTAGCATAGTGCCTGGTACAAAGGCAGCACCCAACAGACTACCTATGGCAACGGTGGCAAGCCAGGCATTGGGAGGATCTGTTTGGAAGAGTCACTGCAAAGCAGCGAGGCCAGATTGCTCTGCGTTTCTGCAGAGCCAGGCCCAGCGGCAGGAAGCTCTAAGGAGACAGAGACGCACTCAGTGTTAAGGACAGCCCCAAATGGGAGTGCTGGTCAGCAGTGGAACGGGCCCATCGAAGGCCGACCGCCACCAAGGGAACAGCCTCGCGGGTGCTGGACAGCTCCCTGGTGTAGACAGCATAGGCCAATCCCTCGCTCTAGGACTTGCCAGGCCCTTCACTGCGCTGGAACACGGGCCACAGACTCAAACGCTCTATGGAAACCAGGTTAACAGCACAAATGGGTGACATGGCAGGGGTGGAAGGAAGGAAGGGGTGGGCTGGAAAAAGCAGCCTGTCGGAAGAGGAGGCCTGCCCAGCCTCTACTCTGCTCCCGCCAACCATCCTTATGGGAAGTCTGTTGGCCAATATCATGGTTGAATTGTGTCCCCTAAAAAGATATGGTAGGGGACTTCCCTGGTGGTCCAGCGGCTAAGACTCCATGCTTCCACTGCAGGGGGCACGGGTTCGATCCCTTGTCGGGGAGCTAAGATCCCACATGCCGCAAGGTGCGGCCATTAAAAAAAAAAAAAAGAAAGAAATGGTAGGAGTTCTAACCCCTGGTGCCTATAAATATGACCTTGTTTGGAAACGAGGTCTTTGCGGATGTAATCAAGTTAAAAGGCGGTCATTAGGGTGGACCCTAATCCAATGACTGGTGTCCTGATAAGAGGGGAAATTTGGACACAGAGACAGACACACTCAGAGAAAAGATGGCCACATGACGGCAGAGGCAGAGACGGGAGTCATCCATCTACGAGAAAGCCAACGGTTTCCTGCACCACCAGAAGCGAGAAGAGGCAAAGAGGGATTCTCCCGTAGGGCCTTGAGAGAGACCCCAGCTCTGCTGACACCTTGATTTTGGACTTCTGGTCTGAGATGATACATTTCTGTTGTTTGAAGCCACCCAGTTTGTGATACTTTGTTATGGCAGCCCTGGAAGCTAATACAGCCACTCATGCATGATTCCACGCAGACCAGAAGTCTCCAGAATGGGGAGAGAGAATGCAGTGTTTCCTAACTCACAGACCACAGGCCCCTTTCTGAAAGAGCGTCTCACTGGATGAGCCAGGGCACTCGATGTGGGGCACCAATTCTGATTCTCAGCCTTTCTTTTGTAGCCACACAGGTCCTGTGCATGGAGGTGACCCCTGGTTTCCTCTGCTGTAAACTGAGGATAATGTGTCAGCCTCCCAGGTGGCGGCGGACCCTCAGCGAGATGCACAGAAAGCAGAGAGTCAGGCGCGCCCATCGCGTGGAGGGTGTCCTCCCCCTGAGCCTCGCTTTACCCCTCTGAGAGATGGGTGGCAGCATCTCCCGAGGCTTCCCGGGGTTGCTGGGGACCGCCTGGCCCAGCGCTGTGGTCAGAACGGTCCACGTGGACCGGCCAGCCCCCTGCACCGGCTCGGCTTCCGCGGGGCCTCCGCTGGAGGGCGTGTGCTCCCCGGGGCTGCCCTTACCTGTGCTGTGAGCTGGATGGGTTGGGACAGGGTGAGCTGTGGGGTCCCGGGGGGCTGGCTGGCAGGCTGTGGTGGCGGCAGGTCGCCTCCCCCGGAGGAGGCTGGGGGCTGCGAGGTCGAGGAGGAGGAGGAAGAGGAGGAGGAGGAGGAGGAGGCGGCGGCGGCCGCGGCGGCCAGGAGCTGGGCCTGCGCTTGCTGCAGGAGGAGCTGCTGCTGGGCTGGCATCAGCGCCGTGAGCTGTGGGCGGGGCGGGGCGGGGGCGGGGCGGCAGGGGCCGGAGGAGGGGCGTGGGGGGAGCAGAGAAAGCAGACAGGGGTTAGCGCCTGAGCCAAGCGGGTTAGGGGGCAGGTCTTCCAGGAGGACAGAGGAGGGCGAGAGGCAGGCGTTGAGAGAGTGGCCGTGGCCGTGGCCACCAGTCCTGTAACAGACGGGAGGGGGCTGGCCTGTCCCTGCCCCCGTGCACCCCAGGTACTTACCCCGGCTAGCTGGCTGCCCGTCAACATGAGTTGGGCCTGGGGCAGATGCGGCTGAACCGGCTGGGGGGGCAGGGGTGCCGCTGGGGCTGAGTCACTGCTGGGGTCTTCAGCCTTGATCTGGGGGGGAGAGAGGCAGGGTCCGGGACCCCAGAATGTTAAGTGGAGGCCAGAGAGAATGCCCACCTGTGAACCAAAGAGAGGGCACGTGTGTGGCAACGGCAGCCCCGCGCCGCCAAGGGAGAAGACTGGGGTGCGGAGGCCGGGCCTGCAGTGGCCCGCGGGGACCTCGGGCCACCTTTCTGGCCTCAGTTTCCGCACCAGTCAGAAAAGGCTAACACACCCTCTGCACCCGAACTCCCGACAGGAGGGGGTCACCCTTGGAGAGCGCTTGTACCCTCCTGGGGGTCAGTTCGCCATCTTTTAAAATGGGAAAGGATGCCAGTAGGGGTCCCGGGACATCAAAGAAGGGGGTCCTGTGTGCCACACCCCTCATCTGCTTCAGCCAGAGGTGCACCTCTTATCTGTCCCGTGGAGTAAGACTTTATTGGAAGAAAGAGGATTAGGGTATGAAATAAAAATCACCACCTTAGAAAATGGGTCATGAATTCAAAGCCTAAGGAGCAGGCAGACAGCACGAATGGGTGATTTGGGCAAGTGTGGACGGAGTGGGCTGAAAAGAGTACGCCCGCCTGCCGGAAGGGGAGGCCTGCCCAGCCCCACCCTGCTTCTGCCGGCAAAAAAACCAAAGCAAAAATGCTGCAGGACAGCAAAGGATGTCTGCAGGCCAGATGTGGCCCAGGTGCTGCCAGCTCTCAGCCTCCACCCCAGAGTCCGCTGAGCCCCTCCTCCTCTCTCTGTGGAGGATACAGATGCATCTCGCGTCCACCACGTAGGACAGACCAGCTTAGAGGGGTCCCAGCCTTCTTCCTCTCCTACCTGAAAATGCCAGACAATGGTGGCCTATGCCTGAGAGGTCTGCTGGTGAAAGACACATGGGGTGGGAGGTGTGGCTTGATGAGTCGCACACTCTCAGGCCCAGAGGGGACATGAGGGATCATCCTTCAGCCCAGTGTCCCAACAGTGTTTTGCAAAAGGAGATCCAGAGAGGGAAAGCATCTTGTGTAAGGCAACACAGTCACTTGGCAGAAGCGAGCGTGGCATTTGCAATACAGACTGAGACAGACAGATAGAGGCCTGGGAAAGGGCCAAATAACAGAGGGTGAGTGGCATGCCCCAAGGGACGGGATACAAGTGTCAGAAAGTCTAAGGCGTACAGGGATGCAGCGTGAAACAACAGTAGATACTAGAAGTCAGAGCAGTCGCTGCCCTGGAGGGGAAATGAAGGGCTTTCTGGAAGTCTGATCATGTTATGTTTCTTGATCTGGTGCTGGTGACACAGGTGTCCAATTTGTGAAAATCCACAGAGCTGGACACTGAGGATCTAAGTGTATGTCATATTTTAATTAAAAGTTTTTAAAAAACCAACATTGTGGGCTTCCCTGGTGGCGCAGTGGTTGAGAGTCCGCCTGCCGATGCAGGGGACACGGGTTCGTGCCCTGGTCCGGGAGGATCCCACATGCCGCGGAGCGGCTGGGCCCGTGAGCCATGGCTGCTGAGCCTGCGCATCCGGAGCCTGTGCTCCGCAACGGGAGAGGCCACAACAGTGAGAGGCCCGTGTACCGCAAAAAAAAAAAAAAAAAAAAACCAACATTGCGTGCCATGGTGAGAACACTATCCTTCTCATGGCTCTTTCCTTCTCTCTCCTTTAAGCCTCCATTAGGTTCTAGGACGTCTCTAACACCTTCCAGCCCTGGCTAATCGCCCCTTTTAACAAACAGAGAACCGGTCTCAGGCTTATACCCGACAGTAGGCAAGAGTCTCTGGGTACATTTTAATAATCATTGTATTTATTTCCATGGCAAGTGATTCTGGTTTTCCATTCATGAAATTTCCATTTAAAAAAACGTTTTATTTCAGCTGCTGAAAAAGCAAGACAGCTCATGAGTTGATAATTGTTGAGGCCGATTGACAGGTACCTGGAGGTTTGTTTTCGCTATGGTCTTCCTTCTACTTTTGTATCTGCTTCACACTTTCCATAATAAAATTTTTTTTTTAATTGAGCCAATTTAACAAAACTATGATGTAAATAATTGAACGCGGTGGTGTGTGCATTTGTCTGAAATCATGATGGAAGCACATGAATCACTGCAATTAGGGAAAGACTGACACAGAAGAGCTGCAGTGAGGTGGAACAGCAAAGGCCAGGAGCGGTGGGTGACCAGCTGTGGATGGAGACCCAGAGTCAGAGGCCGCTGCTGCGCGCTCTGCCTCAGGCTTTCCCCGGGAAGCAGGCCCAGGCTGGGGAAGGGGAGCGAGAACCCTTTCTTCCTTGGGCCCCACTAGTCTCCTAGGGGAGAAGCAGGGCTGCTGTGGAGCAAGGAGAGGCTGCAAAGATTCAGCGCAGGGAGGGCTGGTGCTGGGGGTGTGGGTGATGGATGCCCCCGGCTCCAAGGGCTATGGCCAGAGCCCAGCCTGAGATCAGAGGGAAGACGGTCAGAGTCAGAGCCCTTCTCCCCAGGTCCCGTCCAGCGCCCTCAGAACAAGACACCTGCCCACCAAGTAGATCAAGGCACACCAGCCACGGAAGGGACCTCAGAGACTCCCCTCTCCACCCCCACCCCCATTTCCCATGTTAGAGAAGAGGAAACCGAGAAGCCCAGAGTGGGGGAGTGATTCTCCCATGGTCACAGAGCAGTTCCTGGTGCCCCCGCCCCATCCTTCTGCCACCTTTGGTCAGGGTCAGGAGTCCTGCCCGTGCCCCCTCCTCCGTCCCTGCCCTCTGCGCCATCTTCAGGCCTCTGGACCTGCCGGCTGCCCCCGCCAGACTGGAGGGTGGAGACCTGGGCCCCAGACACCCCAGGCAGCCCAGCAGTGCCCAGGAGCAGGGCCCCATCTGGATCTGGCATTTGCTCTACGTGGTCACTTCCGGCCTCCCCATCGTCCTCTCCTCCAGCATCCTCACTGGGCCTGCCCTCCCCTCCCCACTCCCCAGTCCTCCGCTGGCCCCTGAGTGTGTACTGGGGGGGATGGGGGGCGGGGCCGGCCCCTGTTCGGTCAGGGACGTTGGGATGGGGGCGGGGCCCTCAGCTTCCTGTTGTTCATCGCCCTGGGGCTCTGGGGGGGATTTCCCTGGCCACCCCCACTCCCCCAGGGAAGGGGAAGAAGCCCTGGTGAGTCACAGGCCTGGGGCGGGAGCCCGAGGGTGAGAAGGGGCGGCGGGAGGAGTCCCGTCACTGAGGTACCAGGCCCTGGGCCCTCGGCAGGCATCTGCGACCCTCTCCCAAATGCCAAACCCGGCCCATCGCAGGACACCTCTCCCCCTGCCCTGGCTGCCCTGACAGGTGCTTACCTTGGTGCTGGGGCCAGTCGGGGACACAGAGAACGGGGAGGTCTTATTCTGGGGGTTCTGCAAAGAGTGAGTTGGGGTGGGAGATGGGAACAGTGAGATGAAGCAGCTTCTGACACCCTGCCCTCCCCCACAGAGCTCCCCTCTGCTCCCTTCTCCCCCCTCCCCCTCCCCACCCTCCTTCACATCCATCCCTCCTGACCTGATGGTTAGTGTCTGGTCCATTTCTTTCCGTGTCTGCAAGGAGAGGGACAGAGTGAGTTGTCACGAGCCACCCCCAAAACTCCCCCGGCGCACCTGCCCTCCGCCCGTGGTGACCTCTGCCCTCCCTGCCCCCTTCCCCACTCACCTGTGTGCTCTGACGGGGAGTCCAGACCTTGCTTCTCGGCCTCCAAGGGCTTAGACATTCTTATTTCTGGGGACAGAGGAGGGATGCAAGTGGGGTGAGGGTGCAGAAGCCTGAAGAGCTCTGGGGCCCCTCCTCCGGCACCACCCCAGCCTCTCCCCAAATACTCCCACACCCCCTGCTGCCTTGCAAGTGTCTCTTTCCGGGAGACATGCCCTCTGCTCTGAGCCTCTGCTCTCCTCCGGCAGGACAGGTGAGGGGCCTTCGGGCCCTGGGGATCCCCTTCACCCCTCCAGGAGGTGGCACAGGGAGGGTCAGCCCCCGAGCCCCCGTGAGACCCTGGGGCAGGGTGGGAGGGTAGAGGTTGGCCGTTGGTCCTGACAAAGCTCTGGCCGCCCAGGGGGAGGCTGGTGACACTCCAGAGCAGCGAGTCAGCCCTAGGCTTCCTCTTAGGCTGCCGCCCAGGCGCCCATCCTGCCTCACCAGGTTTCGGTGAGGCATGTTTTCCACTCTGAGTAGGGCCTGGGAGGTGTGAGGGGACTGCAGCATCCCCAAAGGAACGAGTTGTCAGATCTCCGGCTGTGATTCAGCCGCCCTCTGGCCCCCTCCCCGGCCCACCACTTTCCTGTCCATATCCCACTCCCACCGGCCTCCCCTTCAGGTACTCAGCACACAGGTGGCCCCACTCTGATCTTTGTGACCCCGACCCCATCCGCTTCTGCCCCGACCTTGTCCTCAAACCTAATCTTAGACCTTACCTGGGACTTCAGCCTTGAATTGCAGCTGCACACCCCAATCCAACCTACAGTCCCTGCCCCTACAGACGCAATCCCACCCTATAGTTCCGCGGGCAGAGGAAATGAAAGAAGGTGGCCGAGGGGAGTGGCAAGCAGGGGACACAAAGCAATGGAGACAAACCCCCGTCCTCACAGCTCCCTGATGCTGGTCACGGGAAGGTGAGTGTTACCAGGGCCAAGCACAGCGCCAGGTATGATTCAGAGCTCATGCCGGCAGTTGGTGCTAAGATTACCCCCATTTTACAGAGGAGGAAACTGAGGCTCCAGGGGGAATGGCACCTCCCCAAGAACACAGTGGGGCAGCAGAGGCACCCTGATCGGACCTGGGTCTTTGTGACTCCAGGGCTCCCACTTCTTTTTTTTTTTTTTTTTGCGGTACGTGGGCCTCTCACTGTTGTGACCACTCCCGTTGCGGAGCACAGGCTCCGGACACACAGGCTCAGCGGCCATGGCTCACGGGACCAGCCGCTCCGCAGCATGTGGGATCCTCCCGGACCGGGGCACGAACCCGCGTCCCCTGCATCGGCAGGCGGACTCCCAACCACTGCGCCACCAGGGAGGCCCCAGGGCTCCCACTTCTGATCAGTATCGCTGCGGTCTCTGATGGGCCCGTCATGACGTTCACCACCTCATCTCTCACGGTCACCCCAACCCAAGCTTACCCTGACTCCGACTTGAACCCAGCCCTTCCTGGTCCTAGACCCCCGCACAAATCTGGGTTTCTGCCCGACCCGTTCTGAATCCTCTTTGCCCACCCTGATTCCCAACTCCTGTCCAGACGACCCGAGTCCTTCATCTGACCTCAACTCCCAACTCGGCCTCAGACCTTACTCCTGACCCTGACTCTGACCCTAAAGTCTCCCCTACAGCTCACTCCAAATCCCCACCAAGACCCCACCCCATCAAAGGAGCTATCCAACTCTAGTGTGCCTGCATCCAAGATATTCAAAGAAGGCCAGCTAGAGAGAGAGCTGGGACAGCGTCACCAACTGAAAAAAAAAAAGTCCAGAAATTTTGCAATTACTCGACACGGAACGCCACTCGGATTTAAAATTCCCGATTAAAAAGCCAGGTCACACACTGCTGGTGGGAGTGGAAATCAATACAAGCACGATTCAGGAAAGCCGAGCGGCGCCCCTTCCCTGTGGCCCGGCACATCCACTCCCGGGCACCCATCCAAGAGAAAGGAGCGTCCTGCCCACTATCACCACCCCGGGCACACGTGTTCCCAGCTGCGCTTTCATAACCGCTCCCCCCCCCCGCCCCCCGGAAATAGCTCAAGGGCCCATTAACGGGAATGGGTCAACAACACCGGTACGTCCATACAACGAAGTACTCCACAGCCGGGGAAAAGAACCAACTCCTGCATCACACACACTGAATCTCGCAAACATGATGCCGGGGTAAAGACGTGAGACACAAAAGTGGACAGACAGGAGGACTCCAATTATGTGAAACTCAGAAACAGGCAGGATGACATCAGATGATTAAGGTCAGATTAGTGGGCACCTTTTGGGGGGTGCTAACCGGGAGAGCATGTGAGAAAGCCTGCAAGGGGTTGGAAATGTTCTGTTTGGTGGTTATGTGGGTCTGCCCATATGTAAAAATTCATCAAGCTGTACGCTTAAAATTTGAGCACTTTATGTATGGTATGTTTTCACAAAAAAAGAAAAAAAGTTTGAGTTGGGACTTCCCTGGTGGCGCAGTGGTTAAGACTCCACGTTCCCAATGCAGGGGGCCCGAGTTCGATCCCTGGCCAGGGTACTAGATCCCACACTCATGCCACAACTAAGGAGCCTGTGAACCACAACTAAGGAGGCTGCGAGCCACAACTATGGAGCCCTTGAGCTGCAACTAAAGGAACCCATGTGCTTCAACTAAGGAGCCGGCAAGCCGCAGCTAAGGAGCCCTTGAGCTGCAACTAAAGGAGCCCACGTGCTACAACTAAGGAGCCAGCCAGCCTCAACTAAGGAGCCTGCCTGCCGCAACTAAGACCCGGTGCAACCAAATAAATAAATACAATTTTAAGCTAATAACAATAAAAATAGTAAGCCAGCATATAGTCCTATTAAGGCATGAGCTTATGAGGGTTGGGGTGCAGGTGCCCAGATGCTACAGGAGCTCAGGCCCTGTTTCTGGGCACTGGGAAGGGGGCAGCAAGTGGCTAAGGATGCTGAGAGAGCCAGGGGATGAGGCCCCCTCCTGACTCTGGTGCATCAGACGTGGGAGTCCTGCCTGATCCTGGTTCTACATCTCCCAGACCTTGGCCCTGCTCCAGGCAACCACAAATCCTGACGTGGCCCTAAATCCCACCCCTCCCAGCATCCCTGAAAGCCAGGCCCCAGCCCCCTCCCCGGCCCCCCTCTCCAGCCAGTGTCCACATTGCCACGGGAGCTCCCCGCCTGGCCCTGAACCCTATCATGGCTCCCCATCTCCTAAGAAAAGCCCAGGCTCCTCATCCTGGCCTTTAGGGTGTGACCCTTGTCACCCTCTGCTGCCCATCTCTTGCCACTTACGCAACTTTCTCTTCAGCCACGCCAGGTATCTCCCTCTGCTTGACGGGGAGTCCAGACCTTCAGGTTCTTTACTCCCCACCTAGCTAGCGAACGTCCCTCCTGATCACAGACCAGGGTGGCCTCTGACCTCACCTCCACCCCAGAGAGTCCATGCTCATTCTCAGCCTCTCTTATGTGCTGAGCTGTGTCCCCCAACATTCCTATGTTGAAGTCCTAACCCTCAGTACCTCAGAATGTGACTGTCTTTGGAGATAGGATCTTTAAAGAGGTAATGAACTTAAAATGAGACCCTTAGGGCCCTTAGGGTGGGCTCTGATCCAATATGACTGGGGTCCTTATAAGAAGAGGAGATTGAGACGAGATTGAGACAGGGACATGCCCAAAGGGAAGACCGTGTGAAGACACAGGGAGCTGACGGCCATCTCAAGCCAAGGAGAGAGGTCTCAGAAGAAACCAACCCTGCTGACACCTTGACCTTGGACTTCTAGCTTCCAGAATTTTGAGAAAATAAATTTCTGTTGTTTAAGCCATCCAGTCTGGGGTACTTTGTTATGGCAGCCCTAGCAAACTAATGTAGCCTCCCTTGGTCGTGCCTTCTCGCCGTCCTAGCCCCGAGCCCGCAGGGCTGTGGTCACCTGCGTCCCTGTCCTTTCCCACCAGCCCAGCGGGCAGGCCTGGTCTGACTCAGCGCTGGGTCCCCGGCATCACCCAGCTCAGAGAACAGGTTATGTTTGCTGAGCGTCCGTCCTTCCCTGCAGCTCTCTCTGTCTCTTACTTGTTCCTGCCTCTGTCCTGCTGTCTGTCTGCCATTTAACAAATGTTTCCCGAGGCCTTGGCATGGGCTGGTCCCTCTGCCTGGAACGCTGTTCCCCACTCTATCTGCCTGGAGATCTCCTACTCATCCTTCAGGGCCCGGCACAGGCTCTGTCTTCCGTGAAGTCACCACCCCTGATGACTTCAGGCAGAGGGTCTCTCCCCTGTTCCCTCCACCCTGGCTCCATCTCCCCTGTCACTGTCCTAAAGGCTGTAGCCATCTGGGCCCCAGAATGTCTCCTCCTTCAGGCTAGAAACCCCTCAGGGGCAGCTCTGACTCATCTGGGGTCCCCAACGGGACATGTGGGTTGAATGAACAAGGGTGGCCCTGCTCTCCCTCCTCCAAGCCTTCGCCTCTGCTATTCTTCCACCTGGGGCAACCCTCTCCTTCTCGACTAGCAAATTCCTGCTCCTCTTTAAGGCGCCAGCTCCACGTCACCTCCTCTGTGATGTCCTCCTTGACTGCCCAGGCGGTCAGTGCCTCTCTCGTCTGGGGTCACCCTGTCCCCTAACACACACTGACAGCCTGGACAGTGACCCCCACCCCAGACTGTGGTCTCCTTAGGGCCCAGGCTGCACAGTCTGGGACTGTGTCTTTGGAACGAACAAAAGCATGAAAGAGTCTCCTCTCCTTGCTGTCACCTGACACTTCGACCCTCAGCCTCGTCCCCAAGCAGTTCCAACCTAAACATTTAAGGTAACATCCCCTCTGCAGGGATACTGGCTGCAGAGGAAAAAGTGGTTTGAGGGGAAATTTCCACCACTCCATTTCCCTTATTCTCATGGATCCTGCCCCACACTAGTCCCAGCTCCCACACAGCCCGCGCACCCCTGCAGCGCTCAGCTGGGCCAACAGCATGGCCAGAGCTGTCCTTCGCCCAGGCCTCTTTTGTTGCCCTCTCCTCCTCCATCAGAGCCCAACCCAAGAAAAGGGTCTCATCAAATCATCCCCACCAGCAATGAAGAGGGAACTCCATTTCCACCGCGACCCAAAGCTAAGTGATGTCTTAATGGGGACTCTCGAGGGCGCGGCGACCCTGGCAAGGGGCCTGCTGAGGCTGTCTCAGCCTTGGCCCAGGCAGGGTTCTCTCTCTCTCTCTCTCTCAATCTCTCTCTCTCTTTTGACTCTAGAGAAACACTGATGCCTAATCCCTCCCCCGACACTCTGATTTCATTGGGACAGAGACGTAGGCGTCAGAAACTTTTAAGCCCCTTCCAGGTGATTCTAATTTGCTACAGCCCCCTGGCGCCTTCGGAAGACCCCCCTCAAAGCCTCGTTCACTCGCAAGGAAAGTTTGGCTGGTTGCTTCGGGTCACCCCTCCCTTCTCCCATCGCAGGCAGCGTGCCACTTTTTGGAGGAACAGGCAAGCAAAAGCAATGCAGAGCCCGACCGGGCCCCTCAAACCCCACCATCCTTGGGTCAGACCCACCAGGGGCGGCCACGCCCCGGGCTCACACTCACTTGCCCGACTGCCCCAGGCCTGGGACGCTGGGTCCCCTCCGCCCTTCCTCGCCCCTCCCTCCCCGGACTTTCACTTCTCCTCTGCATTTCCCCCAGCCGGTTTTAGCAGACTTGGGCCAGCTTCTCGTTAGCACTTACCGAAAATGGGGCTAAATATAGAGGGCCCAAGGGCTTCCCCTCACCCCTCCTGGCCCCGCTTGGCCTGTCCCCTGGGTCCCCTGTCTACAAAGACTGCTTTAATCAAGGCTGTGGCCTGGGAGCCCCTGTGGGCAGGGTCTGCACTGCTGGGAACCTCTGCTCGCCCACTGGCCCAGCCCAGCCTCCCCAGAAGTCGCATTTCACACCCCCACACCCCGCAGCTGTCCCCAGGCGGCCTCCAGGGATTGAACACTTCTGAGTGTCAAGGGGGACGGATGGAGATACAGGCAGCAGACACAACAAGAGAGGTGGCCCTACAGCTGCGCTGACAAAAGCCGCCACAGACACTGAAGCCACAGCCAGGCAGGGCCCCGGACACGGACGGAGACCACGCAAACGCACACGGGGACAGGTGTGCGCAGATCCCAGACAGGAATGTTTGCAGATGAAGACACAAGCCCAGACACAACGACACAGGCAGATATGCAAAACACACACCCAGACGTGTGTGGGCACACCTGCACTTACACACACTCACACACCAAGTCACCCCCAGACACACAGATAGACACAGATGTGCATACACACACAGACACCCAGGTCACTCAGATAGACACACGCAAGATGTACACGCACACTCTCACACACACACACACACACCCCCAGACATACAGATAGACACAAATGTGTACGCACGTGCACATACACACACACACACACACACACACAGTCACTCAGACATAGAGACAGATAGAGATGTGCATACACACGCATGCGCGCACACACACACACACACACACACACACACAGGTAACTCAGATAGACACACACACAGACATGCATGTACTCACACTCCCAGAGTCACCTCCTCCTGGGAGATGGCCAAGGTGGACCCCTGAACTCAGGTCACAGATGTAGAGCCCAAGACCAAGCAGTGATCTGCCCAAGGTCACACATGTATTAATTCATGTCCATGCCACGGAACCCAGGGCAGGCCTCACAGGCAGGGCAATTCTGTGAGAAATCCCAAGTAAAGGGTTTAACCCAGCGCCCAACACGTACAAAGCCCCCATTCAACCCCAGACAGGGAAGAGACAGCATGCGTGTACAGACGCCCTGGGTCCCTGTGTCTACACTGTACATGCACACGCACGCACACACACACACACATCCACAGCTGCACATATCACCTCAGTAAATAATCACAGCATCTGGCAAGTGGCCTTCCTTCCATCTCACAGCCCTCCTTGCCTCCCTTGCCTTACTCATACCCACTCATCCTTCAAATCTCAGACCACACATGCCCTCTCCCAGGAAGCCCTCCCTGATAGCCTATCGGCTGAACTGGGCAAGTCTCCTGGGCTCCCCCAGTCCCCTGTGCCTCCCCTGTCCCAGCCGTGACCCCTCAGCCTATGCCTCCTTCCCTGTCTGGTGACAGGTCTGTCTCCCTCCCCTGGACTGGGGACTCCAGGAGGACACACCTGAAGCTGCTTTTTTCAGCTCTATTTTCAACATCCAGCACAGAACTGCTCAATAAATACATGTTGATGACAGATCACAGGGATGCCCGCATACACGGATGCACACAGACATGCACCGAACCAAGCATCCCCACAGACACCCACAAATGGGACACATCCCACACATCCCCACAGTCAGACCTAGAGGGCCGCAAACAAAACCACCCTGAAGTATGGACGCTTGCCCAGTCCCAGGCCCCGTGGTAAGCATTTACCTATTACCTCACTTAACTCTCCCATCAGCACCGCGGAGAAATAACTATCATCACACAGAGATGGACACATTATGTCAAATGAGCCAACAAATACAAATCGCTTTGTACGGTGCTCGGCGCACGGTGTTCACTCAGTCGACTGACACTTGGTGGATGAAGCAGTTCATGAGCACACAAACATGTAATAAATTTTCAGGCAGTGATGAGTGCCATGAAGAAGAGATAAAGCAGGGTGAAGGGACTCAGAATGGCGGGATTGGTTGCCAGTTTAGACGGGGCAGGCAGGGAAGGCCACCCCGAGGAGGGGACATCTCAGGCGAACGAAGTGAGGGAGTGAACCAAGGGAGCATTGCCAAGGCTACCCCCAAAATGCCACACACAAGAGCCCCTCACACACGGGACACCTGACAGTCGCACACAGAAGACTCGGAACTACCGCGCACACGCACAGATACAGACGCACACACTCAAAGGTCCAGCAACTCAGCCTTCCAGCCCCTGTGCAGTCCCCTCCCCAGGATCACTCATGTCGCCCACCCACCGGCCCTCTGTATAGGAGCTTGCTACCAACACCTGGCTCCATCCCCTCCCCCAGACCCCTCAGAACAGGGCAGCAGAGAAGGCGAGAAGAGGTCGGAAGCCCCCCGGCGCCCCCCCACCCGCCCCGCCCCGTGCTGATGTGAAAGGGGAGGGGAAAGAGAAGCTGGAGGTGGGAACCCAGGATGGGAAGAGGGGGCAGCTGCTGAGGTACAGAGTCAAAGGGCAAAGGAGACAGCTGAAGAGGAGGGGCAGGGCGGGCCCGCAACCGGCCGGCAGGACGAGCCCCACGGTGCTGCCAGTGCTGGGGCCCCTTACCTGGAGCCCCCATGCTGGAGTGAACCATGCTGCCTGCCCCGCAGGGCTGGGGGGACGACTGTGCCATCTCCCCGCCCTCTCTGGGGGCCAAGCCCTCTCCGCCGGAAGTCACCCAGGGAGGAAACCACAGGGCCCGCCCCCTTCGGAAGGGAAAATACCCGTGCCCGAAGGCCCACCCCAGCAGGCAGCGGACCCCAAATCATGCGTGTGTGTTGGGGAAGTGCGGGTAGTGGCGTAGAGTGCGAGCAGGCTGGAAGAGCTGACTCCTACAGCTGTGCCCCCAGAAGGTGCCCCTAGCCCTTGTGCCGCCTCCACCTTGCCAGCACATCTGGAACAGGGCATGTGGGTATGGGAGAGAAGATGGATCCGTAACAACACCACTAAAACACTGGCTAGGAGTTTGGGGTGGGGGGAGGGGGGCTTTCCCAATGCTAGGCCCCCTGCACCTCGCATTTAACAAGCATCATCTCTGGAGGCGCTCACTGTTTGCCCCATTTTACAGACAAAAAGACTGAGGACCAGAGAAGTGAGGTGGCCTCCCCAAGGGCCCAGAGCCAAGAAACGCTGAAGCCAAGAAGCAGGGCAGCAGGAGGCGTTCGCGATAGGTTTCCGCAGGCTGTGGGGAGTCGGGAACCCAACCGTGCATCTGCCCGCAGGTGAGGCGTCCGGGGCCACCACTGGGAGAATCGGTACCCGTGGACAGTGGTAGGACCGGCGGCAGGTCCTGGCCTTGCCCTGGAGCAGCAAGAGGTTTGCCAGGGGGCAAATGCGGGCGCCGTAGGTGGCTGGGGCAGAGGGAAGTACGCGGTCCCGGGGCTGCTGGCTGGCCCTTCGCGCTGCGGCGCTCCCGGACCAGCTGTTCCCTCCGCGCCCGCCAGAGGCCGGCAGCGCCCAGCCAATGGGCCAGAGGGCGGGGCCGGTTGCGGAGGAGGGAGCCCCTCCCGCCGCTCCCAGTCCCCTTCCCCGCCCCCGCGCGCACACCTGCGAGGGTCACACAAAGGCGCCGGACTCCCGGCCCACGACGGCGCAGACAAAGGCGCGGCCGAGCCCGCTGCCCTCTTCCTCCTCCCCGCGCCCGGTCCGAGGCTGCAGGGCCGCCTGGAGCCTCCAAACAACCCACCTGCCCGCTGCGGGCCCTGCAGGACTCGCTGCGCCCCACGCTAAGGGACCCCCAAACCACGCGCGCGCGCACGGACGCCTGGACTCTCATACACACGCTCAAGTATTTCTACACATGGACCCCTGCACTTCACACACACGTGTGCACATCCAGACACACGGAAACACTCCTCTGCGCACAGGCCCTAACACCAACGCTCCCGTGTACAGATCCCCCTCCTGTGCTCCGTCACGCGGACACACGGGCACAAGGACACATCTTCCCAAGTATGCCCAGGCATACCTCCTGGCCATGTGTGCCCACATTCACACCCACGCACACTCACGCACGATATAACACACAGGCAGACCTTCGTGAGTGCCTTTCTGCCTGTACACGGGCCCTGTGCACCCAGAGATGCCCAGGCAGGCAGACCCACTCCACGGGGGGAATGACTGCGGTTCTCACATCTGCACACAGAGGGGGCAGTTCCCCCTCTAGCTACACTCCACAAGATTCCATACTGTAAAGGCCATTTCACTGAGGAGATCCGGAGACCATACAGCATCAGCTGGGCTGCAACTCAGACCTCCTGCCTCCTGGTCCACCTCTTTCCCACTCTCTCTCTCGCTCTCTCAGATGCAGGGTTTTTATACCGGAGGGTCTCCTTGGAAGCAGTCTGGTGGCAGTGGTACTGGGGGCCTTGTCTTGAAGTTGCATTGCCCAGTAAGCTCAGTTTTGATTTAGGATTTATGTTTTGGGGGACTTGGAAATGAGGGTAATAAGGACATTATAGCGGGGTGTGGGTGGAGAAAAACCCCACCAAAACACCCCCATGCTCCACCCTAGACATGGTCAACATCATCCACGTCAGGAGCGAGCTCTGGGACATAACCCAAAGCGGGGAGAGAAGCACCACCCATTTCCGGTGCCGTCCTCCCAGGTCTGCAGCTGAGTGGCAGAGCTGGCGAAAGCCTTACACGCTTCCCCGTGGGATGAAATCACCCCACCCCTCTTGCCTCCCATGCTGGCTCCACTATTATTGCCTGTGGCAGACCAGAACTGAGTCCCTGAGCTGGAGTCAGGGCATCTTGAAGAAGGATGGGCCTGAGACTTCCACCTGCCCAAGAGAGGACAGAGGGGCAGAGTCTGGGCCACACTGGGCGGGTAGGGCCTGGCAGCCAGGAACGGGGAGGCCTGGGCAGGAGAGATGGTGGCCTCTCAGCTGGAGAAGAAGCCTCAGGCCATGCTGAGCAAGGCAGGTAGGGCCTGGGAGCTGGGGAGTAGCGGGGGCCACTAGGGGTGCAGGGAGCCTGGGAGGGAGGCAGCACAGGGGAGGCCAGGCTGGGCTCAGGGCTGGGCGGTAATTAAAGGAGACGTAGGGGGCTCCCCAGGGCCAGCGGGGCTGGTAACTGACACACGGGCCCCATTGCTCCGCTCATATTTCTCACCGGATCGATACGTTTGACTCCCGACAAGACAATAATCGCTTGTACGCGGCCAGCGAGTCGATCAAATACATTATTAGAGCGAGGTCCCCTGGGGGCCCGGCGGGGAGTTGTGGGGGGGGGAGCAGCCAGCCCACCGGGGACAGCAGAGTTGGATTCTTCACCCCTCAGGGCCCCCAGCCATGGCCTCTTCCTCTCGGCCGCCCCTGGGGACCCTCTCTGTGGCTTGGTTCCCCAGCCTCCTTCTGCATCCGGCGGTGTCTGGCGGCGTCTCCACTCAGCCCCCGGCTGCATCCTCGCTCTGCGTGGGGACACAAGTAGCGTTTCCCCAAAGTGCTGCCTCATCTGCAGGGCTGTAACACGTGGGAGCTCAGAGAGGCCCCTCAGACCCCCAGCTTGGCAGGAGGTAAGGAGACTGGGTTGCCTGTGAGTCGCCAACGGGGCCAGAAGATGAACTTGAACCTAAAATTCATTGACATCAACCTCCCTTTGCATCTTAGCATTCAGCCTTCAGCAGAGCTCAGGTGAGTCAGGTGAGGGCAGCCTCTAGGGAGTAGGGGGGTCGGGGAAAGGCTTAGGGACCCAAACACATAGGAAAGCAGGATGAGGGGTGGCAGACAGACACACAGATGAAAATATATCTGGTTGGTCCTACAGCAGGGCCATGCAACCCTCCAACAGGCCTCTGATACTATGGAATCAAACCCGGCCTGGCCTGCCCTGGCACTGCCTGTCCGCCTCTTCCTCATTTCTGGGCTTGAGCCTTCATTTCCTGTTTATACCCCTGCTTCATCCTCAGCCCTGCCCTCAGAACTGCTTCTCCAGTGGCCCTAAGTCAAGACCAAGCTATAACCACCCGATGTTCTGCTTAGGAGCACCCAGCATCCAGGGACTTAAAATGTTTCTTCTTCTCCATCGTCACCGTCATCATCAAAAGCAGCAGCATAACTATCTATTCTGTGCTAGTTGGGCCACTAAGTTATATCTAATCCTCACGACGACCCGAGGAAGTACGGTCTGTTATTATTCCCCTTCCACTGACAAATTAGAGCTCAGGGCCTCCCCGGTGGCGCAGTGGTGGAGGGTCCGCCTGCCGATGCAGGGGACACGGGTTCGTGCCCCGGTCCGGGAAGATCCCACATGCCGCAGAGCGGCTGGGCCCGTGAGCCATGGCCGCTGAGCCTGCGCGTCCGGAGCCTGTGCTCCGCAACGGGAGAGGCCACAACAGTGAGAGCCCCGCGTACCGCAAAAAAAAAAAAAAAAAAATTAGAGCTCAAAGAGTTGAAGTCACTTGTCCCACGTGAGTGGTGCAGTCAGGATTCAAACCCCGCCCTGTCCTCCCCACAGCTCGCTCGTTCTCCACTCTGCCACGGGTCTGCTTAGAGCTCTGCGTGCGCCGCATCCTCCAGTGGTCAGCTGGCAGCCACTCCCTGCTCACTCGGGAACACGGGAATCTGCCCGCAGCCCAACCCCCACAGCCCTCAGCCTGTTCTTTGTATTCAGCAAGTGCTGGACCCCTGATCCACCAGCTCCTGGCTGAAGGTGGGCCAACGCTTCCCTAGTTCTTTCAATTCAAACATTTCCTACGTGTCCCTTATTGCCAAGCCGTGGGCTGGGGGCTGAGGACCTAGAGATGAGCTGGATCTGACACACACCTGCCCTCAAGGAGCTTACAGTCCGAGGGGAAGACTGGAGTTGATGAAAGTTTTCTGAGATTCCATCACTGGCTCAGTAAACATCCGAAAAACTCTAGTCAAAGGTGAAGCCCAAGACATAGAAGGGCCTTTCCTGCCATAGAAAGATTGGGAGGGCTCAAGCTTGGATGAGAAAGATCCAGGAAGGGTGCTATCCATCCGACTTGAGGCTGGATTTGATGTTGTAGGTGGAAGGATTTTCAGCAGACAGTCTGTGTAAGGGAGATCCACCGGGGACTGGTGTGAGACCAGGCTGGTGGGAAGAAGTTGGAGGCAGGAGGGCCAGAGGGGAGGCTGGGACAGTGGTCCAGAAAACAAGAGAGAATGGGGCCATGAGGATGCAGATGAGCGTACAAATTCAAGGGAGAGTCTAGAGAACTTTAGTGAATCTGCAGGCGGGCAGCTGAGTGAGGTGTCTGGGTGGGCGCTCAGGCCATCACTGTTGGACAGCAGGAACACGGGAGCAGAGTAAGGGAAGATACTTAGGTCAGTGCTGGGGTGGGGGTGGGGCGGAGATCAGCAGGGTCTGTGGACCAGGAAGCTAACAGATCTGAATAAATTCACATTGACAGAAACACTCCTCACGCATCTCCTGCCCACCACCAGTTTCCCAGACCCACCAGCGATCGCAGGAATTCACCTCAAGCGAGAAGAAATCAAGAAGCAGCACGGTACGGCTCAAAGAAGGTAAAAGTGAGAAGACCAACCAGGTCCCCACACAGAAACAGGCCACTTGGTGACCTAGGGCCAGCCCTCTGCACTGTCTGGGTCTCAGTTTCCGTATCTGAAAGTGGGAGGTGGGCTTGGAGGAGAACTTGAAGACTCCTTCCAGCGCTAACATTCTGGGGCTTGAAAGAAACGAACACAGGACGGACTGCTGGATCCACTAAAGGCCACGGCCACACAGCTAGACGGAGGCAGACCCAGAGTCTCCCTGACCCCAAAGCCTGTGCTCCCCACCTTGGCCTGTACGCGTCTCAGACCGCAGGCTGTCGGAGAACAGGGTCTTTGGCCTCATCACCACAAACCCACCAGGGCATCCGAAGAAGCCAAAGAAGAAGGTGGCTGGCCCTGGGACTCCCGTGATGAGGCTCTGCCCCTCGGCGCAGGAGCCGCCACCCACCCCCAGGCCGCACCCTCGACTCCAGCCCAGATCTCCCACTCGCCCAGCACCGCCTCTGCAGGCTCACAGCCACTTCTGTCCTCCCAGCGCAAGGAGCTGTCCAAAGGCTGAAATTCAAGAGCCCTCACCGTGGTCCAGAAGCCCTCCAGTAACTTCCCTGCAGCCTCCAGGAAAGCCCAGCCCCCTCACCACGGCCTCCAGGCCCCTGCAGGATGTCACCTCTCCCTACCAGAGCACAGCGCGCCAGCCACACTGGAGAAGGCCAAGTCTGCCCCCATCCTGGGGCCCTTGACCTTGCTGACTCCTGCCCTAGAACACTGTTCCCTGGCTCGTCCCTTTCCTCTGATCCTTCAGGACTTAGTTCAAAGGCTGCGTCCTCTGAGAGGCCCTCCCTGAGCCACTCTCCACGCCAACAGCCAGTTTTACTTTCTTCGTCGCTGTCTCTGGAACTCGGCTACTGTCGACTTGCTTTACTGTCTGTGTCCCGCTCTGAACTGTAAGCCCTCTGAAAGCAGTCCTTTCTTGTCTTGTTTCCTGTGGTATTCCCTTCTGAAATAATGCCTGGCACAGACTAGGTGCTTGAATCCTATTTGTGTGTTTTTAAAAACTGTGTATTTATTGATTTACTTTTGGCTTCACAGCATGCAGGATCTCAGTTCCCTGGCCAGGGATTGAACCCAGGCCCCCTGCAGTGGAAGCGCAAAGCCCTAAGCACTGGACCACCAGGGAATTTCCAAATCCTATTTGTTGAATGAATAGATCCTTCCAGGCTCCCACAGCCCACAGAATGAAATCCAAGGCTGGCTTTCCAGGCTCAAGTGGATGTGGGCCTCTGCCAACCTCCACAGGCATATTGCCCCCAGAGCTCACCTTCTTCCTCTGTTCAACAACTTGGGTTCCCCTACGTGCCCATCCTCCATGCTTCCTGTGTTTGCCACCTCTACTGTACTCACCGCTACTGCCTCTGCTCAAATCTCCCCTCTCTGGAAGTCTTTTCTGGCTCCACCGGAGGCCCAATTAACAGTAATGGCCTCAGTCTTCCCACAGCTCAGGCAGCATCCTGGGATTAGCACTAATCATACTGCATTGAAATTCCTTCCCAGTGAGGCTGCCCCCACAGGGCAGGGCTGGAGGGCAAGGTGGGGTTTGATTCATTTTTGTGGAGTGGAGCCCAGCACTGGTCTGCATATAGGCCCAGTTGAATGAGGACATCTGCCCCGGCAGACAGTGATATCTGTATGGGTGCATATAAGCACTGATCTGGGAGTCAAACATCTGAGAGTTTGGAAACTGGTTCGTCCATTCACTTGCTGTGTGACCCTGGGCAAGTGACTTCACCTCTCTGAGCCTCATGCTCCTCATCTGTGAAATGGGGGCAGTGACATGGGCTGATAGGAACTTCATTAATCTTTTTAAAAAAATAGTTCCCTGTGCTATACTGTAGGACCTTATTTTCATTAATCTTAAATATAATACCACCATGCACAAGTTCAAAAAGTTCACAAAGTGTTTATCACATCAAGGTTTGAGGTAGAGAAAATCAGATGCCACCAATAGGACAGTGGCTAGATAAACTGTAGCATAGTCATACTCAGGAATGGGATGGGATCATGAAAGATAATGGAACTGATCTATGGATAAAGGACATGGAAAGTTCTCCAAGACACTGCTGAATGAAAAGGCAAGTTGTAGAATGATTTATACAACTTAATATCACTTATGTAAAACACATACCAAAACCACTATGTATTTTCTGTGGGTGCACAGGTATTGACAAATGCAGAGGAAAAGGTCCGGGGGGTAACTAATTAATGACAGCTACCTTTGGTGAGGGGACCAGGACTGGGAAAGCAGAAGGGACTCAAATGGGATTTTAACATTTTCTGTTATGCTTTTGGTTTTCAGAATGAGATTGTATTCAGGTTTTTTTGTTTGTTTTTTTTGTCTACGTTGGGTCTTCGGTGCTGCACATGGGCTTTCTCTAGTTGCGGAGAGCGGGGGCTACTCTTCGTTGCGGTGCGCGGGCTTCTCATTGCAGTGGCTTGTCTTGTCACAGAGCTGGGCTTTAGGCACGCAGGCTTCAGTAGTTGCAGCACGCAGGCCCTAGAGTGCGTGAGCTTCAGTAGTTGTGGCTGGCGGGCTCTAGAACACAGGCTCAGTAGTTGTGGCACACGGGCTTAGTTGCTCCGCGGCATATGGGATCTTCCCGGACCAGGGATCGAACCCGCGTCCCCTGCATTGGCAGGCGGATTCCTCACCACTGCGCCACCAGGGAAGTTCCCTATATTCCGTTTTTAAATAAAATTAGAATATATTAAGTGAGTTACAGGTAGCTAACTGCAAAGAAAAGAAAAGGAATGATTATCCCCCAAAGTGAGGACAGAGGTTACCTCCAGCAGGGAGGGGGCGATAGGGAAGGTTTGAAAAGGGTCACAGGGGTGGGGGGTTCCTGGGCTCTGGCTCGCACAGACTGATTAAAGACTGATTAAAGACTGATTAAAATGTACATTTATGACTCTTTCCTTTACAACTGTGCTTCCTGCAGGCAGAGGCCAATTCGCACGCGTTGCAGTATCATCTGCTCCCCACCCCCAATTCACGCCCAGAAGCCGATGTTAGGGTGCGCCCCGGTTGCAAGAGCTCTGCGGGGGCCGAGGCCGCTGTCCAGGGTACTAACGGCCAAAGCCTGGGAAGCCTCAGGGAGACCAGCCAAGTAAGACAGCTTCAAGGCGCCTCATCCTAATCGGCCACTGCCCGCCGCTAATATGTCACCTCCCAGCACTCCTCACCGCTCCCTCACTTCCTCCAGACTGGCTTTCTGTTCCTGCAGCCCAAGCTCTGATGTGACTCAGGACATTTGCTCTTGCCGCTGGCCTGGTACCATCTTTCCCCAGATATGCCCGTGGTGCGTGCCCTCACTTATTCCAGACGCCCGCTGACACGTCCTCTCCACACAGGAGTCTTTTGATCATCCCACCTCACACGGTCTTTCCCCTCCTCATCGCTCTTCATCCTTCACCAGGTAGAATTTTCTTCCAGCACCTGTCACTAACATTCGCGTTTCCATGTGTTAATGTGCTTGTTTATCATCCATCTTCCCCCACTTGAATGTTCACGCTGGGAGGACAGAGAGCGTGTCTGTCCTGTTCGGTTTTATCCTCCTTTTTAAAAGGGCCGCAGGTGCACAAAATTGCATTAATCATAATCCCCGGTTCCCGTCATACTCCCATCACTGGCCTGGGAAGAGCCCTCTTCCATTATTTATTTGCTTATTTATTTTATTTATTTTTAATAATGTGTTCATGTGAAGCCACCACTCGACATTCAGATTAGAACTGTGACAATAGTCACACTGATTCGTGCCTGACGTGTGCACCGCTGTGTCCCCTGTACTCGACACCTAGGAGGATCTGTTTGCTAAAGGAGAAGTTAAGGGGCACCATGCAAAAGAAAGATCACGGGAGCGCCCACCTGGCCTCACAAGCAGGTGGAGAAGAAATCAAAGGCCAGGCCCTCCGCTGAGCTCCCCTGTCCTCCCCGGTGTTCCCACCCCCTGCTCAGCCTGGCCAGAGCCTCTTCAAGATGATTCAATCCTACACCTGCACAGATGGCCCGCTGTGCCGGACCCTGTGCCAAGACGTGGGGACGCCGGGCACATCAGCCTTGGCCACGCCCTCGAGGATTCTCAAACCTCTATGCACTCCTCCTTCCCCGCTCCCCGGCTCCTTGATGGTCCCACGATTATCATAAGTTATAAGAGCAGCTAGCCGGCACCTGCTCTGTGTAGCCACGTGCTCCGTGCATCATGTCTTGGCATCTTCCCAACGATCCAATTAAGCAGGTGCTGTTATTATCTCCTAGCTTTTCAGAGGAGCACCCTGAGGTGGGTCAGAGCCAGCAGGCCAATTGCAGAGCCCAGCTCTCCTTACCACCAGGCACACTGCCCGTGTTACACTGATCGTAGGCGTCCCCTCGAAAATAGGAGCGGTCCTGGGCCGCCTGCATCTCTGCAAAAGCAACTGAGGATGATCGACAAGGTGTCACCTTTGAAGTCACATAACAGGTGGTTAGGTCCCAGCTGCAGGGCTCAGGGAGGCATGGGAGTGGGTGGGCAGGGGTGTCATGTGGCCCAGGTATTCTATTCATGAAGGGCCCCGTTAAATGAGATGTGCATTTTTGATTTCACAGTTGGGTGCCACTGCCAGACCACATCACCTGTAGGACGCTCTGAATTTTGTTTTAATGAATCCTGCAATGATATGATATGACCTTGTAAATATCAGTCAGTGCGGCATTTTGTTGTCGTTGCTTAGAGCACAGCCTGTAACTCCATTTTGGCCTTCTTTCATTCTGAGCATACTGGGAGGCTCACACATGAGAAGTGGCCTGGCCCCTCTCAGCCTCTGTGGAGCCTGCCGAGCCCTTGCTGTGTGACCTCAAGCAAGCCACTCAACCTCTCTGTGCCTCTTCCGGAATTGCGCGGTCTCTGGGCAACATCCCCAGAGGGCCCTGTTCCCCCAAACATTTATTCAGAGGAGTTTAACTTGACGGAATCAGGTTGACTCAGACCATATGAGACATAGTCCCTGCCATCATGGAAGCAAACTCTGAGCTCTGGACACTTGAAAGAAAGTGAGGGCTCTCGGGAGAAGGGTAGGTTTTTGGTGTGATAAACATTTACTGAGATGGCGACAAGCTCCTGGAAGAGCTCAGGGACAGGGAATCTAGTTCTGCTTTAGACAGTTAAAAGAGAAACCCTGAACTACGGTTAGAAACACTTTGCATGCATCTTTTCATTGAATGTCTTCCACACTCGACAAGAGAACGATTGTCACCATGCCCATTTTACAGATGAACGAACTGATGCTCTGCAAGGTTGAATCATTTGCCTGGGACCCCACAGATGGAACCAGGATTAGCATCCAGGCAAGTGGACTCCACTTCAACCCCAGACCCCCGTGGGCCTCTTCCCTTTGGCTCAGCAGGAAACACGGGACTTGGACCTGGGCTTGCCGCCTGAGACATCCATGTGCTCCCATCCCTGACCCATGACGGCCTCCTGCCAACGTGAGCCGTTCCCTAAAAGCTTCCGCATTGCTGGCCCACCCTGAGTCACAGCAAGTCTGGGCTGCACGCTGAACGGCGTCCCCGGGGCCCTGGTCACTTCTCCAAGCTCACATACCTTCAGACCCGCTCACTCCCTGCTCACCTCCTTCGTGGAGCCTCTCCAGGAAAGGCCTCTCCCTTACCTTCACGCATGACCTCTTTCTGACAATGGACTTCTTCTCAGTGCCAAAAACACCAGGCACTTTGAGGTTTGTGTGGAGAACACCAAATAGATAGAACCCAGGGCTCTGCCTCCCAGAGATTTCCCCAGAGGCAAAGCAGCACCTGTCCGGTGAGGGGAAATCCCAGGTGTGTGCAGGGTCAGACCCTCGCTCTGCCTGACCAGCTGCATGACCTTGGATTGGCAACCTCACTTCTCTGGGCCTTGATGTCGGCACAATTCCGAAGGTTCTCCCTGATTCCTCCACTCCCCAGGCCACCACCATCTCCGGCCCCAGTGACATCAGCAGCCTCCTCTCTGCAGGTCTCTGTGCTTCCACACCTGACCCTGATAGTCTCGTCTGCTCCCCACACCCGGAGAGGGTCTTTCTGAAACAATCAGGCCGTGTCGCTCCCTTGCTTCAGACTTTTCAGGGGCCTCCCTGCTTTGGGGAATAAAACCCAAACCCCTTAGTCCGGGAACTCCCTGGCGGTCCAGTGGTTAGGACTCCGCGCTTTTACTGCCGAGGGCTCGGGTTCAATCCCTGGTCAGGGAACTAGGATCCCGCAAGCTGCACAGCGGCCAAAAAAACAAAAACAAACCCCTTAATCCAGCCTACAGAGTCCTGTGTGATCTGGCCTCTGCTGACAGGTCTCCTCTCTCCCCCCCACCCCACTCTCCCCTTCACCTACCCTGCTCTGAGCCTCGCCACCTCCTCAGACCAAGTTCTTTCCTACCCTAGGCCCTTTGCATGTGCCGGTCCCTCTGCCTCGAATGCTCCCTGCCTGGTTAAATCCTACTCATCTTTCAAGGCTCAGCTTAAATGTCTTTCCATCTCTGTGTTGGCTCCCTATTCTTGTCTCTCCTTTAGGGGACTTGATCGCAATTTCTCATTTTGCATTTAATCGATATTTACACTTAAAGATCTGCATCTCCTCTTAGTTTGTCGGCTCCGTGGACGTCAGCTGCGCCAGTTTTGTTCACTTCTTTATCTCCAGTGCCCAATACAGGGGCCGGCACACAGCAAGTGCTCAGACAAATGAATTGTTTATGGGGACAAGGACCCGAGGCAGAGGACTTGAGTCTTCTGAGCCTCAGTTTCCACTTCTGTCAAATCAAGATAATAATGCCTCAGGACTTCCCTGGTGGCGCAGTGGATAAGACTCCGTGCTCCCAGTGCGGGGGGCCTGGGTTCGATCCCTGGTCAGGGACCTAGATCCCACATGCATGCCGCAACTAAGAGTTCGCATGCCACAACTAAGGAGCCCATGTGCCACAACTAAGGAGCCCGCCTGCTGCAACTAACACCCAGTGCAACCAAATAAGTAAATAAATAAATATTAAAGAAAAAAGATAATAATGCCTTCTTTACAGGTAGTGAGGTGGTGAGGATCCCAAGAGACGATGAATATTGACGGTGCTTTGGGGAAAATGCTCTTCAAATATCAAAGCTCGCAAGAGCTGGAACCTCAAGGATGGGCCAGAATTAGAGAAGAACAAGAGAGGAGGGCATGGCCATTTTTCAAGTAACTTTATCTGCCAGACATTTTACGTCTCCTTGTTCACTGTCTCCTATGAGATGGTGGCACTGACCCAGAGGAGGAAATCAAAGTTCAGAGAGGAGAACCACCTTCCCACAGTGTCACAGCAAGTCCATGGCAGAGCTGGGATTTGAACCCCTCACAGCGAGGCAGTCACGTTTCCCATGCACCTCCAACAAAACTTGACCCCTTGCAGTGTTTTGTTTTGTTTTTTTCCATGCCTAGTGGCATGCGAGATCTTAGTTCCCCAACCAGGGATCGAACCCGTGCCCCCACGGCGGAAGCGCGGAGTCCTAACCACTGGACCACCAGGGAAGTTCTCTTGGTTCTTGACAACCATTTGTGGGTTGGACCAACGCAGAGGGCCTGAATGGCAGTCCTGGCTCTGCCAGTCACTGGCTGGTGATCTTGGGTGAGCCACTTCCCTTCCCCAAGCCTCAGTGTCCCCGTCTGCGAAATGGAAATAATGATCACGCCTACCCCTTAGGGTGGCCGAGGGATTCGGCAAGAGCCCAAAGGTCGAGCGCTTAGCATGCAGTGAGCGGTCCGTGAGCAGCTGCGACCTTGTTAATCTTCCATGTGCGGGAACAGCGTGAGCAAAGGTTCGGGGCACATCAGGGAGACGATGAGAAGCCGGTGGAGAGAGGGTCACCAGAAAGGACCTCTCAAATGAGGGGCGTCTGGAACCAGACAGAAAGGGCCTCCCAAGTCTGCACCTGGCTGTTGAGGAGGGAAGAGGGAAGCTGTGGAGGTCTCCTGATCTCCTTCCCCTCTCTACTCTACCAGAACCCTTCCTTCCTTCCAGGTTTCCTAGGCCTTGGCCAGAATCCCTCACACCTCAGTCACCGGCTAACCTCGTCGCCGTCCCAGGGCCCAGGCCGGCTCCAGCTCAGCGGGGCCCGGTCTTCCCTACACAGCCCACAGGGACCCTTCTCTCTTCTGTTAGTTGGAAAACTATAATCTGAAGATAATACCAAATAACTCATAAAGGTGAGAAGTGAGAACTGTTTTAGGCATAAGCAAGCACGTGACATGTGAGTAGGTACATGTGTACGTACATCACCTTTTAAACAAACTGCCCCTTCCCATGTGCCAGAGGGATCCAACACCGAGCTCTTTACCCCCCTTGGCAAAGGGGTCGCTGTGAGACCCGAGGGGTGGGGGGATGCGGGTGCAGCGCGAATGCAGGGATTCGTTGACGGGTGGGTCGCTGAGTCCTCGGGGAAGGGTGGCCGCTTGGCAAGGAGACCTGGGGTCATCTCAGAATCCTCCTCCTCTGCAGTGTTCCCCAGCTTCCCATGGATTCAACCCACAGGTGTCTGAATCCCTCTGCTCTTTCCGCCGCCACCCGCTCTGCCCCATCTCTGCACCCCTGTCCCCAACTCTGCCCCATCTCCCGGCCATCTCCCTCTCTCTCTCTCTGTCTCCTCTCCAACCTGTATGTTGCCCGGGTCCTTCCTCACTTCCTCACTGGTTCCACACATATCTCCTGAACACCATCCATGTGGCAGACACTGAGCTGGGGACAAGTGAAGCCGCCCCTGCCTTCCAGAGCTGACAGTGGAGGTGGCCCTGGGGTCTTGAGTCCATGCCCTGCGCCGCTCCCTAAAGCACCATTCTGGTGGGGCCACTCCCCTACCCAAACAGAGAGGGAAAAGCTTGGCACCCTAGGCTCTCTCCGGCTTCACCTTCCCCAGCTGCCAGGAGAAGGGGAGAGGGCAGGCTTGCAGCCTTGAGATGCCTTGGTAGGGGCACCCGGGTGGAGGGGTGACCATGCTCCCTGGCAGAAGGATCCTGTCCCCCACTCCCTCCCCAGAGAACTCTGGGCCTTCAAGGCACAGGTTTTCCGCAGGAGGGGCCAGAAATGCCCTCTGAGCAGCGCACTTTTCAGGGGCAAACCAACGTTCAGAGCAGGCACGTGACTGGAGCAGAGCCACACAGCAAGTCTGTGGCAGACAGACAGGACCCAGCCCCAGTTCTCCAGCTGCATCTCTGCAGGTGTAGACCCGGCCGCCCTCCTCCCGACACTGGCACCCCCAAGAGAAAGAGAGAAGAGTCGCTGAGCTCTGTTCTCTGTGCCTTCTGCTGCCTCTCCCAGGACCTGGGCCTCTGTTCATTTCCCCAGCTCTGGGAGGGGAGGTAGCCCAAGAGAGACTGCAGTGAGAGGGGCATGTGGGGGGACAGGCAGGACAAGAAAGTTCGAGGGAAAAGCATGCAGCCAGGCAGAGAAAGAGGGGTGCAGGGGGGGAATGACCAGGACTGTGCAGGTAGAACAGAGAGGGATGTGGAGATGCTTAAATCCCTGGAGGGAGAGGCAGCAATACAGGAGAGTCACACAGGGAGAGACAGAGACAGAAAGACGCAAAGAAAGAGAAACAGAGACGGGTAAAGTGGAAAGAGAGACAAAGAGAAAAAGAGAGAACAGAAAGTGGGAGGAGGAAGAACTGGCGGGGTAGGGCCACCAGGACCTTCTGTAAATTGTTTCCCCGACACCCTCTCATCTGGTCCTCACACCCGCACTCCTGCGGGGTGTGTGGCGCGGTCCCCAGACCTGAAGGGGCTGAGGCGGGTACGTGGGAGCGGTGTCCAACCCCAGCCTATCTCTTTCCCCTGCCCCCAGCTGCCTCACCGAGGCAGGGGCCCAAGTTCCGTGTGCAAGGGGTAGGGCAGACCCTGGAGGACCTCGACGGGGAGCCCCGGGGGTCCCCCACCCGTTCTTGTCCCCTGCCTTCTGCTCCCCTGACTTCTGCCCACGCCTCCCTCAACCTGTGGCCGTCACCTCCCTGCCTGCCCACCCTGACACCCTCCTGTCCACCCCTGCGCCCCCCACACCACGCATCCAGAGACCACCTCTCTGCTCGCCTGCGGGTTTGGGGTTAGGGAAGGGTGCCCAGCGGCCTAGCTAGGGAGGGGGCTGGTGGATTATCGAGGATGTACAGGACTGCGGCTGACGTGGACCAGGCGGGAGAGGAGGGGGTCGTGGTGATGGACGAGGCTGATTCTGCGGTGTGGTGGGGGGGGCCGGCAGGAGATGGGGTGGAGGAGGGCTGGGGGAGGGGTGGTGAAGACGCGGGTTGAGGGGGGGCGCAGGACCAGGCTCACATTTGGCATTCAGGGCAGCTGACAATAAAAATGCTTTATTGCCAAGAAACTGGATCGATCGGGGCTGGAGGGGGCCGGCAGGGGGGACGCGGAGGGCTCAGCGCAGAGACCGGCGGCCGGGCCTCCGCAGCGACCAGGGCCCGAGCCGCCCTCCCCCCTGCGCCCCCCTCCTTGCCTCCTGCCCTTTCTCTCTCCTGCAGCCACCGCTTAGTTCTTATTATATTTTTTCTTATATATTTTTTCCCCCAGCTTCTCCTGCTCCTGTTATTTTTTTTTTCTTTTAATTTTTTAAAAAACTCGCTGCACTCCCAACGCCGCAGGCCGGGTGGGGGTAGGGTGGAGGCCTCTACCGAGGCTGGGCCCCAACCCATAGGGCGTCCAGAGCTGCCGGCTCCGGGGCTGAGCCCCACTTTGCTTCCACACACCCACCCCCCGCCCCCGTCCAATCAGGCTCCCCCCAGGATACGGGTGCCTATCTTCCCCTGCCCCTCATCCTAAGGGCCTTCGCCCACCCATGAAATGACACCCCCTCTGGTGGGCTCAGGGCCCTGGCTAGGCCTTCCTCCCCTCCCCCCTACCTGGCCCCCGCACACTCCCAGAGCCATTTGACTGATGGTCAGAACTGTCCGTCAAGGGGGCTCTGAGCCCCTGGGGACCCAGATGGGAGGAGGGAAGGGGAGAGGTCGAGGGTCAGGCCACGTCCCCTCAGCTCAGCTCTTTCCCCTCCCCCTTCCTAACAAAGGGAGCAGCGGCCTGACACTCGGGGGGGTGGGGGTGACCTGGTACTGGGGGAAGCAGGGAGGAAAGAGGTTGTGGGGATGGCCGTGGGCAGGAGGCGGGGCTGGGGCCTGCCTGCCCCCCCTCTGCCCTCCCCCTCGGGTCAAGGCTAAGGTGATTCCTCAGCCTCTCTCGGAGGCTGGGCTGGCAGGGGAGGAGGACCTGGACAGACAAAGAGCCGGAGCCCTGGGGAGTTGGATGCTGCGGGGACGCACCTGGGACCCAGGCAGTCCTGGCTGAGGGAGGGGCAGCAGACACCCCTCTGGCCTTGGTCTCACCCTCCGGCTGGCCCTGCCTCCCCTCCGTACCAATCCCTGTGGATCCCAGAGCCATACCGAAGCTTGGGGAGGGTTGGAGCTTGGGGGTGGGAGGGAAACTGAGGCCCAGAGAGGAGACAGAGGCAGGGTTGGATCCAGGATAGAGGCACAGCCCCAGGGTTCTCAGCACTGTCCCGGAGGAACCTCACCTTCGTTTCCCCTTCCTGCCTAGGGAGACACCCCTCCCTTCCTGCCCAGTCAGAGGAGCCCTAGATGGTGGGGTGGGGTGGGGGGTAGGCAGGGGTGGAATGTTCTTCAGAGACGGCAGAGGAGGCTGAGGAGAGGGAGAGGCCGCTGGGGTGGGCGGACCAGGAGAAAGAAATTCTAAATGTGGTCTGTCTCTAGCACTGGCCTGGTGCAGTTTCGAGGTGAAACTTCAAGTCAAAAAGGGCAGAAAACCAACGTGGACAGAGTCCTCCAGCGCTAGCGATGGCTTTGGAAGAGGGCGTTCAGAGAGGTTCTCTGGCACGCCCAAGGTCACACAGCAAAGAAGGAAGATGTGCTTCCGTCCGTCCTTGACCTAACCGGACACTGCCTCTGGGCCTCCCACCTGCCCACCCCGACTGAGGGCCAAGGGGAGCTGAGGCAGTGGATAGCTGTGAGCCCCCCACTCCCCATGCCCACGGGACAGATGAAGAGCCTCTAGAGAGAGAAAGAAACGCGCACAGCTTCTGCACTTAGACTCTTCTGCCAAGGTGGCTCTCGGGGAGAGGGCCACAGCCAAGAGGAAGAGGAGGAAGATACAACGGGCCTCTTTTGCGGGGGGCGGCGGCTGGAACAGGTCCCCGTGGCCTGCCAAGAGGGCCCCAGATGGGCCAAGGACTATAGGGGGTCCCACTGCCCTCCCTCAAACCTCCCCTCCCTTCTCTCCCTCTCTTTCTGGGCTGGCTATCGACCGGGTCTGTGACATGGTAGATCAATACGGCAGGGATATAAAGCCGGCTGGCTGGCTGCCTGCCTCTGCCTCTCTCTCTCTCTCTCTCTCTCCCCCGCTTGCCTTGCTTCCCTTTCCCGGAGCCGCACCCAGGCCCCACCCCCCCACCCCCGTGTACCCCTTACCCATGCCTCTGAGGGGCCAGGGCCCCCCAGCACCACCCCCCTACAGCAGGAGAGCTTAGGGAGGCTGAGAGGTTGAACAGCCAGGAGAGGGGGTGAGTATGAGAGTGGGGAGGGAAGCAGATGGGGATGGGGGTCACGTTGGCAGGTAAAGGGGCTGGGAGAAACTGAGGGACACACGCCCTGGGAGAAAGCAGGCATCCCCTCAGTTGGAAGCAGTGCAGGGAGATGGGGCCCTTTGAAGGTATGAGACGGATGGACCTCTGGGAGGTGGGCAGGGGGTACCTGGGGGCTGGGGAGACATTGTCCTGAGCCCGTGGGGGCGGGGGAAGGCCTGGGGGGGCTGGACTAAGCTTGGGTGAGTGGATGCCAGGAACAGTGGGGCAACCCCCAGGCAGCCTGTTGCCCACCCCCAGAACCCTGGCTCCCCCTCCTTGGGTCTCTGTGGGCAGCTCCAAGTTGGCCTCGCCCCAGGGCCTGGACTGCACTGTCGAGGGGGGAGGCGGGGAGGGCTTGTGAGGCATCGGACAGGAGATTCCAGGGGAGGGCTGTGGTGTCTGAGTTGCCATATGTGTAGGGTGTGTCCCCGGTGTGCCTGGGTGGCCATGACTTTGAGTCCTTCAGCTCTGCGTGGGACTCCGGGACTGTATGTCCCCGAGTGTCTCAGCTACTGAGTCACCTCTGTGTGACCAGGAGTCTGTGGGTGTGTCCCAGGGGACTCGGGGGCTCTGTGTGTGTGTGTGTGTCCTTCCATGAGTGTCTCCTGAACCTGGATGTCCCCAAATGATGTCTAAATATGTGTAGGCAGATCTGCCTGTCCCTCGAGGGAGTGTGGGTGTGTCCCCGGGAGCATCTCAGTGACCCCGGTGCCCAGGCAGTGTGGCGGCTACGTGTTCCTGTGTTCCAGGAACTCTGCTGTGTGTGTGCGAGCCCCCATCCGCGTGTATCCGAGCATGGATGGCTCTGTGAGTGTCTGGGAACCATGACACGAGTCCCCAGGTGTCCGTGTGTATGGATTCTGTGCCTGTGTCGGTGGGTGGCTGTAGGTGTGCTTGTCTCTGGCATATTGGAGGCTCTTTCTTTCCGAGAGTGTCAGAGATTCCGTGTGCACCCCATGCATCTGTGTGACTTCCGGCGTCCCTGTGTGCCGATACCCGAGTGTGTTTCCGTGAGTGGGTCGGAGGCTCTGGCCGTGTCCCCGTGTGTGTCGTGGTGACTTGGTGCATATGATGGGGTTTCGGGTTTGGGGGGGTATCTGAATGGGGGAGGGTTCAAGGCCGAGACTGCCACTGCGATGCTGGCTAGCCCGTTTTATCACTACATCGCCTCCAAATCCGAACGTGAGGGCCTGTCTGCCTTCCTTCCTTCCCTGCCAGAGGCCCCAGACCCCTGCCAGGCTGGGCCCAGGGCCCCCTTCCCCAACCACCTTGGGTGGCCGGACCTCTGCTCCTCAGCACCCCCTGCGCTGGAGGAGGCCACCTCAACTCCACCAAGCGACCTCCGTCCCTCCCAACCCCCCCAGCACCACCGGCTCCCCCCACCCTCCCCCCACCACAAGTCCAGTCCAACCCAGACAAAAGCAATTACTCCTGAGGTAGGATGTGAGTGTGGGTGTTAGAAACAGAAAAAAAGGGGGGAAGGGAGGGGGGAGCGACACACACACACACACACACACACACACACACACACACACACAGAGGCAGGGATGGACAGCCAGAGACCCGCAGAGACAAGGGACAAGAGAGACACACAGAGAGTGTGAGAGAACAGACGGGGAGAGACAGAAGATGAAAGAGACCAGAAGAGACATAGACAGACACAGGAGGCAAAGGCAGAGAAAAAGAGCAGAGAAAGGGCAAACGGGAGGACCCGATGGAGAGACACACAGAAACAGAGACCGGAGAGAGAGAAACAGAGAGCACCAGAACACAGCAGAACCAAAAAGCCAGGGATGGAGCTGCATGGAGAAGAGGTGCAGATAAAGAGAGGACGGGGCCAGAGACAGGGAGAGCTAGAAAACAGAGGGGGGGAGAGAGAGAGAGAGAATGGGAGCGATACACAGAGGAACAGAAAGACAGTGAGAGAACGAGATGAGGTTGAGAGATAGAGAGATAAAAGACAGAGGGACAGGCAGAGGAGACAGAGAAAGTGAGAGACAGCTGGTGAGAGGGACCCAGAGAGACAGGCAGCTAGAGGGAAGTTGATAATGCAGGAGAGACAGACAGCAAAGCTGGAGCGGGGCTGAAGGGAGACCAAGTCCAGAGTGACCTCGAGCGCTTTCTCTCTCTCTCTCTCTCTCTCTCTCTCTCTCACACACACACACACACACACACACACACACACACACGGCTTCCCCCCTCCCCCAGGTGACTAGTCAGGGCTGCCCAAGCGCTCCCCACGGCCCTCTGGGCTCCTGTGAGCCACAGCAAAACAGAACCGAAAACCCAGGGATGGAACCGCGCAGGAGGGGACAGGAAGGATGGACAGGGAGGGTCAGGGCAGCAGCAGGGAGGGGACAGAGCAGACTGGGCTCAGGATCACCAGGGCAGGAGGGAGACTCCCTGTCACCGTCTCCTCCTGCCACACACAGGGACACGCATAACAAGGGCCTTGGCCGTTCCTTACACTCCGCCAGGCACAGCAGGCTGGCCAGGGGGTGGGGCCCCCAGAGAGCAGGCACGAAGCCAGCCCCTCCTGGCCCACAGCCCTGCACACCTTCCCGGCTGCCCTCAGCCCCGTCTCTCTTATAGCCCCATCCCCCAAGCCCGGTGGTCTCAACAGCACGCTGGCTCTCACGCGCGCACGCTCACACGCTCTGCTCTCGGCTTCCCTTTCCCGGAGCCTGACTCTGCTCCCCGGCTGACTTTCGTGCTGTCTCCGTGGCTCTTTACCTGCTTTTCTCCGTTGCATCCTCTCTCCAGGCATTTCTCTGTCGTGGGACGCACTCTGGGTCTCCCCGAGTCTCTCTCTCCCACTCTACTCCTCTCTGGCGTATTCCTGGATCCCCCCCTTTCTCAGATGACCCCTCTGGCCCTCCTGTCCCCTCGCGCCCCAAGAGGAGGACGGCCGATGGCTGTGCAGGGGCCTCAGAAGCTGTCCTGGAGTCGGGGGGTGGGGCACCTCCTTTCTTGCTTTTCCTTCAAGTGCCTTTTTTCCTTCTCTCTTCCTCGCCCCCTCTCCCCACCCGCGGCAGGTCCACATCTCCCCATGGCTCTCTCTGGAGACAGAAAGCTAGACACGGACCCATATACACCCTGCACGCAAGACTGCAAACAGATCCAGGCTCAGAGGAAGAGGCGGCAATCAGGATGGGAGGCCAGACATGGACGAAGACCAAGACAAGGAAAAAAGAAGAGGGCGATGGAGGTGGAGCCCCAGGGAGAGGAAGACGAGAAGAGAGAAACCAGAGACCTGCAGAGACCGCGGGCAACGTGAGCTGGACAATGCCAGGGGTGGGGGTCGCGCGCTCACTGCTGAACATCTAGGGTCAGACTCTGTGACCTGTCCGCTGCCACCAAGCCCTCACCAGTGTCCTCTGTGTGAAATCAGGGTCAAGTGCCTGCCCTCAGCCCCTGGGGCTCCATGCTAGCCGGGATGGTAGGCACTCTGGCCTTCGTTTGCTCTAGGACTGTCTGGGATGCCAGGGACTCATCGGTCCCAGAAGCTGTAAGAGTTGCCAGCCACTGTCACCCCCTCTGCATCTGTAATGCCCCACCCCATGGCTGACAGCCACTCCCAGTCCTGGGTGGGTGGCAGCTGTCTCCACCCAGCCAGGGACAGCAAAGGCAACCAAAGGGATCTCCAGCGGCTTCCCGGCACCCCACAACGACAAACAGCCCCTCCCATCCCAACTCCACACCCAGCGAGGAGCGCCACCACCTGCCTGCGCCCGGCCAACCTGCTACAGCAGCACAGCCCGGCCCTCAGCCTCACACAGCCGTGGCCCATGGACCAAGCCCTGGGGCCTGCCCAGCAGCAGCCTCAAGGGGCCGCCCCCACGCCGCACCGAGGCTGCAGCTGCCCCACACCCCAAGGCCACATCTGTAACCGCACACATCCTATTCCTGGAGCCAAAGCCCTCACCCCGGGCACAACAGAGAGGTGGCTAAATGGGCCTGGGGGATCAGAGAAAACCCCAGGACCCTAGGGGGACCTACTGGCTTCTTGGTTCTTGTCTGCAGAACATCTGTGCTGCCACGCAGGCCTGCACTTCCCGGAGCATCCCAGGGCCACGCCTGCACCCTCCAGAGAGGACGTGCCCACCTTGCAGCTCAACGTCTTCTTTCTTACACAGCCCTGGGTGCTGTGCAAGTCACCTCCCCAGACCCGGCAATGGAAGCCGGGTCTCACCCACCGCCAAGCTCCTGCTTCCGAGGTATTCCAGGCCCCCTCGGGGTGTGCGGGCACTCCAGGCAGGCCCCGGCACTCATGCCAGAGTCACCTCTGGGACCCCAGGGCCCGGTCCACACCGAAGGCCACTGTGTCTTTTTGTGGAATGATGAAAGGACAGAAGGGAGGGAGACAAGGTAGGGACACAGCCCTGCTCCTGCCTCAGGTGGCCATGGGGACTCAGACCAGGCCAGCATCCATGGCCCCCAGGAGTGAACCCCCCAGCCCGAGCCACAACTTCCTCCTTGGCTTCTCCTAACCCTCAGGAGATGCCTTCCCACCCCTCCTCCCAAAGACTCCCTGAGGCCCCCCAGGCAGGTGAATTACATCCTTCTCTCGGGATCTAGCGGCACAAGGCTCAGCACAAAAGAATCCCCCGGAAATGGTGGCTGAAGGAATAAATGGATAGATGTGGGTTTATGTGTCTATGTGTTCACTTATTTATTCATTCAACAAACACTTTTTTCTTTTTGGCCATGCCATGTGGCATGCGGGATCTTAGCTCCCCGACTGGGATCGAACCCGTGACCCCTGCAGTGGAAGCTCGGAGTACTAACCACTGGGCTGCCAGGGAAGTCCCCATTCAGCAAATACTTAGTTGAGCATTTACACTGTGCCAGGGACTGGGTGTCGACGTGTTAGACAAATAGAGACGTCTCTCCCTGCCTCAGCCATGAAGCTTAGGGCACGGAAACACTACCCGGAGAATATACGATCAGATACCGCGACAATGGCAAGACGGAAGGACAGGGTAGGGGGGCCAGTTCAGGCCAGGGGGGTTGGGGAGCCCTAGGTGGAGATCTGAGAGAGGTGGAAGGGTGAGCCTTACAGGGGTGGGCAGGGGTGGGAAGAAAGCCAGAGGAAGGGCCAGAGGGAGTGAAGGAGGGGGAGCCGCGTGGGCACCAGAGGCAGACCAGCGCCTCCAGGGCTGGAGGGGGGCTCGCTCACCCCGGGCTCCATGCTCCAGCTCCCTCCAGGGCATTGAGGAGGCCTCTGGACACGTTTTGGGGAACGACTCACCTTCCCAGTATGGTTATAAAGCAAAGACAATGGGGGGTGGGGGCAATGTTGGTTGTAATTGTTTTGCAACAAAATTAAATACCTAAAAGGGTGTGGCTCCCTTCAAACGTGTCCCCGGGAGGCTGGACTTTCCCTGGAAGCACTCAGATGTTTTGGCCACAGCTTTCAAGGCCAGTTTTAGTTTACGGACTCCATCAACAAAACATCTCTATTGTATAATTGTCTCTAGTTTCTATCAAAACACCAACGAGTAGCCCCAGTATGATCTGTGATTAATATTAGCGCTGCTAAATGTATCAGGGTTGGCTCCAAATAAGACTTCAGGTGTTCCCTTCTCCACCCCACCCCACAAATCAAAATCATTCCCAAAGCACAAAGATTGGCCACACGGAGGAGATTCCAAACCTGGAGTGGATTTTGGTGAAATGGAAGAATGAGAGCTTGAAGTTCAGACAGACCTGAGTCCAAATTCTGACTCTAGCATTAAGGTTACCATGGTAACCTTAGGTAACCTTAGGCCAGCTGCGCCTTCCTTCTCTGGGGCTCAGTTTCCTTCTCTTGCAACAGTGACTCACAGCTACTTCACAGGGTGGGAGGGAGTGCCCGGAACAGGCCCTGGCACAGAGGTGGCCCCGACCAAACCTCAGTTTCCTTATTAGGATATAACAGCCCTCTGGCACGTGTTACCCAATCTGTCGTGCGTATGTCCGTGAAACCTTGCATACTTAACAAACACCTATCTGAACACAAAGAACTAAAATCACAGCCCTGACTGCAACCTCCACCGACTCTGACACATAATTCCTTTTAAACACCTCTGTCACTTTAGCCCAACTTTCAGGCATTTCTCAAAGGCCAGCCTCTAGCCCCCAAATGAATTCTGCAGCCTGGAAGCTCCTTGACCTTCTTTTCAACGTCAAGAGCATCAGCGGATATGATGGTTCCTGGGAAAGCTACACTTCTGGTTCCCTGGAGAAAGCACACGTCGTGTAGTTCAGACGCCTACGTTCCTTACCGGCTAGAATAGGGCCCGTGCATGAGCTTCGGGGGGTCTGTGAACATCCTGAGGTTCGAGCACAATTGGGTAGACATAGGGATGCGTTTTCCTGGGAGAAAGTCTACACTAAATATTGTAAAACTGGAAATCCAGGGGCCAAAGTTTGCCTGAAACATGTGGTTTGGACCACAAGGGGCTTTATGAAATGTGGGGGTAGTTGCCAATATTGAAAAACCGAGAGATTTCACATTAAAGTCTGGACTCCTGGCTTCTCTTGAAAAATCGGAAAATCTGGCAAGTGGCAGGTACGTCTCTGCTTGGGGACAGTCAGTGGGGCTGAAGGGCAGCCCCCCCACCCCTGCCAATGCATTTTCCAGTCCACCGCGGTCCCTACCACACCAGATCGCAAACCCTAGCCCACAGCTTTCATCTGCTTCTCAAAGTAAGGCTGTGACACGCCCCGCCCACCCGCAACCCCAGAGCCACGAGGCTATGAGGGCAAGCAGAGGCCTCCCTAGGGTCCTGAGGCCTGTGGTTGGGGCAGCACGAGGCAGGGTCCCACCCCAGAGGCCCTGTCCCTACCCCTCCCCAGATGCTCACTGCCAGGGCCTCACCAGGCTGAGTGGAGCCAACCCCAGAGCACATGCCCAGAGCCTCCGCTTCCTGCAGAGCTGAGCGGCTAGAGGACTCCTGCTTCTGTCTGAGAGGCTCAGCGGGCTCCAGGAGGGGCCTGACAAATCCTCACTTGCTCAGGGGAGCTTCCAGCTGCAATTCAGGCTCCTGACTCCCGAGGCTACATGTTTTCACGGAGTAACTTCTTTCATCCTCACATCCTGTGTGTGTGTGTGTGTGCAGGGGTGCTGTTATTACCCTCCTTTGACAGATGGGGAAACTGAGGATCGCACAGCTGGCAGCGGGCAGAGCTGGTGCTGTCTGGCTCCCGAGCTGGAACCTGAAGGGCCTCACTAGGCTTCCGTCCTCGGGACCGCGAGTAAAGTGGGTTCTGTTATTATGCCCTTTTATAGACGAGGAAATGGAGGCTCTGACTGTCCCAAGTCACTCGCAGTTAGGAAGGGACAGAAAAGAGATCCTGACACGGGAGGGCCTGACCCCAAGCTGTGATCTGAGCCACCAAGTTACCCCCATCTCTCTCCTACTGAGCCTACCTACCACTCATTGGCAGAAATCCCCACGGTCACCAACAACCAGAACCACGGGTTTGGCCAGAAAGCCGCAGGACACACAGAGGATGAAAACACCGATCAGTCAGAGTAACCTCGCGGAGGACAGAGGCAGAACGAGGAAGGGCAGCATCCCCGGGGTGGGGCCGGAGGTGAGGATGGGAAAGCAGGGGCTTCCGAGAGGAGACTGGAGCCGGAGCACAGCAATAAGCAGAGCTCTGGGACCGTGGCCCTTACCTCTTGGGCAGAAGCAGCGAAGCTAATACATTCAAGCCACCAACCCGGTCCAGTAGAGAACCTGGAGAGAGAGGAGAAGGGATTGAGCATCCTGAGGAAATCGTGAAACGTCTCCACCTCGGGCAGAACGAGGCACTCCTGGGGCCAAGGGACCCTGCACACCACCAGGATCCACAGGTTGGTGAATGTGAACTCCTGACAGCCACTGGTTACCTTCATTTCTGGGCTCTAAGTCTCAGTGTCGCCATCTTATGAATGGGGATAACGGATGCCTTCTCTTGTAGAACGTCTGTTTTTCCCAGCAGACTGGAAGCTCCTTAAAGGGCAGGGACTGTGTCTTACACCTTTAGCCTTTGACAGAGGGCCTGGCAAACGTGGGGCGCTCACTAAGTACATGATGGATGACTGAGTGAATGGATGGATGGATGGAGGGATTAATGAATTGACAAACTATGTATCTCAAAGGACTGCAGGGAGGGTCAAATGAGAAAGAAGTGTGAAAGGGTTCTTCATTATTAGGTGCCTGTGTGCTGTGGGGAGACGAACACAAAAGTCATGATGATGTTTCTAACTGGTATATTTGTTCACTCATTTATTCATTTGGTTAACCAGCAAATACTGAGGCTCATCTGAGCTGGGCTCCGGACCGAGCGTGGGAGGTACGGAGATGGATTAGACAAGGTCTCTGCCCTGTCTACCGGGAGCTCGAAGGCAAGCTGGGGCGACTGAATAAAGAACTGATGTCCACACACTGGGGTAAGCAGAGGATGCAGTGGGAATCCCAGGGGAGGTCAGGGGAGACCCAGGGAGGATGCAACCCCCGAGCCAAGCCTGGCGGACGAATCCACTTTAGCCAGGTGGAGGGGTCGCATGGGAGGAAAGAGAATATCAGGCCTTTGGTCACGCAGGGCTCAGCGAGAGACATGGGAAAGATGAGGCTGCAGAGATGGCAGGGGCTGCACCCAGCAGGGCCTGGTCCAAGCAGCTGCGGGGGAGGGAGACGATGCAGTTTGTCTTCAGAAAGGTCCCACTGCATGCTATGTAGAAGATGGGGAGGACGGAGAGGTCTACAGGAAATGGGGAGACCCTCTCCCAAGAGTGTTTGCTGAGCCTCTCTGCAGCCCTGCAGGAAGGCAGAGTGACGGCTGCTGTCATTCCCACTTTACAGATGCAGCAGGCGAGGCTATGAGGAGACTGACTTCCCCAGAATCCCGTACAGCTCGGTGAGGGGCGGAGCTGGTTAGAAAGCTCAGGCCTTCGTGCCTCCTACTGAAACCCTGTTTCCTGCCCTCTGGGAACGTGGTCTTCTTGGAAAAGCTGCTTGAAGCCACACAAAGACCACCCTTGCTGTGGGCATTCAGAGAAGGAGCAGGGACTGGAGGAGAGGGAGACACTTCCCACCAGGCGGGTCCTGATGAGTGGACGGTGGGCAACATCAGAAGCAGTGGCTCAGAGAGGGAGAGCCCTGTGGGTGGGCTCACCAAGCCAGGAAGCTCACGGCTGCCTGACATCTGTGTGTCCCTGTGGGTGCACTCCCCAGACGGGAGACCTCAGGGGAGTGGGCAGGACGGCGTGGACCTTAACGTTTGGCAGGCTACTTTTCTATCTCACGGCAAATCTGCCGGCACAGATGGGGAAACTGAGGCCCGGGACCAGCCAAGGACACAAGGAATTGGTGGAGGCGGGACTGGAGTCCAGGAAGAGAAAAGAGAAAGAGAAAGAGATGGACTGAGACAGTGGGGAGACTGATGATAGACAGATAGAGATAGATAGGAAGAAAGGAAAGAGAAGAGAGATGGGGAGACACAGACAGACAGACAGGAGGAGTGGAAGGAGCGCAAGCAGAGACCAGAGAGAAGCCCAAATGGGAAAGTAAAGAAGGGGTGTAAAAGTAACAAGGGGTCCGCCCAACTCCTCCCCCTCCCCCCCCCTCTACCTGGGCCTCCATCTTCAGGGGTCAAGGGGACCCGGACCCCCGGTCCCTGTGGGGAGGGAGGAGCTGGGGTTTCTTCCCCACTCGAAGGCAGCCCACCACCCGCCCCCCCGCCCCCGGAGCTAATCAGCGGCTGTCATCTCCACGGTGAGGTCTTGGTTAAGGAGATTTAGGGCTCGGATCAATAGGAAATTTAAAAATCGATGCAGCGCGCAGGGCAAAATCGATGGCGTTTAATCGCCTTGCCGATTCCCAGTCAAAACAATTAGCCGCGCTGAGTGTTGAACACGGTGGCGACACGGCATTAACCGTCAATATTGGTGTAAGTGATGGCGGGGCGGGCAGGGGAATCCCCGGGCCTCTTAGGGGCCCGGAGTCAGACAGCGCCTTCAGGCTGGGGTCCTCCCTGCAGACAGCGCCCCCCTCCTGCCCTGGTCTCTGCCCTCTGCCACCCTCATCTGCGATGCCCACAGGCAGGACCACCCCTGGCCCGTCGGCCTCCAATTCTCCTCCTTGTGCCATCTCCCAGGTCCCAGAACCCCCGTATTCCCCTGACAAATCCCTCTTCCAAGTAGCTAACATCTCCCCACGGGACAAGCAAGCCCTGTGGGAGCTGGGAGCCGTATTCCCAGCAGGACCTTGAGACTGGAAGATGGGAATGGGAGCTATTGAGAAGGTGCCTTCTCCGCATTTCACAGATGGGAACTCTGGGGAACAGAGGGCAAAAGCAGATGGCCCGTGGTGACCTGGCACGGAAGCAGAACTGGAACCCTGACTTCTCTGACTCCGGAGTCCCTGTTCCCCGCAGCTGCGCCACACAGAAGGGAAAGATTCCAATGTTTCCTGGGGAAGGAAAGAAGGTCCTGGCCCCTCAGCTCTCCTTTAAGCCACTAGAACTGCTTCTGGAGTGTAGGCTGGAGCCTGGCTCCACTGGGGGTCCCTACAACACCTAGTACAGGGTATGGCCCTGAGCTGGAGCTTGGGACAGGCCTGAGGATGACAGCGCCCATCGGCCCCCCACACACACTGCCCACATACACTTCCACTGAGGAGCAGACGGACAGAGCAACCATCTCCCACAAACACATCAGCTCAGCTAAATTCAGCAGAGTAGCCCATAGTGACAGCAGCCGGGGTTTCCGGGGTGCTAGCTGCGTGCCAGGTGTGGTTCGTTGCTCTGCGGGCATGATCTTGAAGAATCCTTACAACCCTTTGGTGAGGATCATTCTCACAGTACAGATGAGGAAATGGAGGCTCAGAGAGGTGAAGTCACTTGCCCAAGGTCACACATCCAAGAGGGGGCAGCTCAGTCTGACCAGACTCCGAGGGAAACGGGACAGAGTGAACAAGGTCTAATGACCGCAAGCAAGAGAGTGGATACAAGGAGGGGGTGCAGGAACCCGGCGCCTAGGCAGAGGTCCAGGAGGGGCCCACAGAGGCCCCTGAGGCAGGGGTGGGGCAAGCAAGGGGCGAGGCAAAACTGGAGACAGTCCTCGAAGCTCCTGACCTGGCAGGACGAGGATGGGAGATGGTGAGGCCGAGGCTGGCTCTCACCTTCTCTGAAATTGCTGGAGGGCTCCGAAGAGCCCCGAAAGGTCCTGGGGTGCTGCGTGGGGAGGGTGGAGGCTTCCCCAGCCACCTGCTCCCTGGCGCGGAGGCAGGGAGCGTGTGCGGGCAGGGGAGGAGGTCCGTGAGATGAGCCAGGGATTGATCTGACAAGGTCCTAATCAAATGGTCAATATCGCTGACCTGACCACTTAACCTATTGATAAGCTGGCAAGGATGGAGCAGGCGGCGAGGGCTCAGGAAGGACGGCAGCGAGAGGGCTGGGGGGCAGCCCGATGGGCAGTGCTCAGGCCCACAGTGTGCCTGGGTCTGGGGGCCTGGGAGAGGATGGGCAGTTTCCTCCTCAAGTGCCCCCACCCACCTCCCCTCTGATAGGTCATGTGTCTTCTTCTTTTTTTTTTTTTTTGGCCGTGCGCACAGCATGTGGGATCTTAGTTCCCCGACCAGGGATCGAACCCGCGTCCCCTGCATTGGGAGTGGACCACCAGGGAAACCCCATGGTCATGTGTCTTCTGCGTGGGGCTTCTACCCAAGCCTCTCCCGCTGGTCAGGGCCCCTCAGCCCCACCCTGAGTGAGGCTGGGAACCGTCCCCAGCACCCAAGCCATTCCCAGCTCTCCTTGGATCGTGCCTTAGCTTCTCACACATATGAGGGACTTCTCTGTGCCTCAATGTCCTTTTCTGTAAACTGGGGATAATTACAATAGGAAATGTCAGGAAACAACCTAGATGTCCTGTGACTGGGGACTGGTACAGTTCATGATGGTGCGGCAGCCGCATAATGGAGGGCTGCAGAGTTGTAGAAAATATGCTTGAAATAAATTCACTGACAAGGAAGCTACATTCGTAATCCATTGTTAGGAAGGAAAAAAAGGCAGGTTATAAACTGGTATGTAGTTTATGGTTCCATCTTTATGAAACGCACGCACATACACACACACTTTTTTTTTATTTTCCTAAAGAGAAAGGTTTAGAGCAGAAATCAGAACTCTTTTTTTTTTTTAAGTTTTTTTTTTTTTTTTTTGGCTGCACCGCGCAGCTTGGGGGATCTTAGTTCCCCGACCAGGGATTGAACCCGTGCCCAATCCCTGGGCCCCAGCAGTGAAAGCAGAGTTCTAACCACTGGACCGCCAGGGAAGTCCCAGAAGTCAGAATTCAGAGTTTGGTCCCAGGCATCTGACTTTTAATACATTCTTTGGGTAAACTCGTAGGCATACTCCCATTTGAGAAAAAGCTATCTAGAAAGATAGGCATCAAGAAATTAATTTTTTTTTTTTTTTGCGGTATGCGGGCCTCTCACTGCTGCAGTCTCTCCCGTCACGGAGCACAGGCTCCAGACGCGCAGGCCCAGCGGCCATGGCTCACGGGCCCAGCCACTCCGCGGCATGTGGGATCTTCCCGGACCGGGGCACGAACCCACGTCCCCTGCATCGACAGGCGGACTCTCAACCACTGCGCCACCAGGGAAGCCCAAGAAGTTAATTTTTTTTTTTTTTCATTTAACTAGATGATCATGGTGTGATTTTTTATCCCATTGCATATCTGCATTTTCTACTTTTTCTACAATGAACATGTGTCACATGAGTTAACACCTGTTTGTAATTGCAAAAGGCGGGGCTCATGAGTCCTCCATCAGCAGGACTGTGGCAAGGCGCTCGGCAGACACACGATGAGCGGCGTTCCTCTGACCCCTTTCCCTTTCCCAGACAGGCTCGTCTCATGTTCCCCCTGCCTCCAAGCCCAGCCGAGCCCAGAGCCCCCAAGAACGTGAATGAATCTGAAATCTGCTGAGTGGAGAAGCTCCTCTGGTTTCTCCTCTATTAGAGAGGACAGGGTAGGACCTAGCCGAATTCTGTGCCCTGTCCCCGCTTCAGGAAACTGGCTGAGGGCTTCTGGGCAGGAGGGACAGCTGGAGGGGAAGCCGAGGCCCAGAGGGAAGGAATGGATTTTCCCAGCATCACACAGCTGGTTGTAACAGAGCTGGGACCAAAGCCGGCTCCTGGGTTGTGCCATCCCACTGCCGAGAGGAGAAAAACCTGAAAGATCAAGTGTGCACGTGGGCCAGAGGACTAGTGAGAGGGCGTGAGATTCTACGGAGCGGAAGAGCATGGGGTCAAAAAGCTGTGTGACCCTGGGCAAGTCACTTCATCTCTCTGAGCCTCAGTTTGCTCAAACATAAAACGGGGATAACACCTGCCTCACAGTGGTGGTGTGAGAAGTCAACAAGACCATGCTTACAACCAACTTAGGAGAGGGACTGACACAGAAAGGGGCAAGTAAGTGGTGGAAATGATATCAGGATGATCAGCCCACAAATGATGTATGTGAGTAGGATGTGCAGGGTGCGGAAGGGAATGCAGTGCGAGGGGGCAGGAGGAAGGCGTGTCCTGGTACTCTGTCTTGGGGTGAACAAATGCAATGAAGACACCAGGCTCAATATGTTCCTTTAGGGACTTCCATGGCGACCCAGTGGTTAAGACTCCGAGTTTCCACTGCAGGGGGCACAGGTTCGATCCCTGGTCAGGGAACTAAAGATCCCACATGCCGCGTGGCACAGCCAAAAATATATATTTATATGTTCCTTTGTTCACTTGTTCATTCATTCATCCATTCATTCATCCAATAAGCACTTCCTGAGGCCAATTCTAGGTCAGACCCTGTGTCAAGCCCTGCAATCCACATATGAACAATGGGAGTTCCCGCTGAGTTAGTAAAGAGGGATTGGGGATGGCTGGGCTGCTCTCTCATCTGTGAGAGTTGCTTGCCTCAGTGGCCTCCAAACCCCCCTTTGAGGCTTCTGCTGAAAGGGGCCTAGCAGGAGCGCAAGCCCCCACCGCCTGCCTGGTGCGGTACTTCAGGTGGGTGTGCGAGCACACGTAGGAATAGTAAGGTCTGTGCAGACGGGCTGTGTTCACCTTTGTGATTCACAGCCCCGCACACCAGGCCTGACACTCTGGGGACACGCCGTGCTCGATTTTTTTTTTCTCTGTGTGTTTTTTTTTTTTTTTTTAATGAAAAAAAAAATGTTCAAAGCGCCTAGCACAATGCCCAACACCTGGCAGGGCCTCAATAAATAGCAGCTATTATTAGCATCATCATCACACACCAGATCACTCTTGATCCCTACAAAAACCTTATTTTGCCGACGAGAAAAATTGAGGTTTTAAAAGGAGTGATGTGATTTGCCCACAGCCGTGGCTGGGACTCAAAGCAGGGTGTGTGCGACCCTGCAGTCTGGGGTCTGCCTTTTCCTGTCGTGGGGTGGGTTGTCAGGGTCAGGGAGTGGGGGAAGGGCAACAGTTGGGGGGTAAGCGGACGCGATGATGCGGGGGCAAGGGTGCGTCGGCTGGGGTGAGGGGAGCATTGTCAGGAAGATGGAGTGGAGTGCACAGGCCCGGGAGGATGGGTGTGGAGTCTAGCTGCTTCGGCCAGCTGGCTTCCTTCCTCAGGCAGGAGGTGGCCTGACTGGCCGATGCCCCTACCACACTGGTAGGTGCAGGCCCCCTTCTGCCCCGGGAGGTGAGCTCCCTCCACTCGTGCTCAGCACCGCCAACGTCCAGCTCTACTGTTCTACTGGACAAGTGGATGGCAAGGGACCCAGCTCCTGTTCATCTGACAAACGTCCACTGTGCGCTCACTGTGTGCTGAACATCGTTCTAGGCAGCGGGGATACAGCCGTGAACAAGGCAAAGTCCCTGCCCTCACAGTGCTGACTTTCTAGTGGAGGAGGAGATACAGCAGATAAGAATATACACCTCAGAGCTAAGAAGGAAAATAAAGCAGGTGAGGGGGTAGGTTACAAGGGGATGTTACTTTAGACTGAGAGGTCAGGAAAGGCCTGTTGGGGAAGGTGGGCTTTGAGTAGTGCTGGGGGTAAGAGCTTTCCTGGCCAAAGGAACAGCAGGTGCAAAGGCCCTGAAGCAGGACCAAGGTTGATGTGTTTGCAGAAGAGCAAGAAGGCCAGAGTGGCCTGAGCTTCTGGAGGCAGGAGGAAAGGTGCGGAAGTTGACCAGGCAAGCAGGTACCAGTTCACGCAGGGCTTCTGGGCTAAAGAAGATGTTCTAAGCATGCTGGGGGATTCACGATGGCAGATGAAAGTTGGTCTCACCTTCAAAAACCAAGCTCCATCCTCACTGCTTCCCCATATACCATGTGGGGCGTTCTGACCCATTCATTCTCTAAGAACAAGCTCCAGACGCCTTCACTAAACCCTTGGAGTCCCAGACAAGGCTCCTTCAGGGTCGACCCTCCCATCCTCGGGACTCCACTGGGGCAGGGAAGGGACTGGCTCATCCGTGCACCTTGGCACCCAGCTAAGGCCTGGCCACAGGAGGCCTCAGGAAACAGCAGAGTGTCAATGGTCACTAAAAGGGATTGTAACCCTTGAGCTCCACCTCCCAGCAAATCTCCCTGTGGGAGCAAGTTGTAGCTTGTTCAACTCTGTCCAGCGGCAGAGAGAAGGGGCTGGAGCAGGGGGAAGGCAGCTGTGTCACCGCCCTGGCCAGGCCTTGTCCAGGGTTCCCAGGGTGGATGGGCAGGGCAGGGGGCCTCCTCCCGTCCCTCCTCCTCACCAGACTCTGAGATCCCTGACTTAGTACGTGGCTCACATCCTGTCAAGCCCCTCCTCAAAGCCCTTCTGTCTACGCGGTGCGCCTGAAAGAAATCCGAGCCTCACAGCCCTTCCCAGTGACGTCAAGCGTCATTTCTCGCCCCTACCTGAACACACCTGCAAGTCCAGTGATGTGTACATGTGCTCACACCTCCGTGCCTGTGCACAGGGACTGCCTCTATTTCTTTATTTTTTATTATTTTTTATTTTGGGCTGCACGGCGAGGCTTGCGGGATCTTAGTTCCCGACCAGGGATCGAAGCCACAGCCCCTGCAGTGGAATTGCGATGTGCTAACCACTGGACCGCCAGGGAATTCCCGGGAGTGCCTCTATTTGGACAGCCCTCTGCCTCCCCTTTTCCTCTGGACCTTGCCCACAATTCTCCATGTCACCTCCTCAGTGAAGCCCCCTGGACCCTCCCAGGCAGCACAGCCCTGGCACACTCTGCATCTCTGTCAGAGCCCAGACAGCTGGACCCCAGCCAGGGGGACCCCATGTTCCACCAGAGGAGTTTTCTAAAGGGTCACTGAGGTACAGAGGACTGGGGGTGGGGGCATCTGCGTCCTGCATTATTTATGCCTGTGCGGCCTCAGTAAGTTTTGGGAGGGATGTGTGTGCACGTTTAGAATCAGTATGTTGTGTCTAACGCTCAGCTTAAATGTCATGTCCACAGAGGGCTTACACCTGACCCACCAATCTCAACCAAGTTCTCCCACGATCCCTTCCCCCGGCCCCTTGTTCCTTTCCTTCCCAGATGATATCACTGTTCATAACCAACTACACACTGAGGTCCAATCAGTACCCATCCTGTTGGCTCCAAGCTCTTGGAGAGCAAGGCCCAGGTCTGTCTTGTAAATCACTGTTCCCCAGCTTCTAAGATAGGGCCTGGCTCACGTAGGGCCCAGTTCCTGTGTGATGAATGAATTCATTCCGTGAATGTGTGATGAATGAATTCATTCCGTGAACGTTTTTAGACCTGAGCATCTACCCATTTTCATTTTGCTCTAAGGGAACAAGTCTAAAGTGGGGAATGTCTGTGTGCTATAACTCAGAACACGTCCCTTCAGGTCACTGTGAGTGGCTTCCCTGTGGGGCTTCTGAACGTGGCCTGTGTGCACCCATGGGCATGTGGGCTGAGATGCCGCCATATTTAGTATCTGTGTTTGTACCTTTCCTGTTGAAAAGACTCTCCACGTGAGGAGCACCCTGGTGTTTTAGTATTTGTCTTGCCGTGTGATGTTTCGGTACCTACGAGCACGCATAGATGTCTGGGCTTTCATACCTGTGTGTGAGTGCGTGCTTATCCTTGTTTTTGTATCTGGTATGTCCGTTTCAACATCTCTGGAGACGTGTGCACAAGCATCTGTGTGGGTTTGTAGGCTTTTCTATCTACGTGTTTTCTAAAGAAAATCTCTGGCCAAGGGTACAGGTACCTGGGTCTCAGGACCCACGGGTGCACAGATCTGTCATGTTTTCGAGAATGTGTGTGCGTGTGTCTATTTTAGAACCACTGCATGTGTCTGCATGTATATCCATTTCAAAATTTCAAAGTCTCTGACTATACTTTGTAGTTTGGAGGGTGTGTGTGCGTGTGTCTCTGTGTGTGTGTATGTGTGTGTGTCAAGAATGACACGGACGTGGGTACAGTTGTGTGTCCCTCTTCCCCTTTCCAGCCTGGATGAGTACCTCTTCTCTGCCTCTCTCTCACGCACACCCACCCATGCTCATATGTGCCGCGCAGATGGGGAGGGGGCCAGGGTGTCAGCGAGCTCCTGTGTCACAAGGTTAATTTCTCCGCAGCCAGGCAGGCTGGGCCCTGAGGGGAGGGGTGGGGAGGGGCTGGTCCCCACAGCCCCTCTGATAAATATGTATTTGGGGCTGCTGTGCTCAAAGGTCACGCGGGGAAAAGAAGGAGGAGGGGCGGTCTGCACTGTGCGGTGCTGCTGGGTCCCAGCCAGGCCCAGCCTGGGTTGTGTGACCCCCTCCAGAGGGATGATGCATAGATTCAGGGAGATGTCCCCCTCATCTGGTCTAGCCCACCCCACCCACAGCTATGCTCAGAGGGAGATGCTGTGTGGCCACACAGATATTCAGACGCTGGAGCAGGCAAGCACACAAGCCCACAGCCGCTGATGCCCAGACAGAGGCTCTGACGGACGCACAAAGGCGGCCTTGTGGGCCACCAGGTGCATGGACAGCTGGAGTCCGGGCCACTCCTTCTCCCTCACCCCAACCTTCACCCAACACCGAAAAAAATACAAGCACACAAGAGTGCACAGCATCTCATGAAAAGAAAGGTCCTTGCACACTCACTGCACACATGCACGTAGGAGCACAAAGGTACATGAGGTGCCTCCAGAAGGGTCCCTGAACACTTTGCGGGTGGGTATGTACACACACACACAAATGCACACACAAAGATGCACACAGATGCCCCACCACCAGAGTGCCCAGGACACAAAGTTCTACGGAGGCAGGTGCACGCTGATGTACGTACACACACACACGCACACATGCACACCCACCCATACAAAGACCCCAAGACATGCACACCAGGCAGGATGCCGGCGGGACCAGGCTGGGAAACCCACCCCGTCGCAACACAGCCGGCTCTGGCCCTCTCCCCACTGAGGCGAGAAGGGCCACCGGTTCTCTGGTCTGTGGCCCCCCAGCCGGCTCCAGCCAAAGGCGCCATCGTTTGCCCAGCCCCGAGTCACATCATTGTCGAGCCTCCCTCCTCGCTGACCGGCCATCTCGGCCATCAGCGGCCTCGGCCATTAGTCAGCTCCCGCCTCTGGCCTGTGTTTGTTGAGTCTCCCTTACCTGGCAGAACCGTCCAGACCAACGGAGCCCTTTCAGGGTCTGCCTGACCCCTTCCCCAAGGGATTCTGAGGTCCCCTGTCGTATGACCCTCAGCCCAGGCCTCAGGGCGACCCCCTCCCCTCGGCGCACCGCTCAGGCGGTCATTCTTCAATGACCGCTGCCCACGGTGGTTCTGGTGGATCTCGAGGCTGTGTGTTTGAGTGTGTATGTGCGTGCGTGAGTGTGTGTGTGTGTGTGTGTGTGAATAAGGCTTAGGATACCACCAGGTGTGCTTAAAGTCAAGGAGTATCTGAGCGTGTGGTTGTGCATATGGGGAGTTAGGATGTCAGGGGCGTGCTTCACACGTGTGTGTGTGCATGTGCACGTGTGTGCGTGCTGGAATGCAGGGAGTGACTAGGTGTACGGGTCTGGCCTTGGTGCCGGGGGCTGTGAGGGGCTGTTTCTGTCTCGGGCATGGGGATTAGCACGGTACAGGCGTCTGCTTTTCAAGCAGTTGTGAGCAAGCGGAGTGTGTCTCTCCCAGACTCTGCTGCCTGTGTTTGTGAAAGTGACAGATGCTGCCTCCCTGGCCTCACTGCGGGGGATTAAGTCTGTGAATGCCACATGAGTCCGAACCCCGGTGGGGGAGGGTCCCCAGCCTGCTCTTACACTCACGTGTGCGGGCCACAGCCCTGAACGGTATAGGGTCTTGGGGATGACGGCTAAAGTACCCCCTTGCCAGTTTCTCTGAAGGAGAGCGCGTCCGAATGGATGCCGGGGTGAAGGGCTGTGTGTGTGTGCACAGGCGCTCACTCACGCTCACACACTAGTCCGTGTTGTCCAAGGCACGCTGTCGTAAGATGCACACGTGCGCTCAAGATCACACACGTGATAGCTCCCCAGGGCCAGAGAGATCAAGTCCAAACTTCTCAGAACCTCCAGAGATAGGCCCTGCGACAACGTGCCAGCCTCAGCTCTTAGGGCCATGCCCCCAACCTGGGCCGCTTCCTCCCTGCTCCCCACTTCCCTCAGTCATCTTTCCGCCCTCCCCGCTTGCCCCCTTCCTCAGTGCCTCAGCACCCTCAAAGACCCACTTCCCTGTTTAAACGCACACCTCCCTCCTCCAGATTCCCGATGACCCAGAAGCTCCCTTTGTGCTCCAGGCACCCAGAATCTCGTCTAAGGCTGGGTCCACTTCAGAGCCCATGGTTGGTCCCTAACAATCGTTTTCAGGTAAGGAGTGATCATGCTGCCATGGCCTGACTACCTCAGGGAACTAACTGTACTTCATTAGCTGGGTGACTCACACCACTCAGTAAATACCTATTGAATTCGGGGACCTAGGAAGTGGGGTCACCACCTCCAGCCTCCTTCCGAGTGTGTCAGAGCTGGGAAAGCTGCCTGCCCCGGGGATCTAAAGAAGGTGGGGCTGTGGATGAGTGAGGGAAGGGGCACCTGCCTCTCAAGGCCACCACCTGCATCTGGGAAGTGGCTGTGCAGCACGGGGCTCACCAGCAGGGGCTGGAGTGGGGGGGAAACTAAGCTCATCAGTAACCCTGTCATTGAAGAGGGCCAGCCCCAAACTGTCACCCACAGAGTGGGCTCTCAACCTCACTCTTTTGCTGGCTTTCCCTTCAAGATACAAAGCGAAACCCAGGTCCTCAAAGCCCTTGTTGAGGCACGTAAGGCATCCATCCACCTGACAGGTCCCGGGAGAGGGCCTGTGGATGGACGTCTCAGGGGGCAGGGAGGAAGTGGGGGGAGGCGCCGAGCCAGAGAAAGGAAATGGTGCTGGGACAGATAAGAGGAGAGGGGCAGACCTCCAAAGATAGGCCGGGCGTGATACCAGGAGTCCAAGACCTCAGTCCTAGCACCGTTTGGGTGCTCATAGGCTGAGAGAATCAAGCCCTCATCTGTGAAAGGGGCACCATCAGGGCTGCCGTAAGAGGTAGGCGGTTGTAAGAGGCGTCGTCATCGTTATTATTATTATTGTTATTAGATTAGGAGTTGTTAGGCCCAAGGGAAAAACAATGAGTGATATATATTTAGAAGAAAGAACAGACCCCGGTCTGAGGAGACCCCCACGTCCACTCTCTCCTCCAACAATTCCCCACACTCAGGTTTCTCAACGATTTCAATCCTGAAAAAAATACTGGAAATTAACTACCACATGCCAGACAGGGAAACTGCTTCCTTGCCCCCATCTAAGTCCAAGTACCCACTGGCATAGCCATCTGTCCCCCCATCCAGGGTCATGCCCCAACACACTACGAACATGCATCAGAGCTCTGACAAGCTCTACCCAGGGGGGTGCTGAGGTTGGGGGCCCTAGCTTGGCTGTCACATCGGTGGGGGAAAGGATTCTGGCCTATGGCCCCTGCATGCAAGGAGCGAACGTGTATGAAGCAGAATGCAGGGGGCCTGGGGTGACCACTGATGGGTCTGCTGGAAAAAAATCTGGCTAGCATGCTGTTTAGGATGTACGGGCTGACCTCCATCGCACACACAGCATGGGTGTGGGCGCACGCACACACACAGACACACACACCGTGGCTCAGTTCTTTCCATACCACGGTCCGTGAAACAGACACCCTCCATTTTCCCTGCAAAGACTGACAGAGGGAAGTGAGGGCAACCAAGGCCCCCAAGGACGGCACTGCAACCGGCCGGAGGGCTGGCCAGCGGCCTACGGGAAATGGGGATCTGGAACTTTCCAATGGACGTGGATGGGCCTCTGTCCAGCCTTAACCAGAAATCAGGAAGTAGATGCAGAATCCCATTACCAGCAGCTGGAGATGCTGCCGGTGGCCTTGATGCGATTCCCTCCTGGCCTGCCTGCCACCCCCTGCCACAGGACGCTTTGTTACTACGGAAGAGCCAGGGAAGGTTTCTGTGGGCTGGCAGACTTCGGGGAGGGGGGACCTTTGCTTGTTGTGTCTTCTTGAACCCAGCTTCAAGGCTGCTGTGCAAGCATGCTATTAAGCCCACCCCTACGCCCACGACCTCTGTTCACATTTCTAATCACTAAACCGGGACCCTGCTCCACAAACCCACCCTCCCTCTGACCCGGGACACACAGAGACCCAGAGACACCTAACGAGAATAACAACAACAACAGTAATAATAGCTGCATGTCGAAACGGTATTATGCGTTCACACAGGTGACTTTATTTCACGTGTACTCTTGGGGCACACACCACAGTCAGACCTAGTGCTTGCACGCAGAGCCTGTAGGCCAACCACGCTGCACGTACAGACTGACGTACTCACCGCCGAGGCCAGACTTGGCACACAAACCTGCACACGCGCCAACGGCCGCCACGCACGGAGCCAGAGTGCCTCCCGAGTGCACACGCAGCGAGGGCTCCACGGACATCGAGGCGAGGAAAGGAACTCCCAGGATAAATACGCGCGCCAACTCCCCCCTGCACGCGCCTCACCCACAATGGAAACCCCGAGTACCGGCCCCACCCCCGCTGGACACACACGGCATGATTCTACCTTTCTCTTCACTCTGCCGAGGCTCCCAAGCCCTGCACACAGTCAGTCCGTCCTGCACGCCTCTCTCAATGCCCGCAGGCCGTGTACACATGCACACGGCCGCCATGGTCTGACTGTGCTCTCCAGCCCTTCACTGCTCACTGACACCACTCTCTCCCTTCCCGCCCTGCGGGAGGGGGCAAATTCACCTGGCAGGATGGTAAGAGGCTAAAAACTACTGAGTTAAGAGTCTCCTTGGGTCTTTCCCTAAATCCAGGACTTGCTCCCTAACTCTGCAGGCCTCAGGATGGAGGGAGAGAGCGGGGAGTGGTCAGCAGGCCAGAGGCTTTCTCTTTGGATTTTTTACCTGGGGCATAAAAGCTCTGAGGACCCTCTCAGATGGACCCCCGCACACACGGCCTCCCCTTTTCACTTCCCACTAGCCATCCGTGTCATTTTCTTTTCCGTCCACACCCTTCTCTCTCAGCGGGGCTGAGTCCAGAACCATGAGCCCTCACTTGAAGTCCTCCCCTCCCCCTGCCATGGCCCCAGTAAGCATCCAGTAGGACTTCTCCAGGAGGCCAGAGGAAAGAGGGGGATGGCGCTAGAGCCCCCCCACCCGGGGCAGACCCACGCCCCCAGCAGGGATGAAAGAGGGTGGAAATACATGGGTCTGCGGAATAAGGCTTAGGCTCTGGTGGGAACTTGGGGCAGTCCTGTCTTTGCACAGAGCCCCTCTCCCTGGCACGCTGTTCAAGCCCAATGCTACAAAAGTGATGAATAAATGAAGCTGAGGGAGGGGGTAGAAAGGACGGGGCGACAGGGAAAATGAGTGGCAGGGAGGGAGACAGGGGGAAGGGGGAAAAGAGAGAAAAAGAAAGGGAGGGTGGAGAAAAGGAAGATGGCAAAAAAAGAAAACGTGAGGGGGTGGGGGGTAGTTTTTGTGGAGAGGAGGAAGAGACAGAGAACTGGAAAACAGGGGGAAAGAGACACCAGCAAAGGAGATGGAGAAAAAGGAGCCCGAGGTAGGACATGAGAGGAAGAAAAGAGAAGGGAGACAAGAGGCAGGAGGAGGCGGCCAAGGGGGTTCCCCAAGTTACAGACTTTGCCCAGAGAACTGAGGGGCGCACCCTGGCTCCCCAACATCGCTCCGGGGCCCTGGAGCTCTGCTGCCCACCTCTCCGGCCAGAGATGCCGATGCCTCTTGGAGCCCCGATCCCCGCTTCCACCCTTCTGGCAGTCCGAGGCACCCCGTTTCTTTCTCTTGCCCCTCATTCCCACCCCCAGCCCTTGCTCATTGCCCGTGCCCTCTTACCTCTCCCCCCCCCATGCACCCTGCTTGCTTCCGAGCTTCAGACAGCATCACCAACCAATAACCTCACCATCATCACACTACACCGGCCCCCACACCCCCAGGAAAGGGAGGAAACAAACAAACAAACAAACAGGCGGCACCGCCACCGGCCCTGACCCCCTCTCGCCTCATTTTCTCCACAGTCGCCCGCTCCCCAAATGCAGGGTCCAAAATGGGGATCCCGCCCAGCCCGGGGAGCCTCTCCAAAGCGCCGAACGAAGCCAGTCGGGCGCAGATGCCACCTTGTCTCTCCTCTCTGCGCTCGCTCCTTTTTGTATATGATGGCCCCAGCCGCGATGTGGTTTATTTTCGTCTTTTTACTGGTGTTATTTTTTTCCTCTTTTCCTTTATTTTTTTTGGCCTGGGGGCGGCAGCGATGAAAGCGCCCACCGCCCGCCTCCTCCGCCAGCTCCCGGCCGGCCGCTCTTTCTCTAGTCTGCGCTCCTGGGCCTCCCTCCTTTCTCTTCTCTGTCTCCGCTCTGCTCCTCCGTCCTTTCAGTTCCGTCCCCAGTCGACTGCTCTCTGCTCTCTCCTCTCTCTACTGCCTCCTCCTCTACGCCTCTCCTTTCCCCTTCCTTCTTGCCGCTTCTCCCCTTTTTCTCTCCCTCTTCACCTCCTCTGCGTCCCCATTTCTTCCCATCCCTCCCCCCCACAACCACGCACATCTCTCCTTTGGTTCCCTCGCTGCCACCAACAGTAAGCCGACCCCCCACACACACCTCGCCCCCAAATAATAAAAATACCCAGCCAGGGGGCAAAGCCCCGACGCCGGGCGCCGGGAGGGAGGCGAGAGGGCCGGGGCCGCAGCGGCGGCGGGCAGCCCGAGCGCGGTGCGGAGCGAGCGGCGCCCGCCCGGCTCCCGCCCGGAGAGCTCTCTGCAATAGGCCGAGCCGGCTGCATTAAGCTTCTTGCAATCAATAAAGCGCGGGTCAGATTATGCAAAGCGCAGATATTAATATGCAAAGTTTTAAAGATTTTTAAATGGAAGGGCGAGCGCGGCGCGGGCGGGCAGGCAGGGGCTGCGAGGGGAGAGGGAGGAAGGGAGGGCGGGCGGGCGGCGCGCAGGCGAGCTGGGGAGAGGAGGAGGCTGCCCGCCGCCCGCCCGCCCGCCCGCCCGGCTGCGCCGCGCCGCCTTGCCTTACCGCTGCTCCCATCGGTAGGCGCCGCTGTCTTCGCCATGCGCGTCAGCTGCACAGCTCCGAGGGGATGGCCGAGGAGGAGCCGCCGCCGCCAACGCTACCCCCGCTCCCGCTCCCGCTCCCGCGCCCGCTCGCTGCCTGCTGCTGGCGCTGCTCTGGCCGCTGCTCCTCGCCTGAGCTGCCGGCGCGAGCCCAGGCGCGCGCCATCCCCGGCTCCCACCTTGTCCCCATGGCAACCCCGGGCCCAAGGATGCTCAGAGAGAGAGCGCGAGCGAGAGAGCGAGGGGGGAGAGAGGGAGAGGGAGAGGGCGGGGAGCGCAGGGGACACGGAGGCAGGGAGAGGCCCCAGACTCACAGAGACACAGAGATTCACAGAGACAGAGACACGCAGAGATAGGCTGAAACAGACAGAGGCTGAAACAGATAGAGATGCAGTAACAGAGAGAGGGGAGAGGGGTGGGGAATAGAGGGGGACACAGAGACAAGGAAAAGCACAGAGACCTACAGACACACAGAGATACACAGAGACACACAGAAGGAGACAGAGGGGAAAGGGAGGGGCAGGGAGCAGAGGGGGACTCAAAAGCAGGGAGGTGCCCTGAGGCCAGGAGACTCACAGAGACACAGAGACATCCAGAGACAGAGACAAGGGGGAAAAGGGAGAGGGAATAGGCAGGGAGCACAGAGGACTCAGAGGCAGGGAAAGACTCATAGAGACAAAGAGATGCCCAGAGACAGAGACATAGAGTCAGAGAGACACAGAGACACACAGAAACATATGAACACAGAGACAGAGCGAGAGGGGTGGGGAACAGAGGGGGACTCAAAGGCACGGAGATGTCCTAAGACCCAGAGACTCAAAGAGACACCAGAGACACAGAATACAGGAAGGAAAGGGAGAGAGGAGAGGGTGGGAGTACAGGGGATACGGAGGCAGGGAGAGACTAACAGAGGCAGAGAGATGCCAGAGACACAGAAACATGTAGACACAGGCATGGGCGGGTGGTGAGGAGAGAGGTGGGGAGAGCAGATGGGGACATGAAAGCAGAGAGAGGCACTAAGAACCAGAGACACTCAGAGATAAGGAGAAGAGATCCATGCAGAGAGAAAGATGAAGAGCCAAAAAACAGCCACAAAGAAGCAGACAGACAGCAGATGTGAATAGTCACAGAGAGAGAGAGACAGAGACACAGATAAGAGAGAGAGACATGCAAGAACCAGAGATAGGAGAAAGAGCCACACTCAGAGAAAGAGGGAGGAAGAGGCAAGACAGAGCTGGAGAGATAGAGAGATAGGAAGACACAGAGACAGAGACAGGCACAGAGAGATAGACACGGAGATAAGAGAGACATGCAGAGTCAGAGAGATATGAAGAAAGAGCCCAAGAGAGGCAAAGCCAGAAAGACACTGACAGAGACCAAAAGATACAGAGACTGAGATAGAGAAAGAGAGAGAGGCACAGAGAGAGAGGGGCAGAGGCAAGGAGATAGATGACTCGTGAGATGTAGACAGAAACATAGAGAAACATAGGGATTCCGAGAGGGAACCTAAGAGACAGAAAGCAAGAACTGTGCAAAGAGAGACACAGAGGCCAAGACGGAAAAAGAGACAAGAAGAAATACAGACAGTGAGAGACAGAAAGCAAAGACAGAGATTTACAGAGGCAAAGTGATGACTCAGAGAAACACAGAGATACAGAGACCTGGACAGAGACTGCAAGAGACAGAGGAGACATCTAAAGAGACAGAGAGAGATATGGTCGATGGAGACAGACAGACACTGGAAGAGGCGCCCTGGTGGACAGAAATCCTTAGGGAGGTACAAGACAGAGACACCAAGAGATAAATGGAGAGTCCGAAATACAGAATGAGACTGGAAAAGGTGTGTGTGGCAGGGTGGGGGACAAAGAGGCAGAGCCTAGGGAAAGCAGAAAGTGCAGGCTGGGGTGAGAGCAGAGACCAGGAGAGGAACAAGGGGGTCTAGGGGAGCGGAGGGGGAGAGAACAGGAGAGCAGGTTGGGGGAGACAAAAATAGCAGGGAGGGGAGGGAAGCAAGGAGGGCAGGACACGGTCACTGAACACCTCCCCTGTGCCCGACACAGTAAGGCTGGGGAGGGAGAGCAAGGAAAGGGAGGCTGAAGGGGAAGGGACCCTGGGCCCCGGGCAAAGTCGGCTCCGAGTCTGAGGAGGACACGTGGCCGCCGGCCCCGGCCGGCGGGGGCGCTGCGGTGCAGGGCAGAGGATGGGGCTGCGAGTGGTACCCAGACCAGGAAGGGGTTTGGGGGAGGAGGGCGCGGGCGCGCCGCTCGGTCTGGGCTCAGCAACTGCCTGTCGCTTTGTTACCCGTCATCCGGCTGCCCCGTGCCGACTGAATGGGCACACAGGATCGTCGCGTTGGGTGCGTGAGAGAAACATGAGAATCACCAACTGCCCACGTGTACCGTACCGAGAGGGTTCCCGGGACCTACAATGCAAGTGCGTAACAGAAATAAATACAGGAAACACCTACCCCGCGGGCGTACAAAGTAAGTACACGGGACCGTGCAGCGTTCTTAACAGACACGGAAGTACCTACTACTCCGTGTGCGCAGCAGCCTCTTGGGACCCACAGTGTGTGCACAAAACAAATAAATGCAAGAAATACTCACCCCATGTGCATACAAAGTAGGTACAGGGACTTTCGCAGCCGTGCACAAGAGACGTGGAACCACTTAATACCTCCTACACATCACAGGCCCTCAGGCCCTCAGGCCCCACCCACACTGACTGTGCAGGACACGGATAAATACAGGAAATGCCTGCCCCACCTGCACACAAACTAGGCACACAAGAACTACAGGGCATGGATGGAGGAACCACATACCAAGCAGCTTGCCAGAATCCACACTGTGTATGCACAGCGCAGATGAACGCAGGGAGTACTGTGTGGCCTGTGCCCATAAAGCAGGCGCACGACCTAATGGGCCTCCCTGGTGTCAACGTGAGAGAGGCCCATGAGCAGATCCTGGAGACCCACAGCATGAGTATAACACAAGTTACTGTAAGAAACTCCCACTCCGTTTGCAGACAAAGGCACATGGGTCCCGCTAGTAAGAAGGAAACCCCCCAAAAAGGTGTGTGTGTAATGACAACACAGGAATGGCCCACCCTGGAAGGAGCAAGGAGGAACACGGACCCTGCAATGAACTACCCAACAGACCCCGGTGTGTGTGTGCACAACAGACAGAGGGTGACTGCCAGAAGGGAGGTGCCAGGCCAGGGCTGGGGCCAAGGCCAAGGATGGGCTATGCTCTGCCTCGCCCCCCAGCACCTAAAAGGACGGCATGCGGTGAGGGCTCATCCCTTCTAAGAATGACCAAGTATGTAATAATTATGTGTATGATGAATACGCACTAAGGACACTAGTACCGGTGTTAAGGACCCAAAACTATTGATTTGCTACGTGGGAAGTCCATCCATTTCAGACGCTCCCTAGACAGGATGCTGAGTAGCCCGCATGTGATAGGTATCCCCTAATTATCCAGAATATCTGTATCAAGCAGGAGCTGACATTCCTCATGTACCAGAAGCAGATGCAGGAGGACAGCCCTGGGGGCAGGTTGTCCTAAACGCTCTCGAGGGCTCCACCCAGCCCTGAGTCATAACCCTGGGAGGGTTGAGGCAGCCACCAGGCACGTTCGAAGATGTATGCGGGACACGGCACGCAATGCTGGGAAAACATGCATGCTCTCCCTGCTTCTGAAAGAGCCCTGATTCCAGAAGTGTGGATTCCTCTGAAGAGTGTGTGTGTGTGTGTGTGTGTGGGGGTCTGAGCGAGAGCCGTGTCTGGGTACAGATATGCATGCACGCAGTTCTTCCCCTGTGAGTGAACCTGTGTGCTTAGCTCTCACCCTTCCTCGTTCGGTCCATTCACATTTCAGAAACTTGTGTAAAAATAACGGTACCTGGTGCTATAAATGCAATATGTTGTAAGCTATGGATACTTATAATTGTGTCTGCATATCTGAACGCACCTCTGGATAGAGGCATATGCTCGCTAATGCAACGTGTCTGTTCACGCATCTGTGGCCGTGTGTGTGTGTGTGTGTGTGTGTCTTTGTGTCTGGCTCACAAGTCTTGGGTCTCCCTTACACCCCTGAGGGTAAAGGGGGTAAGATATGGGAAACGGAGGCACAGGGGGTGGGGGACGGAAACTGAGAGAAGGAGGAAAGAAGTGGTACAAGAAGAAGCGGGGGAAAAAGAGAAGTAGAAGTGGAATGGGACCTCGGGAAGGAAGGAAGGAGGCCGTGGGGACAGAGACAGACAGGAGACAGTGGATGAGAAAGGGCGGAGCACAGGGACAGCAGGTAAATGGATGGAGAGAACGGAGGGGAGACTGGAGGAGAAAGGAGGTAAGTGGGGCGGACGGGAGACCAGCGACAAGAGAGTGGGCTAAGGGTGTCAAGAAGAGGGACCCAGACTGGGGAGAGGAGAAAAGAGATGAGAGATGGAGGGAAGGAGGAGAGGGAAAGAAATCAGAGAGACAGAGGTTTTTCTGGCCAGTACAAAATTTAGAGATTCCCCCAAGGTCCTCCCATGGGAAGGTGTTTGAGTGGGGCATGAAGGGGGATGGCAGGAAGCAGAAGAGAGGAGGGAAGAGAAATCATAACTCAGCATCCCGGGATGGGGCAGAGAGCTGCCTCCAGCATCCCAAAAGGAGCTCAGAGAGAAGGGCTCCTGGGGCACAGAGAATGGTACCCAGAGCCAGCCCGAGGTGTGGAGGCAGTGGCAGGGGGAGGGTCCAGGAGGCGGTGGTAGGAGGAGCTGGCAGACTCAAGGAGGTGAGGGCTCCGTGGTACAGAGGTTTCCAAAGGCCAGAAGGGCGGGTAGGAGTGGAGAACCAAGGACCAGGTAGAGGAAGAAGCTTAGAAAGGAGCAGAGGAGCGAGAGCCTGCTGGCTAGAAATGGCCAGGGCAAATGGAAGAGCGGCTGGAGAGCGACGTGAAGGCCACCGGACATCTTGCAGATGGGCCTAGCGTTATGCACTTCCAAGGATCAAGAAGCTCTTCTAGGTTGTCTCTCCCAGAGCGTATGATTCAGTCCCATTTAAGAAACATTCACTGAGTGCTAGTCTGCGCTAGGACCGTGCTATGAGCTGAAAACACAAAGGTGACCCTCACAGAGATCCTGTTGTGGGGAGGAAAAAGACAAGAAATACGCAGTTACTGACACACTCAGCAACGCAGATGAACCCGAAAAGCAAAGTGAACAAGGCTTGTCACAGGAGACTATATACGATAGGATTCCATTTACACGAAATTCTAGATAGAGCGAAACTCTAGTGACAGAAAAGTAGCTCAGTGGTGGAAAGGAGCTGGGATTGGGAGGAGGGACTGTAGCAAAGGGACAGGAGGGAACTTTGGGGGGTAATGGAGATGTTTTGCATCATGACTGGGGGCAGTTACATGACCCTGTGTGTGTGAAGACCCATCACACTGTACACTTACAGTGGGTGAATGACTGTATTTAAATTATACTGCAGTAAAGCTGAGCAAAAATACATAAATAAACAAAAAATTATGCGCCAGAACGTTAAGGCTCAAGATAGGGAAAACTGTGCTCAGTAGGAACCAAGAGGAGGTGGAGGGGGCAGTGAGGGAGGGCTTCCAGGAGGAGGTGATGCCTGAGATAAGACCTTAAGGATGGAGATGGAGGGCAAGGCGTTTCCATGGAAGAAGGACTTTCACATGGTAGCAGGTGAGGACTGAAAAAAGTTCAGTATGCCTCAAACACAGAATGAAAAGTAGGGCTATCAAGTAATGAGAGTAGAGAAAATCAAGGTCCAAAATACAAACCTCATGACCATTGGGAGTACTGGGTTGAATAAACCCCACCTGCACCTGCAAAGGCCCACAAGAGGGAAACTGCAAGCAAGACAGGACTGGGAATTGCTCATCTGCCCTCGGCCGCCCCACAGACAGGGGTTCCTTCCCCTGTCCTTCCGGAACTTCATTCCTGCTCCCTTCACGTGGGAACGTCCCTCCCCACCAGGCAACAGCCTCTGAAGTGGGCCATCCCCCCGCCCCCCCAGTCCCTGCCCACTGCCCACATCTATCTGCAAGCTTGCTGGCCCCAGTGGATCCCTCCGGCCTGGATTCCATGTGGCCACTGCCCCCTGGTGGCTGGAGCCATGCATTACTGAGGATGAACGGACAGTGTCAAGGCCAGGGCCTAGCCTCTGCCCCACCAGAGCCCAGTCCAGACCACCCCCATCAACGTTCCCCCTTACAGATGGCCTCCTCCTTGCTACATCCAATAGGTGCTTTTCAGTCCTATGGGACTTGCCTTCTCTGCAGCACACGGTCACAACCATCTTTTAAAAATGCTCTTTACATCTAAGAAAGTTCACTCCTCTGGTTCTCCTGCTGTCTCGGCTGCTCTCCCAGAGCGAATCATCCCTACCCCAAACTGTCTTCTCTCTGCTGGTAACCCCAAATTTGTCTCCAGCTTATCCCTCTCTCCTAAGCTTCAGACCAGATATCCAGCCACCTCCTGGAGGTCCCAAAGGCACCTCAGAATCAACAAGTCTAACCTGAAATGCCTCTTCCCCATCGTACCCCCCCAACACACACACACACACTTGAGATCCCTCCCCCCACAGTAGCCGCTCCATCTGATCTAGCAATGAAGTCAAGAAAAATGGCCCCCAGCCTGACAGCCTCTTCCTCACGCTCATATCCACATCGGGCTTGCAATCGAATTCAGTTCATTTCCCGCCGTAATATTAAGATGAAACGGTGGGGAGGGATAGACTGGGAGTTTGAGACGGACATGTACACACTGCTATATTTAAAATAGATAACCAACAAGGACCTACTGTATAGCACAGGGAACCCTGCTCAGTATTCTGTAATAACCTGAATGGGAAAAGAATTTGAAAAAGAATAGATACATGTATATGTATAGCTGAATCACTGTGCTGTACACCTGAAACTAACACAACATTATTAATCAACTCTACTCCAATATAAAATAAAAATTTAAAAGTAAATAAATAAAATGTAGAAACCAACTGAAAAAAACAATAAAATTATTTTTTTAAAAAGATGAACCATATGAAAATTACCAATCGTCAATCAGCTTTTTTTTTTTTTTTTTTACAAAAGAGCAGTTTCAAAGAATTCGACCTAATATTTCTCAAATGCATCTCCTCTTCTCTTCCCTGCCCCCAGTGTCCTGGTTCAGGCCTCCACACCTCCTGCTTGGCCCGATGCACCTGCTTCCTACCTCGCCTCCCAGTTTCCAGTCTGGCCACTGGGGTGATCGTTCCACAACATGCCTCTGATGAAGTCCCTGCTTCAAACTCTTTCAGGGCTCCCTGCTGCCAACAGGACAAAAGCCAAACCCCTTAGCCAGCTTTTCAGGCCCTTTGCAATATCTGGCTCCCCTCCCCCTCCAGTCCCTGCCCACCATGCGTCTTATCCTCCGACCACACCGGACCACCACTACTTCTTTGCATCCGCCTCCTCTTACCTCCTGGCCCTGGTACATGCAGTTCCCTATAACTAGAATGTCCTTCCCACTCTTCTCCCCCTGGCTAACCTATTAGACTTCAAGAACCAGCTCCCAGAGGCAGGGGCGGGCATGTTTTGTGACCCCCGCCTCCTGGATCCCCTCCTCTTCAGCCCAAATCCAGAGGAGAGGAAAAGGGGCGTAGATGGGGTGAGGAAAGCGGGCAGGAGAGAGCCGGGGTCGGGAGAAGGATGGTCCCTTTGGGGGAGGGGCACGTGTACCCGAGTGTTTATGCGTGTGTGTGTGTGTGTGTGTGTGTGTGTCTGGGCCTGGTGCAGGCTGCACGTTTTCTGGCTGTCTCTGTGTACCTGCAAGTGTGTGCCTGTTTGTCCCGTGGAGTCAGTGCTCAGTTCTGTGCCTGCAAGGTGTACAGTTAAGCTGGAGATTGCCCAGGTTGGGGCCAAGTACCAGGAAGCTCAAGGCCCGGGCCTCCTGGTCGTCCTTTTTGCCCTGGCGCGTGCAAACCCGCCTGCCAACGTGACCTGGATCGACCAGGATGGGCCGGTGACTGTCAATGCCTCTGACCTCCTGGTGCTGGCTGCCCAGAACTACCCGTGGCTCACCAAACACACCGTGCAGCTGCAGCTCCACAGCCTGACACACAATCTCTCCTTGGTGGCCACCGACGATGTGGGTGTCACCAGCGCCTCGCTTCCGGCCGCAGGCCCCTCCCGGCGCCCATCCCTGATCCCTAGTGACTCCAACAACCTGAAATTCAACAACGTGCACCTGCCGCGGGAGAACATGTCCCTCCCGTCCCACCTGCAGCTCAGTGACCTCACTCCAGACTCCAGAGGGAAACCAGCAGACCAGCAGATGGCTCAGGACAACAGCCAGCCAGAGTTTCTGGATCCGGAGCCCGGCGGCCTCCTCAGCAGCCGAGGTTTCATCCGTCTCCCAATGCTGGGCTACATTTATCGGGTGTCCAGTGTGAGCAGTGATGAGATCTGGCTCTGAGCTGAGGCCAAGACAGAGGGTTCCTTCTTGGCCCCTGGGCACCCTCCCGGTCCTCCTCCAAGGCCTGGCCACATTGCCAACGGGAAGAGGCCACGCCACTGCCACTTTTGCTTGTCCTCTGGGTCACTGGTATCCTTGGCAAGGCTGCCAGCTGGACCTAAGCCCTTGTTCCAACTCTGGTTGAGGGCCTGCATGATTGCCTGTGCCCAGGCGGATGGGGCTCTCTGTCCAGGTGTGCCTGGAGGACATCCAGCATCTAAGCGTGGCATGGCCTGTCGGCTTGGGGCAGCTCTGCCCCACACCGGTACTCCTCAGCACCGGGGGCATGCCTGGTTGGGAGGGCCCTGCACGTCCTGGATCTCCTTCCCATGCTATGCAGCTTTGTTCCCTCAGGGAAAATTTAGGACCCTGCTAGCTGTAGAGAACCAGCCTGCCCTTTGCACAGGAACTCACCTCTGGCCCAGCAGCGCCGGCCAAGCACAAACCAGTACCCTTTGCTGCACACCTCTCTGCCCCAGCCCCCCTTGGGCATCACAGGTTATACATTGGACCTTCTCCACTTGGCACTAGACTTCCCCTCTGGCCTGGGCCCTGGTGGTGCCAGCGCCTGGTGTTAGCACAAGAAAGGGGAAGAATGGGAGGTGAGAAGTCTGGTGTGTCCAGGCCTGCATGTAGCTATACCTTGTTTTCTTACAGTGTTAGCACTTTAAGCACGTCTTCTGGGGAGGGGGTGAGCAAGGGCCCCAAGGCCCTGTCTGGGGCTTCCCCAAGTCTGGCCTTTTCATGATTCACTGTGAGTGCCCTGAGCCCTCGGGGTTGACGGGTTCCTGCTGAAAGTATCTACCCCGCTATAGGACCCCAGCCCTGACTACCCCATCAGCAGGAAGCTGTTCTTCCTGTCCCATCCCCTGCTCTTTAGGGGATGGCCATAGTGGCACATAACTTGAGAGTGCTGGAAACCTTAGGGGGACATGGAAAAAGCAGGGAGATCACATCCCCAAACAACCCGAGAACACTTTTGAAAAGCAACGTGGAAAAGATTGCAAATTAACAGAGTGCAAAGTGTATTTTTCCCTTCTTGATATCTTGTTTTGTAATTTTTCTCACGTCACTGCCAAGGACAGTGCTGAGCACGTGGTAGATTCTCAATAAACTTGACTGAGTGAAAAAAAAAAAAAGAACCAGCTCCCATACCCTATGCTACTGTAAATCTCCAGCTTATACATTCATCCATTCCATACACAAGCTGAGGCACCTACATAAGCGTGACTTCCACGGAAGGCGCTGGGGATGCAAAGCAGGAGAGGATATAACTCCTGCTGTCAAGAGCTCAAATTCTCTTGAGTTTTCAAGGGGAAATCATTCTCCCGAAATTTCAGGGGGCATTAAACTCAGAGAGGACAGTATGAACAGAAAAAAACGAACACATGAGGAAGAGCAGGGTGTGTGCAGACAGGCGGGCGGGTTGCTAGAGCACAAGCTGTGAGAGGAAGATGCTGCTGGAGAGGCTGGATGGGGCCCAGTCATTAAGCATCTTTTGATCTCAGAGGCCATGGGGGTTTCATCAAGGGCAGTTTTGCATTTTTGAGTGGGGGCCAGAGAAATCAGGAAGCTGTTGCAATAGCCTAGGCAAGAGGTACTAAAAGCCAGTATTACGATGTTGGTGTCAGGGACACAGAGGAGGGCACAGGCTGGAAAAACCTTGAGGAAAATCCAGTCAGCAAGGCTTTACATTTGGATATGAGGGTAAGGGAGAGAGTGGTGTCAAGGGCACGCTCCTCAGCTGGATGCCAGGGTAGGTGGAGGTCCCGTTTGCTGAGCTGGGAGAAAATAGGAGGCGGCACAGAACTTAGTCAATGAAGTTCTTTTGTTGTTGTTGTGTTTGTTTTTGGCTGCGCTATGAGGCTTGCGGGATCCTAGTTCCCCAACCAGGGACTGAACCTGGGCCCTCAGCAGTGAAAGCAAAGCGTCCTAATCACTGGACTGCCAGGGAATTCCCCAGTGAAGTTTTTACGGAACTTTTCTTTTTAACATAAATTTATTTATTTATTTATTTTTGGCTGCGTTGGGTCTTTGTTGCTGCGCGTGGGCTTTCTCTAGTTGCAGCGAGCGGGGGCTATTCTTCATTGCGGAGCACAGGCTTCTCATTGCAGTGGCTTCTCGTTGCAGAGCATGGGCTCTATGCGCGTGGGCTTCAGTAGTTGTGGCACGCGGGCTCAGTAGTTGTGGCTCACGGGCTCTACAGCGCAGGCTCAGTAGTTGTGGCACGCAGGCTTAGTTGCTCCACGGCGTGTGGGATCTTCCCAGACCCGGGCTCAAACCCGTGTCCCCTGCTTTGGCAGGCGGATTCTTAACCACTGCGCCACCAGGCAAGTCCCTTTATGGAACTTCTTATGTCTGCAGTGCTCATGGGACATGCCCTGGGTCCAAGAGTTTATATTGGCTCTGCAGTCAATATTTGGACGTATTTATGTGCAGTATCATGGAGACAGGTCTGCACTGAAGATTTGGGCATCATCAGCATACAGGTGATAGCTAAAACCGTGAGGGTGGAGGACATTTCTCAGGAAGAATATGAAGAATGAGAGAGCTATGGGCCAAGGAAGGAGCACAGGGGAAGAGCCACATTTCAAAGGCAGGGCAGAGTAAGAGGAGCCCCTACAAGGACCAGAGAAGCTGCCAGGGAGGAAGGAGAACCATGAATGTGCTGTGTTATGGAAGCCGAGGTAGGCAGCCCCTACGAGGCCCCCGGTGACCCTGCCTCCTGATACTCATGTGCTTGTGTGATCCCTTCCCCATTGTGGGCTGGACCTAGTGACTCACTTCTAACAAATAGAATATGGCAGAAGTGATGGGATGTCACTTCCAAGATTAGGTTATAAAAAGGACCACACTGGGAATTCCCTGGCGGTCCAGTGGTTAGGACTCCATGCTCTCACTGCCGAGGGCCCAGGGTTCAATCCCTGGTTGGGGAAGTAAGATCCTGCAAGCCAAAAAAAACCAAAACAAAAAACACCACAGCTTCCTTGCCTGTGTAGTGCATGTCTTTCTTTTTCCCCATCTCTCCTGTCTCTCTCCTTCCTCCCTCTCTCTCTCCCTCCCTCCCTCTGTCTCTCTCTCTCTCTCTCTCTCTCTCTCTCTCCCTCTACTGGATCACTCACCCTGGGGGAAACTAGGTCATGCTATCCATCCACACACACACACAACCCAAGCCTTCAGAAGAGACCACAACCCCTCAGCTAGGCTGCTCATGGATTTCTGACCTGCAGAAACTATGAGATAATAAATGTTTGTTATTTTAAGATGTTAAGTCTTGGGTTGATTTGTTATGCAGAAGCCAAGGGAGGAAAGATTTTCAAAAGAGAGGCACTGGTCAATGGAGTTAAAAACTGCAGATAAAGACTGAAAAATGTCCTTGGATTTGGCAAGAGAAGGTCATTAACAAGCTCGGTGCAAATGGTTTCGGTGAGTTGAGGACTCAGATGGGAGATGAAGGCTGGGGCTGACTGACGAGCAGGAGTGCACGGACATCTATTGTTTCTGCCTGCCCAGAAGCCATTTCCCCACCGTCTATGACAGCTCCCTGATTTTTCTCTAAGTAACCACCCATGGCCTACCAGATACGTATGATTCCATGAGACTCTGTCCGCCAGGGTGCCCAGCTGTCCACAGGCCAAAGGGAGGTCACATGACTCAAACTGCACCAATCAGAAGCTCTCCCTGGAATTTGAATTGTGAGCTTACGTGACAGGACGCCTGAACCTGGTTGGAGCTGATTCATGCAGCAGCCAGGGCCCTGAGGAAACCGCCATTCCTTCCTGCTCTCTCGATTCCCGCCCCTGCCCTGGCTCCAGTCTTTTCTGAAGCCGGGTTCTTCGGTCTTTCCTTCCACTGTGTGTGCCACCTTTATTTCCTTCTAATAAATTCCTTGCTTGCTTAAGTTAGCAAGTCAGTCTCTGTTGCTTGCAGCCAAAGAACCCTAATTCATACTTATTTTCAAGAAATTTTGGGTGGGATGAGGAGAAAGACAAAGGGCAGGCACTAGAGGGGGCACAGAATAAAGGGAGGTAGAGGTTTTTTGTTCTTTTTGTTTTTTTATTTAGGCTGCACCGGGTCTTAGTTGCAGCACGCGGGATCTTTAGGTGCAGCGTGTGGGATCTAGTTCCCCGACCAGGGATGGAATCCAGGGCTCCTGTATTGGGAGCCCAGAGCCTTACCCACTGGACCACCAGCAAAGTCCTTGTTAGTTGTTAAAGTGGTAGAAATTTGCATATATTTATAGGCTAAGAAGATGGAGCGAGAAGGAAGCACTGTTGAAACAGAGAAGGGAAGAATGAAGGAGTAATATTCTGGGAGTCATAATGATAGGCGATGCATGGGTGGAGAGGCTGGACTAGAAAAGAGCCTGGAGAAGGGAAGTAAAGGTGGGTGTGAATTCCTATAGGTGTGTATAGGAAGCTGAAAGAAATTAATGACTGATTAGCCTTAGTTTTATTTGTTGAGAATGAAAGGGTAGGGTTGGGGGATGTTCGTGGGAGTGTGGTGACTGACAGGGGGTTGACCAAGAAGTCGGAGTGGCACCTATATGTACCACTTTGTCACCATTCTTCTCTGAGCCAATCTCAGCCACCTGAACCAGGGTTAGGTATGTGCTGATAGATGAGGCAGAGGCAGGGTGTACAGGAACCCAGAGCGCGCTGCCCATTTTCCATTTGCCCTCCAGGCCCACCTCCACCCTTCTCTGCCCGTATGAACAGCATCATCCAGGCTGCCTTGCCCTCTGACTTCTAACTGGGTCATTCTGGATATGTCACCTCCTACTCCCAGCTCTGGATCAGTACCGTGGTTTGTTTGTTTGTTTCTTGGTCATGCCACGTGGCTTGAAGGATCTTAGTTCCCCAACTAGGGATCGAACCTGGGCCCCTGGCAGTGGAAGCACGGAATCCTAACCACTGGACCACCAAGGAATTCCCACTACCATGGTTTTTTGTCCCTTTTCTTTTTTGGCGGGGTGTTGGGGGGAGCCATGTGGCACGCGGATCTTAGTTCCCTGACCAGGGACAAAACCTGTGCTCCCTGCATTGGACGCACGGAGTCTTAACCACTGGACCGCCAGGGAAGTCAGAGTACCGTAGTTCTGAGAGTGGCTGCACCCTCCACAATGCTGACGCTGCTCAGGTATGTTCCACGGTCTCACCGGGCTCCAGTAATATCATTTCCTCTCCTGACCCCTGCAGACCTCAGAGTGGTCCCAACTTCCCGCTGTCTTCACCTCCCTTGTTGGTTCTCTCAACCTGACCCACACTCTGAGCAAAAAGTCCCTTCATTAAATGATCTTTGAAATCCCAGCTGTGGTGTCCTCTGTTTCCCGCCGAGACCCTGACTATTAGAGAGCTAGCCAGAGAGATCAGATGGTCCAATGTGAGGCTCTGGCTGGGCAGGGAAGGGAGAGGAGCCAGGAGGGATCTGGCCAACTGGCAGAAAACAGAGGGGTCAAGGGAGTGGAGCTCTCTCTCTGAGTTGATGCTACAGGTGTGATGGCAGCGGAGGCCTGCCAGGCCTGGAAGGAAGGTGCTGGGATCAGAGCGCAGGATACTGGATTTTGAACATGGAAGATAGTACTGGGTTGTGGTTAAAACCAGGGATTTTTAATTTGGGACCCAGAGAGTGCTCTGTTACAATCTTGGCTTTGCCACTTTACTAAATGTGTCACCCAGGGAAGTGACTTCACCTTCCTGAGCGTGTATCCTCGTCTTTAAATACCAAGCCTACAGGTTTCGGGGACGGGTAAACATGTAAACCGTTTGGCACAGTGCCTGGCATGTGGTATAAGTGCTCAGTAAATGTTCACTGTGTGCACTGCCCTTCCGGGTCATGACTAAGTGTGGTCATGGGAGTGGACGGCTGGTGTGGGAGGAAGGTCACCAAGGATGAGGTGGAAAGAGACTAAGACGCTCGATAACTAGAAGGATGGGTCACCACACGGAGGTTAAGTATCCCAGCAGAACGGCGGGGGCTGGGGTGGACAGGAAGTCTGTGAGGATGTGCTACAGTCTTCAGGAATGAGGGGGAGAAGGCAAGGAGTCAACAGATGTCAATGAGGAAGTGGAACAGAGGGTGATAGAACCCGGGGACCTAAGGCTCAAGGAAGCCTGGGTTCTGTGAAGCCAGATTAGAGTTGGTGTCTGCCTCATCTGAGTTCCCACAGTGATCACATCCCTCAGTGATCACATCCCCCACAAAGCCAGAGCATGGCAAGAGAGGGATTGGAGCTGACCCATCCTCTAGTAGCTAGAAGTATACCCTGGTAAATGATTGTTGAATGATTTGGGGGTGAGGGAAGGAGAAAAGTCATGGGTAACATTCAGTAAAGGGGCAGAGCCAGGATTGTAACACGGGGCTCTCTGGGTCCCAAATTAAAAATCCCTGGTTTTACAGAACAGACTCATAGACATAGAGAACAGACTTGTGGTTGCCAAGCGGGGGTCGGTGGGAGAGGGGAGGATTGGGAGTTTTGGGTTAGCAGATAAAAGTATTATGTATAGAATGGATAAACAACAAGGCCCTACTGTATGGAACACGGAACTACATTCAATATCCTGTGATAAACTATAGTGGAAAAGAATATAAAAAAGAATGTATATGTATAACTGAATCACTTTGCCGTACAGCAGAAATTAACACAACATTGTAAATCAACTGTACTTCAATTAAAAAAATAAATAAAATTTTAAAATCCCTGGTTTAAACCACAACCCAGTACTGTCTTCCATGTTCAAAATCCAGTATCCTGCGCTCTGACCCCGGAACCTGACTTCCAGGGCTGGCAGGCCTCCGCTGCCATCACACCTGTGGCATCAGCTCATAGAGAGAGCTCCACTCCCTTCAGCCTTCTGTTTTCTGCCAGTTTGGTCAGACCCCTTCCTGGCTCCTCTCCCTTCCCTGCCCAACCAGAGCCTCATATTGGACCATCTTATTTACCCTTGACTTTGTTCCATTTCTCTCTCTGCATACTCTTTACTTTTAATAACGTAATGCTTAAAAAAAAAAAGCAACCTCTTACTCAGTTTAAACAAATGTTTCCTGAGACCTTTCATACATGGTATTCCACCTGTCTGGAATACCCTTGCCCATTCTTTCCACCCGAAGATCTCCTACTCCTCATTCAAGAGTGAGCAGAAACTAATCATGAGGGAGAAGGAAGATAAACCACAATGGTATCCTACCACAAAATTAAAAGTGTCTGACAATACCAGGTGTTGGCAAGGATGTGAGGCAAAGAGAACTCTCACTCAGTGCTGGTGGGACAGTAAATCGGTATAAACAATTTAGAAAAGAAATTTGTCAGTGTAGTAGGCTGAAAAACGTCCCCCAAGGAAATTCCCCGGCAGTGGTTAGGACTTTGCCCTTTCACTGCAAGGGGCACGGGTTCAATCCCTGGTCAGGGAACTAAGATCTCGCAAGCCATGCAGCACAGCCAAAAAAAAAAAAAAAAAAGTCCGTGGCTTAATGTCTGGAATCTGTGAATGTTATTTTATGTGACAAAAAGAACTTTGCAGATGTGATTACAGATTTTGAGATGAGGAGACTATTCTGGATTATTCCAGTGAGCCCTAAGTGCAATCACAAGTATCCTTATAAGAGAGGCAAAGGGAGATCTGACACTGACAGAGAGGAGGCAATGTAACTACAGAGGCAGAAATTGGAGTAATGCAGCCACAGACCAAGGGATACTGGCAGCCACCAGAAGCCAGAGTAGGCAAGGAACAAATTCTCACGTGGAGCCTCCAAGGGGAGTACGGGCCTGCCAACACCTTGACTTCAGCCCAGTGAAACTAATTTTAGACTTCTGGACTCCAGAACTGTGAGAGAATACATTTATGCTGTGTTAATCCACTAGGTTTGTGGTAATTTGTTACAGCATTCATAGGAAACTAATTAGGCAATATTGACCAAACCTGAACATACTCTTGCCCATGTCCAGGAATTCTCCAATTCTCCTTCCAGGTATATCCCAACAGAAATGTAAGCATTGGGCTTCCCTGGTGGCGCAGTGGACAAGGATCTGCCTGCCAATGCAGGGTACACATGTTCGATCCCTGGTCTGGGAAGATCCCACATGCCATGGAGCAACTAAGCCCGTGCACCACAACTACTGAGCCTACGCTCCAGAGCCCAGGAGCCACAACTACTGAAGCCTGCGTGCCTAGAGCCCGTGCTCCGCAACAAGAGAAGCCCCCGCAATGAGAAGCCCGCGCACTGCAATGAAGAGAAGCCCCTGCTCGCCGCAACTAGAGAAAGCCCACGCACAAAGACCCAACGCAACCAAAAATAAATTTTAAAAAAAAAAGCATTTGTTCACACACACACACACACACACACACACACACACACACGTAAGAATGTTCACAGCATTATACAGTACAGCTCCAAACTGCTAACAACCCAATGTCCATCAACAGTGCAATGCATGAACTAACTACCTGTGGGATGGTCATACAATGAATACTATGCAGCAATAAAAATGAGTCAACTACAAATAAACAGAACGTGGAAGAATCTCACAGACACAAGGTTGAACAAAAGAAACCAGACGCAACAGAAAACATATTGTATGATTCCATTTATATCAAATTCAAAAAGAGATAAAACTATTTCATTGAGTGACATAAAACTAGAAAGTTAAAGAAAAGCAAGGAATTATTACTGTAAAAGAAAGAATAGTGTTCCTAGCTAGGGAAGAGGAGTTGTGATCAGGAGGGTGCACATGACAGAAAGGGGGTGGGGGGAATTCTGGGGTGTTGCTAATGTATGTCTTATCATGGGAGGCATGGGTGTTTCACAACAGCTTATTAACTGTACAATTTATGTTTTATGCACTTTTCTGAATGTTATATTTCACATTTATATGTTATATTGTGGTATTTGTTATATTTCACAAAAGTATCTTGGCGGGACTTCCCTGGCGGTCCAGTGGTTATGACTCCGCGCTTCCACTGCAGGTGGCGTGGGTTCGATCCCTGGTCGGGGAACTAAGATCCCTCATGCCGCATGGCCAAAAAAAAAAAGTATCTTGGTGGCGGCGGTGGTGGTGATAATTTTTAATAAAATGAACAGGGAGCTTCCCAATCCATGAAGATTTCCTGGGTCCCTCCATCCAGGGTCATCTGAGCACCCCCAGCCTCTGCTGCTTGTTCAGTCACTGACCACTCTGGGCTGTGACCCCCAGTGTCCCAGTCTGGCTCACCCACCAGAACAGGAGCTGTCCAGAGCCAGCACCCAGGCTAGAGTCCTCTCAGGATCCCCAGCAGAGCCCAGCCAGCCCAGGGCTGGGCAACCAGGAGCCCTCTCGGAACATGTGCTGCTGTGCAGGTACACTGGGCATGCCTCACCTACCACCTGACGTTGTCATTGTCAGGGCCCCTGTGTGTCTGCTAGCAATGTGGCAGGAGATGATTGCTGACCGAACGAGGGCGTGGCTGACTCTGCATTGCCACTTACCTTTGACTCAGTCCATCTGTCTCTCTACATCCCATTCAGGAATGTTCCCTAAGGCCTCCTCGAGGAATGTTCTCTGCCTGGAATGGCCCCTCTCTGTCATTCTGCTGAACTCCTACTCATCCTTCAAGAGCCAGCTCCAGGTTCCTCTCCTCTGTGAAACCATGGCCCGCCTTCCTCTGAGCTCCCACAGGCCCCTATTTCCCTTGGCTGCAGCCTGTCCATGTCCTGCCCCATAGAATCTTTCTCGACTTCTGAAGCTCTCTGACCTCCCTGGGTTGTCCTCTTAGCCTGGGTCTGACCCACTTAATAGGCCTCCTCAGGACTCTGTCAAACACCCAACACGGGCTCTGGCAAGCCCAGGCGAGCTCCCTAGCGCATGCGCGCAGGCAGGTTCTGGAAGCGCAAGGCACTGCCTCGAGGTTCCTGCCACCGCGGACTCTTGGCACACACTGCGCCTGCGCAGACTCCCGCGGCCTCCGGCTCCCGCGGCCTCAAGGCTAGGCTCCCTTACTTCCGCCATGCATTTGCCACGAAAGACGCACACCCCGCTCCCCACCCCCGACCCCGGCTGAAAAGGGTGGAGCGGGCGGGGCCTAAGGCATGGGGCGGGGCTTGTAGGAGTGAGGGCCTCAGGAATAGGGCGGGGCTGAAGCAGGGGGCGGGGGCTTCAGCAAGGAACTGAACTGGTGATGGGAGTGGAGGTGGGTAAGGGCCAGGGCCTGAATCTTGTCCGCTAAAGAGGCTGGGCCCAACGCTGGCAACATGGAGGTTGGTGGGGAGACGCCCCAGGGCCTGAGGGAGAGGCGGACGCTGAAGTTTAGCTCAGGGCAGGTCAAGCAGCAGCCCCCACCCCCCAAGCACGGGAAGCCCCAGGTAGAGGAAGACCCCAAATGTTGACAGGTCGTGAAAAGAAAGCCTGTGTCCCACACCAGCCAAGGAGACTCCCCTAGTTGAGGGAAGGAGAAAGCACCTGGAAGCCCCCACCTGCTTTCCCAACCTGACGGCATCCACCAGTGGAGAGCTGTTTTCCATCTCAGTGCTTCTCTACTCCTGCGGCAAGTCACTTCCAAAATCCCTACTTCACACAGCTGGCTAAGTATTAAATAGATCTTATCTAGGTGCCCAGCAGACATTACCTCCCTCCCAGAGAAGGTAAATGGAGACAGTCTGGGATCACACAGCAACTAGATGGATCAGGTCTTGACTCCTGGACAGGATTCAACTCCTAGACTTGCCGCTGTATCCCTGTATATCAACACAGGTCAGGGGTCCAGGACAGGCTCCCAGGCGTGGATAGCTGCATCCTTTCCCCCAAGAAAAGCCGGCAGTTGGGAATCCCTGCCCTCCCCCTCCCCAACTCCCAGCCCAGGTCCCCTTCTCGCCCAGGAAGGAAAGCTCCCAGTATTGTGTACGGAACTTGAGTTCCTACACTCTTAAAACAAGGAGTAGGGAAACAGCAAGAGGCCACAACCTCAGCTGCAGCCACGGGGCAGCAGGAAGTAGTGTTTGGCCTCAGGAGGAGAAACAACAGAGATCCAGATTTAAGGTTAGTAACTGTCCAGAAGCTGTGAGGGGTGAAGAGCCACCTGGAGAGGGGCTCTAGGCAGAGAGCACTGGCTGCCGACCCAGTTGGTTTCCAAACCCTTGGGCTCTGTCGGCCTTGGAGATAGACAGTTAGCCCACCTCACCGAACTAGTTAAAAAATACCAGCACTCCCAAGGACATACAGGAGCGAAGCATGTGTGAATGAGGTTGAGAGAGTCTATGACTCCAAGGCAGTATGTCCTCCTTCAACAGATGAGGAAACTGAAGCCAAAAGGAGGGGAAGACCGTGGCAGCAGCCGGCACATGATGGTCCAGCATCCTGCACACCCTCCAGCCAGATACCAGGCGAGGAACTCCGGGATTGGTACTGGGCCCAGGCTCTAATCAGCTCCTTCCTCCAGCCCATAAAGGAAAGAGTACAGCCGTGATGCCCACCTATGCCCTCTCCAGGGCAGTTTTATTGGTGTCACTCGTAAAAGGCCTTTCCCATCAGCCCCAAGCCTTTGCCTTCCCTTTCTGAGAAAGAAGTTGGTTCCTGGTCCTGGCCTCCTGGGAAACAGCACAGTTGGTCTGATGCCGCTGCAACACATGTGTGACACTCGGTGCAGATCCATGTGCAAATCTGTGTCCAGCTTCGGGGAGCAGGAGAAGGGGGAGAGCCAGGTCTGTGTGTGGAAGCTGGGCAGAGCCCGGCTGGCTGTAGAGATGTGCGGGCAAGGTGAGCAGGCCCCAGATGCACCCCAGCTCCAGTGCCCACTGGTGTGGCTGAAGCTCAGGGTTGGTGGGCGGTATAATCAGAGATCCTGAGAGAGAAGCCCTTAGGCCAAAGCAGTAAGTGGAACAGGCCAGGGCAGGAGCCCAGGAGAGATTTCAGAGGGGGCAGCGTGTGTGCACGCACACAGCCCAGGGTCAGGAATACGATGTGCAAGGGGCCTTTGGTGTGTGGCTATGCCTCCCTTCCTTTCGGATCTGCAGGCCTGAGCCCCTGGCCTCCTGAAGCTGAGGGAACGCACCTAATGGGCGGGGTGGTGGGGGGGGGGGTGGTAAGGGGCGCGGGGGGGGGGGGGCGGTTGGAAAGGAAACTCAGCTGGAAGTGGTTTAGGCCTCAAAGCCCACATCCTGTGGGAGGGTCTATCAAGGGGCCTGGCTGTCACAGTCCTCAGAGCTAGTAGAGTGACAGTCCTCTAGGAGTAGAGATGGTCGACATCCTCCAGGGGAGAAGGTGGCCCAGAGGCTAGGAGGTGGGGTCAGTCCTGCCAGATCCAGGATCAGGAGGCCTCAGGCGGGCCTTCCCCCCTCCTCCTCCATCAGCAGCAGGCGGCGCCGGCCAGCCTCGTAATCAGCCTCGTCCACACTGACCAGCAGGCGGACAGCCTCCCGGCCCACGGCTTCACGCAGAGCCTCAGTCAGGAACACGCCCCGCAGGGCCTGCAGCAGGGCACCACTCAGGTAGTCACCCCAGAAGGCGTCCAGATAGGAGAGCTCTGAGAACTTGATGTCACAGACCACAGAGCCCAGGTCCCGAGAGCGCAGCACCGCCGTGGCCTGCCCAAACACGTCCAGCTGCCGTGCCAGGGCCTGGGGCCTCCGGGATGCCACGCCCTGCTCCAAGGCCGGCCCATGCTCGCAGTACTCTGCTCGCACCCTGAGCCGGATGTCTGCGGAGAAGGAGGGACTGGTCAGGGAGGGGCCGACACACGGCGCAGCGGGGCCAGGGGGAAGAGGGGAACCGCCACCCTCCCTCGCTCCCTCCAGCCTCCTCCTGCTGCCCCTCACTGTGGGCTGCACTGCACCAGCCCCACAACCTTCCCCCTTCTGGTAACCACACCCAAGTACGGATGACATCCTCACTCGGCTTCTCTCTTGTGGTCTGACCTGTTACCTCCTGACCTGGTGGCCTTGCTCTTCCCCTCATGTGCCCCACTCCAGCCTCACCACCTCCTCGCTGCCCCACCCCCCCCCCACCAGCAGGCAGGTTCCGCCCGGCCCTGCCTCTCCTTCAGCCCGGGGTGTTCTCTCCCCAGCGCCCACGGGACTTACTCCCTCACTTCCTACAGGCCTTTGCTCAGAGGCCACCTCCCCAGTGAGCCTACCTCGACCACCCTGTTTACCACCACCACCCGGCCCCGGGATTCCCAGTTCCCCTTTCCTTGCTCCATTTCTTCCCAAGGCACTTATCACCTTCTAACCTACCCTAAGCTCTCCCTTACCGTCAGGCTTATCACCTGTCTCCCCCCCAATGTGAGCTCCCTGAAGGAAGGGATTTTTGTCTGTCTTGTTCATTAGTGTAGCCCCGTGACATACAGTAGGTACTCAATACACATTTGTGAAAGAACCAACGCACGAATGAATGGACTTGCTTTTAGGTAAGCAGCTTTACCCCTCTTGCGTCCTTGAACAGGGACATTCATGTGGGGCCAGTCATATCCTCAGCCCCACAACCACCAAGCAAGCACCAGGCCCAGGAGACTCAAGGCTGGAACTGGGCTGGCTCTACTGCAAGCAGGAGCTCTCTTTCCACAGAGGCTGCCAAGAAGGTGGGCTGTTAAGCCCATAGCTGCTGGGGGCCGTTTTGCCACCAGGAGGGGAGAGAATGAAACCTACACAAGGCCAAGGACAGAGAGGAAAAGACTCCTGAGGTTCATCACGTGTGCGTGGAGCACCTGGATCTTCAGCAATAACCAAGTTCCTTTTTGCTTAAGCCAGTCTGAGTTGTGTTTGTCACTTATAACCCTGCCTACATCCACCCAAATATGGTGGCAGTTCTGTGCAGGGGATAGGACACGGAACTTCCAAGGCTATCCCTGTAAATGTGATATCAGGCATATCACCTCCCTGTGGGATTACTGAATTCCCACCTGTGAATCGGGCTACTAACAGAACTTCCTCTGCACTCACAACACAGGCTATCCTGAGGATCTGCTATAAGCTGGAAATGACAAGCAGCAGAATCACAAGAACTCATTTAATTCACAAACGACCCTGTGAGGCAGGCCCTATTGTCACCCCAACTTACAGATGAGGAAATGGAGGCAAAGAGAAATGATTTGCCCAAGGTCGCACGGCCAGGGAGTAGCAAGGCATGACAGAGGGCACTGACTCTCTCACACCCCACAGAGCAGCCTCAGGTCAGTGGAGCTGATTCTAATCCAGGAGCCTTCAGGCGCTAGCTATGTGACCTGGGACAAGTCACCACCTCTCTGAGCCCAGGTTCCTGCCTAAACCTGGGGACAACCCCTACTGGAAAGCCTGTTCAAATGACGGTCCACCAATGGGTGCTAAAAAATGGCAGCCACCAGCAGCTCTGATGTGCCAAAGGCTTTGCCCTTGGAGATTCAGCCTGATCAGCCCTGTGGGGCAGGGGCCACAATGAACCCATTTGACAGATGAGGTAACTGAAGCTCTGGGAGGGGAAGTGTCATACCCCTGACTCCTTTCACCTTTCAAAGACTGTGTCACCACAGAGCAGAAAGTAGAAGGCAAGTCCCTGCTTCCCCAGGCGACTTCTCAGCACCACCCACTTCCTCCTCCCACCCCAAACCCCAAATGCTTCCTTTTTCTGCCTTGAGGGGAAGCTCACCCTCTCTGCTTGAGGCCCAGGAAAACCTACCTGGCCTTAGCCCCCAGGACTTCCCACAACACTCAGACCTGCCTCCCTCCATGCTAAGGATCAGATAAGACCTCTGGGCCCACATCCTGGACTCCCGAGTGTCTAACCACGCCTCCGTAGCGTGGGCTGGGAGGCAGGGGGCTGGAGGAGCAGCACCTGTCCAAGGCCACACGGGCTGCTCAGTGGCAGAGGCACAGAGCCTGGTGGCGGAGAACGACAGACCTTGAGGCGAGTCCTGGCTCCGCCACTGTCTAGCTGTGGGGCCTTGGGCATGTGACCTCACCTCTCTGAGCCTCAGTTTCCCCATCTGAAAAACAAACAAACAAGAGGTCCCTGCTGCACGATGGGGTCATGAGGATTACATTAGGCAACTCATGAAGCATGTGACCCAGGGCCTAGATGCCGAAGGCACCCCAAAACAGGAACTGTAATTTCAACACTCACCTCTCTACCACCACAGCCCCTGCCTAGGCCTCGCCCTCTCTCACCTGGGCCCCTGAGCCAACCTCCTCCCCTCCCCTCCTGCTTCAATCCCAGCTACATCCTCCCATACCCTGCCCTCCAGTCACAAGGGAAGTGGTCCCAGTACAAGCCTTACTCACAAAATGACCTGTCCACCTCTTCTGACCAGAATGCCCATCACCCACCAAGGCCCGGCTCACGGGACCTGTGGCCCGCCCAGGTGAATCCCCTCCCAGATGGCCTTTATCCTCAGCACAGACTGCTACTACACCTGCGGTGGAAACTGTCTATTCACCCAGAGCCCACCGGGCATGGTGGGGGTGGAAGGAGGACAGGATCAGGGGGGATCCTCATGTGTCCCATTCATCCTTCCATTCAACAGACATTTACTAAGTGCCAGGGACGGTGGGGAGACACGAGCCACAGGTGGGACTGGAAGACATGTAAGCCCCAGTCAAGGAGCACTTTGTATAGGCCAGACCCTACCCAGGTGCTTTCCCTGTCTTAACCCCTGAGTCCTCACAGCACTTTCATTATCCCAAATACAGGTGAAGACATGGCCCAACCTCTGGTCTGAAACACAAGAGGACAGTACACAGAAGGGGAGGACAGGGAAACTCCACTGGAGAAAAGGAGAGATGTGTGTTATCTGAGCCACCACTCCGCCCCGGCCCTGAATCATGGGCATCACGCACACTCTCTCTTTATTCCTCGCCAAAATAATTTAACCGTAGGTGACACTTATATAGTACTTACTGCACTACCGTCACACATTTCACATCTATTGACCTTTTTTTTTTTTTTTTTTTTGCGGTACACGGGCCTCTCACTGTTGTGGCCTCTCCCGTTGCGGAGCACAGGCTCCGGACGCGCAGGCTCAGCAGCCATGGCTCATGGGCCCAGCTGCTCCACGGCATGTGGGATCTTCCCGGACCGGGGCACAAACCTGTGTCTCCTGCATCGGCAGGCGGACTCTCAACCACTGCGCCACCAGGGAAGCCCTATTGACCTTTTTGATCATGCCTGCAACCTTATGAGGCAGTACTATTGTCCCCTTTTTGTAGATGAGGAAACTAAGGCACAGAGGATGAGCCACCTGCCCAAGGCCACACAGGCAGGAAATGGCAGAGCTGGAGTTCCAACCGAGATGCCTGGCTCCAGAGCCCAAGCTCTTTTAACTATCCCTATCCTGTTTGCTGCCTCTCATACAACCATACACAGAAGTCCATAATTAAAAGACATTCCAAGGGTCAGGAGAGGAAATCATACAGAACGATTTAGATCGAAACAATCAGAGAGGACCTCTCCAGGAAATGACACTGGAAGTAAAATGTGAAAGAGGACAAGTAAGTCGAGACAGGAAAGCAGTGAAAAGAGAAGAGCGACTTTCCCAGAAGAGGTCGGTGTGTGTTAAAGTCCAGAGGCAAAAAATGAACTTGGGGCATTCACAGGCTGGGGGCCAGCATGGTAGAAAAGGGTACAAGGGGACAACTGGAGGCGCAGGGCTGACCACGCCCTGGCAGGCTGGGGCAGGGAGTCTGGGGCCTCCTGAGCTGACCACACCTCTCTGCACCTCGGTGGCCTCCTCCATAAGACAACCTCACCCCAGTACCTGTTCTCATGGGGCCACTGTGAGGATTACAAGGCTGGATGCAGCAGGAAGGAAGTGGCCTCAGGATACCAAGACAACTCCAGCTGCTCTGCAGAAGCAGCAGGGCGGTCAGAAAAGGAGCCAGGGCAGCACTCAGGGAAGGCTGAAGGTAGCTGAATAGTTTCCTCCGGCCAGGAACACACCAAATGCTTGGTCAACAGCATTTGTCAACAGTCCCTCGCCAATGGTAGGGAGATGCTCCCTGCCCCCAGGACGGAGGGTGGGGCCCTGTCTTCCTCCAGAGGAGAGTTGCTCCCGCTTCCTGCACTCAGGTGGGCCCCCACGCTTTTTAAAAAAAAATAATAAATCTGTTCATTTATTTTTGGCTGCATTAGGTCCTCGTTGCTGCGCACGGGCTTTCTCTAGTTGTGGAGAGCGGGGGCTACTCTTCGTTGTGGTGCGCGGGCTTCTCATTGCGGTGGCTTCTCTTGTTGCAGAGCACAGGCTCTAGGCACGTGCGGGCTTCAGTAGTTGTGGCATGTGGGCTCAGCAGCTGTGGCTCGTGGGCTCCAGAGCACAGCCTCAGTAGTTGTGGTGCCCAGGCTTAGTTACTCGAAGCATGTGGAATCTTCCTGGACCAGGGCGGATTCTTAACCACTGCGCCACCAGGGAAGCCCCCCAACACTCTCTTGTTCCTCTACCCGACACCTCATCAGTCTCTCTTCTGGGACAGAATGGGCCGCAGAGGGAAATGGGAGGGGCTTTCCAGTGGGAGATCAGGAAAGGTATGAGGGACAGGCCCAGGCGAGCAGGTGAGCAGCGTTCTGTGCCAGACCCTGTGCCGGGGGCCAGGGATGACTCTCACTCAGGTCTTCCCTCCGGGAAAGGCTGGGGACACAGAGGACCTGTGCCCAGGAGAGAGAATCAGCCAGTAAGCTCTAAGGGACAGACCCCACCCTCCAATGCCACACCAATACCAGCACCTCCTCTGGACAAAAGCCGGCTCCCTCTCCTGCCCCAGTCTGTCCCCAAGGCACAGCCAGAGTCACGGTGTCACTGTGAAGTTCTTCAACCTTTCCTGAACTAATGGATGGAGGCAGTGAGCAGCTGCTGCCACCAAGGGCAGTTAAGAGACAAGCAGCCTCTGCCTGCTTCCTAAAGGAAGAGCACAATACCACCTAGGAGGTGAGCTTGAAAAAAAACAGAAGGGGGGCTTCCCTGGTGGCACAGTGGTTAAGAATCCACCTGCCAGTGCAGGGGACACAGGTTCGATCCCTGGTCCGGGAAGATCCCACATGCCACGGAGCAACTAAGCCTGTGCACCACAACTACTGAGCCTGCGCTCTAGAGCCCTCGAGCTACAACTACTGAGCCCGCGTGCCACAGATACTGAAGCCCGTGCACCTAGCACCCATGCTCTGCAACAAGAGAAGCCACCGCAACGAGAAGCCCACGCGCAGCAACGAAGACCCAATGCAGCCCCCAAAATTAATTAATTAATTAATTAAAATTATTTTTTTTTAAAAAAAAAGGGCATTTCCTGGCGGTCCAGGGGTTAGGATGCAGCACTTTCATTGCCAAGGGCGGGGGTTCAATCCCTGGTCAGGAAACTAAGATCCTGCAAGCCGCACAGCATGGCCAAAATAAGAAAATAAAAAAACAAAACCATCAAACCAGAATCTGATCAAGGCTCTCCAGGCCCAACTACCAACTTTCAGGAACTACGACAGGGGAGCATGTTCAGTCAGTCCTGCCACAGAGCAGTCTGCAGAAGCCAGTCTTCGGGAAACACTACGGGACAACTTTCAGGAACTACGACAGGGGAGCATGTTCAGTCAGTCCTACCACAGAGCAATCTGCAAAAGCCAGTCTTCGGGAAACACTACGGGACAACTACTTTCAACAGATACAAGGGTGGTGGGGGAGAAATCAGAGGTGATGGAGGAATCCTATAAATAGGAGAGACTTAAGAGAACCAATATTTATAAGAATTAGAAATTAAAACACTGAGCAAACACATGAGAGTAAGAAGTTATTGTTATTTTTTTGGTGTGTTTTTTTTTTTAAGAATTCTTACTCTGTTTTTTTTTTTTTGGCTGCACAGGTTGCAGGATCTTAGTTTCCCGACCAGGGACTGAACCCGGGCCACAGCAGTGAAAGCGCCAAGTCCAAGTCCTAACCACTGGACCATCAGGGAACTCCCCAATTCTTATCTTCTAGAAATACACAGTGAAAAATCTACCAGTGAAATAAAAGGACACCTGGAACTGACTCCAAAACAACGTGGCTAATGAAACAAGATGAGCCATGACCTGACAACTGCTGAGGTTGGGGGCCGGGGAGCCAGGATTCGTTATGCTAATCTGTCTGCTTCTATTTCTTCTCCATAGGAAACACTGAAGGAAAAAAAAGCAAAGCGCAGCCTGTCATTCAAGTCCTCCCACTGCTTTCCATCATTTAAACAAACGCAAAGCCTGGCCCGTGGCTCCCAGGCTCTGCAGGATGGGCCCCTGGTCACCTCTCCTGCCCTCACCTCCTGGCAGCCTCCCCGCACTCCCTCTGCTCCAGCCCTGCCAGCTTCCTCTCAGTCCCAGCACCACCACTGCCATGTCCCCACACAGGCCTCTGCTCCTGCTGTCCCTTCAATCTGAAACACCCTGCCTCAGCCGTCCACACACTCCTACCTCTCCTCCTGTCTTCTGAGAGGCCTTCCTAGACCACCCTACCTTGAAAATCCACCTAGAACTGCATTTTCCATCATTCTCTACCCCCTCCCCCTGGCTTGTTTCTCTTCACAGCTGACATCTGAAGTTTCTCTTCCTTCCCTTAGCCTTCTCCTCCCACCAGAACACAAGCTCCATGAGGGCAGGGGCCTCCAGTCCCTTCTGTGGGATGTAAGCAGGTAGTCAATGCTCTATAAACACACGTGGAACAACCAAATGAGCAAACCCGAGCTTCGGCCCAGCCCTGCCCCTCCGCACAATGGGGGACGGCATCCCTACCTCAAGGGCCGTCTTGAGAATTCAAGGTCAGGTGAGGAGCACGCTCAGCGCAGGGCGCAGTGGACGGCCCTGAGAGGGATGTGGAGACTCAGAGGTCCTGTGTCTGAGCCCAGGATCCCCCATGGCCCCTTCCTCACACTCTTGGGGCCTCCGGAGTTCAGTCTGGTTCTATCCCTCAGTGGAAGGCAGCTGCCTGGGGCTCAACCCCCACAGCTATCACAGGTGAGGAGGAGGCAAGAATGGGCGACCCGTTCCTCACTCAGGTCTGGAGGGACCTCCTTCCACCCCTGGGACTAGGCCATCTCCATTTTCAGGGCCCTACTGGGGAAAGCCTCACTCCAGCCCCACCCTGCCTGGTGAGTCAGCAGTCAGACCTGTGCAGCCACACCCCACAGCAAGAGACAGCCACACCCAGGGTCACAACCTCCCCACCCTCAGAGAAGAGACGGAGGCCTCCAGCAGCAAGACCCCTCACGGCCTCAGCCTGGCCTGCTCCCTAGGGAGGCAGTGACTCTCTAGGCCACCCAGCCAGCGGGTGGCTCTGGTAATTAACTCCTGACTCTGGGGAGAGTCACGACCAAACAGCCACCCCCTCAAGTGCGGGCTGTCTGAGGACTCAGGCTGGCTCCACTGGCCTGTTCCTCCTGAAAGCAGCCAGCACAGGTGTCTACAGCCTCATCTAGGGAGCGGCTAGGACCACCAGGGTCTGGGAGACCGCAATGGGCACCGGGAGGAGGCAGGCTCATGCACTCTGGGGGCTGGAGGCTCTGCAGATGGCAGGAGGAAGCGCCCTGAGGCCAAGGTCTCCTGGGGGATGCAGAGCTGCTGCCACCTGCCCCTCAACCTTCCCTCCTATAATTCCACCCCCACCCACCCAGCCTGAGCCTCTCACCAGCTGATACCCTCTGTGACCAGAGCCTTGCCCAACTCAGAGAAGGGGGTACCAGAGGGGCGTGTGGGAGTGTGTGAGAGAGTGTGCGCCCTACCCGTGCCTGTGTCCTCCCCTCAGGACCAGTGAGAAATTTCTTAAGGGCAAGGTCTGCATGAGTCTGCATAGCAGAGTCCCCTAACCCATCCAACCCACCTGTCTGCAGGTACAGTCAACCCTATATCCAAAATGTTTATTTCCTTAAGTCCACCTCCTTCTCACCCTCTCCAATGCCACTACCCCAGGCCAGACCTCTGCCTCATCCCTGTTGGACTGTGAAGCCCCTCCACTCGTTTCCCTGCTTCCACTTTGTTGGATTTATTTCATGTGCACCTACAGAGCATGTGCTACATGTCCAGCACTGTTCTAAGCACTTTGCAAATTGTAACTCATTTATTAACTGATTTTCCAGATGAAATCGGAGTTCCTTTAAAAACTGGTATCAGATCACTTCACTCCCCTGCTAAAAACCCTTGGAAAGCCCTTGACTCATAGAATAAAATCTAACTCCCATCTGCTCTGAGGCCTGCCAGGCCCAGCTGCTCAGCCCCTGCCTGGCTCCTCCAACAAAAAATGACATTGAGGGCAGGGGACTGTCAGGAAAGGCTTCCTGGAGGAGGCAGCACACAACACAATCCTTCAACTATGGGCAGGATGTAGACAAGCGAGTAGGCAACAGAAAAGACAGGGATTCCACTGTGCTGTACAGATGCATGGAGCTGCTGCCCACCCACTGGGTGTCACACCCCAGATGAGGGCCCATTCTCCCACCCTTCAGCTCTACTGGCTGCAACGGGCACTGCACATGCACTCCCAAGGCACGCACAGACACCTACCACAGGTCACTTTGCCTTCTGAGGTAGGTCCGGCTGGCTCCTGCTGCTGCTGGGGGGTGGCTGGACCTCCTCTCTGCCGCCGTCTGGCGCCACCACTGGGACGGCCCCGACTCCGCCGCTGCCGTTTAGTTGGGGGAGAACCTGAGGAGAGAAAGATGGTGTAGGTTGAAGACCAGATGATGGGTGGAGCACCAAGGTGGGTGCCCAAGGAAGCGCTCAAGGCTGGACTCCACGCTGTCAGACCCTGGGTGAGCCCCTCTGCTTCCTGGGCCATAAGATGGCGAATAAGTACAAGTTAGCATCATCTGGAAGGACAGACGAGCACACCCCACCACCTGGCAGTCCCACTCTCAGGTGTGACCCCAGAGAAACCCTGCCTACTCACCCCAGGAAACAGGCAGGACGCCAGTAGCTGGAGCTCTGTTTATAGTTCCTAACCACATAAACCTGAAGACAATGTAAATGTCTGGCAAAAAGTACACGGAGTAATTTCCACAATAGACTGCTTAGTGAACTAAAGCAAGTGAAAAACAAATATCTACAGTTTGCTATGTTTTGTATAAAAAAGGAGGGGAAACAAGAATATGTACATTATTTGCTATTTTTGCAAGATGAAACACTGTAAGGCTATGTTAGAAATGAATGAAATTGATTATCTACTAAGAGGGAGAAAGATACCAATGGAAATGATACTTCTAAGAACACCTTTCTTACATACTTTAGTTTTGACTTTGGAATCACGTAACTGTTTTACAACATACTCAAAAATTTAACAAGAAACAAAAGAAACAAACCATAAAATTAAACAGAAACAAATGAATCTAGTATATATAAAATCAGTAACAAGAAGCAGAAAAAAAGAAGGACCTTAAGTAACTAGGAGGAACATTCTGACTGTAAACTCTCAGTAGGATATACTCTGAAAACAATTAGAACCACAAAAATATCTTATGTTTCATTCAGTAGACACAGCAGTGGTACTGACGTTATAAATTTGAAGCTATTTCATTATTGTTGTAAAATAAAGCAAAATAAATCCATGTCTTAATGTTACCAAGAACCAAGATTTTCAGTGTAAGACAAAAAGGTCCTCGTAGGACTACTGAGCCCGTGTGCCGCAACTACTGAAGCCCACGCACCCTAAAGACAGGCTCTGCAACAAAGAGAAGCCGCCGCAACGAGAAGCCCGCGTACCACAACGAAGAATAGCCCCCGCTAGCCACAACTAGAGAAAGCCCACGCGCAGCAACAAAGACCCAATGCAGCCAAAAATAAATTAATTTAAAAAAAAGTCCTTGTAGGGAATTCCCTGGTGGTACAGTGGTTACAACCTCACAGTTTCACTGCTGAGGGCGCAGGTTCAATCCCTGGTCAGGGAACTAACATCCCCGCAAGCAGCGCAGCCAAAAAAAAAAAAAATCCTTATAATGTTATGTTTGAATTGAAAATGCTAATGTGAACTTTTTTGTGTGTGTGTGGTACGCGGGCCTCTCACCGTTGTGGCCTCTCCCGTTGTGGAGCACAGGCTACGGACGCGCAGGCTCAGCAGCCATGGCTCACGGGCCCAGCCGCTCCGCGGCATGTGGGATCCTCCCGGACCGGGGCACGAACCCGTGTCCCCTGCATCGGCAGGCGGACTCTCAACCACTGCGCCACCAGGGAAGCCCCTAATATGAACTTTTACGAAAAGCAATTTCTAGTTCTGTTCACTGTAAGTGCCTAAAAACAATGCGCATACTCGGCACCCAGATCTTGGTCTCCAAATACCGCTGCCTCTGAGAGAAACCAGGCTTCTGGAAACAGCTGATTCCAGGGCTGGGGAAGGGAAAATACAAGTGAATCCTGGACATCTTGCAGTCCATCTTGCAGTCCTACAAAGCAGGAAGCACCCAAAGAATGATGGAGACACATCAAAAGGACACCGGATGTAGCCAATTTGAACATCAGGAAGAATAACTAATTGATTATAACAGTAAATAAATAAGAATATATGAGTCTATGGTGACACCCCTCACTAAGTAAAGAGAGGGAGGAATGGAGGGAAAGAAAAAAGTAAAACTCCTCTTGAGAAAATGCCAGCTAATAGACATAGGAAAGAATTAGAAAACCACCATTTCATGAACACCAATATAGTAACTGGTTCAGGCAGAGATCACCAATGGCTGCTAAACCCACTGGGGATGCTGTTGGTGAACACGACGTGCCAAAGTGTCATCTCATAGATTTACTAACCACAAGGGGAAAAAATATCTCTGTACGAAGGACAAATACAGCAGACACCACCTTAACCAAGTGATCGAACTTGCTCACTCACAACAGGAAAACCAGGCCTCCTGATGTGAAGACCACGGCATCAACCAAGGAGCATTCCAGCCAAAAACACGTAACCTGAATCTAACCAACTCTCCAAACCCGATTCCCAAACTACAGGGGACAGACGGATAAGTTAAATGATACCATCAGGATATTATCAGGCATGTCCGGAAACAATCAGGACATTGTACAAAACAAGTGGCCTGGTCAATGTCATGGGGGGAAAAAAGAAAAAGGTACGGGGTAGCGGGGGGGGGGGGTTCCATAGTAAGAGATTAAGGAGACTAATAACTGAATGTACAGCAACACAACTATGAGTGGATCCTGAAAGTGCAGACAATATTGAGAAGATCTGAAAATGGACCATTAGGATATCAGAGAATAAGTACTTCTGTCCTTTCTTAGATATGACAGTAGTCTTGAAGTGGTTTCAGACAATCTTCTGATTCTCAGGAGATGCCTGCCAATTTCGGGGTAAAGTGTCCTGATGCCTATAATTTACTTTCAAAGAGTTCAGCAAAAAGAAAACAGAATTAGGGACTTCCTTGGTGGTCCAGTGGTTGAGAATCCACCTTCCAATGCAGGGGACGCAGGTCCGATCCCTGGCCGGGGAACTAAAATCTCACATGCCACGGGGCAATTGAGCCCGCAAGTGCCTCAACTAGAGAAAAGCCTGCACACTGCAACGAAAAATCCCAAGTGCCGAAACTAAGACCCGACGCAGCCAAAAACAAACGAACAAATATTAAAAAAAAGAAAAAACAGAATTACACATACATGCACATAAAGCAAACCTGGCAAAATGTTAAAATTACTGAGTCTACGTGGAAGATACAAACACATTCACTGCACTCATCTTTCCACTTCTCGGTATATTTGAAATACGTTTGAATGATTAAAAACTTGGGGGAGGGGAGGAGAGTGGATAAATTGCCATGGCAATTAAACAAAACCAATTAGAAACCCAACATGAATAAATCTCAGAAACATGTCCAACAAAGACAGCCATGTGAAGAATGATACCCATGACGTGGTGCCATTTAAATGACATATAAAACCACAAGAAACAATTCCGTAAGTTGTTTCTAGACATGTGCTTTTGCAACAACAAACACACACACAAACACAAAGCAAAAATGAGACAGAATCACCCCCACGGGCTCCTTCCTTGATGGGTCAGGATGGGGTAGGTTCATCAGGGTTCAGAAGGGAGAGAGAGAGACTGCTGGCGCGCCCACAGGGCTGGGCTCACCTGTCTCCCACTGACCCTGCTCAACATTTGAAGAACTCCTTGACTGCTGACTGCGACGGCAGCCGCCCTCCGTCCTCTTTGAAGAAGAGCTGGATGTGCCATAGCTGGAGCGTTCTGGAGACACTGTGGGGAGAGAAGAATGGAATGAAGTATTCAAAGCCTGCGACTTCTCCCAGGCCCAGCCTCCAATTCCCACCCCCTCACCCCCACCCCAGAAGAAAACCTGCCCCACAGGGTGCCTGAGTTCCCCAGAACTCAAAGCCCAGATACCCACTCCCTCTCAAACACCTGCAGCCCAGTAATTGTTCGGTGCCTCCCGGGGTAAAAGACTCATCACCTTCTGGGGCCACCCAATCCACGTGTACAGCAGCTCCAACTGTCAGTTATCCTGTAAGCTGAGTTATGGTCAGGATTCCTGCAATGCTGGCTGCCCCCATCCGTCAACTGCCCCCGGCTCTCCCTGAGGCCCCGAAGAGTAAGCAGGCCTCTGCAGGGTCCCCAAATCTTCTCTTCCAGAGCCTGACCTCCAGACATATTTTTCCAAAAATGCTGTCAGTTCTGCACAAGGGATGCCTTTTTCCTGGTTACCCAAATCCCATGGGCTTACCCTGGGCAGGAAAGCTCACAAAACCCCTCCCTAAACTAGCCACAGCACCTCTAGTAATCCCGCCAAGGGCTCAAAAGCTCAAAGCCAATGCACACAAGGGGCTCTTCACCTTCTCAGGACTGCTGTCCTATAGGAGCACTCCCCTTACAAGGATTAAGGGCACCAACTCTGGAGACAAACCAGCAAGGTTTAAATCCTAGCTCCCACTTTCTATCTGTGTTATCTGCAAGCTCCTATGTGGCATGGCTTCTCACCTACCTCTGTGCCCTTACTTTGACCTCTGCTCCTGCCACACTGGCCTCTGATAATGCCAAACTCAGTCCTACCTCAGGACTTAAAAGCTTGTCTTTCCCTCTGCCTGGAATTTCCTACTCTGAGATCTATGCACCAGGGTGGCAGTGCAGCCTCAGTTCAAACGCCAACTTCTCAGAAAGGTCTTGACTGGTTATGGAATCTTTCCGGACGCACAGGCCCAGCCGCCCCGCGGCATGCGGGACCCTCCCGGACCGGGGCACGAACCCGCATCCCCTGCATCGGCAGGCGCACTCCCAACCACTGCACCACCAGGGAAGCCCTGGTTATGGAATCTTAAGGGGGCCTCCTTTCACTCTGAAGCATTCCACTCCCTACTTCCTCTCTCTGCTCCATTACTCTGTTTCAGTCCTTCCATAACCACATCTAAAAGTAAATCGTTCAAATAAAATCATCTTCATATACAGAATAAAAAAAAGTAAATCGTTCACCTGTCTTACAGTCTTGATACTCCTCCCAAATGTTTGCTCCTCATGGAACACTTTGTCAGTCCCGTCAAGCTGTATCTCCTGTTCCCTATTCCCCGGGCACACAGGATTCAGCTGTTATATGTGGGCAATCTGCCTAAATTCTCCAACCTACTGCTTTCCCTGTACAGTGGGGACGGTGACAGGACTTCCTCTTAGGATTACCGGGAGGATATAGGATGATAGTACATATGAAGAAGGGCTTACTGCTGTGCCCGGCAAGAAGTAAGCCCTCTGTAAACAGACGCTACAAACATCACTATTGATGTAGCCAAATCCCACAGGCTCACCCCTCCCAATGTCATGCCTCCTTCCTCTTGTGTTTCTCATTGATACCCTGGGAGGAGGAAAGAGTGCGATGGGACACGTACTGAGATGGCACTCTCCATATCAGACACCGTGGAGGCCCAGCGAAAGCAAGGCCCTCTCCCCACCGGAAGTCTGTCACCCTCCCATTCCACGATACCTGGCCAGCGCCTCTTGCGCGCCAGGTGTGGCAGCAAGTCGTGACGGGACAGCACGCGCAGGAGTTGCCCCAGCAGCCGCAAGTTGCTCTCGTCGCACTGCCCGCGGCGCTCCAGCTCCAGCAGCAGCTCCAGGCCGCTGCGGGCGCGGGCCAGGCCGCCGGCGGCGCCGGAAACCTCGTCCAGCAGGAAGGTTAGCAGCTCCAACTCGCACTCGGTCAGTTGCCCGCCCACCACCTCGAACATACGGTGAAGCGACAGCATCCCGTAGTAGTCCAGGCACTCATCCTCCTCCCAGCTCGGGGCCGGGGTCGACCCGGACAGCGCCATACCCGGGGGAGGGGGGCGGAATAAGCTCAGAACCAGGGCCTAGAACACACACAGCGGGGAGGGGGCAGTGATCAGCGACGCGAAGGCCCGGACCTCACCCCCGCCAGTGCGTCTCCCCTTCCGAGTGCCGCCGGGCAGGGCCACCCTCACATCCCAGCCGTTTTAGCCTCCCCCTTCTCCCGCAAGAGAATGGTATCGCCCGAGGTCCCCTAGTAACAGGTCCAGACGCCAGACCCCTCTTGTCCTCCGACCAGTCGGGCAGGCCCAGCCCGAATGCCCCTCCCCAGGTGGTATGTTCCGAACAAGCCTCCCACCCGACTAAGTGACTCGGTCCGAACAAGCCTGGGGGCCCAACGCGGGGCACCCCGCCAATTGCCCTTTGACTATGGGTACTACTGTCCAGACATGTTCCTTGGCTGCGTCCAGAGGTACTGTCCGATCAGCCCCACAGCTCCACCTAAGTGGTACAGTCCGAAAGTGACCCTCTGCTCCCTACAATGGGACCGACCAAAGCAGCCCTTCGCTCCACACAGGTGGCGCTGTACGAATCCGACCCCCTCGCCCTGTAAGGGTGGTACCGCCCTCTCCCCAGCACCCAGGTGGTCCGGTCTACCCGCCACCAGTAGCTTGTAGGCCTCTCCACATCCTCACCGAATTCCGGCACCTCACGACTCCTGGGCGACGGCCGCGGCCACTTGTTTTGTATCTTTCTGGCACCTTCTCTATTATTACGCCTGCGTCACCTCGCTCCTCCTCCTTCCCCCATCTCGCGCAGGTGCGACCGCCACGCCCCTTAGGCGCAAGCGCAGAGAGAGGCTTCCAAGCCCCTCCCTCCGGGCCCGCCCCCAACCGTAACGTCCGGCCGCCCTGTACTGCGCTTGCGCAGAGCGAGAGCGGTTCCGCGTCTGGGCTGGATCTGGTACCATTTTGCCGGATAGCTTCTGCCGGTGACATAAGCTACAGGGTCCTTAGTGCCCTCACGACCTGTTGAAACTACTTATGTCACGGACTACAGCCCCCTCCTTATCACGACCTAGACGCCCACATTAACCACTGCTCCCAGCTACCCATGGCAAAGGACCACAATCACGACCGTACTGGCTCCGAGTAGCACCCAGGTCCCTTATGATCCGGACTTGGACTCCCCTCCGTTAGACTGCCCCTTACTTCTTTTGGAGACCTACATCCCATCTGTGCCATCTCATGATCTCGACTGCAATCCCTCCTCATCCAACAGAAATCCCCCATCTATAAGTTCCTTCCCCAATCAAGACCAAGACTCCCTCATCTCATCTTAGGAATCAATACCTCCTTCCTGATTACAATAGGCCCCTCCATCTCCACTGTGCACCTCCTGATGGAGTCCATCAGGACTCCCCCATTACACTCAGACTCCCCCCTCAAGAAACTCTTAACGCCCCCCCCATAACCCCTTCCAATCTCTGCCCTCCAAGGTCACGGGGACTCCCAATAGCCCCTCTTTAAGCTGCACCTGCCAGTTTCACTCTGGCAAGAGCAGGTCTCTATCAGGAGATTTGGCATCAAGGCTGCATGCCTGAGCACCGCCACCCTGCCCCCCACTTACGTGACTCAAGGTCAGGGCCCGCTCGTGCCTTGAGACAAGGCCCCTCCCCGGACCTGTTCCCACCCCCGGAATTATCACCCCTTGGGAGGCGGAAGGCCTGGGTCGTGCCTGGCACTGGCTCAGCACTAGCTCTGCTTGGGCTGAGGCAGTGACCTCCGAAGAGTCCCTTCCCCTCTCCCTGATGTTAGTTGTCACCTATTGAAACCCAATCCTGGGCCGGACACACAGTAGGCGCCCAGTAAGTGAATATCATTAAATCAACCAAAGAGGGTGAGGGAAGGGAAAGCAATTTTTCAAACAGGGAAGGACTATCTATGTCCATGTTAGATTAGTTAAAGTGAGCATCCACGGTGTATCAGGCCCTGTGCTGACTGCTTTTACCTGTTTGATTTCATCCAATCCCCTCAACAGCCTTTGAGGTGGACGTGATTCAAGCCCATTTTACATAGGAGTAAAAGTGAGGCCCAGAGAGGGGTAGTACCCCAAGTATGCTTGACTCCAAAGCTGTGCTCTCAGAGGTGCTCTGTGTCTTTAGCTATGAAATCACAGTTCTGTCAAGGTCTCCCGCCACCCAGTCCACTCCATGATCCTTGCTTTCCTGTGATGTTCACTTATCTCCACTTAACTTTCAGACTTGGCGGAGGAGCGGCCCGGGAGAACTGCGCAGGCGCTTCTCCGAGCCCGGAGCCCCGCCCACAGGGCACAGTTGTGTGCGTGGAGAAACTCGCCGAGCCCCGCCTAATCGTCCATACGCAGGCGCAGGAGCGCGTGCCCTCCGCTTTCGGCTCTGATTGGCCGCCGCGGGTAAGGGCAGCGTCCAATGGGAGGCGTGGATAGTGAGGGGGTCCCACACGCCTGGAGCTGAGGGTCTGTGTCAAGAGCGGCGGGGCTGCAGGAGGCGAGAGAGACGGGTGAGGGCGCCGCGGGGCGGGCCGGGGAAGAGAGAGCTGGGCTTACGGAGAGGGCGGAGGGAGAACGAGGGGGACTCCGGGGGTCGAGGAGCTTTGGGGCCTGCGCTAGGGCGGGAGCGACGCGGCGTGGAAAGAGAGTGCTGCTTCCTCTGTGCCCTGGACCGTTGATAGAGCGCCTGAGGTGTGCCGGACGCTACGCTCGAGCTCGCCCGGCCCCCACCGTTTGCAGGGAACTCTCAGGTTGCGTAGTTGATAAGTCTGGTCAGAGAAAAGGGATGTGTCTCAGGAGAGTTGAACTTCCAGGGCCCTGGTGGGTTCTTTCCTGGAAGGACTTTTATTGGTCTACTGTATAACAAAAACCCATCCGTTCCCCCAATAATTCACAGTCCAGGATTGGGAAATGGGGAATGCAGACTAGGAAAGTCCAAATATCAGGTCCTTCGGGCCATCTTCTAGACGTTTACTGGTTGCCTATTTTGCGTAAGCCTTGCGCCGGGCACTGGGCCTCGCTGGAGGGGAGTTCTCTGTGGGGAGTGGTGCTGTGAACGATGCAAAGCTGAACTGTCAGGCCCCTGGTTGACTGTTTCCAGGAAGGTCCGTTACTGAATGGCTTTTGTGTGCCAGGGCCTGAGCAACTCAAAAATTAGTGAGGGAGTTGGAAAGTTTAGCTCTTGGCCTTTCTGTGAATCATTTGCTTAAGGAGCATTTACTGGAAAGCAGCTGATAGCAGGGCCCTGTGCTGGGCCTTGTTCTTGTGGGAATTCACAGTCTAATAGGAGGGCTGGTCTGGTGGGAAAAGTGGAATGTGCACAAGGACAGTTAAACTCTCGGGGCCACACTTCCTGGAGGGAGCATAATGCATTCACCAGATCTTCTCAGTGCTTATTATGGTGACACCTCTGGGAGCTAGCTACACATGAGCAACTTTTGTGTGCAGAGCTGGAAGCCGAACTCCACCTGCCCTCTGGCACTAACAGATGAGTTGAAGAAGAGATGGAGGTGGTGGGGATTATATCTGGAGCATTACTGCTTAGGCCTGCATGGGCGGCAGTCATTTGCTGTAGGGACTCTGAGCCCCTGTTGTGTGAAGGGGCCTGCGTTAGGTTGAGCCCACACCTGTAGAGGGAGAGATGGGGCACGTAGAGGGAAGTTCAAAAGCTAAAATCCCTGTCCTTGGTCAGTGGCTTTGTTGGTGACAGCAGCCCCTACAATAAATCAGACCTGCCCTGCCGGCAGGCTCAGTCTGGTGAGAGGAGCACAGACTCTATCCCAAGTTCATGATATTTGCTGTGATGGAGGTGGCACGGTATACTGTAAGAACCACAAGGAGGAGGGAGTGGCCACCACCCTGTGGATGTAGAGTTTGCTAGAAAAGAAGAGAGAACTTCGTTGGCAGAAGGAATAGCAGCATCAAAGACTTAGGGTTCAAAAACAACATTTCTGGAGAATTACAAGTAATGGTTCTATCTAAGCATTACAAAGTACCAGGGACTTTGTGGTCAGTACTACTTTTAGTCCATTTCACAGATGAGAATGCAGTCTCTGAGAGATGAAGTAAGTGGTGGAGCTCAGATTCAACCCAAGGGCAGTCTTGTCCAGAACCTATGCTCTTAAACACCTTGCTACATCTTTCTGTGTACAAGTAGATAGAGGAAAGATGCTGCACAGAGAGGAAACTGCACAGGCCAAGGCCAAGAGACCCCAAAAGACACATTCTGTTCTTGGAAAGGGTGTGACCAGCCCTCTGGGTAAGGAGGGTGGCATCAGAGGCCAGACTGAGAAGGGCTGTCTCTCTTCTGCAGATACCTGGCTGCCATGGGGTGCAGTTCAGCTACAGGGTCACAGGCTCACTGAAGACTGAGATATAAGTATTGAATCCAGACTTGCTGATTGTTAGAGGCTGGTGAGTGATGGGATGGGCAAGGGAACTCCTGAGACATCCCCCCTCCCCTTGAGTTCCTGGTCTCACTAGGCACTCCCTTCTTTCTCCAGGTACTGCCTTTCGCACAATGGCAGAGGTGGTGGCTGAGGCAGCTGAAGTGGCTGAGATGCCAACACAGATGTCACCAGGGGCAATGGAGATGTCAACACCGACGTTAGGGGAGAAAATGGAGATGTTAACGGAGGTGACTGAGATGACACCTGGCGAGGCCCTTGCCTCATCCCTCTTCTTCCAGTTCATGTGCTCTGAATGTGGCAGCCTCTACAACACACTGGAAGAAGTCCTGTCACACCAGGAGCAGCATGTGCCCACTGTCACAGAGGAGGAGGCGCTGACCACCCAGGACACTGGCCTGGAGCCGGAGCTGGTGCCAGGCACTGAGGATGGGCCTTTCCAGTGCGGTGAGTGCAGCCAGCTCATCCTCTCCCCCAGCGAGCTCCTGGCCCACCAGGATGCCCACCTGCGGGAGTCTGCAAGCCAGATCCAGTACCAGTGTGGAGACTGCCAGGAGCTGTTTCCCTCGCCTGAGCTGTGGGTGGCTCATCGGAAGGCCCGGCACCTTTCTGCTGCTGCAGCAGCTAAACCTCCGGTGCCGCCTCCTCTGCCTCCCCTCCCCTCCCCACCTCCACCCCCTGCTCCACCCGAAGTCAAGATGGAGCCCTATGAGTGTCCTGAGTGCTCTGCCCTGTGTACCACCCCTGAGGAGTTCTTGGAGCACCAGGGCACTCACTTTGACTCCCTAGAGAAAGAAGAGCGCAATGGGCTAGAGGAGGAGGAGGAGGGTGAGGATGAAGAAGATGACGACGAAGAGACAGAGGACGAGGAAGAGGCAGCAGCAGAGGTTGGTGATGATGCTAAGGGAGCTGACAAGTCCACAGCCAGCGAGGCCCAGGGCTGTGGGGATTGTCCTCAACGCTGCACCTCAGCAGGGGCACGCCGGCGCCACCGGCGGGCGTCCCGTGGCCCAGCGTCAGTGGCTCACCCCTTCCACTGCAGCCAGTGCCAGCGCAGCTTCAGCTCGGCAAACCGGCTTCTGGCTCACGGGCGGGCCCATGTTGGTGGCACACACGAATGTACGACCTGCTCCAAGGTCTTCAAGAAAGCAGCCTCACTGGAGCAGCACCTGCGGCTGCACCGCGGCGAAGCCCGCTACCTCTGCGTGGACTGCGGCCGTGGCTTCAGCACAGAACTCACGTTGGTGGCCCACCGGCGGGCCCACACCGCCAACCCACTGCACCGCTGCCGCTGCGGCAAAACATTCAGCAACATGACCAAGTTCCTCTACCACCGGCGCACTCACGCCGGCAAGAGTGGGGCACCTCCCATGGCGGCGGCGGCGGCGGCGGCGGCTGCCTCCCCGGCTCCTGCCGAGCCCACGCCCCCCGCGCTGCCCCCTGCCCCACCTGCCCAGCTGCCCTGCCCGCAGTGCACCAAGTCCTTTGCCTCCGCCTCCCGGCTCTCCCGGCACCGGCGTGCGGTCCATGGGCCCCCTGAGCGGCGACACCGCTGTGGTGTCTGCGGCAAGGGCTTCAAGAAGCTGGTCCATGTGCGCAACCATCTGCGGACGCACACGGGCGAGAGGCCCTTCCAGTGCCATTCCTGTGGCAAGACTTTTGCTTCTCTGGCCAACCTCAGCCGCCACCAGCTGACCCACACGGGTGTGCGTCCCTACCAGTGCCTGGACTGTGGCAAGCGCTTCACGCAGAGCTCTAACCTGCAGCAGCACCGGAGGCTGCACCTGCGGCCAGTCGCCTTTGCCCGTGCGCCCCGCCTCCCCATCACCGGTCTCTACAACAAGAGCCCCTACTACTGCGGGACCTGCGGCCGCTGGTTCCGTGCCATGGCGGGCCTGCGACTGCATCAGCGGGTCCACGCCCAAGCTCGGACGATGACACTGCAGCCTCCCAGATCACCCCCTCCTGCCCCGCCCCCGCCCCCCGAGCCTCAGCAGACTATCATGTGCACCGAGCTCGGGGAGACCATTGCCATCATCGAGACATCCCAGCCACTGGCACTTGTGGACACGCTGCAGCTGTGCCAGGCGGCACTGGGGGCCACTGAAGCGAGCGGGCTGTTACAATTGGACACGGCCTTTGTGTGACACAGCTGAAGAGCAACAATAAAAGAGTTTGGTTGCAGAATCAAGTGTGGGCACCTCTGGGGAGAAAGGGGGCCACGCCCTGGCAAGCCACTCTGGCGCCCACCGGGTGCCAGCATTCACCCACCCTGGCCTCTTACCCACTCACTCCTCAGAATGGCCCCACCAGGCGTCACCTTTCTCTGCCTGAGGGGACGCTGAAGCTCTGAGACACGATATGATGTGTCCCGGTCACCCCACTGCGTTGCAAAGCGGGGTTCTCCAAGGCTCTTTGCATCACCCTGGTGCCCAGCAACATCAGGTAACCTTTCCTGAGCCCCAACCATGTGCCAGCTCTGCTGGGCCCTGTCACATACCTCTTCACATCCTCTGCTTGTCCCCCCAGCCCTAGCCTTCTCTGGACTCTGGGCTCCCAGGACTTGGCTCTGCCTGGTGGAAGAAGGCACTTGACTTCTCTGGGCTTCCTTGATCTCACTTTTTACAACGTGGAGGGCAATCTGTAGGTACCCCGGTATTCAGCTGCAGGTGGGTGATGTTGGAAACCCAGGAATGAGTCAGACGTGGGCTCTGCCCCAGGAGCCACGCAGTGTGGTAGGAGGAACACCCACAAATACAGATGGCCTTGCTCTCTGAATGTCTTGTTGATTTATTCAGCCTGGGTGTTCTAAGGCCTCCCTCCCGTGTGCTGGGGGCCAGAGACGAATCAGGCCTCTGCCCTGCCCAAGTGGGGGCAGATGGATCTCAGCCCCAGGACCCTCAGAGCTGCAGCGGGGATGTGCAGGGACAGTAGGATCCCAGAGCAGGGAACAAACCTCCATGGTAGATCAGGAGTCAGAGACTTCCTAAAGGAGTTAATCTTTGAAGAAAAAGTAGAAATCTGCTAGTGGAAGACGAAGAAAAAATTCCAGGCAGGCAGCACCGCAAGGAGGGTGAGTTCTTGCTATACTTGGAGGTCGTCCAGTTATTGACAGCTACAGTAACAGCAAACATTTGACTGCCCGGCCGTGGCAGGCACTGCAGTTAGCACTATACATGTATAATGATCTCAGCAGGCCTGTGAGGTGATCTCAGCATTATCCCAAGTGAGAAAACGGGGACAGAGACTCACCCAAGATCTCATAGCTGGGCAGAGGCATTGGCCAAGATTTGAATCCATGGGGTCCTTTTAGCCCATATCTGTAACTGATACAGCTGTGAACTGACTGTGACCTGAAACCACTGCAGGGGGCGGGGGCTCAGAGGAGGAGTCATGGTAACTGGAGGAAAAGTGAGCCATTGTCACAGAGCAATTGGGGTTTAAGGGGCCTCAAAAGATAAAACGTCTTGGCAACAGGAAGGAATCCCCAACCTTTTCAAAGGTTACCTGGGCTGACAATCCTTCCCTCTCCAAATGAAATTAGGTGATTTATGGCAGGTCCATCGGGAAGGCTTGTCTCAGGCCTCTGCAGACCAGGGTACTCAGACAGGTGCAGCAGGACGTGGCTGCAGCTGAGCTGTCTGGGAGGGAGGCTGGTCAGAGGAGGGGCGACAAGGCAGGGAAGGAGGGAAGCCTAGACCTGGGAAGGCCTTGAAAGCCAGGCTAAGAAGTTGGGGCAGTGTGGGGGATGGGATGGGGTGAGGGTCATAGGTGGGGTTAGGGCTCCCTGGCATCAGGGTCGGGCAGGAGAAACTGGAGATGGTCCAGGAAGTAGAGGATGGGGCCAGACCTGGGCAGAGGCCATGGGGGTGGGAGGAGGGTGTAGGACACCCTCAGTGACCTCATGGCCCACTGGGTGTGAGCAGCCGGAAGGGGTCCCCAGGAGCCCGAGGTTAGCCCCTTGTCCAGACCAGCCCTCCTTCTCTTACCCAGTCCACTTGCTCTATGTGTTCATCCTACAAACAAGGTGACATCTGGATGGCGTTGAGCAGGGCGGGCCAGGGTTTGCTCTGGGCAGTATACAGATGCCCCTGGGGGGCATCTGTAGGCATCTTGCCTACGCAGACAGCGGAGCCCAGATGCTACAGAACAGTCCCCGAACACCCTCTGGGATATGTTCAAAACTCTTCTCCCTTTTTCTTCACAAATGGAATCCAGTGGAGGACACGTCAGTTGCTCCTGTCCAGGCTCCCTTTTACTTCTAGGGCCTCCTGCCCTCGCCTACCATTGGCACCATGTGGAGGAGATGCCATTTTCCTCTGCCCATGGCCCCACCACCTGGCCCCAGCATGTTTTCAAAGCAAGAGAAAAAACCATACTCTCTGCGACACCCTTCCCAGGGTTGTCACTTCCCAGCATCCCTAAAGAGGTGGGCCAGGTGGGGCCTCGTTTAAGACGGAAATGAAGGCTTGGGGAATTGCTAGGGTTTGGGGACAGCTCCTCTGCCCCCATCCATGCCCACTAAGAGTCCATACCAAGGTTGTCTTGGCCTGAGTGACCCACCTCCCATCATCCTGTGTCCCCCTGAAGTGGCAGGTAGCTCAGGCTATAAGATAGGGAGCCCTTTGTCCAAACCTTGACTTTGCCACCTATACTCTGTGGCCTTGACCTATCTGATGGCCAGTTCTCTCACCAGTCACCTGGGAATGACAGTGCTTCCCTCCCTCAGTGGAAGCAGATGATTTGTGCTGCAGTGGATAAGCCAGAGCTAGCTCATCACATGTGCAGAGGAGGGCTGGAGCACAGGAAGCTTGGGCACCTGAGCCAGGGCCAGCCTGGGTTCATCCCACCCTGTTCCCCTGCCTGAGATGCAGCCCACTCCTGTCCCAGGAGAGCCCCCCAGGCACCTCCCTCACCTCTGTGAAAACAGGTGTCCAGACAGCAAGCAGGTTTTCATGCCAATAATTTATTGAACGGAGGTCTGTACACAGGCAAACCTTACTGTGGAAACTAAGACATCAGGGGCTCCCCCACTGCCCCTGCCCTCCAGGATGGGGAGAGGAGGGAGGAGGCCTTAGGGGCAGAGGACAGGACGGGGGGACACAGCTGTTGGAGGGGAAAGGGCCGGTTTGGACGGTGCGAATCGACATTTTCTTTAAGAAAAAAATTATAACAATCTATTTACACCCGGGGGCCAGGGAAGGGAAGAGGAGGAGAAGGGCTGGTCTGGTTCTATTTACAAGGGATACAGGAGGGGAGGGGGGTTGGAGGAGGTGGAGACCTGGGGGGAGGGGAGGGAGCTGAGGGGGTAGGAGGTCCTCATGCCGCCCCCCCCGCAAATCCCCGGTCCTTCCTTCTCTTCCCTCCCCACAACCAGTTAAAATCCTCTTAAAAAGCCCACCACAGGGGTGAGGCTGGTGAGGGAGGGACTGGAGGTGGGGATAGGGACTCATTTACCTCTGCCCTCTAGTCTAGGGGCCCGGTCAGGGCAGGAGCTTGACAGGCTATGGCCCCCCTTCCCAGCCCCACTGGGGGCTCCCAGATGGAAGGGTAGTTGGTGGCGCCCTCAGGAAGAGTTAGTGAGGGGAGCTGTGGCATCGGTCGACTGCCAGTCTGGGCCGGTCTGAGCCTCACTTAAAGCTGAGGGGGAAGGAAGGAGCAGACAGTTAGCCTTTGCCTTTTAGCCACCGCCCACCCCCCCCAAGAGTAGGAAGCTGGTGTGAGATGCTACATTAGAAATGGAAAGCTGTCACTTTAGGTCTAGGGTTGCAAACTCAAATGCCAAAGGGCCAGGTTGGTCATTGAGTGACTCACCAGAAAGCCAGGCCCCACAGAACAGGGGCAGCTGGAACTCAGCTCCAGCTGGTAATACTGCCCTGAGCAGAGGCAGGCCCAGTGCTGCCCAGTCTTATTTTCTTCCCCAAGAGAAACAGGAAATCTGGATTTGTACATAAAATGGCCCCTGTTTTTTACTGTGAGCAACAAATTTAACTTTTTGTTTGTTCAGGCTAAACTTATGTCTTTGGTTTTCCAGTTTGCATTTAAACACAAATACAGGCTATAATGCCTCACAAAGGTGGCCATTCACATGTAAAATACACTTTCTGTCAGAATGTCTACAATTTTGCAGGAAACGCAGTGGTTGTGAGAACAGAGAACAGACCCATCCCCACCCCTGGCAGAGAAATGCAGCTTTAATGCTCAGAAGATGGCCCCCAACTTACCTTGTGAGGATGGGGCAAGGGAGGCAGTGCCCGCCGGGGATCTCAAGTGAGGAGGGATGAGAATGGCGTTGAGAGATGGTTGGATGGTGAGTTCTAGAGACAGGAATGGACATGCCTAGTCAGGGGACAGGGCACCTGGAGACCCAGTCGGGGTTAGAAAGGGGCACCAAATAGGGACCCAGCTCTGGGCAAGGCCAGTTGCCTGGGACACACGTAGCCACTGAACACTTTAAATGAAAAACTGGCAAGAGCCTAACACAGGAGGATTGCAGAGTGCAGATGAAGTCGGTTTGGGTCTCCCGGAATCGGGGGTATTTCCTGAGCCCCAGGACTGCCTTGCAGCCCACCTCCCCACTCCTGTCTTCGACACCAAGCTCTTCACAATCTTTGGCTGCCCCTCCAACAACCCAGATCCCAGGCTGTGCCCTCACCGCCAGGACTGAAATTGAAGAGAGGGGGAAGCGGGCGGTTGTTGGGGAGCTGGGTTCCAGGACATCGCAGTTCATCAAAGAAGCTGTGGGCACAGGCTTCCAGCGGGGAGAGCCTTGAGGACGGTGTGTACTCCAGCAGGCTAGAGCAGAGCGCGATGGCCTCAGGTGGCGTTCGGGATTTGAACACCTTGGGGGGGTGGAGGGGGCAGAGGTGACAAGGGTGAGACGCCCTGGGCCCTGGTATACTCCTGCCCACCTCCCAGAAGCCCACTTTCCACATGAGGCAACTGAGGCCCGGCCTCTGAGGGGAGGTCAGTTTGTATCAGATGAGCAACCCGCTCAGGTCCCATGACTGTATGGGCCCTGCCGTGAGCATGTTTCCCCACCAGAAAAACAGGACTCTTGCATTTACTGTGGGTCCTCGACTTTCAGAGTATGGGACGTTCCATAAACTTTGAAATGTGATGAAATTTACTGACCCACTACTGAGCCATGACTCTAGCCAGGTCCCCAGACCGGTTGGCCTCCAATGGGGACCTCAGCCATGCTGCCTGAGCCCCTAGCCCTGCCTCACCTTTGTCCAGGGGTGAGCTTTAATCTGGGGGAACTTGAACTCCGTGTAGTTGGGGTTCATCTCTCGAATCTGTTCCCGGGTTGGTGTTCCCAGCACCTGTAGGGAAAGGGAGGGGTCTGAGCCAAGGCCCTTAGTGCTTAGCCCAATCCCTGCCCACCCTGGCCCTGCCCTCACCTTGATGATCTCCACCAGCTGGTCTACCCCACTGTCCCCAGGGAAGATGGGCTGGCCCAGGAGGAGCTCGGCCAGTACGCAGCCAGCTGACCACACATCTGAAGAGGAATGGGGCAGGGTCAGAGCTACCATGCCCATCCCCTGGCATACATTTCTGTCCTTCATGGTCATCCTGAGAGATGCCCGGGAGCCCCATTTTCTCAGCTCAGAGAGGAAGTGCCTTGCTCAAGGTCACACACAGCTTAGGAACACAGGAGCCTGACTTTGAACCTCCAAGTCTACCTGACTGCACTGTACTCTCCAACCTAGATGTTTCCATTGCCTCTCTCCACTCTGTGACCCCAATAAGCCTTTTCTCTGCCTCTAGCTTCAGAGGACAGATGAACAGGCCAAGAACAGGTACCTGTGTTCTTTGGGCCTCAGGAAGGTAAAGCATTATGTGGGCTGCCTTACTCACTTCTGGCCTCTATCCTGCCCTTGGGAATAGCTATAGGCCGGTAGTCACCCCTCCCTGGTCTGAACCTTGACCGCCACAGCACAAGTTCACATCTAGGGACCATGAAGTTTCCTCACACTGCTGATGACTTCTCTTCCAAACACTTTCACACCCTCTCCTAATGCCTGGAAGTTGGCGCTGTCATCCCCAGCAACAGGGAAGGACATGGAGGCCCTGTGAGCAGGTCACACCCTCATGATGGCAAAGCCTTACCTCCCGATTCCCCCAAGGTCACCGTCAGCCCCTCCCCCTGCCTGAGAAGAGAGGACTGACTGGGAGGTTCCAGAGCTGGTATGGACTCTGGAGTCAGGTCAGCTTTCAAAGCCCGGCCCTGCCCAGTCCCAGCAGTGTGACTGCGGGCAGGTGGCCTCACCACTCTAAGCTTCAGACTGCTCAACTGTAAAATGTATGTATGACAGCATCACCTTCCTGAATTTGAGGACTGGCTAAAAGAACAGATGTTAAGCTTTTATCACCGAGCCTGGCAGACACACAGAAAGAACTCAAAACCTGCCATGACTGCTATTCCCACCCCCACCCTCCCTCAAATCTGACCGATGGACGAGGTGTAATCAGTGGCTCCGAAGATCAGCTCTGGGGCCCGGTAGTAGCGAGAACAGATGTAGGAGACGTTGGGCTCTCCTCGGACCAGCTGCTTTGCACTGTGGGAAGATATGCGTAGGCGGGAGTCAACACAAGCCAAGGGCCGGGATCCCTCCTCGCCCCTTCAGCCACCCAGCATACCCCGGGTCAGGCCCACCTGCCAAAATCGCAGAGCTTGAGGACAGCAGTGTCAGGGTCCACCAGCAGGTTCTGGGGCTTGATGTCGCGGTGACACACACCCTGGGAGTGGATGTAGGCCAAGCTCCGGAAGAGCTGGTACATGTACACCTGGGGCAGGCAGGGGACAGCAGAACTCCAGCCCAGCTCTCCCCGCAGAGCACACCCCTGCTCCACCATCTTGGCCTGAAGAGCCCTTCCACCCACTCTCCCTGACTTGAAAACAGTTTGCTGCCCCTTGGTTCTCAAACTTTAGCGAGCACCAGAATCACTTGGCGGCCTTGTTAAAACAGGGACTGCGGACTGCTGGGCCCCACTCTCAGAGTTTCTGATTCAGTCGTTCAGGATGAGGCATTTGCAACAAGCCCCTAGTGCTGGTGCTGGTCCATACTTTGGAAACCATTGCTTCAAGCACACACTTCAGCAGAAGCCTGATGAGTAAGACAGATACATCAGGAAGGCCTTCTTTTAAAGCAGGCCGGGGAGCCTCACCAAATCCACCAGCTATAGGAAAGGCTCAGCCTCCTCTGCCCACCAGTCACAACCACCCACGAGCCAGCCCCTCTCCAGCTGGATTTTCCTGCCACCCTCTTCCCTACTGACGAGGATGTAAGTGCCAAAAGAGCAGGGATCTTTGTGGTTCCATCACTGCTGCATCCCCCAGGGCCTAGACCAGTGCCTGGCACATAATATCTGCTCAGGGATGCTTCTTGGGCCCCCTCCTCCTCTGTTCCCAGTGCCCTCGGCCAGAGATGCCACTTTCTTGCCCTGTGCCTGCTCCTCCCAGAAGACTTCCTTGATCCTTCTCACTCCCAAAGCAAGCAGGGCCTCTGTTTCCAGAATCCCCTGTGCTCCTTCCAGTACGGCAGTTGCTAGTAGTTTTATAGTTCTCTGTGATGACACCTGTCTACCCTGTTAAACTGAGAGCTCTGCAGGAGCAAGGCCTGGGTCTCAGTCAACTGGGCCTCTAGAACTGCTCAGTGCTGGCCCCGGAACACAGGCAGCCACAGGACACATTCAACAAACCACACCACTGCCTCCCAGGAAGCGAAGTCCCACAGCTCCCACCACTGGTAGAGCCCCAGGGCTCACCTAGGCCTGGGGTACTTAAAGCCAGCGGGAGGAAAAATGGGGCCCCATGCAACCTCCAACAAACTCGCACCCAACCTCCGCCTTCCAATGCAGCTGGCTGCTCCAGCCTTGTTCTCTACAGACAGCATCCCTAGCCCATACACTCATCCATTCGTTCAAACACCTCCTTACGGATAGTATCATACAGGGCACAGCACCCAGCACTGGGGAATAAGCCTGCACAGGTGATGAATTAAGACTCATGCGTTCCTGGCTCTGTGGGCACTAACTTTTCCGCGACCCTGCCTCCTTCCCATCACCCCTCTGCCAAGGCTCCAAAGGCCAAGACTCTGAGCTCATCGTCTCCCCTCTGCATTCTAGTTCCCCACCTCGATTCTGAGCTAACTCCACCAACACTAACTGGTACCAACGGGCTCCCAGTATGGACCCAAGCAGCCTCCCCAGCCTGGTCAGCTGCCTCCCTGATTGAGTCAGGCCTTGGGTGGGGCTGCCCTGCCTTTGGCGCGCTCCATCTCTGGGGGTATAGGGACAAGGGCAGGGAACGTGAGGCCTCCAGAGACCAACGTAAACTTGGAGATGAGGGAACCCACAGAGGCAGGAGTGTCTGTCTGGAGCTCCTGGCTTTGTGGGCCTGGGCCCCAGCAGCCTGCCTGCCTGCCTACCTTGACATAGATGATAGGGATGGTCAACTTGGCCTTGGTAAAATGGCGGGCCACCCGGTACACCGTCTCGGGCACATATTCCAGCACCAGATTTAGATAAAGCTCGTCTTTCTGCAGAGAGCAAAGAAGAGGTGTGGGGCATTGTGAGAAAAGAGCAAGGAACGGGGGAAGGGAAGGTTTGTGGGGAATAACGGGGGAAGAGGCCAGCAGTCATGAGGAAGGCAGGCAGGCAAACGGGTGGAGTCAAAGTGGAGGACTCCTCCACACACTGAGGTCTCACCTTCTCCCCACTGGAGTAGAAAAAGTATCTCAGCCTCACGATATTGCAGTGGTCCAGCTTACGCATAATCTGCAGCTCTCGGTTCTTGGGGGCAAAGGAAGGCAGCCTCAGAAAACCACCAGCTCTCCCTGCCTCCCCTCCCTAGCACCCCTCACCACAGCTCTACTCCCCGACTCCTGCCAACAGAGCCAAGCAGCTGCTCCCTGTGTCCCAGCTCCAAGGCCCCATGGCGCAGCCCCTAATTCCTCACCCCCACCCCACTCCCCTCACACACAAGCTGTGGGCTAAACTCAGACCACTTCTATGTGCTTTCTGCAGCCTACTTTTTAAAGATGCTTGATTTTTTGCTGAGATTTACCAATCAAATGACTTCATATATCATCTAAATTTTCCAGCTTCTCTTTAAAACTCAGACGATGTGGCCACATGAGGCCCACCTCCCTGCCTGGCGCAAGCAACAACAGACAGCAAGTGGCCATCCAGTTCACCCTGGTCCCCACTCCTCCCCACTGCTTTCACTAGAGGCATCTGAGCCCTTGGACCCCGGCTTGGTTCCAGAGTCCCAGACTCCAAGCTTCCAATCCTCATCTTCCCAGTGGGGATCCAGCCTCAACCTCTTCCCAGGAGACCCAGTCTCAGCATTCTTTTCTATTCTCTGTTTCCCTCAGGGCCTCAGAGCTCCCTATCCTCAGATCCCTCTCACTTCTGGGACTCAACTATAATCAAATTCTGAGCAGCACCCTGGAGCTCCCCTGAGAGTCCTCACTGCCCGGGACCTAGGCTCTGACCTGGTTCCCTTCAGCCTAGGCTCAGTTCTCCTACATCCAGAGTAGCCTAGGATCCAAGGGGCCTCTAGCTCACAGGGCACCTCTGTATGAATGAAGAAAGGGTACTCCTTCCTCAGACAGGACAGAGCCCCAAACCAAGGCATGTGCAGCACAGGCAGGACGTCTCCCTGCACCTGTCAAACCCTTAGGGCAGAGCTTGACCTTCGCAAACATACTCATTAGCCCCACCAGCTTCCTTTCTCCTCTGGACAGGGGTGTAACTTAGTGGTTAAGGTGAAGGGCTTGGGAATCAGATTCTAGTCTTGACCTTGGGCAATTCTCTCATCTGAGTCTCAGTTTCCAGTTTCTGCTTACTTAGAATGGGAATAACAACAGTACCTACCCTCAGAGAATCTTTCCATAAGTTAAACTCACCTATAAAGCACTTACAGCAAAAGCCCAATAAAGTCAGCTCTGGACTCTCCTGGAATCCACATTCCCATCTTCCACACAACTCACTCCCTTCTCCTCTGGCCCATGCTCAGGCCCCCCGTGGAAGCCCAAGTCCAGCACTCTTGCTGGAGTTCTCTCACCACTCATGTGCAATCAAACCTCCTTGTCCCCGTTCCCCCCAAGCTACCTTGAACCTCTTGTCCTGGAGAACCTTCTTGATGGCCACCAATTCCCTCGTGTCTGCCAGCCGTGCCTGGTACACGACCCCAAATGAGCCACTGCCAATCACTTTGATGTCTGTGTAAGCCACCTCCTGGGAGCGCTCTGGGCCTTGGCCTAGAGTGGCTACCACTGTGGTCACCTTCCCACTGTCACCTGGGGAGCAAAGGGAACACAAGATCTACTGACCTTTCCTCTCTGGCCACCACCCCACCGTGGGGCTGTGAGAGGGAGGGGAGTCACTACAGGAAGCTCATTGGGGGGGTTCTTTGTCCCTTCCCCAATCTTCAAAGATGGCTACTGGATGCCTCCCAGTGCCCTTTCCCCTCTACCCTTCATGGAACCCCAAATCCTGACTCCTCCCATAGGGGAGGATACTGACACATAAAACCTCTTGCTGTTCAAGGGTTGGTGACCCCTAATTTCCACTTCTAGTAAGCAGCAAATGAATGGTCCCTCCTGATCTGAGGAGGCACCAGCACTGCCAGATGTTGAATCCATCCACTAAGAGCGAACGGCCTTGTGGCCACTCCTCACTGGGGCAAAGCCTGACCTAACCTCTTCTGCTTGAGGGCGGTAACCCTGAGGTAACGCTACTTTAGGAAGCACTAACCTTTCTCACAGCTCAGGGTATAGTGATCTCTTAAGTCCTCCCTAAGTGGTACTGGTAACTTCACCACTGGTTTCTGGTGACAGAAATGAATGACTCCTCCAGTAAGTGCTAGTACCCTAATTCTCACGTTAGGGGGACAATTAGCTGTTACCCAAATACTTTGGGGCTAGAAAAAAGCACTGACCTGACCTCATCTGTGAGGTCCAGAGCCCCAGACCCCATCCTGTGTGTAACTGGTCCCTAATGAACAAGCACTTAATAGTGAGAATGGTGAACCTGATCTCTATCACCAGGGGGCTATCCCAGCCTCAGTGCTTTCAAGGAAAGCTATAATTCCCAACTCCATTCTGTAAATGGCAACAAAATTTGGCGGCATTCTTGGGGGATAGTGATCCCTCTTCTTTGGGTAACTGATGAAAGGTTCCCCAAAGAAAAGGGGTCAATGATGAATCAAATCCATTCTGAGGGGCCAGTGACACCATCTTTTGGAGGGAGATGATCCTACATAGCTATTTTTCCAGAGCCAGTGACATCATTTCTCAGAATAATGAAATAGGTATAACTTCACATCCCTATTCTATGGGGTGGAACTGGGACCCTCCCCTGCCCTCATTCCATTTCTGTGAAAGGAGACCCACTGACTCATCTTTTTTGAATAACACTATGGACTTGGTCTGAAAAGTATGCTGACTTCCAATCTATTCTCAAGAAGCAGCAATCATTAGTTTCTACCATTGGGGGTACAATTCTACATATTACGGACAGATAATGATAGTAGACGTCGTCTTTTAAAACAGAAGATGACTATATACCAGGTTTGGAAAGCCCTGGCCCTGTTCTTTGGGGACACAGCAAACCCAAATCGCTGTTTCTAAGTGATATTCACTCCAAATCCCCATGCTCTGAAGGGGAGCACATTCAGATCGCTCCTTCTGGATGGTGATGATATTATTCTTCTTCTCTTAGGAAACAATAACCCTTGAGCCCCATTTGCAAGCGACAATAACCCCTGATCCCGTTCTCGAATGATTGGCAACATCGGATCCCTGTTTTTAAGGCTCACGGACCCAAGACTTCGGTACTGGAAGAACAGGAACCTGTGACCCCTGTCTCTTAGAGGATTACTAAATCTAATTCTAAACTCCAAGTGATGGTAACCCCCCCAAATCCCTTTCTTTGGGATGGGGGAGAGCTCAGATCCCAGTTTGGGGAGGCACAGTGACCTCGAGCTCCTCTCTAAGCATAAAGAAAAACCTGATCGACGTCTAAGTGACTTCAGGGATCCGATCTCCACCCGCCACGGGCGACGCTAGTACTCACGGCCCAGCTTCACTCCGGGCGGCGGGAAGCTGGTGCCCGCGCCGGGGCCGCCGCTGCCTCCTCCGCCGCTGCCGCTGGGACCACCCCCGGAGCTCGAGGCCCCCACGCCCCCGCCCATGGCTCCGACTGACGTCTTCCCGCCGCCGCTGCCGCCTGGGCCAGAGGCCGAACCCCCGGGGCCGCCACCGCCGCCGCCGCCGCCGCCGCCTGGCTCCGCGAATGAGCTGGTCCGCGCCCGGCCCGAGCCCCCAGGGCCGCCCCCCGAAGGCGCGCCACCGCTCATGGCGCCGAGCGCAGGCCCAGGCCGCGGGGCTCGGGCTGCCCGGGTTGCCCCCGCCGCTGCCGCTGCTGCCGCCTCCCCCGGGATCCGGCCTCTTCCAGGCCGCGCCGCTCGGGCTCCGGCTCCGGCTCCGGCCCAGCGCCCGCCGCGCGGCACGCCGGGAGATGCAGTCCGCCGGCTCTGCGCGCCGCCGTCGCCGCTGTCGGCCCTCACAGAGAGCCGCGCGGCACGCCGGGAAATGGAGTCCGCAAAGACCTCAGAGTGGACCGCGGGGTTGATAGGTCGTTCTGCACCTCGGGAAACACAGTCCTGGTCAATAAGTTGGCCGACTGTGCCCACAGCAGACCCTGAAGCACTTTCGGAAGTAGGATCAGAGTCGCACACTCCATTGCGGCAACCGCGCGTCCCTAGGTGTGGCTCAGAAATGTAGTACTCCATCAATGAGCTGTGTAGACGTGATGCAATCCGGGAAACGGAGTCCAGTCGCTCACTTAGTATATTGGCTGTATGCCGACCAGCGCCAGGTGCCCTCTGGGAAATTGAGTCGGAGGCCGCGGACCCGCCGCAATCGGGCCGTGAGGCAAGCCGGGAAATGGAGTCATCGCCACGCCCTCACCGCATTGCAGGTGTGAAGCTACTCCCAAAGCACGCCGGGAAATGGAGTCCCATGTGATTCCCTAAGCCCCAAGTGGATACTGCAGTTCCGGAGATAGGCTAGGAAATGGAATAGCATTCCTCCTCCCTCTTTCGCTAGGCCGCAGTCCCCGCTGGAAAATGTAGTCAACACCGAGGCTTCAGAGCAGTTGCTACAGCGAGCCTTTGTGTCTTCTGGGAAATGGAGTTCAAGGCAGCCTTCCCACTGACTGAAGGGGAGGGATCTACCATGATCCTGAAGCATGCTGGGGAATAGTCCAGACCGGATCCCGACCCTTTGTGAGACGAGACTGCAGAGGCTTGCCGGGAAGTGTAGTCTAATAGGTACCTTCGGGAGAGCGTGAGCGAAAGGTGAAAGACAGCAGTCGCCCAGGGGAGACTGAAGAAAGTTTCAACGCCTCCTGCCCCGCCGCCAGGTCCCAAGAAACAGCCGAAGTCTATCAGAGGCTGCTGGAAAATGGAGTGCAAACACTCCAAGTTCCAAGTTTCCACAAATCCGGAAGGAAAACCCTCCCCGCAAACGATTTAGGAAACAAAGTTTCCGGTGGTTTCTCAGGACAATACAGTCTTCGGATACTGTCTAGCTTTTTCTAGCAATGTAGGTTGCACCAGCAGGCTGAGCCGAAGTTTGAAAGAAATGAAAATATAATTTTTCTTGAACCCCCATTAAGCTTATTGCATCCTCACGCTTCCTAAATCACAGGATCCTGAAAGGCCCAAAAGAAGGAAGCCGGCTGCTAGGAGTAGCCTTGGGTTTTGTGCACGCATTATATCGCCCCACTTATCGATTCATACCCGGAAGGACAGTAGCCCCAAAGCGCGCTGGGAAAGAGAGTTCGTGTGTGTGTGTGTGTGTGTGTGTGTGTGTGTGTGTGTGTGAGAGAGAGAGAGAGAGAGAGAGAGAGAGAGAGAGAGGGAGAGGGAGAGAGAGAGAGAGAGAGAGAGAGAGAGAGAGAGAGAGAGAGAGAGTGTGTGTGTGTGTGTGTGTGTGTGTGTGTGTGTGTGTGTGTGTGTGTGTGTGTGTGTGTGCCCGGAAGTACTTGGAACTAGAATGAAATCACCCTCCGCCCCTCCTGCCTTGTGGAATGATGGGAAATGGAGTCTCTAGACTTCACTTTAATCAGATCCTGTGATCACACTAATTGTCCTCTCCTTTCTGAAGCCTGAAGAAAGTCTCGTCCACTCGGCCTGTAGCTGACCGCAATTCCCAGCGGACACAGACCACTGGGGTAGGACAGACGGTAGCGCTAAAGCCTTTTCAAACTGCATTAACCAGAAGGCAAAGCGCAGTCACACTTCCGCTCTCTTCTCAATGAATGAGGCTGCATCACGCACAGCCCAGAGCGGGCGCTTCTGGGAATTGTAGTAGTTTCTCAGTCAAACAGTGTCTGCTGCCCTCTGGCGGCGGCTCGGAGTCCACAAGCAAAAATCCGAGTCAAGCTCCAAAACCTGGGGAATGCTAAACTGGACCAAGAAGGTCTGCAAGGGCAGAAGAGCAGGGCGGAATAGCAGCGGTTACTTAAGGGCCAGAACCCGTGGGACATGCGCAGTGGGCCGCGCGTGGGCAACCGCCAGAGGGGATTGGGGTCCGTCGGAGTCAGAGGGCGTCAGTCTGAGGGAATCTTACCCGAATGTCTGTACGAGCTGAGAACGTTTGTTGAGGGGTGCTAGAGCGGGTTGTAAGTGGTTATGAGGGGCCTATGGGTGTCTGGAGGTGCTCAGGGGAGTCTTTGAAGAGGTGAACTGGTCTTCCTGGAGACCAGTGAAGTCAGAGAGGACTTGGGGTGTCTGTAAAAGGTCTGTGGGAAACTGAGAAACTACTGGTGACTGAGGGGATCTCTGAGGGATGGTTGAGAAGCATAAGGAAGGACCTTTGGGGGACTGTGGGAGTACTGAGATTATCGGTAAGAAGAGGGTCTCTCATGGGATGAATTAATTGATGAAGTGTCTTGAGATCTATAAAGGGCTTTATACTTGGTTATCAGAGATCCCGGAGGATGTAGAAGGGAGCAGGGGTATGGTCTTGCAGAAACCGTGAATAAATTTAGGTGGGTCATTAAAGATTAGAGCAGCCGCTGGAATTTTCAAGACCGGATGCCACCTGTGACATCCCACGCAGCCAGAATTGGGGGCAGGAAGTCTGCTGGGGCTGTGGAATAACCTGGAGAGCAGTTCTGAAGCTGAGTGCTTTTAAATCCACGATAGACCCGGTTTAGAGGTGCTTTGAAGGCACTAGAATCAGGTGCTGAGACTACTAGTCAGGGTCCTCCCTCCTCCCTCCAATGATGACATCCCTCTTTCTCCATCACACCACCACCACCACCAACTCAGCTGCATCTATGTTGCCAGGAGACAGGCCTCATCCCAACTTCCAGAAATAGCCCAGCGGCCCCCACCCTAAGGGAATGACTTACATCACCCAGGAGAGGGAGCAGTTGCCCATAGGCCGCCACGGGAGCCTCAGTTTCCTGCCAGTACCCCAACCCTGGATCGTCTCTTCACTGCCAACGGGCATCATTTGGGACCACCCACCCTGGGCTGGCATGAAATGAGGATGAAAGGAGAGTGGGTAGGCGTTTCCAGTTCCTTTCCCCTCAGAGTTACACAGGGTGAAGTTTCACGGTGAAGCCAGTCCACAACAGGCCCCGAGCCCTCAATTCTCACTCCATCTCTTAGCAGCTGTGTAGCCTTGGGGAACTCCTTCCCCTCTCTGGGCCTCCAGCACCTCACCTGCACTGAACGGGTTGCGCTGTCTCTAAGGGCACCTCTAGCTTGGATTCCTCCTCTTGATTCTTTCACCTCTGATTCAAGCTCTCCAACTTGGGCTTCTAGCCTTATAAGCTCACCTCTCAGATCCTATGATCTTGAGATCCTGGTCTAGATCCAACGATCCTGGCTTTAGGAGAACGCAGTTGTTGAAAGAACATGGGGTTCAGAGACAGACTTCATTTAAAGTCCTAGCTGGGCTTAAGGTCTTCGGCAAGTGATTTACGTGAGCCGCTTGCCCCTACCTTGCTGGATGTTGGAGATAAAGCGCTGCAGCTCCCAACTAGGTACCTGGCACACCGTAGGTCAATCAATAGCAACTATGATGAAGCCAGTCCCTTCTTATATATATATTTTTTTTTTTTTTTTTTTTTTTTGCGGTACGCGGGCCTCTCACCGTTGTGGCCTCTCCCGTTGTGGAGCACAGGCTCCAGACGCGCAGGCTCAGCGGCCATGGCTCACGGGCCCAGCCGCTCCGCGGCATGTGGGATCTTCCCGGACCGGGGCACGGACCCGTGTCCCCTGCATCGGCAGGCGGACTCTCAACCACTGCGCCACCAGGAAAGCCCTAGCCAGTCCCTTCTTAACTTGCTGGCAGAGAGTGTTTCCATGGTTTGATGAGAAGATCACTAAGGTACCTTGCAAGGTCTACATTTCAAGAGACCCTGCAAGCCTGTTGCCAAAGGACTCCCAGATTAATTCATAAGCGCCTCTAAGGAGAGTGATGTGTGGGAGAACACCAGACGTAGCGCCAAAGGAGCTCCATGGAGGCATGACTAGGAATTCACAGAGAGGAAAGGCATTGTAGGCAGGAGAGCAAGGGCCATGGCGTGGTGTTGAAGAGCCTAAGGGGCTCCCAAGGATGAGCAGATCCCCCATGGAAGAGGGGAGCAGACAGAGGGCCAGAGCATGCCTGAGACCTTCACCATCAGGCCCAGGGGTTAAGTGCCGCCCCAGGTCAGGAGTTCATTTCCCAGGCCTGGATTTGCCCCATTCAGATGGGGTTAGGCCCTCTGGCCATAGGTCCATTTGGGGGTCCAGTCTAGGTCCCTGTCCTTAAGAACCAAGCAAAGGCTGTTGCCCTGCAGTGGCTGCACCCAGCACCCAGGACAGATCACTGCATCCAAAGGTCCAAAGTTTTATTATTTTGAATACATTCTCCAGCAGCCCCCAACTTCCCTCCCCCCAACCCTCCGTCCCCAATACAGAATAAGGCTTGACCACAGACCCCCAGCCCAGGGGCCCCAGCTGGGAGGCAGAGGGGGCTTCCAGTTTGGTTTCAGGGCACCCCCTTCCCACCTGCCTGCCTATGGGCTAGTCCTAGGAGCAGCTGGGGGTGAAGGGGTTGGACTGGCGCTGGGGTGGGGAGTAGGAGAGGGATAGCAGGCACTTGTAGAGATTTGTGGCCTATGGGCGGCACCCCTCACCCTCCTCCACCCCCAACCCCCCCCCACAGAATTTTTGGTTCATCATAAAATGTTCCTCCCTCCTCTGCTGCAACCCTGTGGGGGGGTATGAGAAACCCAGGCACTCATGGCCCCTGGAGGGGCAGGGAAGGCAGGATCGGGGCTGAGGATGGCCGGGGGTGGAAAGGGAGAGAGGTACAGGAGGCAGAGAACAGGGAGGGAGACAAGGCTTTACTTCCTAAGCGATTGTAATAAAAAAGTTCCTGGGCTTTGAGGCCAGAGCCTCAGTTCAAATATAAATTCCCCAGAATGGAGGTGGCCCCCTTAACTCCCCCCTCCCCCCTACCACTCTGCCCGGAGCTTAGAAACCCACAGAGACAGGGGACAGCTCCCAGCCCTGGGCACCCACCCACCCTCACAGTTAAAAAAAAAAAAGAAATTAAAAGTTTTATACAAAACGTGGGGGAGGGGAAAGGGAGGAGGCAGGGAAGAGACGAGAAAGCTGCCCTCACCTCCAGGGAATGGGGGGGGTTAAGGCAGCAAAAGAGGCATGGGGGGGGTGGAGGGAACGGGGGTCCCCTGCCCACAGCCCTCAGGAATCTCGATGCTCCAGAGAGAGCTGGGCTGTAGCGTGCTGGAGGTCAGAACTCACCCGCCTTGGGGTGAGGGGCCCCCCTGCCTCCCCAGGCCCCTCCCCACGCACCTTCTTGTCCTCTCCCTCATCCTCGAGGCCCCCAGCGGGGCCCCCACCCCCCTCCAGGCGACAGTCTTCACTCCAGCGCCGTTTAAAGCGCAACTTGAGGGGCATGCATTGGGCTGCCCCGGGTGCCTCGCCAGGGTCGGGCTTCGGGGGTGCAGGGGGGGCACGAGGCGTCTTGAACACTTCCCCGTCTTCCTCATCCTCGTCGCTGATGTCAGTCACCTCCACCTCCTCTGACTCGCCTTCCGAGATAGGCTCCACCTTGATCTGGGGTGGGGGGGGCGGGGGGGCGGGGGGGCCCAGCACCCCGGCCCCCTCGGCCAGCCCGCCTGCGCTGCCACCACCACCGAGGGCACTGCCACTGCCCTTGTCAGCACCCACCAGAGCCTTGTCCCCAGCCGCCCGCTGCCGGCGTCCCAGTGGGGGCGGCTGGAGCTTAAACTTGAATGGAGAGGAGGAGGAAGAAGAGGAGGACGAAGCTGAGGAGGGGACTGGTGGGGTCTCGGGTGCCATGGGCGGCAGCGGGCACTTGTCAGCGCGCTGGGGCTGCGGCACCACCAGCCCGGGGTAGTGCAGGAAGGCGCGGGGGCTGAGGTGGTAGTTGTAGACGCTTTGGGTGTGGGCCTGCAGGTACCGTTTCATGTCCTCAGGGCTGAAGGAGAAGTGGGAGCCTCCCCCCGAGCCGCTGGGGCCTCCGCCACCACTGGGGTACATAGGGCTCAGCGTGGGTGAGGGAGTGTAGGCCAGGTGCGTGGGTGTCATGGGCAGAGCCGGTGAGAGCTGAGGGGGCAGCAGGGAGCCAGGCCCGGCTAGAGGCGACACAGGGAAAGGGCTGAGGGGCTCAGGGCCACCCCGGGGCCGGGGGTAGACACGGAAGACACCAGGGTCATGGGGCAGGCGGGCCAGCGGGGGCCCGCGGAAGGCACCCAGCTCCGGGGGGCCAGGCGGTCGGGCCCGGGGGTCCTCTCCCAGTGGCTCTTCCAGCTCTGACGTGCCATCACTACAGTCACTGACAGAGCCTCGGCCCAGGCGTCGGGCCACCACAGCCGAGAAGAGGGAGGATGAGGACGAAGAGCAGGCCGGTGGTGAGCGGGGGTCCTCGGTGGGAGACAGCACCTCGGAGGGCGTTGAGGGAGGGAAGCGGAAGTGGCTGCCGCCTGTCGGCACTGGCGGGGCGCTCTGGGGCACCGCACCCCCTGGCGGGAGAGGGGAGACACGATGTCAAGGCCCCCAGCCTCGCCTGGACATTCAGACAGACCCTGCCGTCCCTCTGAGGCCATGCTTACCAGCCCTTGTACTCACCAGCCAACCCCACATCGATGAAAGGGTAATTAACCAGCACCAGTTTGTTGAAGTTGAACTTGTAGGTGAACCGTTTCCCCTTAGTCTTATGCAGAATACGTTTGTTGTAATAATAGCTGTGGATGTAGAAACACCATCGGACGGTCAGTCACGCGGGACCCAAGTCCAGACCCCGAACCTTGACACGTGTGAGTGCTGCTCGCAAAGGGTGACTGAGAAACACGGGCCACCCGAGAGAAATCAAGGTCCAGAGGGTGGAGATCAGCTCTCCCCTCAGTTCTGGGGCCAGACTAGAGGCCACGTCCCTGGTTGTATTCTCTCCTCAGGACACCTCGGTGTGACAAATGGTCTCAGAGAGGGGCTGGGACTTGCCCAAGGTCACGCAGCTGTGATTTGGACCCAGAGGGCAAACCCAAAGCCTATTCCCGTGGGCCAGGGGCTCCCAGCCAGTGGGGCGCTGTCCACATCTGCCCAGGGACCTCTGCCCTCCTCACCGCAGGGCCCGGCTCAGCTTGTCATAGTTCATCTGGGGCTTGCACTTGCGGACACCCCAGAGCCGAGCCACCTCGTCGGGGTCCTTGATGACGAATTCCCCGTAGTCCCCCTGCCAGGCGATGACACCCTGGTACTCCTCCTTCCGCAGCAGCTCCAGGATAAAGTGCCACAGCTGGATCTGCCTCGAGCCGGGGGACGACTCCGGCTTGTAGGCCCAATCCGGGAAGGCAAACCCTGGGGACAGGAGGCAGGGGTGCGGCCCCGGGTCAGGGCGCCAAGTCTGGGGCCCTAGGGCCCATCCCAGGGTCCACCCCCTACCCCGCCCTTAACATGGGGAAATCCGTCTCCCCCTGCCAAGCCAGGACCTGGGTAGAGGGAGACAGTGTGTGTCTGTCTGTGTGTGAGGGGGGCTAGACAGGAGCTGGGGGGAGGGGAAGCTGGAGCCTGCTCCAGCGACACCGGGAGAAACAGGAAACCGTCGGCGGCGGGTCCCGGGGCCAGTGCCAGGGGGCCAGGCACCAAGCCAGGCCGGCGGGCAAGGCTGCCAGTGGGGGAGGGGCAGGAAGGGGCACACGTGGCCAGACGGGTTGGGGCGAGCCCCCCCAGCCCACCCGCACTCCCGTTCAGGGTCAGTCACTACCATGCCGGCCCCCCGCCCCCACCACACGACCGTCTCTGTTCCCCTCCTAGGAAGGTACACTGTCTCCCTCCCAAGACCTACCGGAGCCCTTACTCCCACCCTAGGCCCCGAAAGGAGGATTTTTTTTTTTTCTTAAAAGGACCAGGAGGGGTGGGGTGGCTGCTTGACGATGAGGTCAGCGCTTGCACACACAGAGGCTTCTGTCTTCCCTGGAGAGTGAAACCCAGACTGTCTGAGAGAGCGCCCCCCCGCCCCCCCCATCAAGCCCTGGACCCTCTGTGCTGCACTGCCCTACCCAGACCCGGGCGCACGGACCCAACCTGGCTGGAGGGCCTCAAGACTGAACAGTCACCGCTAGCTGTAGCCTGCTCCCCCTTCTGCCTTCTCATCCTCAGCTTCTTCCCTGCCCACCTACCTACCCGCCCCCAGCATTAACCTTGGGTAGAGGTTGGTGGTGGGCTGGCTGGTCCCTAGAGGTGATGGGCAGCCTGGGGGGGAGAGTTGGGGGGGCTGCGGTTGTTGTCATTTCCCAAACCCCCGGGTAATCAGGGGTCATCAATAATTCAGCACTAGGCAGCCGGTAATGGAGGGGCGGGAGGAGGGAAAGGGAGGAAGAGAAGGGGGGAGGCAAGACAGAAGCCCTGGTGCCACTAGAGGGAGAAGGCCAAGGTGGAGAGCTAAGGATGGGCGGGGTCCCAAGTCCCAATCAGGCTGCAAGGGTCAGCCTCCCTCCCCTGGCCCTGGCTCACACCACAGCTCAAGCAGGTACCAACCAGGCCTGGGGCAACATGGAACCTCCCCCAAAGACTCCACCCAAGTCTGGAATCCAACAGGGGATCCTTCCCCATGGGGACACAGGGGATCAGCAGTTCCTATTCCCACAGGGGCCACTCCCTCTAAATCAGAGCTGACTCTAACCTCTACTGGGACCCAGCTCCCTGACCCCTGGCCTTGGGTAGACTGGGATGGCCAGCATTCCCCACCTGGTCCCTGCCTCATTCAGAAATTCCAGCCTCAAACCAGCCCCCCGGGGCTCCAGGGATATGACCATATGACCTCCAGCTGGTCGCAGACCCAGGGTACTGTATGTACCAGCAGCCCCTGCTCCATTCAGAAGTGACAGCCCCTGACAACACCTTCCATGGACCCCAGCATCCACAGACCCATCCCTCTCTTGGGAATCCAGGTGTTCACCCCTTTACGCTCACCCTGCTAGAGAACCCAGGTCCGAGGGTCTTGTTCAGGGCCCAGAGGTCCTTGGGAACCCAAGAGTCCGCCCGCTCCACGTACCCTCCAACCTCCTCCAAACTCTTGTCTCCCTTCAGGGCACCAAGCTTCGCGCTCCCCCCCACCTAAACCCCAATCTGGCTCTCCGACTCGGGGTGGGGGCCGAAGCCCCTGAGACATCAGTCTAGAGCTGGGGTGTGTACTGATTTCCACCCTCCCCCCAAAATTAAAGCCACCCTTCCCAGCCCACCCGCCCCAGCCTCCTTGTCCCGGTAACCAGGCAACGTGTGTGCAGCGACAGTCCTGGGAGCGGGGGAGCAGGAGGCTAAAAATAAACTTTGCAGAAGAGAAGGAGTGAGAGAGACTACATGCAACACAAAGGGAAGGGAGGTGGGGGGCTCTGGAAAGGCCTCAAGCTGCATTCCGGGGACTGACCCAGGCCCCCTAGTTAACCCCCTCCCTGAACAAACCCCCTCCCGGACCAGAACCCTGGCTCCCACTCGTGGCAAGGGCCCTCCCTATTCCCAGGCCCACCCCAAAGCCAGCTTTCCTCATCGGACATGGCATACATGAGGGCCTGTTCCCAGCTTTGGGGGGAGAAGGAAGATGAGGGGTGACGTCAGGGTGTCTCAATGGGGCTCTGTTCCCCAGGCTTTGGAGCCAGGAGCCAGGCACGGGCAAGGGGAGCATGTGTGAGTGTGTGTTGTGTATGGGTCCACGTGCTTAAAACAGGGAACCACCCGGCCCGCACCAAGAAAGCTTGGGGGTGCAGGACCTCTGGAGCATGGGAGGACAGCGAGGCAGAGACAGAGCAGCTGACACTGAGAGAAGAGCTGAGGACATTGCCAGACAGGGTGGAGAAGAGGCAGCAGACAGGAAGGGCTGGGATGGCGGGGTCCCAGAAGGCACACCTGGGTCCCACGGAGGCGGGGTAGGGAATCTCCCAGACAGACTGTGGAAACCTGGGAGCGGGGTCTGCAGAATTCTTGGGCGCCCCTCAAATTCACATAACTGCCCAAACTTTTTTTAAAAGGACTCTGGGGTCGGAAGGGAGGGGTAGTGGTAGAGGAAGAACACGCCGGCCTCCTGGGGGGCCCCGCCACCTCCCCCAGTCCAGGCAGCCTTCGGTGGCGCCAGAGCCGGGAAGAAAACAGGAAGTGGGAAACAGCCGCGGCAGAGGAGAGAGGGGCCGGGATGGAGGATCGGATGGAGGGGCGCGCAGCGGCCAGCCAGGAGGCAGATGGACCCATGGACCGACTGGGAGACCAGTACAGGCCCCCGCCCCTTCCCCCAGCCAGAGAACGCACACGGCGCGGCCCCAAGACTGGGTTGGGGGAGCTGCCCAGCCGGTCCCACCAGGCGAAGGCCCGTAGCAGGGAGGGAAGACGAGGCGGGGTTGTCTGGGTGCCTCGGCCCCCTCCTCCGGCGAGGGGAGGCTCCTGCTGCCCCCAAGGCCCAGCGGCCCTGGAGCCTTTGGGAGCCAGAGAGTATGTGGGACGCACGTGACTGACCCTACAGCACTCGGAACCCCTGCCCCACGCCCAGCCCCCTCCTCGGTCCCAATCCCCAGGCGCCGGAGCCCGGCTCGGAGCCCTTTAAGAGCCGCCCCCACCCGCCGAGCGACGGGGGGGCGGGGTGGGTGGGCCGGTCGGGGCACACACCCTCACACAGGAGCCCTAGCCGCGGCCGCCGCCGGGGGAAGGAAACAAGTTTGAACAGCGGCGCCTGGTCCCCTTCCCCCTCCCCCGTCCCCGCCCCGGGCCGGATTCCGACGGGGTAGACGGGCAGGGGGCGGCTGGGACCCCTCCCCCAGCGCGCTCGGGCGCAAAGTCCAGCCAGCGAGAGCCCGGGGGCGGCGGGGGAGGGGAAGAGGGAAAGTCCGGGGGGGGGGTTAATCCTGCTGCCCCCCGCCCGCCGACCGGGGGGGAGGGGAACCTTGGCCCCTTAAGGAGGAGCAAGTTGGCGGGGAAGAGGGGGGCGGAAGGAAAAGACGGCCGGTTGAAAGAGAAGAGCTGGATGAGGGAGGGGGTCGAGGGGGGGAGCCTCCGCGTCCACCCCCACCTTCCCCACCCTCCCCAACCCCGGGTCCCCGGAGGCGAGGGAGGAGGGTTCCCAGGTCTCTCCCGAGCGACCTTAAAGCCGCGCGTTCTAAGGTCGGAAACAAAAAGTTCCTTTTTCGAACGTTCGGGCTGCGCTTTGGAACTTTGCGACTCGGCGCGGGCGGGGGAGAGAGGAGCCGGCGGAGACGGGCGGGGGAGGGGCGGTGCAGCCCGGTCCCCGAGTCCCGGGCTCCCCACTCACGCCCTCCTCCTAGAGGCCATCCTGTATCCCCCTCTAAGCCGGTGCGGGGCACGCATCGCGGTGAAGGTCACGGGCCGGACCGCGCAGCGCGGAACCTGGGATAGCGGGCCCTGTGGACAGCCCCCCCGCACACACACACCCCGCACACGTCCCGGCCCCCAGAGTGCAACGTGACAGAGCGGCGGGGAGGAACCCAGCCACCCCCGTGATCCCGGGAGTGAGGGAGAGCCGAGCTTTCGGGGTCCAAGCAAGGAGAGAACCGGGACTCGCAGCACCCATACCACTGCGCCCACAGCCAGGAATTGGGGGTCCGGTGCACACCCCCGCTCGCGCCGCAAGAAGCAACAGGTCTGGAGTGCTTGGGGGTCCCCCGGAACTGGGGATCACTCGGGCTCCCCCAGAACCCTTCAGCCCCCCCAAAGTTTCTCCGCCTGGTTTCCCGGGGCAACAAGTCTCCCCCACACGTGCTGCCCCCGCCCCCACCTGTGTCCGCCGGGGTCTTCATGCTGGGGGGCCCGGGGCGAGGCGCCCCGACTCCGGGCCGCAGCTCCCGGCGCCCGCGCTGCCCCGTCCCGTCCCGAGCCCGTCGGGCCGCCCTCGCCGATTCACCCGGCCTCGCCTCTCAGAGCCTCTCCCCTCCCCGCCGCCGCCTCCCGGGTTAATATCGCACTCCGGGGCCGGGACGCCCACGCCCCCCGGCCGGCGACGTCACCGCCGCGTCGCCATGGAGACACTGCGCCCGCCCCCTCCCCGCGCACTCACACACACACGCGCGCGCGCGCGCGCACGCACACACACACACGCACGCACACACACACACTCGTCGGCGCGCAGCCACTGAGCACCGGCCGGCTCTAGGCTTAAAGGGGCCGCGCGACGGGGGAGGAGGGAAGGAGGGGGTTGGGGTGGGATGGGGTCCGGGGGGTCATGACCCTTCTCTGAGGCTCCAAGTCTGAAGATAACTTAAGTCCTCAGGACTCGCGACCTGCCGCCCCTCCTCCTCTCCTGCCCACTGCGGGGTCCAGATTTTCTTTGGAAGCCTGTAAGAGGGCTTGGGGGGTACCTTCTGATGAGTGTCAGAAACTTTTGTGAGGAGGAGTATGGACCTTTGGGGAGGAGGCAGAATTTTCTCTGCAGGGGGGCCGGGTCAGGACCTTGGAGGATGATCCAGACCACAGCATTTCCCAGGCTGGGCTCACCATGTCCCCCCACCAACGATCCTGAGCCTGAATGGGGGCAGCTGTCCAGGGGTGGGGTGGAATGGGTGGGAAGCATTTCCCAGCATCGGAAATAGGGAGGCGGCTGTGCCCTCCATTCCTTCAGGGATGGGGTCTTGGCCTTCCAGATAGCCCCAGTCCCAACTGGGGAGGAAGTGACCAGAGAGAGTGCACGCGGGAGCCCGCCCCCCCATCCCCAGACTGCAGCTGTCCTGGGGACACGGCTGGCGCCGGAGGTACCCCCACCTCCACCTCCAGGGCAGGGGGTTCCGGGGATGGGGTCAGGATGCGAGGGGGTGAGCAAAGTCGGAACAAATGTGCTCCCAAGGGGCACTGGGGGGTCGCCAGGAGAGAGGAAGGCAGGGCTTAAGGATGAAGGCCAGCGCGTAGGGCAGTGTTAAGTCTGTTCTCTGCAGCTGGGAGGAATGGATGAAGCCTGAGGCTTTGGGAAACAGGAAATCAGCAATGATCCGATGGCCAACAGTAGAGGGCAAATCGAAGCTATAGTCACAGAGTCTCAGAAAAGACTCTGAGGTACCAAAGGAAACGAAGCGGGGAGGGCGGGGGGAGATGCTCAGAGAGAGTGAAATCAAGAAGACAGAGACGAACAGGCCACAGAGAGGGAAGGCCTGAAGGGTCAGGCTCTGGGTGCTTAGGGCTTCAAGCCCAGCCTCTGTTGCTGGGTTCCTACTGGCGTTAGAGCAGATCCTCACCAGTGCCTCAGAAGTCTCAGGCCTCTTCCACAGGGAGACCAAGTCCTCCCGGGAAGCATCACCCCCCTGGGGAATTAATGTAACCTTGCCTAGGGACAGTGCAGCTCCCCCACGGATATTGTAACCCTCTGGGAGCAGTGTGGTCCAGCAATGATAATCATCATCACTGTTATTATAACAGCTCCCTCCCGAATTCCTAACGCTCAAGATGTGCCAGGCACTGGGCCAAGCGTTGTCGGGACATCTTCTCATTCAATCCTCACAAAACCCCAAAGAAGGGAATTACTATTGTTCGCCCCATTTACAGGTTAAGAAAATGAGGCTCAGGAAGTGTTGGAGCCAGGATTCAAACCCAACCTATCCAATTCAAAATCACCACGCTTAACCACTATATTTTACTACCTCTTTTACTGCCCCCCCCTCAGAAAAAGATGATGCAAAGTTTAAAAGATAATAGGTCTATAACAGCCTCAGTGACCTCCATACTCCCACCAGCAAGACAGAGACTGGGGTGGCAGCCCAAACTCTGCTATTTCCTGTACGCGACATAGAGCAAGTGAATTTATCTCTTTGAGCCTCAGCTTCCTCATCTGTAAAATGGAGATATTAATAGGCCCTACATGATTAGGTTGTTGTGAGAAATCAGAGATTTGAGGTAAATACACAATAAATACTGGTAATAATTATTAGCAGAGTTACCTCTGTGGATGAGGTAAGCACCCCTCACCCTACAGACTCCAACTGTTTGACAATAAACACACAGCATTGATAGTGAAATTTCCTGTTAATAGCATAATCCTACCCTGACCCAGCTGGATAACTCAATCCCACAGTTTCTGTGAAACACAATCATAGATGGTGGGTACGCCTCATGGGAGACTCTCAGCCATCCACAGAGAATGGGAGTGCCTGGTGAAAATGGCGTGTCCACAGATATTATAACCCCTCAGGGGTCTGTGTGACTCCACCATAGAAGTGTGGACTGTCTTGGATACTTTAGTTGTCTTGTGAACACTGAAAACCACCCCCAGGGATGGTGAACCCCACCATTCCTATGTGAAACACCTAGATGTTGTGAACTTGTGATGGAAACTGTCCATCACCACTGGTCATTCCTTGAAGATATACCATCCTACCAAGGCCATGTGAACTCCAATGAGCAAGGATCACCCCCCACTTTCCTCAGTTCACTATGGAAAGCCTCCACAAATGCCCCTGGGGCTGGTAAAAAGCACAGCCTCTCACAGACCTAGGATGTGCCTGGGATGAATAGTGTAACACTTCATGGAGAAAACAAGTCTGTCTGCACAGTAAGGACACCCCAACTCCCATGGACCTAGTAGTTCTTGTTCCAGTTTACTGTCCTGACACAGATAACTTTTATCCTATTGTTGTCAGGCAAAGGCATGGACAGAACCTATCCCCACAGAAGTCACAACTCTTCACAGACTTCACACCTAGAAAGGAAACTGTGTGGACGATAAAAATCATAATTGCAACCCACCCATTACCCATATAAGCAATAATGAACCACTACTCCTCTATTGTCATTCCCTTAGAAATAGTAGGACCCACCCACACTGTTTAGAGAGCAGAGCCACCTAGACAGTGTAACCATTGCCAAACAGAAAATGTAACCCCTTTATAGTATCACCCTTCCTCATCTCCCTGACTTGAAAAGCTGAAGGGTCCCAGAGCTCAGTCCCAGGTCCTCTTCTCTTCTCCATCTACACCCCTTCCTTTGACAATCTCCACCAGGACCACGGTTTCATATACCATCTCTATGCTGATTACACCCAAATTTCTATCTCCATCTCAGGACTCTACCCTGAGCTCCAATCTCACATGTTGAACTGCCTCATCAGTGTTTCCATTTGGATTTCTCGAGTTTTCCAAGTCATAATGGTCTTCTGGATCTCCCCCAAACTGTCCCCCCACCTCCAGTCTTCCCCATCTCAGGAAAATGCAACTCCATTTTGCTGGTTGCTCAGGCTGAATAGCTTGGAATCATCCTTAATTCCTTTCTCTCATCCTACATCCAATCTGAAGGGAACTCCCATCGGCTAGCTCTTCCTTCAGCTGTTTCAGAATCAGCCACCCTCCCCTGCCACCACCATCCTGTGCTCTATCGGCAGCCAGACTGGTTTTAGTCAACTACATGACATCCCTTTGCTGCCCCAAACCCTCCAATAGCCCCTCTGCTCGCTGGGAGTAAAAGCCAGCTCCTTGCTTTTACAGCTCCTTGCCTGCAAGGCCCTTCCTTCCTGATCTCACTTCCCACCTTTCCCCTTCATTTCTTTTCCAAATACGCTCCAGCCTCTTTGCTGTTTCTAGAATATGCCAGGCATATTCCTCCCTCGGGGATTTTGCCCATGCTATTCCATCTGCCTTGAAGACTTTTCCCCCAGAGGTCTGCATAGCTCTGTCCCTCATCCCTTTCAGGTTTTTACTTAAAAATCACCTTCCCGGGAATTCCCTAGTGATCCAGTGGTTAGGACTCCGTGCTTTCACTGCTGAGGACACGTTAGGGAACTGTGATCCTGCAAGCCACGCAGTGTGTGGCCAAAAATTAAAAAATAAACAAACCTCCTTCCCAATACGACTATGTCTGACCACTATATATACATATACATATATATATATATATATATATATTTTTTTTTTTTTGCCACACCATGTGGCATGTGGGAATCTCAGTTCCCTGACAACGGATCAAACCCCTGCCCCCTGCAGTGGAAACGTGGAGTCTCAACCACTGGACCACCATGGAAGTCCCTGACCACTATATTTTAAATTGGAGCCCCCTTCCTAGATCCCTGTGTCCCTTCTATGCACTATTTTTCTGCATAGCACTTAGCATCATCTGACATATATTTCCATAATGTATCTGCTTGTCATTTGAATCCCTCCTACATAATATCAGCTCTAAGAGGGCACGGATTTGTGTCTGTTTTGTTGCCTGTAGTATCCCCAGAGCATGGCAATCAATAATGAATGGATAAGCTCATCTTTGGACAGTGAACTCCCTTATGCCCAATGTAATACCAATAAAATGCAGCTCCATACACACAGAGAAACCCTCCTGGACAGTCGATGCCAGTGCAACCCCCTAAAGAGTGTGAATCCCGACGTGAATCTCATAAACAGGGAAACCTCTATACAAGGTGAACTTGTCCTACTCAATGTCAGCTCCACAAAGACAGGGACTTGATCCGTATTCTTCACATTCTTCATTGCTTTATCACCAGTGCCTAGACCAGGGTTTGTCATAGAGTAGGCTGGTGATATGTATTTGCTGAAGTGAACTGAGTCTGCATACAGCTGGTATAACCCCACAACCAGATCCCATAGAGACAGTGTCCATACTGATGTAAACGCCATATACAGTGTGACTCTCACATGGACAGTGTAAACCCCCAATAGACAGTGTAATGCTTAAAAACAGTGTGAACCCAAATATAGGCAGCATGACCCTCATAAACCTTGTCCAGATAGGCTAGCTCTCATAAATGATCTGGGCCTCATCCAAAAGTACTTCATAAACTGTGTGGACCCATATGACAGGGCAACCCACATAAACGGTGTAAACCCCACATAGGCAGTGTAACCCTCAAAAACAGTGTGAGCCTCATACAGATGGTGAGAAAGCAAATGAACAACGTGCACCCCCCATACAAATGGCTTGTCTCCTCTTTTTTTTTTTTTTTTTTTTTGCGGTGCGCGGGCCTCTCACTGCTATGGTCTCTCCCGTTGCGGAGCACAGGCTCCGGACGCGCAGGCTCAGCGGCCATGGCTCACGGGCCCAGCCACTCCGCGGTATGTGGGATCTTCCCGGACCGGGACACGAACCAGTCCCCTGCATCGGCAGGAGGACTCTCAACCATTGTGCCACCAGGGAAGCACCCCCCCTCCTTTTTTTAAAATAAATTTTTTTATTTTTGGCTGCATTGGGTCTTCGTTGCTGCACGCAGTCTTTCTCTAGTCGTGGCAAGCAGGGGCTACTCTTCGTTTCCGTGCATGGGTTTCTCATTGCGGTGGCTTCTCTTGTTGCGGAGCACGGGCTCTAGGCGCGCAGGCTTCAGTAGTTGTGGCTCGCGGGCTCAGTAGTTGTGGCTCACGGGCTCTAGAGCACAGGCTCAGTAGTTGGTGGTGCACGGGCTTAGTTGCTCCGCAGCATGTGGGATCTTCCCAGACCAGGGCTCTGTGTCCCCTGCATTGGCAGGCGGATTCTTAACCACTGCACCACCAGGGAAGCCCTTGTCCCCTCCTTAGTGTGCGCTACCACAGAGGCGGCATAAGTTGTTTAACGTTGTGTTGTGTGAATTCCTCTAGCAGTAGGGTCAATTCCCACAACCGGGTAAACCTCACATGCATAGTGTAGTGCATGTGAACAGGATTACATATAGTGCATATAAACAGGATTACCTCAGTAAGCAATGTGAGCCTTCATGGGAATAATGTAGCCCCGTAGTCAGCATGACCTCATGCAGGACATTGTGCCCCCGCGTGGACAGTGCCACCTGCCCGGGTGGACCACTCTGTGAATAGTGTAGACTCAACCAATGGGTGTAATAAACCCCAATGTCACTGTCAGTTTTATTAAGTCATGGATAATGTAGCCCTTTCCCGTAGACAGGAAGAAATTCCCTGTTCCAGTTAAACACTCTGGGCTCAAACAGAGGTGGCCAAATAACACACCTGGCAAATAAGATTTAAGAAGTACGGATTGAGTGGGGCTTCCACAGAAGCTTCCAAAAGGTAAAAGATTCAAAGTGTCAAACCCTTATGTCCCATATCGCTGCTTGGAACTTGGAGTGGGTGGCAAGAGCTCCAGCAGCCACTGAGGCAGAGGAGCTAAGTATGACTGAAAAGACCAGAAGGTGATTCAATCTCTTCAGAGGTAAGAGAAAAATACATCTCTATTTTATTTAAGCCACTGTTGTTTGGATTTCTGTTACTTTTGTCTGAAGTGAAATCTAACTGATAATAGTTATAAAAAAATTCACTAAAGTTGAAAGACTGTTAACATTAAAAAAAAAAACAAAACCCTCTGGGCTTTTGTAATTTTCATACAATTATACTAATCCCCCCCAACCCGGAAAGTCTTAACTCTCCAATAAAAAGTTACCCAACTCCCCTTCAACACACACACGTATTAGGATAGTATGACTCCCTGAAGGGTGGTGTAACCCATCATCGACACTAGGCCCCAAATAAAGGCCAAGAAATGGTGACTTCTTGAATGGCAGGGATTTCCCAGAGTCCAGTGCAGGATAGGGCATATAAAAATCACCGCTCCCATTTATTGAGCACTTACTATACGCAAGGCCCTAGATTCAACATCTCATTTCATCCTCACCTCAACTTTATGAGATAGATATTCTAATGATCCCCATTTTTCAGATGAGGAGAGTGAGAATGAGAGAGGGTACAGGCCCAAGGCTACACAGCTAAAAACTGTTACAGCTGGGACATCAAGCAGTAGACCATAATGCCTCCTGATGGATTGATAAATGCCCCACAGATATGCTGAACCCTGGAATCCTTTCAAAAAGCACCACCACCAGCACCACTACAACACATACAAACTATACGGACAGGTTACCAGTAAGGTTGTGACAGCATAGACTCTTCAGGCAGTGATAAGCTCCTTCTGAATAATAATAATCACAGCAATAGTTAACATTTTTGAGGATTTACCCTGCTAGAGACACAGACCTAAATGCTTTGCACATCTTAACTCATTACATCTTCATAACAACCCTATTCCATAGGATTAAAAAAAAATTATCCATTACAGATGTAGAAATTGAGGCATAGAGGGATTAAGTGATTTAACCAAGGTCACACAACTGGGAAGAAGCCCAGCTCAGTTTGACCCTGAGCAACCTGGCTAAGCCTGTGTTATTCTTCCTCCTGCAACATCACCCCCACCCCACATGAAAGTTTAATTTCAATGAACTGTGTAAGTTAACTACATTTTATGTAATTGTTCCAGGGACAGGTGAAATAGGTCTTGGACTGTGTGGACTCCCACAGATGGGTCTCCTTTATGCATGGTGTAACTCGAATAAGCAGTGGACATTAAAAACACACCACGGCCAGAGACAGTCCTGAACAGACAGTAGAGACCCTCTTTTACCGCCTGTACTTCCTAGGCAGGGTGAATTCCTTCATGGAGAATACAGATCTCCCCATTGAGTCTAATTCGCCCTCACACCCGACGTGAACTGACTGTGGAACATGAAACACCATCCCAATCAATGGAAATCCTCCCCCCCCCAACACAATGTAAGTTGTCACGGGCAATGTGAACTTTCACGCAGTATGAGCCTCCCCATGGCCAGTATAATTAATCTCTTTCATATCTGTGACAATGTTAACATGGACGGTGAACATGTCCATGCATGGGGAACTTTCTGTGGCTGCTGTGAACCCCTTGTGGGACAGCACAAACCATTCTCCAAGGGCCTACCTAAGTAGGCTGTGGGAACTCTCTGACGAACATAAACTTTGCTCACACCCAACCCCTACCCAATGAGCACAGTGTAAACAGCCCTGTAAAATTTCCCTCAACTCAGGGCCCACTCAACGTGGAAGTGCAAACTCTCTTTTAGAATGATATTAAAATAGTAGTTATAATATGACAGTATAAGATAGTATGTCATAACATAATAGCATAAGTAACAGTGTAAGATTCCTCTCCAGTGTGAACTTGTAGACAGTGAAATTTCCCCCCTCTCAAGGCAAACCTTCTGTGGACAGTGCATAATGTGAATCTCATGGATAACATGAATCTCCTTCATACTCAGCGAATCCCATTGGACAACTGATACTTCCCTTTAGCCCAGAGTGAACTGGCCACGTCACAGTATACTCTCTCACCGGTAGTGCGAATGTTACAGGCATTAAGAACCTGCAGTAGGCTGGTGGCATTTTCCTCACACCTGGTGTGAATCCCTTGTGGATACTGCGAACCCATCAGACGCAGTAGGTGAGTACGGCCCATTACCGGCTAGCCAGGGCAAATGCAACGTGCAGAGTACGGATGGAGGCACTGCCAACAGGTTCACAGCTGGTGTGAATCCCGTATCTGGGCAGGAGGAATCTACTACTGACAGGACATATTCCTCTCCTCCCAACCCCCAGTGTGATCACCCCACCTTAAAAAAAAAGAAAAAAATCTTGCTCCCGCCAGGTGTGAACACCTACAAAGTGTAGCTCTTCACGGAATGCAGTGTGACGCCCCATGAAGCACTGTACTTCCCCATCTCGTGCCTCCCCCCACCCCATGTCTAGGGGGGCTGTCAGAAAACTGCGCCGCCCTAAATGTCAAAGTCTTGGAGGAGGTGGCCTGTCCCCAAGGCCACCAAGCCCCAGGCCACGCGCGTAGACTACTCTGCAGCGCGCGCCACCCCTCAAGTGCTCGTTCTCTCCCCTCCCGGTGGCAACAGGGCTTTCCGCGGGGCCGCGCCAGACTTTCCGAGACTGTTGATTGGTTGTAGTCCCCGCCACCCGGCAGCCAATCAAGCGGGGGAAAGGTGACATCACTTATTCTCCTCCCCTCCCCCCCAACTTCCCTACTCCCGGCTACCGGCAGCAACAACCACGTGGGGGAGGGGTAAGAGAGTAGAACCCGGTGAGGTCATTGCACCGCCCCGGCCGCTGCTGATTGGCTGCGGGCCTCGCGGGTGGCGGTTGGCTGCTCCTCGCACCTCCCCCTTGTGCCGCTACCGCCGCCACTGAGAGGAGCCAGCAGCGACGCCAGAGCCGGGAATCCGGGTGAGTCGGGGCCCTGGGTCTAAGATGCTCCTGGCGCCCAGTGAGACTCACGAGGAACTGCCCTTTCGACTTTTTCTCCTAGCACGGGTTCTTCGGAGCGCCAGGCACTCTGTCACATGGGAGTTGTAGTCTGCCATGTACTGTCGACTATGGGCCGGAGACGTAAGAAGACTACCATTCCCAGCAGGAATTGCGACTAGCCGGTCAACAAACGCTGAGGCCACGCCTTCTGAGCTTGCTCATTGGAGAGCCTGTCCCTTAGCCCCTCCTTCTTGCATTTCATTGGCTACTGTCCCTCGCAGAGGCTGGGTTCCGGCCTAGAGTGCAAGACGACAGGGTACTGTATTCGTCATTCTGCACTAAAACGGTCTGCGATTGGTCAATGCTGGTGTCCATTACTTATTGTAAGGCAGGACCCTAGGCTGATCAGGCGGTCGTAGGCTCAGGTTGGTGTCGGTCCCAGAGGGAGGCCGATCTTGGACTTTGGCCCCTCCCCCTAGCGCTGCCGGGTGGGCGCGATTGGTTGTGGCAAGCGTCGCTCGTCGTTGGGAGGCGGAGCCGACTAGGCTCCGAAAACCTATTGGTCTAGGACGGCGCCGGTCAGCGGGGTTGTGGCCGCTGATTGGCTGGCTGCTCCAGCTGTTGCAGGTCCATTCACCATTTTGTGTGTTGGAGTAAAAAAAAAGGGAGAAACGAGAGGGAGAGCCGGAGGGGGGCGGGGAGGGACCGGACCGGACCGAGCCGGGGCCACGGCCCCCCGCCCCGTAACCCCGCTGAGCCCGAGGTGAGGGGCGGGGCCAGGGTTGACACGGGCAGGGGGGATTTGGGGTGCTGGGGGCCGAGAGGGGACAGGTGGCAGGGACGGGGAGGGGGTACAGGGGAAAAGGGGTGAGCGGGGTGGTGGGAAGGGGGGACAGAGTGGAGGAAGTGGTGGGGAGGAGGAGTGACAGAAAAAGGGTGACAAGGAGGGGGTCGTGGGCAGAGAATGGGTAACAGGAATGGAGGGGTGACAGGACTAGATCAGGGTGACAGGGAGAGGGAGGGGACAGAGTTGGAGGGGGTGACAAGGAGAGGTGATGGGGAGAGAAGGTGACAGGTCCAGAGATGGCTGACATGAGAGTGACTGGGAGGAGGAGGTGACAGAGATAGATGAGGGTGACAAGGAGGGGGTGACTGAGGAGGGGGCCTAGGGCCTGTGAAGAGAGAGCTAGAGATAGAGATGGTGACAGGGTGGGAGAGAGAGTGGCAGAGAAGCTGGTGCCAGGAGGCCTGTTGGGAACAGAGGACATGAGACCCTGAAAAGCCTGGGCCAGCCTGGGCTTCAGGAGTTACTGCTCAGATCCTGAGGGAGGTGAGGGCCCACAGGGCCTTGGGTGGGAGTTATCCAAAGAGGTGTGGACAGGAAGAGAGTAGGCCCCAGGGGAAAGAAAGAGGCTTGGCTTCTGGTGTGAAGAGGCTGGGCCGGGCAGCAGGGTCCAGGGGTGCCAGGCAGTGTGGTTGTAGGCCCTGGGTGGGGTATGCCCAGGATGGTGGCCCAGCAGGTCAGTGGGGAGAAGGTGGTGGCGGCTGCCCAGCTCCCGGGTACTTGGGTGACTGCCCCAGTGTGAGAAGCCCCGGGCCCTCCAGCCTTTGCCTGTGAGGACCCCAGGATTGGCCCAGAAAAGGGGCATCCTGGGACTGCAGGATCCTGAGGAGCAGCAGGCCCCGAGTGGGAGAGGTCACTCTCCCATGAGGTCAGCGGTACCATGGGAGCCCGAAGACGGCGTCGGGGTGCCTCTGATGGTGTTTGGCTATGGTCCTGGATCCCCCAACCCTCCCAGAGGCCCATTTTTGTCCTCTCAGGTTCTCTTAGTCACTTCAGAGTAAAGTTTTTTCCCTTCTCTTAGGGCAGCTTGAAAGGGGGCGGGCAGTAATGACTGTTCAGGAAGTGGGTGAGGTTGGCCCGCTGGGCTTGTCCTGCTTTCTTTGACCTTCTCCCACTTACCCCACCTGGAGTCTGAGGGCATATTTGGGGGCCAGGGGGGCCCAGTCGGCTCAGCCACCCTGTTAGAGCCAGCCCAGTCAGGGCGGGGATGCAAGCAGACCAGAAGGGGGGTGGCTGGGCTTTTGGGTATCATGCTGGGTGCTGTGGGGGGAGGGGCAGGCTCCCATCCAGTGGGACAGTGAAACCCTGCGGTGTAGCTCTGTGTCCCACTGTGTGATGACGTGTGTGTGCCGTGTGTGTGTGTGTGTGTGTGTGTGTGCGCGCGTGTGCGTGTGTGCTTATGCACGGCCCTGTCATAGCACTGGGTATGAGCTATTGCCCCAGACGTGCCCCTGCCTGTTCCCTGCCAGGATCTGGGGAGATGGCTATACCTGGCAGACCTGGGGTGCAGAGCAGAGTGGGCAGCTGTCCCTTGGGACTCTTAGCTGCCCACTCCTTCCCACAATGCCTGGCCATGCCAGGCTGCCCGGGCAGGGGTGGGGGGTGGTAGAGAGAGGCTCACATCACAGCCCAGTCATCTCCCTTTCTGTGACTGTGTGCCTGTGCATGTGTGTGTGTGTTCTCTGGACAGTGACAGCACAAGGATCATGTGACAGGCAGCACACTGAAATGGTTAGGAGCACAGACTCTGGAGCCAGATTGCCTGGGTTCAGATCTTAGCTCTGCCATTTCCTAGCTGGATGAATTTGGACAAGTTGCTTGATCTCCGTGCCCCAGTTTCCTCGAGTGTAAATGGGACTGATAGTAGCATCTGCCTCTTAGGGCTGTTGTGAGGATGACATGGGTTAATAAAGGCAAGTTTAGCCCAGGGCTCGGCTCCAAGTGAGTGCTCCATAGACGTGAACCGTTAGTGCTTCTCACGTCCCCTTGGGGCAGTCAGAGTGTGTGCATGCACCGACTGTCCTCTGCAGAGGAAGCAGATCATGTGAGGGTCCCCAAGGAACCAGAGTGTATAGCTCAGGGGACACGAGTGCCAGTCTGTGTCTGGGTGCTGGCCAGAGGCCTACGTGAGTTGAAGACAGCCAGGAAGGAGAGCTTGGGGACCGTGGCGCTGAGGCAGTGACCTCAGCAAGTAGGAAGTCTTGGGGGCAGTGGGTGTGGAGGTGTTCCCGAGTCGCTCCCAGTGACCCGTGTCTGGCCTCTCACCCTGCAGGTGGACGAAAGATGAAACCAATGAAGAAGGCGTGCGCCGGCCTCCCAGGTTCTGGCAGCGGTGGCAAGTCCCCCCCAGCCACCAGGGCCAAGGCCCTGAGGCGGCGAGGGGCTGGGGAGGGTGACAAGCCAGAGGAGGAAGATGATGAGGCTCAGCAGCAGCAGCCGGGGCCAGAAGAGGCTGAGGAGGGTGAGGAGGAGGCCGAGCGGGGCACAGGGGCTGAAGGGCTGCCCCCAGAGCTGCACCCCGACGACCCGGCCCCAGGCCCAGCCGAGGAACCCAAGGGGGAGGGGGAGGCAGGCCGCTGGGAGCCCTCACTCAGCCGAAAGACGGCCACGTTCAAGTCACGAGCGCCCAAGAAGAAGTATGTGGAGGAGCATGGGGCCGGCAGTGGCAGCAGTGGGGCGGCTGGTGCCCCTGAAGAGCGGGCACGGACCCCCGAGGAGGCGGGCACCCCGGGGGTGCCTCCGCAGCCACCCACCTCTGCCCGCTCCTCCTCCACCGACACAGCCAGCGAGCACTCGGCCGACCTGGAAGATGAGCCGGCCGAAGCTGGTGGTTTAGGTCCCTGGCCCCCTGGCAGCACCAGCGGTGGCTATGACCTGCGGCAGCTGCGGTCCCAGCGGGTGCTGGCTCGGCGTGGGGACGGTCTCTTCCTGCCGGCTGTGGTGCGCCAGGTGCGCCGAAGCCAGGACCTGGGTGTGCAGTTCCCTGGGGACCGGGCCCTGACTTTCTACGAGGGGGCACCTGGCAGTGGTGTGGATGTGGTTTTGGATGCCACGCCACCGCCGGCTGCGCTGGTGGTGGGCACAGCGGTCTGTACCTGTGTGGAGCCCGGTGTGGCTGCCTACCGTGCCGGGGTGGTGGTGGAGGTGGCCGCCAAGCCAGCTGCCTACAAGGTCCGCTTCAGCCCTGGCCCCAGCTCCCAGCCGGGCCCGGCGGCCACCCCGCCGCAGCCGCCGCAGCGTGAGCCCGAGGACGCGGTGTGGGTGGCCCGCTCCAGCCTGCGCCTGCTGCGGCCCCCGTGGGAGCCCGAAGCCCTGCCGAGGAAGCCCCCGGCGGGTCCTGAGGAGGGACAGGCCGAGCCGGGGGCTGCCCTTCCCCCCTGCCCTGCTGCCCTGGACCTCAAGCAGCCCGAGGATGCCGAGGTCTCCAAGATCAGCTTTGGTGGCCACCTGGGGGCTTGCGAGGAGGGTGAGGAGAAGCACCCGCCAGCCCTGGGCACCCCGGCCCTGCTCCCACTGCCCCCGCCCCAGCTCCTGTCACCGCCACCCAAGTCCCCAGCCTTCGCCGGCCCAGGCCGCCCTGGCGAGCAGCCCTCGCCCTGCCAGGAGGGGAGCCAGGGTGGCAGCCGCAGCAGCAGCGTGGCCTCCCTGGAGAAGGGGGCTGCACCGGCCGCCCGGGCCCGCACGCCACTGACAGCAGCCCAGCAGAAATACAAGAAGGGAGACGTGGTCTGCACACCCAATGGAATTCGAAAGAAATTCAATGGCAAGCAGTGGCGACGGCTGTGCTCGAGAGATGGCTGCATGAAGGAGTCCCAGCGGCGGGGCTACTGCTCCCGCCACCTGTCCATGCGAACCAAGGAGATGGAGGGCCTGGCGGACAGTGGCCCAGGTGGGGCTGGGCGGCCAGCTGGTGTGGCGGCCCGTGAGGGCAGCACCGAGTTCGACTGGGGTGATGAGACGTCTCGGGACAGTGAGGCCAGCAGCGTGGCAGCCCGGGGAGACTCACGCCCACGCCTGGTGGCCCCTGCTGACCTGTCACGCTTTGAGTTCGATGAGTGTGAAGCGGCTGTGATGCTGGTGTCACTGGGCAGCTCTCGCTCGGGCACACCCTCCTTCTCCCCCGTCTCTACGCAGTCACCTTTCTCGCCGGCCCCGTCACCCTCACCCTCACCACTCTTCGGCTTCCGCCCTGCCAACTTCAGCCCCATCAACGCCTCGCCAGTCATCCAACGCACTGCTGTTCGCAGTCGCCACCTGAGCGCCAGCACCCCTAAGGCAGGCGTGCTGACGCCGCCAGACCTGGGCCCTCACCCACCCCCACCTGCCCCCCGAGAGCGCCATTCCTCTGGCATCCTACCTACCTTCCAGACCAACCTGACCTTTACTGTGCCCATCAGCCCTGGGCGACGGAAGACAGAGCTGCTGCCCCACCCAGGGGCGTTGGGGGCCCCTGGTGCAGCAGGCGGAGGAGCCGCCCCAGACTTCCCCAAGAGTGACAGCTTAGACTCTGGTGTGGATTCGGTGTCCCACACACCTACACCCTCCACACCGGCTGGCTTCCGTGCTGTGTCGCCCGCCGTGCCCTTCTCCCGCTCCCGCCAGCCCTCGCCGTTGCTGCTGTTGCCCCCACCTGCCGGCCTCACCTCGGATCCTGGGCCTTCCGTGCGCAGGGTGCCTGCCGTGCAGCGGGACTCACCCGTCATCGTCCGCAACCCCGACGTGCCGCTGCCCTCCAAATTCCCTGGGGAGGTGGGCGCTGGCAGTGAGGCACGGGCCGGGGGACCTGGGCGGGGCTGCCGAGAGACTCCGGTGCCGCCTGGGATGGCCAGTGGGAAGCCTGGCCTGCCTCCACCTCTGCCGGCCCCCGTGCCCATCACTGTGCCTCCAGCTGCGCCGACGGCCGTGGCCCAGCCAATGCCCACCTTTGGCCTGGCTTCCTCGCCCTTCCAGCCGGTGGCCTTCCACCCCTCACCTGCTGCCCTGTTGCCCGTCCTGGTGCCCAGCAGCTACACCAGCCATCCTGCCCCCAAAAAGGAAGTCATCATGGGCCGGCCTGGGACAGGTAAGAGGTTCAGGTGGATGGGCTGGGCGAGGGCTCATTTTGCACAGGGCCCCTTGCAAACTGGCTCTCAAGAGAGGTGAGCTCCCCACCTTGGGTGGGATTCAAGGGGAGGCTGGCCTCCTCTCTGCACAGATGTTCCGGTGGGAATTCACGTGTTAGGCAAGGGCGTGGAGTTTTTCTTTTTTTTTTTTTTCCGGCCGCACCGTGCAGCAAGCAGGATCTTAGTTCCCCGACCAGGGATCGAACCCGTGTCCTCTGCAGTGGAAGCACGGATTCTTAACCACTGGACTGCCAGGGAGGTCCCCGGGCGTGGACTTTGAAGGCTCAGTGCAGTGTTTCCAGAAGCCTCCTGTTGGGAATGTACTCTGAAGGGGTCCATCAGTCAGCACACCTTTCCTGAGTGCAGGCTCAAAGCCAGGCCGCCACAGAGCTGATGGGGTAACAGAGATGATAATCATGTTGACAGCTCCCACGCCTGGAGGACTGGCAGGGGTATCACTGTGATAAGCACTGCAAGTGGGTTATCGCACCTAACCCTCACACCCACCCCTTAACGTAGCACTCACAACATACTGAACCCTGCTATGATTATGCTCATTTAGAGGAAACTGGGAATTTCCTGGTGGTCCAGTGGTTGGGACTCCGTACTTCCACTGCAGGGATCCGGGTTCGATCCCCGGTTGGGGAACTAAGATCCCACAAGCCGTGCAGTGCGGCCAAAAAAAAAAAAAAAAATTAGAGGAAACTGAGGCCAGGTTAGTAACTTGCCCAGAGTCACATGGCTAGTAAATCCTGGAGCCAGCCTTCAAACCCAGGCAGGTTGGCTCGTGACCAACCTGCCTGGGTTACTGATGGGAAGACTGAGGCTCCAACAGGTCCTTCTGCCAGGTGGTGGCAGGACCAGGACTGGGGCCCTCATCTTCACCACTGCACCTGGTAAATAGCACAGGTGTGGTCAGTGCCATGGCGGGGAGCTGGGCGTGAGCTGGGCATGCTTCCAGATGTGAACCTAGTCTGGCTGCCCTCAGGAAAGGGCGTGTAAGCTGAGAGTTGAAGGATGAGTTGGAACTAGCAACCGTGGGACAGGAGAACCTCCTAGGAGGCCGTTGGGAAGGCTCCGAGGCCAGAAGGAGCACTGCTGAGCACAGCCAGAGTGGCTAGAGGGCTGAGGCCAGGGGTGGGGGGAGAGGCATTTCTGAGATGGTGCTGGAAAGCCAGCTGGCCTGGACCTTGTCAGAGCAACTTTCATGGAGGGTGACAGACCCGTCACCAGCCCCTTCCCTAGCATCTTTTTCTTATTATTAATTCACTGTTGACTGAGGCCCCCTCTCTGTGCCTGGCCCTATGCTGGCTGATGCTAAGGACACAGCTTTGTCCTCAAAGGGCTCATGGTCCCTGGAGTAAGACAGACCTGTCCCCAGATAGTAGCTGTCCAGAGTGGTCAGGGCTGGGGTGGAGGAAGCCCAGGAGGCCATGTGAAGTCAGGGAGGGCTTCTTGGAGAAGGGGCCAGTGAGACCTGCAGGGTCTAAAGTGAGACCTGCAGAGTCTAAAGTGAGACCTGAAGGGTGTGCAGAGGGGAGCCTGGCAAGGCCAGCAGGAGGACCTTCAGGCAGAGGGAAGAGTGTGCAAAGGCCTTGAGGCGAAAGCAAGAATTTGAAGGAAGTTGAATCTGCTAAGTCAGGGGCTCTAGACAGTGGGTGAGTGTTGGGATGTGTGGCTGTGTTGGTGAGCAATACATCAAGGGTCAGATCATAGAGGGTCCTTCTAAGGCTTGGGAACTTTATCCTGAGAGCCATGGAAGGTTTTGAGCCGACCCAACCACGGCTGTACCATGAAGGGTGAGTTCCAGCCCCTGAGACCAGAGGCAGGGAGACCAGGGGGGAAAGAGTCTGGGCTGTGGATCTGGGTAGGAGCTGCTGTGTCTTAGGCTGGTGCAAAGACCAATGTAGGAAGGGGCCCAGACCCTGCCCTCACTGAGATCCAGCCCAGACCCGGGCAGAGGGACACAAAGACTACGCTTGCCCCTCATGCTCATATACTGAGGTTGTGAGCTGTGTTTTTTGCCCCACCCCCAACATTTTTTACATTTGTTATCGTTGTTGATATGAGCAAAATTCCACAAAGTGGGCACAGCGGGGATTCCTATCCTTAGGCAGATGAAGAAACTGAAGCAGAGGGACTCCTACCATCCCCCTCAGCCCCCACCCCCGCATGCCTACAGCCCCCGACATTGCCCTCATACATAGCATCGGTCAGTCATGCCCCTCACTGCTGCCCTGTGGGGAGGGATGGCACGATGCAGGTGACCTGAGACCTACCAGGGTGGTCGGGGGTGGGGGGTGGGGTTCCTGCCACCATTTTCCAGATGAGGAAAATGAGGCCCTGACAGAAAAAGAGTCCTGATTAAGGTCACCCAGCTAGGGAGGGGCAGGACTGGGCCTTGAACCAGGTCTCTCGATCTCTAGATCACAGGACTCTTCCTACTAGAAGTAACAGTAATAATAATATATTGAGTACCACCCATGCATGTGCTTGGCACGCTGCTCAGTGAGCGCTGACTGAGCCTTTACTCACTGAATCCTCACAACAACCCAGGAGATCAGCACGATTACTAGTTCCAGTAGACAGAGGAGGAAACTGTAGCCCGAGAGGCAAAGTGACTTGCCCAAGGTCACCCAGCTAGGAAGAGGGAGAACCAGAGTGTGAATCCAGGCTGTCAGGCTCCAGAGCCCAGGCTCTTAAGCACTCTCAATTAGAATAATGAAAACAATAATAGTAGCCCACTTTATTGAGCATTTACCATGCGCCCAGCCTCATCGCAACGTCCTGATGCTATGAAACAGGGATTACCAGCCCTGTTGTCAGGGGGAGGGGGGGAACTGAGGTTCAGGGAGGGGAGGCCCCTTGCTGGAAGCCACCTGGTCGTCAGAACTTGTCCAGTGCCTGTCCTGGCGGTTCTGAGCAGCGCCTCCCTGCCTACACCCATGCTGAGGTATCCAGGCTGCCCTCAGGTTCCCAGCCAGCAGGCCCTTTTGTTCTTCTCTCAGAGGCCTCCCTAAACCCTTGGGAGGTAGGCACCTTGGGGCCTTCTCCCTCTGAGGCCCAGATAGGGCAGACTGTGCCCAGTGGAAGAGTGAGGCTATAGTCCTGGCCCCTTCTGCCCGCCCATGCCAGGGCCTGACCCTCAGTCAGGGCAGCAGGTGTGAGGGGGTGGCCCGGGGCAGCCTGCCTGCTTCTGCCCCCCCGCCAGGCATTTGCTTCCGCTGGGGGACTTGCCGGAGCAGGCGGGCCGGCATTCTCTACATTCTGTGCATGGCCGGGCCAGCCAGCTGCCATTGCCACCTCCCTCTGACTCTTCCCGCCTGCTCCCCAGGAGAGGAAGCCGCCCCAGGGCCTGCAGCCCTGGCCCAGGAGGCCAGATGTCTCAGCCCTGTTTCTGGCATGGCCTCCCTTCCAGCTCCCAGCTTCCGCCTGGTTTCCCCATATTGACAGGCAGTGCCCCTTCTCCTGGGCCTGTCTGCCCATCTGCCTGTTTGAGCCACTGTATGTTTATCTGTCTCTCTCTTGGGTTCCTATGTCTGTCTCTGTCTAGGGCTCTGTTTCTGGCCCCGAGTCTCTCTCTCTCTGGACTTCTGTCTGACTTTCTCTGAGTCTGGCTCTCTATGCCTTTCCAGGTTTGTACCTCCTTAGACATCAGTTCTGGTCTGAGGCTTCATTCCACCTTCTTTCTGTTGTGATTCCCCCATCTTGGAATCCTGTCTCTGGTCCAGCCTTGGCCTCTCCTCTGGCCCTCCTTCTCCCATTCTTTAGATGGACATGTTTCCCCCATCCTAGCCCCCACCCCCACTCTGTGCACATCAGGTACTCTGTTCCTTTAAGTCAGTGGATAGTTGCTAAGCACCAGGTCTCCTGCTCCTTGGGGAACAGGTGGGAGAATGGGGAGTGTTGGGAGAATGTCTAGGCCTGGGAACCCCCGCATGTCCCTTGACAAATTAAATGCCCACTAATGTCCCTGAAACCTGCTGAGAGGTGTTGGGGGCCATCCTGCAGACCCATCAACACCCAAGCACCTGTTCCCAAGACAGGCAGGAAGGCGGGGGCTTTTTGGGCCAAGCTAGGAGATCCGGCTGTGGGGGAGAAGCAGGAAAACAGCTCCTGTGCCCACCCACCTGCTCGAGGGCATGACCCAGATCACCCCTACCACCACCACCCCCATTGCCTTTCAGGAGACACTTCGGTGCCAGCCCCATTTAATTGAGTCCCACGTGCAGTCCACCCCAACCAGTAGGACCTCAGAGACCAGGCGGCATCCACCAGCTATGCTTGGGTGCGTCGGGAAGATGAGGCCCAGAGAGGAGCCAAGGGTGTCCTGACTCCCCAGATCCAGATCCAGATTCTGCCCACCAGAATTTGTTTTGTCTCAAACAGTGAACCCCTTCTCTCCCACCAGAAGTCACTCCTCATCCCTCTACGAGGTCCAGGCTGAGCAGCCCTGGGATAAGTGGGTGGGGAAGGCAGATGTGGATGCAGGCACCGGCAAGGATGAGCAGAGGGAGATACAGAGCCTGGGGAGGCCCGAGGAGAGAGAAAACTCTGTGGCTTAATGCGAGGCGGTGAGGAAGGTTCAGGTAGGCTTCTCACTGGAGGTGACATTTGACCTGAAGCAGGAATGAGTGGATTTCAGGGTAGTGAAAGAAAGGGAAGGGCCATCCAGGCTTAGCCACAGGAGCAAAGGCCAGGAGGGATGAAAGTGCCTGACCTCTGAGTGGCCAGTTAAGGCTGGAGCTGACATGAGCCTAGTCTTGGCAGAAGGGTGCCAAGGAGGACAGGTCCAGCCAGGCCATGCTTGAATGTCAGCCTGTGAAGAGCCGAGAAAGGGTTTAGAGCAGAGGGCAAGGGTTGGATCAGGGTGTCAAAGATCCCTGGAAAGGAAGCAGACCTAGGCTGGGAAGAAGAGGATGATTTGCGGGAGAGAGAAGAGGCTTTTTTGAGGTAGCAGGAGTGAAGTGAGTCTTGGAAGAGCCCCCAGCGCCAGGCACTGCAAGGGGTCAGGCTGCCTCCTGCTGGCGGCGGGTGGCGGGGCTGCTGGCGCGCGCATGCGCAGCGGCAGGGTGGTGTGTGTGGCCCTCAGCCCCCGGCGCCCGGCATTCATGGCTCCATTAGTGGCCGAGAGGGAGGCGCATTAGCGGCGACGACGGCGTCTGGCTCCCATTACCACCGGCGGCAGCGGCTGCACCGCAGGCGGCTGGACCCTAGCCTGCCGCGCCGCCGCCTCCGCCCGCACCCCGTCCCCTGCCTGTTCCCGCTCCGCTTGGGGGCCTGGGACTGGGAACCCCCGTCTCCCCATTTTGGTGGAAAAGCTGATTTCTGAAGCCAGGCAGACCTGGGCTCGAATCTTGACCGTGCCACCTCCTGACTGCGAGATCCTACGCCCTTCTGAGCCTTTTTTTTTTGCGAAGCAGCCCGGGAAACAGGGTGTACCGGGGGCTTTGTGGATCCAGACGGGCACCTAGTCAGCGCCGCGCCCATTCTCGCGCCCCAGGGGGTAGGCCCGGGGCGTCGGGCCTCCGGCCTTCCCATTGGCCGCTGTCGCGCCCGCCGACGGCGATTGGCTGAGACTTGCTACCCTGGCCCCTGCGTCATTAACCCTTGCGCGGCCGCGTCCTTGGGCAGGGTGGGGGTACTCCCCCCCCCGCAGCAGACAGTTCGGGTGCCAGCTGACCCGCGCACCGCCGCTGCCCGCGTGGGTGTCAGGCCGGCCGGGTGCCCGCCCGCTCTCCCAGCACAAAGCGGCTTTGTGGGGCCCGACGGGAGCTGGCTGGGGGCCAGGCGGCGAGTGGAAAATCTCGTGAGCTCGGGGCTGGGGAGGAGAACGCAGGGCGGCGCCCCCTCCTCCGCCCAGGCAGTGGCCCCTCCCTCAGCCCGCGGGGACCAGCCCTCGCAGCCCCGGCGCCTGTACACTCCCCCTCAACCCCCTCTGCTACCCCCAAATCCATATCCCGCCCTCCATCCTATCCCGCCCATCTTCCAATCCCTGGGGAGCCTCCCCCGCACCTCTCGCTTGCCTCTCTTTCCCTTCTGGTCCCCCTGCCTACCCCAGCCCCACTCACTGACTCACCCTGGCGCTATTTTTAGGCCCCCATCCCTCCCGAGCAGCACCAGTCCAATCCTGGGCTCGTTCCCCAGGCAACCCTGGCCGTCTCCGACGCCGCCCGGGGTGGGTGGGTGGGTGTGTATGTGGAGAGCGGGTGAGGGGAGCTGGGGACACTGGGGTGGTGAGCCGAGGCGGGGGACCCGGGCCTGGAGAGCAGGGTGGGGAGCCGCAGGCGGCGGGGCACGGTGCCTCTCGTGCTCAGTAAACGGGGGCCCGTGAGTTCAGAGCATGTCTGCCTGTCCCTCAGCTTGTCGGCATCCCAGGCCTTTGGGCAGGGCCTCAGCCTGTGCCACCCTGGGTGGCACTTGCTGTCTCCATCTGGGCTCCCTGTCCCCAGGCTGGGGTGGGGTGGTGCTGTGCGGGCTGTTTGGGGCCAAGCCTTTTGTGGAGTTGGCTATGGGGTCGTGCAGGGGGTGGCTGCACCGTAGTTCTGCCTAGTACCTGCTCTGAGTGAAGGATGGTGATGCACCCCCTCTCTGATGGGGCTGGGGCCCTGGTTTGGGGAACCCCCCTCAGACTTTTCCAACTAGGGAGGCCCCAGTTAGGGTTGGGGGTGGCTAGAGATATGGAGCTGTCTGGGGACAGGACCTGCTCCCTCTTCTCCACTCCTAATCAGCCCCACTCAGGGTTCCTCCATTCCAAACAATGGAAGCTAAGTATAGGGCTGGCCCAGTGCCCAGGGCAGGGGGGCCCTTCCCGCCCAGATTCCGGCCCCTCCCTGCTAGGCTGGGCCCCCACTTGGCTGTACCCTGCCCTGTAAGGGGCCTCTTCCCATCCCTCCTATGTGGGCACTGTCTTCTACCAGATGTGCAACCCTCCCAGATGTCTGGGGCCCTCTTTGCCTACTGTGCCAGGCTTAGCTCTTTTTCTCACCCAACAGAAGTGGGGGAGCTGGCGGCAGGGCTCCTCCGAGCTCAGTCCCTGGGCTCCATTGCAGTGGGGAGGGGTTAACTTGCCAGTAGGCGGCTCACCGGTGGGGAGAGGAGGGGCCGCGGTAGGGAGATGGAGCAGGCCACGTTGATTTCAGCCTTGATTTCTGCTTCACATTGCAGTCCCTGGGGCGGTGAGGTAATGGAGGGTCTGAGTCTGGGGCTGCATAGGGAGGAGGGGGCAGTCGCCTAATAGTCCCTCTGTTGGTCTCTCCAGGCTCACAGCCAAGTGTCTGGACCTGTAGTCTCTGGAGGCCAGAGGGCTACAGACCTTACCCTTCCCTCTGGGCCCAGGTTACCCGGGTTTTGCCCCCTCTCCATGCCTTCATCTCTGTCTGTAGCTGCAGAAGGCTGGGAAAAGGGTTTGTCTGTGCCTATCACTGATCCCACCGGTGAAGGACCCTAGTCTTGGTGCATCTGAGCCTGTGCAATCTTTACCTGCCCAGGTGTGACCCCAGGCCTCTGCCTTTACTGGATGTGGCCTCAGGGCCCTTCTTGGGTGATCCAAGGCCTCTGCGTCTCTGCCTGGTGGGCCCCAGACCTTGCCCGTGTCTCCGTGTGTACCCTCTGACCTTTCTATAGTTCACCAGTCCCTCTGATATCATTGTCTGAACATATTCCCAGACCTCTGTTGGGAGTCTCTCTGCCTGTGTCCACGCTGAGGTGAAATTTTCAGTAGTGGAAAGAGCACTTGAGTTGGAGTGCTGGGCTGCTATGTCCTGGCTGCATGATCTTGCACAATTTATTCAATTTCTCTGAGCCTCGTTTTCTCATCTGAACAACAGGCATAATAAAGTGTACTTCCCTAGTGGCTGTGAGGATTCAATGCACAGGGTTATACATACAAGCGCCCAGCATGTAGCAGCCCCAGTGTTAGTTTCCTTTCTTCCTCTTTTGGAAAGGGTGGCTCCCAGCCCAGAGTGGTGGCCCCCTGCCTTACACTGTGAGGTAGAGGGTCCCAGGTGGCTGCTAAGTGTCAGGCAGGGTAGCTGAATCAATGGGAATGGCCATGGCACTTTGTTTACCTCCTGAGCCAGGGTACTGAAGTAGTTAGTGCTCACCAGGGCAAGTTTACATAGTGTTTGGGGTCAGTATGATGGCATTTGTGAGAGTTACCTGTGTTGGGGTTGGGGGTTGCCAGGAAGGCCATATGAGTGTGTGGTTGTGTTGGAGGGATGTAGGGTGTGTGCTGTGGACAAGCAGTGGCTGTGATGAGGTGTATGAGATAATTCTGCCTGTTTGATATGCTGTGTGTTTGTATGAGTCACATGGGCTGGTGGATATGTATGAGGATATGCTTGATGAAGCACATATGACAGGGCATGTATGAAATGGGTGATGTGAAAAAGATGGGTGAGAACAAGTGTGTGTGATGGTGAGTGGGGAGTGATGGACGTTTAGTGTGGGAGGTAGTACATTTGTGTGAGGTGTTCCGGGTGTGTGACTTCTGACTTCGTGTGTAAGACCGAGGGTACATGTGACCCTGGATTGTGTATGAGATAATGGGTGTGGTAGGAAAGTCTATGAGGAGTGTGTGTGTGTGCGCGTGTGTTTGTGACTGCTGTTGTGAGAGTTGGTGAGGGCTCAGGGGGTGGCTCGCCCAACCCTACACGCAGTTTGTCTGCCCTGCGGGGCCGCGCGTGCCCAGGTGGGCGTGAGGGAGGTGGGCCGAGCCGCGCGTGAGCGTGTTCCTCGCGCGGACTGGACACACAAGCACCACCCACAGCCCCGGGCCTCTGCAGCGCGGCGCCCCGAACCGCCCCCCTGGCTCAGTGCCTTTACTGCAGTGCGCCCTCCCTGCCGCCCTCCTCCCACGGTCCCGCCCCGGGCCGGCTTGGGTCCAACCGGAGCCCGCCCCGCCCTGCCCTTATTTGCATATGACTGACGTTCCCCCGGGGCGGCCAATGGGGGCGGGCGCGGCGGGGCCTGACCCGCGCGCGGCGGCGGCAGCCAATGGGCTCGCGCGCGGTGGGCCGGGCTTGCGCGGAAGGCCGCGGGGGAAGCGGGGAAGGGGCGGGGGGAGGTGCGGCGGGGGGAGGGGAGCGCGTAGTAGTGGCGGGGCGGGGAGGCGGCGGCGGTTCGGCGCGGGGCTCGCTCGGAGCGCACGGACGCACGCACGCTCGTCCGTCTGCCCGCCTGGGGCCGGAGGCCGACCCGGCGCTGAGCCGCGGGCCCCAGGCCCGGAAAGGCGGGGCGCGGCGCCGGCAACCGGGGCGCTCGGGGCCAGAGCCGTTACCCGCCAGAGCTGCGAGGGAGGGAGGGAGCGAGCCAGCGAACGGGGAAAGGGAGGGGGCCGCCCCCGCGCACGCGCGCCGCGCCCCGCCCCACCTGCCCCGCCCGCCCGGCTCCGCACGGGAGGAGGGAGAAGGAGGGGGCGGCGCCGATGGCCTGGGTGCCGCGCGCCCCGTGACGGCCCCCGCGCGCGCCGGGGGGCGGGGCGGGGCCGGCGCGCTCTGACCTCCCCCCGCCCCCCGGGCGGCGGGAGGCAGGCGGCGTTGTGCGCAGGCGCGCCCGGCTGAGACCCCCCGCGTGGGGCGGCCGGAGTGGGGGGGCGGTGGGGGGGGCATGCGGCGACGGCCTCCAGCTCCCCCCGGGCCCGAGCGGTGGCGGCCGAGGAGCCGGCGGCGGGCGGAACGGCGGCGGCCGCTGAGGAGGCGCGAGCCCCGGCCGGGCCACCCCGTGCCGGACCATGTACTCAGCCCACAGGCCCCTGGTGCCCGCGTCCGGCGCGGCCTCCCGTGGCCTCGGCATGTTCGGTCAGTAGCGCCTGGGCCCTGGGACTGCAGGGGTCAAGGTGTCGGGGTGCTGAGTGCGAAGTAGTGGTGATGGGGTTATAGTAAGAGAACGGTGGAGGCAGAGTAGAGGGGAAAGTTATAGAGCTCGGCTGGTCTGAGTGGTTAGTGACGGCAGGTGGGAGTGTAGTGGAGGGATGGGAGTGCAGAGTGGGGAGTAGCTGAGGACAGCTGTGGTGTTTAGGTGTGGGGTGGGAAAGGTATGTTGTCATGGGAGGTGAGGAGGGGTGCCAGAGTACCTGGCATGGATTAGAATAGGGGCAGCGTGAGACCTGCTGGTGCCAGGTGTGGAATAGAGGGAGAAGGGACTAGGGGCTGTGATTGAGTAGTGAGGCTAAGGACAGGTCTTGGGAAGGGAGTGAGGCACTGTTTGCTCAGAACAGAGTGACGTGTTGGTGGTTTGCTTTTCAGAGAGGAAGAGACCCGGGAACCTGGAGGGTAGTGCACTAGGGAGGAGTTCAGGAGGGACAGGGCCAAAAGACTGTTCTCCCATTGTATACTGGGCCCCTTCTTTCCCACCCAGCAGAAGATGAGGGGGCCTGATGGGAAAGATCCTTGTGAAGAGAGGGACAGGTCCGGGTCTCTGAAGGCTGTCATGGGTTTGGAGGGCCCAGCAGGCTTTTGGGGCTCCAGTGCCTCCGTGGTAGTGGATGGGATCTTCATAGTGTTTTGAGTCCTTTTTCCAGTGTGGGCTTCTTTGTTCCTCTCCTGTTGCCTTGATATCTACTTTTTTGTTTTGTCAGCACCTCACAGAATCAGGTCTTGAGGCCAGTGCCTCACATAGGGGCTCCGCTAGGCCAGCCTTCGGAAGGCATTGGCGGGGGGAATCAGCCTAGGTCAGATTGATCCAGATCAGGGGGAGCCTGGAATGATGGGGACCAGGGCTAGGGCGTTTCCCTCTTCTCTTCTTGGTCTTCCCCTAGCAGGGGCCTCCTCTGCTGCTTCCACTTCCCCCAGGGAGCTGGCAGTGAGTAGGAAGCCCACTCCCAGCCTGGGCCAGCCCCAGGAGTCCAGCCAGGGGTGGGACTCAGCCGTAAGGGGTGGGCTGGCTCCCTTACCACCCAGCTCCTGGAGCAGAAGGTTGGACCTCTAGGACCAGCGCCCTGGTGAGGAAAGTACCTTCCTGTGCGTAGCCTTAAGGAAACACCTGGCCCCTTTGCCTTGCCTGGGCAGAGTCTTGTAATAATTCTCTCGTCTGTCCCATTGTCTGTGCCTTTTTGTCTGAAGAGTTTACCACATCCTCCCATCTTTTTGGGCAAGGGGGCTGGACACTACACTGGAGATAAGCTCAGGGGTATAGAGTGAGGGAGGCTGGGAGGTCTCTTCATGGGCAGTAGGTTGTCTTTGAGGAGGAAAGAGATGCTGGAGCCACCTGTGCCCAGCCTGGGAAAGGCAGGTCTGGCTCCTTGGGGTCTGTGGTAGGGGGAGGGAGGCAAGGAGAAAGGCCTGAGACCCCATGCCCTGTGAGTAGTGGGGAGGGAGGAGAGGGTAGGGAGACTGGGCCGTCTGCCTCAGGAAAAGAGAAAGGGAGTATGAGGCCAAGGTGAGGGGCACTGTCAGACGGCAACACGGTGATGGGAATTGACTGAGGGAGGGTCTGCAGCCTTGCTAAGGTCTAGGGGCCTTGAGAGAGTGAGTTGGCAAGCAAACATGGCCTGGTTGGCGACAGGAGCCAGTCGTTTCTCTGGCCTGGTCCCTGGTGGCAAGGCTGGTAGAGGTGGGGGTGGAGGTGGGGGAGGGAGTGAGGTGTGAGGACCGTTTCCCTGCTTCTGTTTTCTTTCTTAAAAATCTAGAACTCTTTCAGGGAGGAGTTTTTCCTGAGTGATGTCGCATGCACGAGCTCAGGGGGCTCTGGGATTGAGGAAGGGGTGTAAAGAAGGGGTGGAGCCACCTTGTCCAGGGTGGAGAAGAGTTTGAGTTGGGGGTCAAGGCCAAGCTCTCCTGCCGCACAGCTCAGCTGACTCCTTCCCACAGTGTGGACGAACGTGGAACCTCGCTCTGTGGCCGTGTTCCCCTGGCATTCCTTAGTCCCCTTCCTGGCCCCCAGCCAGCCTGACCCCTCCGTGCAGCCAAGTGAGGCCCAGCAACCTGCTAGCCACCTAGTGGCCTCCAACCAGAGCAAAGGTGAGGGCTGGGAGGCTCTGGGAAGGCATGGGGATGGGGTCGAGATGGCCCGGGAGCCCTCTGACCTGCCTGCCGCTCTGCCCCCAGAGCCTGCTGAGTCGGCAGCTGTTGCTCACGAGCAGCCACCAGGCGGGACGGGGAATGCTGACCCCGGGCGGCCCCCTGGAGCTACATGCCCTGAGAGCCCAGGGCCCGGACCCCCCCACACTTTGGGGGTGGTGGAACCTGGAAAGGGCCCCCTTCCCACGACGGAGGAGGAGGCCCCTGGTCCTCCAGGAGAGCCCCGGCTGGACAGTGAGACAGAGAGTGACCACGACGATGCGTGAGTGCCCTGAGGCTTGGGACTGGGGAGGAGGGTGGAGTGGCCAGAGACATGGCTCTCACTGCCCTGCCGCTCCCGCCACAGCTTCCTCTCCATCATGTCTCCTGAGATCCAGTTGCCTCTGCCGCCTGGGAAACGCCGGACGCAGTCCCTCAGCGCCCTGCCCAAGGAACGAGACTCATCTTCAGAGAAGGATGGACGCAGCCCCAACAAGGTGCCTCATCTCCACCTGTCCCCAGCCCACCCTGTGGCCGCCCAAGCCCGTCTCCCCAGTCCTAACCTTCCTGCTCGGGCCTGCGTCTACTGCAGAGGGAGAAGGACCATATCCGGCGGCCCATGAATGCCTTCATGATCTTCAGCAAGCGGCACCGGGCCCTGGTCCACCAGCGTCACCCCAACCAGGACAACCGGACCGTCAGTAAGATCCTGGGCGAGTGGTGGTACGCTCTGGGGCCCAAGGAGAAGCAGAAGTACCACGACCTGGCCTTCCAGGTAACTCCGCCTCCTCTCAGCTGCTCGGCTTCCTCTGGCAGGGTGGGTGAGTGAAGGGTCTCCCTGCCCTCTCCTGCCAGGTGAAAGAGGCCCACTTTAAGGCCCACCCAGACTGGAAGTGGTGCAACAAGGACCGGAAGAAGTCCAGCTCAGAGGCCAAGCCTACAAGCCTGGGGCTGGCAGGGGGGCACAAGGAGCCAAGGGAGCGGAGCATGTCGGAGACAGGCACTGCCGCTGCCCCTGGAGGTTAGTGAGCCCTTTGGCTCTTCTGCCCTGACACCGACCTCCCCTTTGCTTGCTCACCCCCTTCCCCAGAAGCTCTTCTCAGCTTTACCTCTTTTATCGGAGGACCCTTACTCACAAAGGAACTGGTGCTTATCACTTGTGAAGGGGTCAGGGAGGTCCAAATAGATAAGGTTTCTGAGTAGAAGTCTTATTGTCAAGTGCCATTTGCTGAGCATTTACTATGACAGGCAGCAAGAGGAGCATAATCTTCAGTATTCAGAAGCGTGCCTAACCTTGCAGGTGTGAGGAAACGGGTTAGAGAGAAAAGAGCACTGGCGTGAAGTCGCTAAAAAACTAGAAAGTAGCAAAGGTTGAATTTAAACCCCAGCTCATCTGGCTCTCAAGACCACAGTTGGAAGCCCCTCGTTGGCTGCTTCTACTGACTGAGGGTGTTCAGTGTGCCCGGCACCATTCTGAGGCGCTTCTCTGGAGTGATCCTGTGGGTTTGGGCCCACGACTCTGTGAGGGAGGAGACGTTCCTTTTTCTCTGAGATGAGGGAGTAGAGGCTCAGATAGTCCAGCAGTTATTAGTTAGGCAACGCCACACATACCTGTCTCCAGGCTTTCACGCTTTCAGAAAGGCTGCCTCCCAGGGAGCAGTGGGCTTGCTCCTCGCAACCCAAGAGGGCAGGAACCAGGGGAAATGCTGGCCTGGTGGGTGGTAGCTCTTTTCTGCCAGGTGGCCCAGGAAGTCCAACCTGCTTCTGCCTGGTATCTAGAAATATCTGTGGATGGCTTGGCCAGCCTGGGCACTGGGAGGAGGCTTCCTGACTGCGACACTTTTTTCTTTCCACCCTACAGTGTCCTCGGAGCTCCTGTCCGTCACAGCCCAGACGCTCTTGAGCTCGGACACCAAGGCTCCGGGGAGCAGCTCCTGTGGGGCAGAACGTCTGCACACAGTCGGCGGACCTGGCTCAGCCCGGCCCCGAGCCTTCTCCCACAGCGGGGTCCACAGCCTGGATGGCGGGGAAGTAGACAGCCAGGCACTACAGGAACTGACTCAGGTCTGGAGTGCAGGCCATGGGGGTAGGGGCGATGTGCAGGGAGGGCTGACCACGGTGACAGCACTGGCTGAACTCTCCCTGCACTTCTCCTGCAGATGGTGTCTGGCCCTGCATCCTACTCTGGCCCAAAGCCTTCCACCCAGTATGGGGCTCCAGGCCCCTTTGCGGCCCCCGGTGAGGGAGGCACTCTGGCAGCCAGTGGGCGGCCCCCACTGCTGCCCACCCGGGCCTCCCGTTCCCAGCGTGCAGCCAGTGAGGACATGACCAGTGACGAGGAACGCATGGTCATCTGTGAGGAGGAAGGGGATGATGATGTCATTGGTAAGCAGTTGCAGGGCCCGGAATCCTATGCAGGGAAGCAGCTGGCTAAGGTTTGGAGGGTGGGCGGAGATTTGGTCCAGGCCCTTAGGCCCCTTCCTTTTCTTCCCTTCCATGTTCGTGTGTGATTGCGGGCATGTTCAGTTCAGGCCCTACTGAGTAAGCCCAGCCCTGCCCGCAAGAAGCCCCAAGCCAGACAGGAAGCCGGGAGGACACGGGCATGGCCGGGCCATTGGACACAGTATTAGGTGCTGTTACCAGTGTGCTCTTAGGGTCTGCTGGCGGGCAGGTGGGCAGAGCATTCCTGGACAACACTTGGAACAACACTTGTTCCTGGGGAGGAACAGCATTCCTGGACAGCACTTAACTGCTGACTCGGGGCAGAGCCGAGGCCAGAGCCAGGCTCCACACTGTTCCTCCTGGGCAGCCCTGCACCCAGCCCTTTACCAGCACTGTTCCCTCTGCTCTCTCAGCTGACGATGGCTTCAGCACCACTGACATTGACCTCAAGTGCAAGGAGCGGGTGACCGACAGCGAGAGCGGAGACAGCTCTGGGGAGGACCCAGAGGGCAGCAAGGTGAGAGCTTGGGACTCGCTGCTGTCTGGTCTCACGTATCCTGGGAAGTGGGGGGAATGTTAACTTCTCTGTACGTTGACAGAGGGGGAGATTAAGGCGCAGAGAGGGTGAGCTACTTGCTTCGTGGGGAACTGGGTCTCAGCCTGGATGAGTGGAGGCCTTCGGCTGGCCTGGTTGCCAGGCGGGACGGGGAGGTTGGGATGGGCAGGATGGGCAGGGTGTGGGTATCCAGGCTCCCTTGACATGCTTGTGTCTCCCTTCTCCTGCCACTCAGGGATTTGGTCGGAAGGTGTTCTCGCCTGTGATCCGTTCCTCCTTTACTCACTGCCGTCCATCGCTGGACCCTGAGCCCCCAGGGCCCCCAGATCCACCTGCCGGCTTTGGCAAAGGCTACGGGCCCACCCCATCCTCCTCATCCTCGCCTGCCTCCTCCTCGGCCTCAGCAGCCACCTCCTTCCCGCTGGGCTCAGGGACCTTCAAGGCCCAGGAGTCAGGTCAGGGCAGCACAACAGGTCCCCTACGGCCCCCACCCCCTGGAACTGGGGGCCCAGCAACGCCTAAGGCCACCCGGTTTCTCCCCACGGATCCTGCCACCTTCCGGCGCAAGAGACCTGAAAGCGTGGGGGGCCTGGAGCCACCAGGCCCCTCAGTCATTGCGGCACCTCCCAGCGGGGGAGGAAGTGTTCTGCAGACACTGGTCCTGCCCTCAAACAAGGAGGAACGGGAGGGCAGCGGAGCTCGCATGCCCTCGGCCCCAGCCCCGTCGCTGGCCTATGGGGCCCCAGCAGCCCCCCTGTCCCGCCCGGCCGCCACCATGGTCACCAATGTGGTGCGGCCTGTCAGCAGCACTCCTGTGCCCATCGCCTCTAAGCCTTTCCCCACTTCTGGCCGGGCAGAAGCGTCTCCAAATGACACGGCCGGTGCCAGGACTGAGACAGTCGCTGGGTCCCGGGCGCCTGGGGGCTCCCCACTGGGCGTCAGCTTAGTGTATTCAGACAAGAAGTCGGGAGCAGCCACCTCAACAGCCTCACATCTGGTGGCTGGACCCCTACTGGGCACTGTGGGGAAGGCGCCTGCCACTGTCACCAACCTGCTGGTGGGCGCCCCGGGCTATGGGGCCCCAGCGCCCCCAGCTGTCCAGTTCATTGCCCAGGGGGGCCCTGGCAGCGGGACGGCTGCGGGCTCAGGAGCAGGTGCTGGGAGTGGGCCCAATGGTCCAATGCCCCTGGGCATCCTGCAGCCAGGTCCCCTGGGCAAGGCTGGGGGAATCACCCAGGTGCAGTATATTCTGCCCACGCTGCCCCAGCAACTTCAAGTGGCGCCTGCCCCAGCACCAGCCCCTGGGACCAAGGCAGCGGCTCCCAGCGGCCCTGCACCCACCACCAGCATCCGTTTCACCCTCCCGCCGGGCACCTCCACCAACGGCAAAGTCCTGGCTGCCACCGCACCCACTCCTGGCATCCCCATCCTGCAGTCCGTACCCTCCGCCCCGCCCCCGAAAGGTGAGGCCTGGGCTGGGCAGCATACAGAGAGGGTCCACAGGCTTATTCAACTCCTTTGTAACCACCTGCTCCCTTGTCTCTCAACTTGCAGCCCAGTCAGTTTCTCCTGTGCAGGCCCCGCCCCCGGGTGGCTCAGCCCAGCTGCTACCTGGGAAGGTACTAGTGCCCTTGGCCACCCCTAGCATGTCAGTGCGGGGAGGAGGGGCCGGCCAGCCGCTGCCCCTGGTGAGCCCACCCTTCTCAGTACCTGTGCAGAACGGTGCTCAGCCACCCAGCAAGGTAAGGGCACCTTGGTGGTGGCCCGCCTGTTTCTTATTCTTCTCTTCCTGGGCGTTAGCCTCTATGTCCCGTGGTTTCTGCGTCTGTCGTTCAGTCTTCTCCTTTTCTCCCTTTTTGTCTCTTGGTCTCTGTCTTGCTCGACATCTGTGCATATCTTGATTCTGCCCTCCGTGTTTGTACCTTGTCCCTTCTCTGTGTTTCCTATCTGTCGTTGTCTTCTTTGCTTTCGTTTCTCCCTTCCCGTCCCCATCCCAATTTCTCTGTCCCGTGTCTCTGCTGAGGTCCAGCCTCCGAGGTCTTGGTCCTCCCCTGCCTCACTCTGGGTCCCCAGCTCACCTCAGCCTGTGGTGCCCTTGCCCACAGATCATCCAGCTAACTCCGGTGCCTGTGAGCACACCCAGCGGCCTGGTGCCGCCCCTCAGCCCGGCCACGCTCCCCGGACCCGCCTCTCAGCCTCAGAAGGTTCTGCTGCCCTCCTCCACCAGGTAATGGCAGTTGAGCCCTCATCTGGAGGTGAGTGCAGGGAAGGGATTAGGTGGGGCCAGCTCACCTACACCTTCCTCTTTCCTCTCCCTGCGGCAGGATCACCTACGTGCAGTCAGCAGGCGGGCATGCGCTGCCCCTGGGTACCAGTCCTGCCTCCAGTCAGGCTGGAACAGTCACCTCGTACGGACCCACGAGCTCAGTAGCCCTAGGCTTCACCTCGCTGGGGCCCAGCGGCCCCGCCTTCGTGCAGCCCCTGCTTTCAGGTTAGGGGTGGCCTGGCAGGCAGCTGGGGACCAAGGGTGGGGCTGAGGCAGCTCCGGCCCTAACTCGGTCCCCTGCCTCTCCTCTGTCTTTCTCTCTGCAGGCCAAGCCCCATTGCTGGCTCCTGGCCAGGTGGGCGTGTCACCCGTGCCCAGCCCCCAGCTGCCTCCCACCTGCGCAGCCCCCAGTGGTCCCGTCATCACAGCGTTTTACCCTGGCAGCCCCGTACCCACCTCCTCAGCACCCCTGGCCCAGCCATCCCAGGCTCCCCCAGGCCTGGTCTACACCGTGGCCACCAACACCACCCCACCTGCTGCCACCATCCTGCCCAAGGGCCCACCGGCCCCCGCCACTGCCACCCCGGCCCCTACCAGCCCTTTTCCTAGTGCCACAGGTGGGTGCCGGGCCAACCGAGGGTGGGGTGAGTGGGGAGACCCAGGGGATGGGCTCTAGTCAGGCCTGGCTCAGCAAATACTCTCTTTACCAGCAGGCTCCATGACCTACAGTTTAGTGGCCCCCAAGGCCCAGCGGCCCACCCCCAAGGCCCCCCAGAAAGTGAAGGCGGCCATCGCCAGCATTCCTGTGGGCTCCTTTGAGGCAGGTGCCCCTGGGCGGCCAGGCCCTGCGTCCCGGCAGCCGTTGGAGCCCGGCCCAGCTCGTGAGCCCCCTGCATCTGAGTCAGAGCTTGAGGGGCGGCCAACAACACCAGCCCCTCCGCTGCCCCCAGAGACCTGGGCTCCCCCGGCCCGGAGCAGTCCCCCGCCGCCCCCACCTGCTGAGGAGCGGACCAGTGCCAAGGGCCCTGAGACCATGGTGAGTGTCCAGCAGGCCTGGGGGTTCCCTGCTGCTGGGCTTGGCCCCTCAGTCCCCTGCCTGCCCTTCTGTTCCACCCCTCTTCCGTCCCTGTCCAAACTGTGCCCTTGTGGGTCCTCCTCTGTCCTCCTGCCTATCTGTCTGCATGACTGGGTCTTCCCCATGGCTCTGTGTCTTGGCCGTCAGCATTCATCTTTTGTATTTCTGGGTCTTGCCCAGGTGAGTCTGAACCCAGTGTCCTCCATCTCCCTGCCATCCTCACCCCAGGCCAGCAAATTCCCCAGCTCATCTTCAGACTGGCGTGTCCCCGGGCTGGGCCTGGAGAGCCGAGGGGAGCCTCCCACCCCTCCCAGCCCGGCCCCGGCTCCAGCCCCAGCCCCTGGTAGCAGCGGCAGCAGCAGTGAGGGCAGCAGTGGGAGGGCAGCTGGGGACACCCCCGAGCGCAAGGAGGCGGCTAGTGTCGGCAAGAAGGTCAAGGTGCGGCCCCCGCCCCTGAAGAAGACCTTTGACTCTGTGGACAAGTGAGCATGGGCTGGGGGACTTGGAGTGTGTGGGTTGGTGGCAGAGGGGGCAGCTGCAGGCTGGGGCAGAGGAGGTGACCCTGCCCGCTCTCCAGCAGGGTCCTGTCGGAGGTGGACTTCGAAGAGCGCTTTGCTGAGCTGCCCGAGTTTCGGCCTGAGGAGGTGTTGCCCTCGCCCACCCTGCAGTCTCTGGCCACCTCACCCCGGGCCATCCTGGGCTCCTACCGCAAGAAGAGGAAGAACTCCACTGGTAGGCGAGCGCAAGGCACCCAGGGTAGGTGGGACAGACTGGGGCCATCTCCACTGAGCCTGCTTCTGTTTGACCAGACCTGGACTCAGCCCCCGAGGACCCCACCTCGCCCAAGCGTAAGATGAGGAGACGCTCCAGTTGCAGCTCGGAGCCCAACACCCCCAAGAGTGCCAAGTGCGAGGGGGACATCTTCACTTTTGACCGTACAGGTGCCGGTGTGGTGGCAGGCAGAGCTACGGGGGTCCTAGGGCCTCCAAGGGGGGTGGGGGTCCCAGGAACGGGGTTAAAGATGGGAGAGGTGGGGTGGGTGTTGCTGAGAGGAAGGACAGCAGGTCAAGGGTGGGTTCTGATATTCAACAGGTCCCTAAGTTGGTACGTGACCTTGGGTGGGTTCCATCTCTAAACCCCACTGTGAAATAGAATTCAGTGAGGGCGGAGTGGCCCCTCGGACAGTGGTGGAGGGCCAGGCTGCTGCGGAGGCTCGACTGTGCTCCCTGCGCTGCTCCCAGGTACAGAAGCTGAGGATGTGCTCGGGGAGCTGGAATACGAGAAGGTGCCCTACTCGTCGTTGCGGCGCACCCTGGACCAGCGCCGGGCCCTCGTCATGCAGCTCTTCCAGGACCATGGCTTCTTCCCATCAGGTAAGCAGGTGCGGAGTCTTGGGGGGCACTTGGAGGGGGCCTACCCACTCATCTCACCCTGCCCTCCGCACCACCCTTCTGTCCGCAGCCCAGGCCACGGCAGCCTTCCAGGCCCGCTATGCAGACATCTTCCCCTCTAAGGTCTGTCTGCAGCTGAAGATCCGTGAGGTGCGCCAGAAGATCATGCAGGCGGCCACTCCCACGGAGCAGCCCCCGGGAGCCGAGGCCCCCCTCCCTGGACCGCCCCCCACTGTCACTGCTGCTGCCCCTGTCCCCACTCCCAGCCCTGCTGGGGGCCCTGACCCCACCTCACCTGGCTCGGACTCTGGCACGGCCCCGGCTGCCCCGCCATTGCCTCCGCCCCCAGAGCCGGGGCCCGGACAGCCTGGCTGGGAGGGGCCCCCCCAACCCTCACCACCCCCCTCTGGTCCCTCCACAGCTGCCACAGGCAGGTGAGGGGCTCCTGAGAAGACCCCAGACCCACAGTACTCCCCTCAGGACACGGACAGTATGTAGGTGGCAGGAATGGGGGGGCAGGATGGTTACCTCCTCCCCAGCAAAGCCATTGCGTCCTTTCCAGTTTGGGACGGAATGAGGCCTGCTCCTCTTGTCTATCCCCCTCCCCCCACAGCTCCCTCCCTGTGATGGGGGGCAGCTGAGGGGAAGCAGGGGGCACAGTCTCCCTTCACCGAGCCCCTGTACATAACCTGGAGTGTGTTACCTTCAGACCTTTTCACTTGTACTTTATGCAAAATGGCTCGTGTGAGGGCTGCAAGCTGGAGGGTAGTGTGGGCCTAGGGCCACAGCGAGGCGCCTGTGGAGTAGGGGGAGTTCATGTACCCCTTTTTTCCCCAGAGGGGCTGGACTCAGGTTAGTTTGGGGGTGGGGGCTCCTGCACTTTGCCACAGGCACGGGGAGGGTTCTCTCTCCCCACCCCCTCTGCCCTCCCAGCTTGGGTTGTACTTTCTAAGAAGGTGATTCCCCCACCCTGTCCCCATCCCCAGAACAAAACATGTTGATCATGTGCAATATTTCTTACTGTGCTGAGAAGCCGCAATGGCCGAGATTAAAGCTGTTTAACACACCTGTGTGGCTGCCTGCTCGGAAGGGAGAAGGGATGTTGGCCGTACCAGTCCGCCCCCCAGCTGGCAGTGGAGCTGGACTTCTCCCCCTAACCACCGTGAGGTGGGGGGTGCGATTCCAGGACCGTCCCTTCCCTACATCAGGGGGACGTGGTGGGCAGAGTCAAGATGCCTGTTAAGCCGTCTAACACGCACAAGCTCGGGAAGGCCCGTGATGTGGTACTACAAGAAGAGCAGTTCACCTCTGACGTTCCAGCTGAACGAGAGAGGTCTGAGCTAGGGGTGGCACTGGGTGGGGAGGCCAGTCAGCCCAGAGTACCACGCTGTCCCCAGTGACCCCTGCTGCCCTTGTGTGGACTGAACCAGCACTGCAGCCAGGCCAGAAGGAACCTCTCCTGGTTTACGCCTCTGTCACAGCCTGTGGACAGTGCTTCTCTGGAGAGAAAAATACCCATATGCTGTGTGGAGGGATGACTGCTAGGGGTGGGAAGGTCAGGAAGCTTCCACAGGAAGTCACATTTAAGCTAGAACCAGAGCACCAGAAGTTCCAGTCAGGGGGAAGAGCATGTGCAGATTGGAGGGCAGCTCTGAGTGGGCTTTGACCGTTGGGTCACCCAGAATTCTTGCTTGACCATGATCCTATAGGGCCATGTTAGAAAACCAGTTTCACTTCGTGTTGTACTGATTGGTCGTGCCTGCCTGGAGCACCACTGTGATGACAGAAATCTGCCTGACTCTACAAGAGCCAGAGCATCTTGATGGATTGGTGCGGCCTGCCTTGGGCAGAGATGCAGGGTCACAGACATTGGAGTTGAGATTCAGGTACCCACACGGGATTGGCCATAAAGCAGAGAATGGGAGACTGAAGAATGAAAATTTAATGTTGCAGGAAGGCAGATGCTTAGGGTGTGGGTTCTGGCAGGGGAGCACTACCCTGTCCCTGGTCTTGGGCGAGCAGACGCAGAAGCAGGGAGTGCAGGGTCCGGCAAACAGGTGTGTACCCCAGCCGGCTGAGATGCAGGTAATCATACATGTCATGGTGACTTATGGTACCATCTGAATGCACAAAGCCAGGGTCTGCATCCAGGAAGTGCGCCCGTGGGTGGCCAGCCAGTGCTGCCCGTACCAGCTCATTCACCTGTCGGTTTTTCTCGCGAAGTGGGTTGGGGTGCTGGCCCCGAGGAAGCAGGCCCTGAGGAAGGCAAGAAGAGTTGTGAGGAGGCATCCTACCAGCCTCTGGGTATCCTGTTCCCTGTGCCAAACTGTCCCCCACCCCCCATCAGTAAGTCCCCAGCTGCAGAATACACTAGGGATGGGAAGATGATGGTCTGAGACCTTATTCTAGAAGTGAGACCTTCTAGAAGTGATGGAGGCAAGATTAACCCTGGGAATGCCTGACAACTTTTGGCTATTTAAGTGTCTTGAATTTCTCAACACCCTGAGAATCTCTAGCAGTCTCTTGGGCAAAAGGGGTTAACTGGTCCCTGAACATGTCCTTAACCACAGCCCCTCTGATGGGTGTAGCAAGCTTCAACATGAGATTCTGCCTTCAACCACTGCTCTGTGCTAAGCTGCCCAGAACCGTGCAGCTGTGGCTACACGTGAAGGGGTCCCAGAACACTGCCATTCTTCTTTCCCCACCCTCTCACTCTCTCACCAGCACCACGACCCGGGCCTGGGGCTGCCGCTGGTTCACCAGTTGCACGATGGCCTTGATGCCTCCAGCCACCTGCTCTGCGGTGTGCCCGTGGTTATTGGTACCCACCCAGACCACCACAATCTGTGGAAAGAGAGGCATGAAGCAGTGGTGAGGGGGCAGGCTAAGGGTGCTCTAGCTGCCCACCCAAGCCCTGCTCACCTTGGGCCGGATGTGTTCCAGCTCCCCGTTCTCCAGACGCCACAGCACGTGCTGCGTGCTGTCACCGCCAATGCCAAAGTTAAGTGCATGAAGAGGGGAAAAGAGCTCCCGCCAGATCTGTGGGCAAGAAGTGGTGTGGGCACAGGGGCACTGTCAGCATGGACCACCACTCTCTATCCAAAGGTTAACCAAATGTCATCATGGAAGAGCCTTGCTTTACGGAAGCAGTCTGGTTAAATCTCACCTTGAGCAAACCCCAATATGGTCAAACCTCACTTTACGCAAACCCATTATAGTCTCACTTCCACAAAACTCCATGGAAGCAGGACTCCCTTCACGGAAGCCTATTCTACTTGAGCCAGGCATCGAACCAACAGCATTCCAGTTGAACCTCACTTTGAGGAAAGCCATGGTTTAACGTCGCTTAATGGAAAGATATCATAATTGAGCCCCCTTAGTAGAGACCTATTACCGTTGACCTTCACTTTGTGGAAATAACTATAGCTCTGTGGAAATCCATTAGGGCTGGGCGCTAGTTTAAGCAAACAAAGAGCCTCATCCTAGGCAGTCTCGCACGAAGCCTCATTTTAAGTCTCACTATACACAGACCCAGTACGACAAAGCCAGGACACACACTTCCTTCTCAGTAGAATGTGGCACATTATACTGAGATTCTGGGTGCCCGGCATTACCTGAGGCTATTTCGGGTACCCCATACACCGCCTGGTCTGGGCTCTGGTCCAGGTCTGTCATTGAGGGCACAGGCCTGGGTGGGGCAGGAAGAGAGGGACGGGCCTCACCTCGCACTGGTGCATTAGCTGGACTAAGGAGTCCCCGATGAAGACGACTTCGGGTTCTTTATCTTTGCTGTCGGCTACGAACCGATGGTGCTTTGGGGACGTAAAGGGGGAGTCAATGGCACGCGCGCTGCTGGGCCCGCCCCGCCCCGCTTCCTTAGGCGGCACCACGCCAACTGCCCTCAGTTTCCCAATCTCGTAATGAGAGCGGCGCAAACCAGCTACTCTCTCAGAGCCTTCCCCCCCATCCCCCGCCCCCAGCCCCGGACTCCAGAGTATCGCGGGCGGGGTCGCTCACCAGGGACATCCAGCGCCCGTCGCCCTGCACGTCCTGCACCGGCGTGGGCTTGCTGGCTGGGTTCTCTTCTCCACTCATCTTGGCGCCGCGGCTCCAGCAGGACGAGCGAGCGCGGTCAGCCGGGGAGTGTTCCTGAAGGAGGCGGCGCCGCCACGCCCACCCCTACCCCTCAGGCAACAATGGACTGTCCCGAAGCCCGCACTCTAGCGGAGGGCGCGGCCGATCCCGGGCGCCGCCTCCTCTCCGGGGCGGAAACCTTCACTTAGAGGAATTGGCCTTGCTTCCCCCACGGCGGCCGCGCAGTGGGCTCGTCCGGCGCTTCCTGCCCGGGCCGCTCACTCTCCGGCAGCGGCGGCGGCACGGGGCGTGGGGGGAGGCGAGACCATCCGGCACCCGTGGAGGGGAGGAGGGAGAAACCACCCTACCGTGAAAGCAGAGTGGGGAAAATCTAGCGCCCTTCCTCGTGGGAAGAAACCATTTGCTGTAGGGCGAGAAATGTGGGGAAGGAACCACCTACTGTGTGTGGGGGTGTGTGTCTGTGTGTCTCATTCACGTGGTGGTAGGGGAGTGAGTGGACGAGTCCATGCTTGGATCTTTGAGGGGGTGGCTCAAACGCACCTGGCAAGGAAGGGACGCTCCCATTTTCTTCTGACGTGGGGGAGAGAAAAGGAGGATGGAAATGTGAAAATTAGAGGCTCAGCTGTAAGGAGACACTCACGCCAAGGCAGTGCCAGGACTTTAGTGAGCCTATCTGCTCATGGGCCTCCCCTGCTCAAATTATGCCAGTTTTTGTGGCATAATTTCTAAACTATATGTCTTTGCATTACAGACATTACCCTGCAAAGAGGGTAGTAGAAGATGCAGAAAGATAAAGGAAATTAGAGATGCTGCAAGGCCCAAGTCCAGCCTGGAGCCCCTCCCGCGCAGCTCATCTTACAGATCTGTGGCCTCTGCTCCCCTCCCTAAACCTATGGCTGACCAACAACTTCAGTTGGGTGTGTCTGAGCTCCAAAACCATCCACAGCCAAGGCCACCTAAGGTCGCTGCCCCCCACCTCCTGCCCCAAATTAATCTCAGTCCTCAAGTCTTCCCAGATCTCCCTGTTCTGGGGGACCAGGTGGGGGTCCCACACCACCCTCAAAGTCCTGCTCATATTCCTGTAGCTCCACTCCCAGATGGGATCTTCCTATCTATTCATTCCTTCTAGGTAGGTTGATACTGAGATACAGAGATGAATCTTATTTATTGTGTTTGTGTTTTGCCTCAATCCACTTGCCTGGAACAGGGCCTGACTCACAGTATTAATACCAAGTACTATCTATGGCTGTTCACAAGTACTTGCTGAATGAGTATTAAAGGAATGGGTCAGATCCTGGCCTTGTCCCAGCGTGTTGGGGGAGGTAGATCCAGACACAAAGCTGAGGGAGCGATCAAGGTTGTGATTAAGGAATGCACGGGGGACCTCTGTGGGAGAAGAAAGAGAAGGACTCAGGGTGAGGGATTTCCTAGAAGGAGTAGTATCTAAGGAGTTCGGCTTTGAAAGATAGTGAAGGTTGGGCAAGCAACATTACCAGGTAATACAGAATATAGCTTATTAGGGTATAGGGAATACCCTGGCATACCTTGATTTTGGTGGCCTAGTGGTTAGGATTCTGGGCTTTCACTGCTGTGGGCCGGGGTCCAATCCCTGGTCAGGAAACTGAGATCCCGCAAGCCACGCGGCCAAAAAAAAAAAAAAAAGTCTGAGGGGACAAGTGTAGTGAGAAACAAAATTTACAGGCATCCATTCACCAAGCGCTGTTTTCAAATTGTATGTTGGCTCATTTCATACTTACAGCAGTTATAAGAAGGAGAAGATACCAACTCCATTTTACAGATTAGGAAACTGAAGCTCTGAGCAGTTACATACTTTTCCGAGGTCACAGAGCTCAAATGTGCCTGGGCATTTGAACCTAGGTAGTGTAGGTCTGGAGCCTAGCTCTAAATGACGACACTATACTGACTCTCTAGGGATAAAGCCTGTGACTGCTTGGAGCCTGGCTGTGTGTAGGGCTACCGTAGCCCTTCTCCCTCTTGGCTTCGCCTATATCTCCAAGCTCCAGAGAGAAAGTCCGCGATAGATGTATAAACCAATCAGCATTGAGGAAGGGGGCGGGCCTAGTGGACCTCACAGCCAATTGGTGGATAGGAGGTGCCTAAGGACAAATGAAAGAGGTTTCCGAATGTGAGGTCGGGAGGGGCGGGGCTATAACCTGCGCTCTGGGCAGCTGGCACGTGCCCCTGGGCCTGTGCCTCTTGGGGTGGGGGTGGGGAGCCAAAGGGCGTGGGAGGGGCACGCGCATGCGTGCTTGCACGAGGCCCTGTGTGAGACCCGGAAGAGTATCAGGCACGTTGAGAGCTAGGGTCACCGCGGAAAATAAGCCATTGTACCCCACAGCCACGTGGAGTGGGCGGGTGTGGGGGGCGGGGTTCGTTGGGGACAGGAGAAGGTGAGGGGCCCTTCCCCTTCCCTGCCCCCACCAACTGTACTCCCTTCCCTACCTCATCTGCCCCACGCAGCCTTGTTTCCTACCCCGTTCTATGACCAGGCCCCAGTCCCTGATAGCTCCTCTGTTGCCCTTTCTGTCCTCCCGAGTTATTCTCTGTTTCTCCAACTTCCATTTTCTTTCCTGCCTTTCTCTCTCTACCATCTCTCTCCACTTTCTACATTCTCCAGTACCTCCTTTACCCCTGGATTTCTCGTCTGTCCAAAGTCCCTTTCTGGTTCACCAGATCCCGCCAATATCATGATCCCTTTCCCATCCCCCATTTTTTAGCTATTTCTTCATATCCCTGTTCTCTCTAACCCTTTCTCTATCCCCTGATAAATCTTCCCGTTCAGCATGACTCCCTTGACCTCATCCTACTCCTATGACCCTGCTTTTTTTTCTGACCTTACCCTGACCAAGCCTTTTCCAGTTGCTCTCTACCAATCCCTTTGTCTCATCTTGTGTCTCTAAATAGTACTCCCAGCACACCCCAAACCATCTCTTCTCACTACTCACTTCTAGGTCTTTGAGTTATCTGCATGCTGATGACCACCCTGTCTTTTTTTTTTTTTTTTTAATTTTATTTATTTATTTATTTTTGTCTGCGTTGGGTCTTCTTTGCTACGTGCGGGCTTTCTCTAGTTGTGGCGAGCGGGGGCTACTCTTGGTTACGGTGCACAGGCTTCTCATTGCGGTGGCTTCTCTCCTTGCGGAGCACGGGCTCTAGGTGCGCGGGCTTCAGTAGTTGTGGCACATGGGCTTAGTTGCTCCACGGCATGTGGGATCTTCCCGCACCAGGGCTCGAACCCGTGTCCCCTGCATTGGCAGGCGGATTCTTAACCACTGCGCCACCAGCGAAGCCCAACCACCCTGTCTTTTATCTTCCAGGGCACCATGGACCCCAGGGGGCCAGCCCTCAAGCCTTTCCAGCAGCCTGAGAAACCTGGTCGTGTCCGCCGTCGGAAGACCAGGCGGGAGCGTAACGAGGCCCTGGTGGGCAGTCGCCGGTCATTGGCCCATCAGGATCCTGCCGTGGCCAGTCGGGATCCACATGTGGTTCTCCGGAATTCTGTGGCGCCTGCTGCCCCCAAGCTCGTGGTCATAACCCAGGGGCGCCTGAGCCGGGAGCACCGGGGTCTCTTCAGCCACGAGGTGAAATCTCTGGACGTGGCACGGCTGCTTAGCAGTGGGTCCCTAGAGTCAGGCACCCCTGTACTCCCCACCAAGTCCTCCCCAAGCCCAGGCAGGGCCCAAGAACCAGCCCCACCGTCAAGGGGCAAGGAAAACCAAGTGCCTGGAGCCTCGGGCCCAGGCCCACCCAGTCCCCCCCAGCTCCCTGGCTTGGGGCAGCTGCTGGGGGAGCTGCAATGCCAGCTGATTCTGCCACAGGCCTTCCCCAGGAGGAACCTAGTACAAGAGGCCAGGGATGCCATCGTGGGCACCTTACAGGCCTGCCATGGCTGTGTGCCTGACCTTAGTCTGGTGCTCCGGGGCTGCCAGCCACACTTGCCAGGTGAGCTCACCTCCTGCCCCCTGAGCTTCCTTTTCTTTTGTCTGCTCTATCTCAGCTGTACCCCGTGCTTCTTTCCTCTGTGCCAGGGACCAAGCCTAGGGGCCCTGAGAGACAAAGGATGACATCCTCCTGGATCAACAGCCCTGAGGAGGCCCCAGGGGAGGGGAGGCAGAGGAGGCGAGAGGGGACAAAGGAGCTCACCTTTGCCGTGCCTCACACCTCCGGCACTCCTACTGTGTACCCGGTGAACCTGGCACCACCTAAAGGTCCCTGGCCACCCGCATTGTCCTCGTTGCCTTCGCCATCTGGGGCGGCCTGCGGCCCCCCAACAGCCTTTGATCTGCTGAAAAGCATCTGGCTGGTAGACACACCTCCCCCTCCCCGGCCCTGGGGGATTGGCCCGCCACAACCCCTGCCTCAGCCACCATCACCCTTGTTGTCCCGAACCTCTGCCCTGGACTGGAGCCCCAGCCCCCCTGCCCCACTGCCCAGCCTCTCCTGGGTGGTGGCCCGGAGCAGCCCAGAGGCCTGGTGCTTTCCACCCATGAGGCTGTACTGAGCAGGCTGAGGCTGGGTTGGGGGAAGGAATCCCGTACTCTGATCACTTCAATAAAGTACCTTCCTCATGATCCTCTTGGTTTTTAGTGAGTGGCTGGCCCAGGAGAGCAGCTTTTCCTAGCTCTGAGTTCTGGGTCCAGGGTGGAGGGGAAGGTACTGTCACTTGTCGCCTTCCTAAGGCCCAGGGGCCTTCAGTCAGTCTAACACATCCACCTACTGAGGCCAACTATGTGTTCAACTCTGAGCTCTGATAATGCTGGGGCTCCAGAGTGAGTGAGACTGAGGCTGTGTCCCCAGGGGACTCCCAGTACAGTGGTGAACACAGACAGTTTCAGCCCTAGTGGTTGCATCTGGGAGAGAGAGAGGTGCAGGGGCTGAGGGAGTCCAAGGAGGGAGTCATGACTGCCCTGCTGATGAGGGAGTTGATATAAGACCCTTGTATTTTTTAAGTTTGGTAGAAACTTGCTAGTAGAGAAGGAAAAGAATATTTCAGGCAATCTAGAAATGCTCTTCTGTGGAACAGCATGTGCAAGGCCTGGTGGAGGGCAAATAGGGGATGTGGGACCATTTTCATTCACCCTATATCCCTAGGCCATGCTGGGATCTAGAGTGAGTCACGTCTGGGCTCTGCCTATGAGAGGCTTCTGGTCTGGTGGGCACAGGAACAGTGTGTGTGCAGAATCCGGGCAGGAATGGCACATGAGGCCTGGATATGGCGACAGACCTTTTTCTTTGGGCTACAGTATATTTAACATTTTAGAATCAGTTATGTACTGTTACAAACCAGTGTGCTTGATTTGAAAAAAAAAAATTCTGGCTTCTCTCTCAAAATAAAAAAAGAAAGGAAAGAGAGAAAGAAAGGAAGGAGAGAAGGCAGGAAGGAGGGAAGGAGGGAGGGAGGGAGAGAGGCGAGGAGAGGGAGGGAAGGAGGAAGGAAAGAAACCTGGCAGCAGACCTACTATCCCTCCTGTTAACAACTGGCTGAAGCCAAGTAGCAGAGGCTCCTTTTTTGTGGGGTCCACACTCTCCTTTGAAAGCATTTCACACATTTACGTTTCCTGCTTGGCCTCCTGACTTAGAAAGTTTTTTAAAATGATATTTTGAGGAGCAGCAGATTTTCTGCAGTGGAGGGGGAGGGATGAAGCTGGAAATGTGTTGGAATCTGATCAGGAAAATGAAGCTGAGGGGCTTGGACTGTACTCTGTAAAGCTTTTCCAGGGCTCCCCATTGCCCACAGGGAAACCATAAAGTCATAACCAGGGTGTAGGGGACTGGACTGGGAGGTCACACAGCTGTGACTTGGCTGAGGTTTTATGGGAAGGAAGTGGCAATGCTGGGATTTGAGCCCAAGCAATTGATTTCAGAGTTTGCTTGTGGGTTTCTCACAATACCACCTCTTCTGCCTCACAGCAGCTGGTTTCAGACCCTGGTAAGCAGTGACAGGGCAGGGTCAGGCAGCAGGATGTAGTGGTTGTGGCTGAAGGCTCTCTGCCACCTCGGAGCTGTGTGACCCAGAACAAGTGGTTTGCCTACTCTGTGCCTCTGTGTCTCTGTAGGCACTTCACAGAGTGCATGGAATTTGTGGTGGTCACAGATGGTGATGGCTGTTATGGGGGCGGGGCTGGGCAGTCAAAGAGCAGTTTGGGGACTAAACTGCGGGGAGGTCAGGACAGAGCTGGGGCCTGGGGGTTGTGGGCCATCCTGAGATGGCAGTCTGGAGGAGGATACTTGGCTTGGGGGAATGTGAGTTCACTTTAGGACACGGGGAGCTGGAGGTACCAAGGAGATTCCCAGAGGGGAGGACTGAGGCTGCGGAGGCGTGGAGAGGACGGGAAAGGGGCGTCCCCTCCCACGGAGATTGGGAAGGGTCCAGGCCGGGTCATCCTGGAGGAGGGGGCAGGGAACGCGGTTCCCGGCGGCCCCTTTAATCGGGGGCGCGCGCCAGCCGGCCCGCGCGCTCTCGCCGCCGTCGCCGGGCCGGAGTGGGAGCCGGAGCGGAGCCCGAGCTGGGGCCGGAGCGGGTGGAATGGAGCCCCCGCGCGCGCCCGCTCTGCGCCGCCTGCTGCTGCCGCCGCTGCTACTTCTGCTGCTGCCACTGCCCCCCCGCGCCCGGGCCAAGTATGTGAGGGGCAACCTCAGCTCCAAGGAGGTGAGCGCGCCGGGCCCTCCCCTGCCACCCGCCGGGCCCCCAAGGGACGAGAGGGAAGGGAGGGGGCAGGTCCCGCCCCGCCCCCTGCCGCCTCTCCCGGGCGGTCTCTGAGTGCTGCGCGGGGGGTGGGGTGGGAGGTGGGCAGGCACAGTGCGGGACTGGGTCTAGGTTGAGGCTGAGGCGGGGGCCATTGGGTCGAGAGGAGACTCGGGGACATTGAGGTCAGAGTTGGGCGAGGAGGGGGGCCGGGTTGGGAGAGTCGGAGTTTGGGGTGGGGGTGGGGGACGCCGAGGTGGTGCTGAAGGGACAGCACTTTCACTGCGCATTGAGCCTGAGTTCACACTCCTGTTCAGGACCAGGAGAGGGCCGTTTGGAATACTCCCCAGCACCTGATGGTCTCTGGGACCACCGTGGGGGCGTGTGTGGATAATTAGAGGAAAGCCAGTGGGACGGTATCCCTGATGCAAGGTGTCCAGGATGGGGATCTGGCCCTCCAGGGTCTTTCTCAGGCACCTGGCAAATGGGAGAAGTGTTTGAAAGGAGGCGAAGAAACTTGGGGGTGGGGGCATCTGAAGGAGGAATCCTGGAACCAAGGTGAAAGGATCACAGAAGAATTTTGGAGGTGACTTGGTCCCCTTATGCTTCTTGGGAAACCAGGTATTCCAGGGTAGGGAAGAAAAGTTGGGGGGGGTGTCTGTGGAGTCGAGAGTTCTCAAGGGACTCAGAAGAGGGTCTGAGTGGGCCCCTTTTCCAGGACTGGGTGTTCCTGACGAGATTTTGCTTCCTCTCGGATTACGGCCGACTGGACTTCCGTTTCCGATACCCTGAGGTGAGCCTTCCCCAAGTACTCACCATGCTAAGGCTGGATGCTCCCTTGGCTTCCCAAGGCAAGGGTTACCCCAGCTCCCTATGCTCCCCCAACCCCCCCAATCTTTGGGTCTGCAGGCCAAGTGCTGTCAGAACATCCTCCTCTATTTCGACGACCCATCCCAGTGGCCAGCCGTGTACAAGGCAGGGGACAAGGTGAAGTCTGTGAGGAGGGTGTAGGGGAGGAGGGATAAGGTCGAAGCTAGCCAAGGAGTGACCATGGCCCTGCCTCCCCTAGGACTGCCTGGCCAAGGAGTCAGTGATCAGGCCAGAGAACAACCAGGTCATCAACCTCACCACCCAGTATGCCTGGTCAGGCTGTCAGGTATGGGCCCAGTCTGGGGGAATGGGCGGGTGCTGGAGGTCAAGGGCCAGGGGGAGGCACAGGCAGGCTTCAGCCTTCTTGCTCCTCCCCAGGTGGTGTCAGAGGAGGGAATACGCTACCTGAGCTGCTCTAGCGGCCGCAGCTTCCGCTCAGTGCGTGAAAGGTGGTGGTACATTGCACTCAGCAAGTGTGGGGTAAGGGGCTGGGCCGGCCACCGGGGCCTGCCTTCTCCTCCTTGCCTTCCTGCCGACCCCCTCCCTGCCCAGGGCCCCCCTTAGGCCTCCACACTCCCCACAGGGAGATGGGCTGCAGCTGGAGTATGAGATGGTCCTCACCAATGGCAAGTCTTTCTGGACACGGCATTTCTCTGCTGATGAGTTTGGTGAGCATATGGGGATCCAGGACCTTTTGTGGGAGCCCAGAGCTGGGAGCCTGTTGAGGGACACCCATCATGACTGCATGGTTTCCTCCTTCCACCAAATTGGCAGGGATCCTGGAGACAGATATGACTTTCCTTCTCGTCTTCATCCTCATCTTCTTCCTCTCCTGTTACTTTGGATGTGAGTCCAGCACATGGGGTGTGGGGGAGAGATGGGGGAGAGGAAACCAGGTTGGAGGAGATGAGCTGCTCTCCCTTCCTGCTGTGTACAGCCTTCCCCTACCCTCCTTCCAGATTTGCTGAAAGGTCGTCAGTTGCTCCACACGACTTATAAAATGTTCATGGCTGCAGCAGGAGTGGAGGGTGAGGTTTAGAGTATTGCAACGTTTGAGTTCTGTGGGAGGAGGGCCTTAGGGCTCACATACCTGGGCCTAAGCAAGGAGGGGCTGGGGACCTGGACTCCTGGGCCCTGGGAGAGGAGGGGCTGGGGGCCTGGACTCCTGGGTCAGAGGGAGGAGGGGTCTGGGGCCTGGACTCCAGAGTTTCCTAGGAGGTCAGTGAGAATAAAGGGTCTAGAATCCTGATGGGGGTGAAGAAAGGGTTTTGGTCATCTGGATCACAGTGTTAGGGAACAGTGATGCCCTAAAGCTGCTTTCTGTCCTTTCCTCTCTCTGCCCATCCTCCCCTCAGTCCTGAGCCTCCTGTTCTTCTGCATCTACTGGGGCCAATATGCCACTGATGGCATTAGCAATGAGAGTCTGAAGATCTTGGGTGAGAATGAAGTGGACCCGGGAGGGTGCCGGGGCTGCTCTGCAATTTGAGCCCTGTGTCTGAGCTGCCCTCTCCTCCCTCCTACCAGCCAAGCTGCTCTTCTCCTCCAGCTTCCTCATCTTCCTGCTGATGCTCATCCTTCTGGGGAAGGGATTCACGGTGACACGGTGCCCAGGCTGGGGCGGGAGGGACCACTGTCGGGGGGTGGTGGCTGGGCTAGGGAGCAGGGCAGAGATTGGGCTGGGGGGGTGGCTGCCCCCTCCTCTCTTGACGGCCCCCACCCCTGCTGTCCCCCCTCACGGCCTGCCGCCAGGGGCCGCATCAGCCACTCGGGCTCGGTGAAGTTGTCTGTCTACATGACCCTGTACACCCTCACCCACGTGGTGCTGCTCATCTATGAGGCCAAGGTGAGTCCTGCCTGCCACTGCTCAGGCTCTGCCCCATCCTCCTCGCCCTTCAAAGCTTTTGGTGGCCTCTTCCACCTGTCTGCTAGCCCTTCCCCACATCGCGCTCTTCCTGGCTCTCTCTCTCCCACTCTGTGGTTTTCCGCCTTCCCATCTGTCTAAGTGCATTCCTCCCCTCTTCACCATCTCTGAGTAGCTCTCTTCCTCCTCCCTCTGTCTCTCACTGTCTGTCACATTTAATGCTCAGTGTCGTGATTAAGTTCGGGAGTCACACAGACCTGGATTCCGCTCTGGTTCTCCCACTTCCCAGCTGGCTAACCTTGGCTGATGGCCCCCCTCTCTGGGCCTGTTTCCTCTTCTGTAAAATTAGGAGGATCTTAGCTACCCCAGGGGACTTCTCTAAGGCTTTATATCACCTTGACTTTGGCCGAAAGTCTTCCTGCTTAGCTTCAGTTTCCCCTTCAGTGAAGTGGGGTGAAAATAAGACCTATTTCATCAAGTTGATGCAAATGGAAAAGCTTACACGTGGTGCTGTTTAGCCCCCTGTGTTGGGCCCATGGTAGCAGATATATTCTCTATCTTTTCGCCCTCTCTCTCTACTTCTATATGCTTTCATCTCTCTCTCTCATTCTCCTGCTGCTTCTCTCCTGACCAAGTACCTCTGCCCCTTGGGTACCTGAGGGTGGGGTCTGGGGTCCCTGTGTGGAGGGTTGGAGGCCAGGGCTATGACCAGCCTTCTCCCTTGGGTCCAGTTCTTTGACCCGGGCCAGGTACTGTACACGTATGAGTCGCCAGCGGGCTACGGGCTCATCGGGCTACAGGTGGCAGCTTACGTGTGGTTCTGCTATGCCGTGCTCATCTCCTTGCGCCACTTCCCAGAGAAGCAGCCCTTTTATGTGCCCTTCTTTGCTGCCTACACCCTCTGGTGAGACGTGCTGGGGCCCCAACCTGTCCCTGCCTTCCCTGGCTTCTCAGAAATGGCTCTTCCCAACTCAAACCCTCCTCTTGGAGGCAGACGGGCTTTCAAGTTAGGCAGCTGTCACCAGAGTCTGCCACTTACTCACTTTGTAACCTGGAAATAATTACTTTCCCATAGTGAAAAAAAGAGTGCCTCAGGTTACTTGCCCATAAAGAAAGGTTGTCAGGGGTATCTCCTGCAAAGGGTTATCTTGAGTCTGCATAGGGCAACAGATGAGGGCTTCGAGTCCGGCACATAGTAAATGTCCAATAAAAGCTAGTTGTGATATTTTTTATTCAACATAACACAGCAGTAAAGCAGATGGATTCTAAGCCAGATTGCCTGGGTTTAGACCCAGTTCTAAAGCTTGTAAACTGTGTGACCTTATACAAGTCAATTAAATTCTCTCTGCCTCGGTTTCCTCACCTGTTTAATGGGGATGGAAGTTGTACCTGCCTTATAGAGTCACTGTGAGAGTTAGATGAGTGTATATATGTGAAATGCTTAGAAACAGGTCTGGCATGCAGTAAGTCTTTAATTGTTTTTATCATATGTTAATTCATTCATCAAACATCTATAGATTTCTTATCAGGTGCCAGGATTGGGGTGGGATAGAACTGAGTTAAATTCAACCTACTCCTTGCCCCCCCCCCAAATTTCCCATGCCAGTGGGATTCCTGTCTCCTTTTAACCTCTGGCTTCTGAAGGTCACACTGGCTTCCCTCCAGTGTGGGACCCACTTGGGACCTATGTGTGTGCATAGCAGGGTATTTGGGGCCATGGGGTGGGGTGGAAGGCAGGGCCAGTGACTCTACAGACCCAATACCTCCCCTTCAGGTTCTTTGCAGTTCCGGTCATGGCCCTGATCGCCAACTTTGGGATCCCCAAGTGGGCCCGGGAGAAGATTGTCAATGGCATCCAGCTGGGGATCCATTTGTATGCCCACGGCGTGTTCCTGGTGAGGCTGGGCATCCAGTTGGGGATGGGAAACCCATGGGTGGAGGATGCATGAGGCTCTCCACGCCTGAGCTGCCTGAACCTTCTGTTCTGAGCTCTTGATCCATTTCCTTCACTTCATCCCTTTAGTCATTCAATAGACACTTACTGAGAGCCTGCTGGGTCTGGCAGGCTATTCCACTGTATCCCCCAGAGTCCACCCTCTTCTATTCCTCTCTCCCACTTTTGTGTCCTGGCCTCTTCCCCCAACCCCACCCTCTTTCTTTGCCCCCCTCCCCATTTCCATCCTGACCCTGTGTCCCTAGACTCTCACTCTTCCCTTCTGTATCCCCACTGCCTTCCCTAAGCCCCTTGGTCTCTCCCCCCCCCATTCTTCCATCTCTGCTGCTCTATCACAGGAAGAAGCAACTGGGGTGGGTCAGGCTGGGGCTTCAGGGGGCCTAAATCTGAATGGCAGCAGAGGGTTTGAGCACCAAACCCCTTCTTTGCCTTGGTTTACATCCTATCTGGCCTTCTGGCTGACAGTTCTTCTATCCATCTATCCATCCATCCATCCATCCATCCATCCATCCATCCATCCACCATTCAACGGACACCTGTCTCAAACCAGCCTCTGTTTCATGTTGGGAACACTCACGTGCATTTATTTCGTCCTCTTGTTTAAATGGCAGAGCAACCCCAGACAGGATGGATAACCATCACTGAACCCACTATAGAGAGAGGGGAAGCTAAAGCCCAGAGAAGGGAGGTGACCTGCCAGACTCCATGGCCTTTGGTGGTGGAGGGCAGGGGGACTTTGAACCCAATCCTTCTCCAGCAGACCACAAGATCTGGCATAAGAAGGAACCACCCAGGGAAATAGGCATTGCTGAAGGCCCCGGCTCCTGACTCAAGGGGTCCACCATGTATTCTTTGCAGGGAATATACTGGGCCACTGACGGAGGGGGCCGGGTCCCGCATGTTCTACCCTAGAACCTTAGGTACAGACTCACTTTCCCAGGACAGTCCCTCTTGAGGCTCTGTTCCAGGAAGTCACAAAGAGACAGATAGAGGAGAAATGCTGAGAACCCACCATGTGCCAGGCTCTGCACCAGTGGTTTTCATTTCCACCCTCTCTTCATCTTTCCAAGTAGGCACTGTAACCCCTTTTCTGCAGTGAGGCTCTGGGAGTTTAATCAATGTGTCCCAGATCCCACACTCAGTGAGCTGTGGGGCTGGGAGGTGGGGTGCCCTTTCTGTTATACTTAACCTTCAACCAGTTTCCTTCCTAAAAATGCTCGTGTTAGCTCAGCACAGCTCCACCTCTGGCACTCTGCTGTTCTTCGGTTTCAGCTCCTTGTTCACTTATTCAGCAACTACCTTAGAGGGACTGTGCTGGGCTCCCGTGTTGCAGTGCTAGGGTCACACCCGGTCCCTGCCCTCATGGCCTGCCAGCTAATTCAGGAGACATCTCCGCATTCAACCAGTATTTCTTGAGAGCTTTTATGTGTCAGGCACTGTTCTAAAGGTATTGGGGATTCAGCAGGGAAGAGAACAGTCAAGTACCTGCCCTCATGGAGCTAACGTTCTGGAGTCTGTCAGTTGCTGTCCAGTTGAACTCCCTGTGTTTATGAAAATATTCTACAATCTGTGCTGTCCCACACAATAGCTACTAACTACATGTGGCTATTGAGCGCTTAAATGTGGCTAGTGTGACTGAGAAATTAAAGTTTCAGTTTAATTTTGATTAATTTAAATTTAAATAGCCACATATAACTAGTAGCTATCATACTAGACAGAGTAGGATGCTGACGCTTAAAGTGATAACTGGCTGATCAGGGCTCTGATGGAGGAAGCATCGGCAGAGTAGCAAGAGTTGTGATGGACGGGAAAGGTTAGAGGCCAGGGTACTGCGAGAGCTCAGAGGAGGTGCCTAAGCCAGTTGAAGGGTTTCGGGGAAGCGGGGATGTCAGGTGAAGGGGAATCCTCAGGGCCTCATGTTTATGGAGGCAGCCTGAGGCCTGGACAGTCCTCCTCCAACCTGCGCCTGCCCTTCGCCCCAGATCATGACACGCCCTTCGGCGGCCAACAAGAACTTCCCGTACCACGTGCGCACGTCGCAGATCGCCTCGGCCGGAGCCCCAGGCCCCGGAGGAAGCCAATCCGCAGACAAGGCCTTCCCGGAACACGTCTACGGGAACGTGACGTTCATCAGCGACTCGGTGCCCAACTTCACGGAGCTCTTCTCCATCCCCCCGCCCACCTCCTGCGTAAGCCCCGCGGCCCCGGCGCCGGAGGAGCTGCTGGCGCCGCCCCTGGAGTACTTGACCCCGCTCCCGGCCCCTCCACCGCCCTCCACGTCCAGGCGCCTGAGCCCACCCCCTGCCTTTCGCACCCCCAGCGCCCCAACGCCGCGCCGCGACCATCCCCCGGCGCCCGCGCCCACCTTGCCAGACTGGGTCCTGGCGCTGTTGCGTACGCCCCCTCGGACACCCCGCGCGGTGCCCCCGCCGCCGGCGGCCTTCCGCGGTTCTCCCCCGCCTCCCCGGCCGCCGCCGGAGTTCGACCGGCGCACCCCGACGCCGCCCCTTGAGTACCTGGCCCCACTGTCCAGGCGCCCCTGACTGACACCTGCGCCCACACCTCGGGAGGGGGGATCATCGGGGGAAGAGGGACGGGCCTTCGGGGCCGCATCTGCCCCCCGTGGGTCCTGGACGGCCTCTGACCCTGACCCCCCTCCCAGGCCGGGAAGCAGGTGGAGGAGACAGCGGTGGCGGCGGCGGTGGCCCCGAGGGGCCGCGTGGTGACCATGGCCGAGCGGGGCACGGCTTCCCCGCCCCCTTCCTCTCGGTTCCCCAAGGCGGCCGACCCGAGCTGGGATGGCCCGACGCCACCCTACCAGCCGCTCGTGCCCCAGACAGCGGCGCCGCACACCGGCTTCACCGAATACTTCAGCATGCACACGGCCGGGGGCACCGCACCCCCGGTCTGAGTACCCCTGCCCGCGCCTGCCCCATGGGCCGCGCGCCGGGCCCCGGCCGGGCTCCGGATCCCCGCTCTATCCCGGCCCCAGGGCTCTGCCAACCCCGGCCTTCCCAAACCTCCCCACCCCGCGCGCCCAGGTAGGGGTGCATAGTGTCCCGCTCCCGACCCCTTCCCCCGACTCTTGTGCCAAACGGTCCCGCGGGAGCCGCTCTCCCCGTCCCCTCCCTCAGCCCCTGCCCCGAGCGGCACCGGATTCTGGGCTCCCGCTGTTCCGTGACCTCCGGCCCCCTGGCCCCCTCCGAGACCTCTGACCCCGCCGGACCCCGGAAAACCAGTGACGATCGCCGGGACCCTGCCTGTGACTCTCCAGGACTCCGCGACCCCGAGCCACCGCTCCCGGGACGGATGTTGTGAAGCTAGTCTCGACTCATACCTTCCCTTGGGATCTCTGTGACCTAGCACCCGTACTCTGTTCACCCTATCTCCATCCCGAAGGCCCTCCCTCAGGTCCTTGGCAGAAAGACTTTTTTCCCCTTCTTGCCAAAATAAAGAGGATTCGTTGAGTTTTTATCTTTAAGATGGGCTCTTCTACATCTTGACAGTGCTCAGAGACGGGGCTGAGCAAGAACCGTTCCAGGCTCGGGACCACAGTGCGCCCAACTGTGAAATGGTATCTTGGGAGGGGCCTGCATAACCTGACCTTTTGTTGACCCAGAATCTGGGAGCCCTGAAAATATGAATCATCATCTAGCAGAGTCCTCTTATTGTACGGCTTCTTTATTTTTACCTTCTCTTCCCCAGTTAGAGGTAGAGGCGCCCTCCAGTGGCCGACGGTTCGCTCAGCCACCTGCGCCGGGAGTTCGGGTTACGATTTTAGCACTGCGCATGTGTGATCCTCACTTCACTAGCCAAGGAGGTCACTGCTGCGCATGCGTTTAGGAACAAATGGGCGGGGAAGTTTCCGGAAGTCTCCCTCTGTGGAGGGGTGGGATTGGGTGCTTCGCAGTCCTCCCAGGGCCGCTCTGACCTGCGTCTCCGCGACTCTCGCCTCCTTTCCGTAGTCCCTCCCATCGCGGCCACTCGGCCCCCACCCTCTCGCCCTCCAAGCGGGTCTTCCCGGGGCCGCTCTGGCCCGAGCGTCCCTTCATCTTTCTCATCTGGCTCTTCCGGCTCGGAAGGGAGGCGCGGGTGGGTGAGCAAGGGAGTTCGTCTGTGGTGTCCAGGCCTGAGCCCCTGAAGACTGACTCTGCCCTGGGCACCCGCTCGCGCCCCGCCCCTGGCTGGAGGGGCGTCTCTCCCGGAGGACCTTCCGGGCCAGGCCAGGCCCGCACTCTATGTAGGCCCCCGCCGAGCTGTAGAGCCCTTCGCCCACTGGGGACCCAGTGGTCTGTAAGGTCCGTTTCGGCCTGCAGCGGCCCGTTTATGGGGTCAGCCAGCGTATGGGGGCCCATGTCTATAAGGGACTCCCGTGGCCCCTAGGGGTCTGCCCCGTACGTAACGACCCCATTTACAGGTTTTTCCATGGGTCTATAAGGGCCCACCCCTCGGTTTCCAGAGCCCACCAACAGCGGCGGTTCCCTTTGCGGGGACAGCGACTCCTGGACCTCCCTGCTCTACAAGGCCATGTCCCATCTATAGAGGTCGCCTTTGCAGGACTTCAAACCGGGTGGAGGGGCTTCTCCGGGTCTTTAGGACCCGTCCCTCTGTAAGGGTCAGTGCTGGAGGCAGCGATGGCCCTGGGCCGGGCTCTGGCTGCGGCGCTGGCTCTATCTTTTTCCGTGCTGTGGCCACTGTCCCCTGGGGCCCGGGCAGGGGACTGCAAGGGACAGCGGCAAGTGCTGCGGGAGGCGCCAGGCTTCGTGACAGATGGTGCGGGCAACTACAGCGTCAATGGCAATTGCGAGTGGCTCATCGAGGGTGAGTGGGGCCGTGTGGGTCACACACTGGCTGGTGCGCTAATTCATTCATTTGTGCAGTCTTGCATCCACTCACCATGTTCCCAGAACCGGTTCTGGTGCAGGCCCTTTGCTCTAAAATGCAGCCAGCCTAGGCCTTGCCTTGCAAGGCCTTGAAGTCTGATGGGGGAGTTGCACCCGGACGCAGATGGACAATTACAAGCCAGAAGCATCAGTGAGGGGTGTTCTGAGTAACTGTTAGAAACTCAGGCTCTGAGCCCAACCACCTGGCTTCACATTTGGGTTCCACTTCTTACCAGCTTTGTGAATTTGGGCAGGTGGCTTCCTTCCTCTGAGGTTCGGCTTTCCCTCCCCTCAGGCTGTGATAGTGATAGCACTCCCCTCATAGGGCTGTTGGACTTAAGTGAGAACAGGTATTTACTGTGCCTGGCACATAATAAATGCCCAGTAAATGGTCTTAGGCTTATTAGTGTTGTCCTTTTTAAAGTACTTCAACAAAAGCATTTTTTTCAGTCATTCATGTGCCAGACATTGTCTTTGCCTCTGGGACATAGCAGAGACCTCCACAGCCCCAGCAATCCTCGATGACTTGGGGCTTGGAATCCAGTGGGGGAGGCAAACATGTTAACAGACAGTCCAGTCCAGAGTGGTAGGGGCTGTGATAGAGGAACCCCACGGGACTGGGGAGCCCAGAGGAGGTGCCTGACCTGTTGGGTGGGAGACAGCAGAGAAGGCTTCCTGGAGGAGATGTCTGAGCTGAGACCTAAAGGACCAATAGGAATCAGCCAGGAGGAGGAGAAAGTCATTCCAGGAAGCGGGAACAGCCTGTGCAAAGGCCCCATCTCTACCCTCCTGGGATCCCAGTCTAGTGGGGGAAACAAACCCACCCCCAGGGAGTGGGAATCCCAGAGATGACATCTGACTTAGCCTGGGCTATACCTGAGACCAGAGGCATGTGCAGGAGAGAGCAAAAGGGCATTCCAGGTAAGGAGAATAGCGTGTGCAAAGGCCTGGAAACAGGAGGATACGATGCTTTTGAGGAACTAGAAATCCGTATGCTAGGACACAGAATCCAAGAAGACAAACAATGAGCCAGAGGCTGGAGGGTTGGGAGGAAGCAGGTGGTATAGGACCTTGTGATTTTTTTTTTTCCTCTTTTCTTGGTACGTGGGCCTCTCACTGTTGTGGCCTCTCCCGTTGCAGAGCACAGGCTCCGGACGCGCAGGCTCAGCGGCCATGGCTCACGGGCCCAGCCGCTCCGTGGCATGTGGGATATTCCCGGACCGGGGCACGAACCCGTGTCTCCTGCATCGGCAGGCGGACTCTCAACCACTGAGTCACCAGGGAAGCCCTGACCTTGTGGTTTTTGAGCTGTGTCCTGAGGGCAATAGGGAGGTGGAAGAGAAATCCAAGGCAGTGGCTGGAGAAGTCCAGGAAGGCTCCCATGGCAGTGGATGAGGAGCTGGCCTCCAGGGAGAGGTGGGAGTCCCCCAGAGGAGGTCCTGGGCAAAGACCAGAGGTGTGACAGGGTCTGAATCGTGCAGGGCCTCCTTTTGCAGCCTTTGGAGATTGTTCTTTGTCTGGGGACACTGGGCATCTATGGAAGGTTTTGAGCAGGGGAAAGACATGATTTAATTTACGTTTTAGAAGATCTCTATGGCTGTTGTGTGGGGTATGGATGAAGCATGTTTTTTGGGGATGAGTGTGTGTGTCCCCATCTTGGGGGCCATTCCTGTCTAGGGGGTGAGAAGAGGATGGGAAGTGTGTGTATGTGTTAAAGGTATAAATCATTCTCTGGCCTTTAAGAGCTCCAGCCTGGTTGGGGATAGACACAGACATTCTGCCCCCGGTGTGCTCAGGGCTGAGACGGAAGGAGGTGCAGCATTGGGTAGTCGGGCCTAGGGGAGTGAGAAGACTCTGCTGGGGGTCACAGAGGAGGAGCCACCAGAGCAGTGTTCTGAAACATGCATAGGAGTTTACCGGGTGAGAAAAGGGAACAGCCTCTAGGAAGACAAAAGAGGGGCTGGTGGGTCTCCGAGCCATGTCTAGGCTTGTCTGGTCTGGCTAAACTTGTTGGCTGGGAGGAGCGGAGGGCATCAGAAGGAGGGGAAGAAGGGCCTTGAATGTCGTGCCGAGCATCTTGACTTTTCTCTTGGGATTGATGGGGAGCCAAAGGGGGATTTTGAGCAGGAGTGGGGCGTTGCTCTCAGGCTGGATGGGGGGTAGACTGGAGACTTGGTGTGCTAGTCTTGTGGGAGAGGATGAGTTCTGAACTGGGGCAGGAGCTAAGCGGGTAGAGAGGCACGGAGAACACTGAGAGATTTGTGAAGTTTCACCAGTGAGACTTGGGGGACCGATTGGCTGGATGTTGGGGAAAGAAGGAGTCCAGGAGACTACTGGACGCCTCTTGAGCTCCCATCCTTCCCAATGTCCATCACCTCTAAGAACCAACATGCTCCCCCATCTATTAAAAAATAAGCAACTGACCCACTTACTTCTGTACCGTGTTCGCACTTCATTGTGCCCAGTCCTCATAATATCCTCGTGAATAAGAGGCATCTGTCTTTGAAAAGCAGGGGCATTTAGGATCAGATCTCTGTCCAGGATGGCTTGGGGGTTAGGCCCATGTTGGGCAGAAACAGGACGACTTGAACTTAAGGTGGAACTTGGGGAAGGCAGATGGTGAGCCGGCCCCTGGTGGGCACTTGGCAAAGATGTGCTTGTTGTGATTCTAGGAACAGAGCTTTATAGTTTGGTTGAGGCTGGTAAGAGTCGGGGAGGTCTGGTTGCCTGGCCTGGCTGAATTGTTCTGCGTTCTCCAGACCACAGCTCGGGGTCTATGTGTGATGTTCTTGGGGGCTCTGGCCAGAGCCTGAGGGAGAGCTGCCAACTTCAGTATTCTGTCTTGTGCATCTCTTCCTTCCTTCATCCAGTATTTCCTGAGCCCTTGCTCAATACCAGGCCCCGTGCTGGGCAATGTCGGGGAGGGATCCCCAAGATGAGTAGGCCCAGGCCCTGTCCTGTGGGCCTCCTAGGCTGCAGGGGAGACACACCTGGACACAGGTGGTCCTGGCCCAGAGGAATGAAGGTCGTATTGGAAAGTGAGAACCTAGAGGGGCACCTAACCCAGCCCGGGGGCATCAGGGAAGGCTTCTTGGAGAAGGTGGGGAAGTTTGCTGGCAGGAAGGGAGAATGTGCTCTAGACAGAGAGAGGAACTTCTGCACAGGCCCAGCTCCTGATAGAGCTGTAAGCCGTGGGGTGATGTGAGACAAGTTGAGACTCCAAACGCCAGGTTAGGGAGCTGGACT